>NW_022196258.1:0-711211 GCF_008641045.1 Pistacia vera | reverse complement strand
AATACATACAATTATAAAAATTTCAGAGTTATTTAGAAAAAAACAAAAACAATAAAATTTTAGGGGGACAAATAAAGGCAATGTAATTTTTTTTTTTTAAATATTGAAAACTCATTCCTTTTCTTTATTGTTTAGGGGCTATATTTTATCATAGAATTAAAGTAGCAGGTTTAGAAAATGGTTTAGACACATTAACTGAAAATTTACAAAACGAAGCATATGCCAATTAACTAAGAGAGGTAAGAGAGTACTGTCTTGCAGAGGTATATTTGCAATATGAAAATATGTATGGGAACCATCAAAGAGGCATAATATCTAGGGAAGTTGCATCAGAAGAAACAAATGAAGACTTCTACTCTTGGAATGCACTTAATAGACCGAAGAGGACTCGAACCCGAAGGAAAAACCTCCTCTTTAGAAGCACTAACAACAAATATACTGTTCTCTATGCAGTCACAGAGTAATGAGCTTCAACAATATTTGAGAACCCTCTAAATGTTACCAATAGATCCACAACAAAGAGCCAACTTTGATGTCTTAGAACATTAGAAAACCAGAAAATGTATTTTTTTCAATATTATCAAGATTTGTCTTGGATATTTTCGCTATTCCTATCTTAACCGTCTCATCCGAACAAAAATTTAGTGCAAGTGGAAGAATTTTAAATGAAATGAGAACTAAACTTTCACAAAAATGATTGAAGTCCTCACATGTCTTCGAGAATGGGAACGCTCGCGCCATCAAGATCGGTACGAGGTTGTCGACGATACTTTAATAGAATCATTTCAATTTGTAATATAGATAATACAGATGAGGGAGGTCTTAGTCAACCCCCAAATTAGTTATTTTGTAAATTGTAATTTATAAATTAATTGTCAATTATTGCACTCTTTTTTCTTTACCAAGTTTTTGTCCCATTGAGTTTTTCTTGGTGAGGTTTTTAACGAGACAATAATTTTTTTGATAAATGAATAAATCTAATTTTTCTTATATTACAATTTTATTGTATTAAAATTGAATTAATATTTGAAATATTAACAAAAAAAATTAATTTAATTGAATTAATATTTGAAATATTAACAAAAAAATTAATTTAATTGAATTATTGATATTTGAAAAGTTAACTAAAAACAATTACGCATAACTTGTCAGGTTAGGGTTGGAGAGCTGGGCTGGGTTAGCCTTCTTGGCCAAGTGACGGGCCAGGTTAGGTCTGACCCGCCAAAACCCCTCACCTGCCGCGGGCGGGCGGGTTACTTTTCCAAACCTTCACCATGGTGAAACCATGATGTTGTCCAAGAGTTTGACACGTGGGTCAACTTCTCCCTCCTTTCTGCCTCTCGTGACTTAGGGGTGGGATAAATAATCTGAAAGCTGAACCGAGCCGGTAACCAAACCAAAACCGAACCAAAAATTAAATTTTTTTACAAACCGATTCGGTTTTCGGTTTGTGAAATTCTAAAAACCGGTTCGGTTTGGAAAAAATTACAAACCGGTTTTACCTCACATATAAAAGCAAAAAAAATTTTTTTACTCCTCATGCAGTCACGCTACTCCATCAACATTCGTCTTTCTCGGCCTCCATTCTCCAAATCTGAAAATTTCACATCTCTACACTTCGTCAATCATCCGTTCGTCACTCTAAAGTTCCAGACTCCAGTTCGCCGGTAGTTCCAGCCTTCCACACCGTGACTCCATCCACAGTCCACACCGAAAATTGTTTCCTTTTGCTCCAAGTAGGTACCAGTTCATACAGCCACTCAAGCTTTTCAAAGAAACAAATTTAATAAAATGAAAATGCATGCACATTATTATTTAAAAAATCTAATCATCCAAAAAGCCAAATCAAGATGATTCCATCGTGTAATGTTATTTACAGAAGGAAAAAGGTGAAATGTGAGACAATGCAAGTAGTACCAGGGAAATTTCAGAGGCGAGAGAGTCGTGATCGTGAGCATCAGATGAAAAGAACAGCGGTCAACACTAGCCGAAGCAGAAGAAAATAAACTAAAATTGGATTCAAGAGTAAAAATAACGGAGTCAGGACTAGCATCACGTGCTCTAAAGCCTGATCTCATCGACCTCTGATCCTGAAACCCTAGCTCCGGCATTGCAAAGTTTACATTCACATTCACATAAGCGTCTGACTCTGAGGTGAGGTGAGTGGAGTGATGAAGATTGGAGATTCGGATTAGCTTATAAAATGTGATTTTAATTGTTAATTAAAGAATCGCTTATGACTTATGATTATATAAACAAACAAGTAGATTTTCGATTGTGATTNCTAACATACGTATTTTGTCGTTATTAAACAGACATTTAATAGTTGTGAAATAACAAAGGCTCATTGACCATTCCCTAACAAAAACGTCATGTTGTAATCTTTATATTATAATCATTTTGGGATTTTGACATATATTGTCGTTATTAAACAGATATTTAATAAATGGACATTTAATAGTCGCGAACTGACAGAGGCTCATTGATCGTTTCCTTGCAGACGTCACGTGGAAATCTTTATATTATAATCATTCTCGGATTTTTGGATTTAGACTTATGTTGTCGTTATTAATTAAACGGACATTTAATAGCTGTGAACTAACATAGGCTCATTGAATTTTTCTTAGCGAACGTCACGTTGAAATCTTTATCTTATAATCATTCTAGGATTTTGGGATTTAGAATAGGGAGAACGACTTACACGTATCCAAGGTTTATCATAACGAGAATTGGTACATAAAAAGTTTTGAAATAACAAATAAGTACTTTTCGTCATGTTCTGTTAGTGATTTCTGTTTATTACTGTTTATTAATAATGAAAAGACTAAATTGTCCTTAAAAGTTTAAATTTTAGTTTTTTATAAATTTAAAAATTTTTAAAAAACCCCCTAAGTTTACAAATTTAACTAAATACCCCAGTATATAAAAATTTTGTAAAATAACAAAAACACTCCCACTACCCGCAGTGCCAGACTCCGGCCACCACCGCCGGAATCTGGTCGGAAAGTTGCGTTATGACACAGACCCGTCGGATCTATGTCGTAACGCGTCGATCTGGCCTTTTCCGGCTAGATCTGGCCGTCGACACCGCAAAACTCCATCTGCGGCGTCGACGGCCAGATCTGGCAGTAGATCTGGCCTTTTCCAGCCAGATCAGCCACGAATCTGGCCGAAAAAGGCCAGATCGACACGTTACGACACAGATCCGACGGATCTGTGTCGTAATGCAGTTTTCCGGACAGATTCCGACGATGGTGGCCGGAATCTGGCAAGGGGGGTGGTGGGGGTGTTTTTGTCATTTAACAAACTTTTTATATATGGGGGTGTTTAATTAAATTAGCAAACCTAGGGGGTTTTTTAGAAATTTTTAAATTTATAAAAAACTAAAATTGAAACTTTGAAGGGCATTTTAGTCTTTTCACTATTAATAAACAAAAATCACTAACAGAACACGACAGAAGGTACCTATTTGTCGTTTCAAAACCTTTTGGGTACCAACTTGTAGTTACGGTAAACCTTGGGTATGCACAAGTCGTTCGGCCTTTAAAATAATCCGAGACTTACAAATTTTGGGTTTTTTTTTCAAAGATAAAACTCAAACCCAAAAGTTAACTCAAAAAAGGATGAAGTCTAATCACACATATACAATATAAGAGTTCACCAATTTGGTAATGTGGGACAAATATAACTTCTAATTCTTATCCTTATCTCACCAAACAATAACTTAATAATTACATTCATATGCATCTCCAATTTGCGGAAAGTGGAATGCATAAAGCATAGTACACAGTTTTGGTGCCTCCCAGTTTAAATTATATAGTAGAGAGACTAAAATACATTGATTTCCAACTTTTCTAATTCACAAATTTGACAGCCACAGATAGAAGTTTGTACAGCAATCACAAATCCAGGAAAAAAAAAAATTTATTGAAAAACTGCATTCTTCATTAGCTAGTGCATGACCAAAACTTTGATGTAGTTCTCACTAGTAGATGACGAGGACTTTGTTTTATAACTGAGTCCTTGTTATACATCAATCCGGCTTTGAATTCGGTAATTTATTTAATTTACACTGCTCCAGGCTTAATTTTGATTCGTATGGAAATTCATATTAATTTAAACAAATATTAATTCAGTGGATTTCGCATAATTTCAACCAATGCAACATTTTAACGCAAGTTTCAAAGTGCTTGAGAGAAAAGCAAGTCATGGCAGAGAGGGGAAATAAATGCTAATAATTATCGGGAATGGGTTGCACAAATGGACCAGAATATTGCATATCTCAAATGGGACGGAACAGTCTTCTTATCTGAATGTTTAAATTAATTTCTGAATGATTGACAATAAATAAAAATGTAATAGAAGAGTAGATCTTAACCATATATTGAGTTAAATTACACAGATAATAAGTTCCTTCAAAGCTTATGTATGTAAATTCATATCATAAAATTATTTAAATTCATCTCGAACATGGCTTATAGTGTGTTACACATTTTCTCTTTTCTATGATAATTTTGTGCTTTTCTATTTCAAATCAGCTTATTCTATGGATACATAAAATATATCTCTGTTATTTTACTTTAATTCGAATGCAGTTGGAAAACTAAAATAAAGAATCAAGACTTTTCTGTGAATCTAGCACAATTTAGCAGATAAATTGAAAATTTTCATTCATCCAATTATTAAAATTTGGAAAACTTTTCTGCAAAACTATGTCCACCATTAGCTAGTGCATGACCATGACTTTGATGGAGTAGTGACTGAACAAGACTTTGTTTTATAATTGAGTCATTAATTTATTATACATCAATTCGGCTTTGAAAAGGTAATTAATTTAATTTACACTACTGCACTGAAATGAGAGAAGATTTAGTGGAATTTACCTAATTTTGACAAAATGTAATATTTTAACAACAGTTTCATTGTGGTTAAGTAAGAGAGAATTGAACATTTTATTTCTGGAAAGTAAGTCATGGTGGAAAGGAGAAATAAATGTTAATAATAATAGCTAATGTATTGCACATTGTAATATTTTTAATGAATCCTTGTATAATTGTTTTTCTATATATGTATAGATTGATATATCATCTTCACTTCTCATCTGTCCCAACAATTTGAATTGCAGCTTTTTCGTTTTCCGCTGAAAAATATGTGGAGGTTATTATGCCACAATCCGCTACTCCCCTTCCTTCTCTTCTTGAACTTGAATTTTCAAGTTATTTTCTCATCCCGTTTTAACTCTTCTTCTCTGTCCGCAAAATTTTGCTCTCCTGAACAAAGCTTTGCCTTACTCCATTTCAAGGGTAACTTTACAATTGATGTTTCTGCTTCTACGTCATGTAAAGACAATGGTATTCCATTTAAACCCTTTTCTTATTATCCTAAGAGAGACTCCTGGCAAGAGGGTAGTGATTGCTGCTTATGGGACGGTGTCACTTGTGGTAGCTTCACAGGCCAAGTAATTGAACTTGTACCTAGCTTCAAATGGACTTTTTGGCTCAATATCTGACAATAGTAGTCTCTTCCTCCTTCACCATCTCCATAAGCTCAATCTAGCTTGCAATGATTTCAGCCTATCCTCAATATCATCCAAGTTTAGTCACTTCATGAAATTAACACATCTTAACCTTTCTTACTCCAGCTTCTCTGGCCTATTACCAACTGAAATCTTTCACCAATCTGAACTTGTTTCCATTGATCTTTCTGGTAGTGATACCCTTCAGTTTCCAGATTTGAGCCAACGGGTTTTCAGTAAACACTTGCAGAATCTAACAAAATTAAGTTATCTTCATCTTCATGATGTTGATATGTCTTCAGTTGCAGCCAGCTCCTTTAAGAACTTGTCTTCTACTCTCATATCTCTTGATCTCAATGACACTGCTCAGCAAGGAAAGTTCCTAGAAGATGTTTTCCACCATCCATTGCTCCAATGGCTAAATTTATCCAACAATGAAAAGCTCACATGTAATTTACGAAAGTCTAATTAGAGTAATTGCGTTAGATTCTTGGATCTCGGTTTTACAAGTATCTCAGGAAAATTGCCTGACAAAATTGGCAATCTTAAATACCTAAGTTTGTTGAGTCTTGCTGGCTCCAGTATCGAAGGGTC
The DNA here is from genome assembly GCF_008641045.1 of Pistacia vera. NCBI lineage: Eukaryota > Viridiplantae > Streptophyta > Magnoliopsida > Sapindales > Anacardiaceae > Pistacia > Pistacia vera. The sequence continues at coordinate 705,102 of NW_022196258.1, read as the reverse complement.
AATTCCAACATCACTTTGGAACTGCACGAAAATCACTTATCTGGATTTGTCAGGCAATAACTTCATTGGCCAAATTGACGCCTCACTCTGTAAACTTAATGAGCTCAACAATTTTAGATCTCAATCACAACAATTTTTCAAAGCAGTTTCCGGATGTTTTTGGCAATCTCAGCAAATTAACTCATCTAGATCTTTCATTCAATAATTTCAATGTCAGTTGCCATCTTCAGCATTCAACCTCAGCAAATTACCTCATCTAGATCTTTCATTCAATAATTTCAGTGGTCAGTTGCCATCTTCAGCATTCAACCTCATACAACTTTCTGTTTTAGACTTCTCCAGCAATCAACCTGAAGGCCATATTCCTTGTCAAAGATGTGGCCGTGAAACGTCATAGATCATGTTATCATCAAATTTCTTGGTTGTTTCAGATTCAAACAATTTCTTTGAGTGCAAATTGCTGCAAGGTTTTTTCAACAAATGAGTGTTATTGCTCTTCAATTGTATTTGTCAAGTTCAACAATCTTTTTTTAATATATTCAATGAAACAATGATTCCACCAACTTTTTTTTTTAATCATAATATTACCTCGCCCAACATTTATTTATTTATTTATTAGGGATATTTTGTTTTATTTATTTAGTTTGGCTCAACATCTTCTTGTCTAGGCCCTAATTGTAACATAATATATATTTTCTTTTTATCTCTACTGAGGTATAAGATTTCCTAAAATAATAAGACGATCTTGATCATTGTTATAATATAACTTTTAGGTAGCATTTGATTCGGGGTAATATAAGATTAATCATGTAATCTTCGTTTAATTTTTAAGATTTCCTCATTTGGTTGTTAAGTAATAAAAGATTACGTAATCTTTTATTGCAAATATTGTGTACTGTTGGTAATATTGGGGGTAATCAGATTACATTCCCAATGGGAGTTTTGATCCTATCTTGCCCTTAATCTTTTATCATTTCGGACACATTTGCCCTCATATGTCTACCAAATAGCAATTAGCCCAGACCCTCTACATTTGAGAATTTAGCTAAAACACCTCCGTCACAAAAAAGTTTAAAAGTTAACAAAATACCTTCAACCACCAAAGACCACTGTCGGCCACTAGCCACCACAACTAACCACCGGCAAAAGTCGTCATATCGACACAAAACTGGTAGGATCTTACCAGTCGTGTGCCTATAAGGACGTTTTCGGCCATGGATTTGTGATCCATAGTCGGAAACGACCAGATCTGGCCGTTTTATGGCCAAAGATGTGGCCGTGAAACGCCATAGATCTGGCCGTGAAAAGGCCAAATTTTTGGCCTTGAAATGGTCATCGTTTTACAACCAAAGATCTGGCCTTTTCACAGCCAAATCTGTGGCTATTTCACGGCCATATCTTTGGCCATGAAATAGCCATATTCACGGCCAGATATGGCCGAATTAGGCCTTGTCGGCGCACGACCAATCAGATCTAGCCAGTCATGCGCCATTATGGCAGCTGTCGGCAGTGGTGGCTGGCTGCCAGCGGTGGCTTAAGGTGAGTGGGGGTGATTTTATTACAAATTAAAATTGTATATGGTTGGGGTATTTTAGTAAAATTTCAAATATACGGGGGTTAAAAGACATAGCTTAAAAAATAATAGAATAAAATAATAATAAAAATAATATTATATTATTATTTAAAAAAGAAGGCAATTTAACAATCTATATAACATACCCACTCATTTATCCTCCCAACCATACATATTATTATAACGTACCCACTAATTTATTTCAACTGATCAAACACATTTCTCTAAAGATTCTTTAGTAATCTATCTTTTTAGCAATACAACATTCCTCAGTAATATAACATTCCTTGAACCAAACATACCTTTAATGGTTTTTAGGATTCCGGTAATCCTATAAACCAATAGTAATTACTATTGGTTATATAGGAAGTAATCTAATAACCTTCATTTTTTTAGGTATTTTAAGATTACTTAGTAATCTTATTTTTGTTACAGCTTTACCTTAATTATTAAAATTTTTGAACAATAATACCATTGTTTTGAAAAATTTTACAAAAAAATTCAAGAACTATTTTATTCTTATATACAAAAATTTTAAGACGAATATACCTTGAAAAATATTACGCATGACTGGTGGCAGGATCTAGCCACCACTACCGGCAACTGGCCACCCCCCTCAACGACAAGCTGGAGGCATCGAAACAATGCACAACCAGTCGGATCTAGCTGGTCATGCAATGATATGGTCATTTCTGGCCACATTTATGGCAAAAAATGGCTAGATCTATTCTACCCAATTATGCACCATTTGGTAGCCGATGGTTGGCGATAAGCGGTGGTGGCTGGGTGCGTAGGGGAGTCTTCGTTAATTTTTAAACTTTTATTATGATGTGTTTTAGCTAAATTTTTAAATGTTGGGGGTTAAAATAATCTAAATAATAATAATATTAAAAAATGAGGGTAATTCAGTAATTTATATAACATACCCTCTATTTATTCTCCCAACCAAACATATTAATATAAAAATACCACCAATTTATTCCTCTCAGCCAAGTAATCTATCTTCCTCTTAGAGGCGTTTGGATGGAGGTAATGGAAGATTACTAGAGTTCTGTCATCTTATATTACTTGATTACCATGTTTGGTTGTCAAATAATATAAGATTCCAGTAATCTTGCATTACCAATACTCTAATAGTTGTTACTGTTGGTAATGTTGAAGGTAATTTGATTACCTCCATTTTCTTAGGTATTGTAATATTATAAGATAATCTTATTTTTGTTACAATTCTATCCCTTATTAATAAAAATTTTGGACAATAATGCCCTATTTTAAAATAAATTTATATTAATATATCATTTCAATTTTACCCTTGTTTAATTAAATTTTTGAACAATAATGCCCTTCTATTTAAAACAATTTACAAACCACCACTGCCACCCAACCACCACCGCCAACAGCGAGCCAACCACCATGGACTACCACAGAAAAATCATCGGAGTCCCTAAAAAAGACCGAGATTTAGTGAGAGGCTCCGGGAGACTTCTATATGGCCGTTTTCGGCCATAAATATGGCCGAAAATGGCCATATCAAGCCATATCTGGCTGATAATGGTCAAGGATCTAGCCGTTAACGGCCAGAACCATTGATCTGGCCTAATATGGCCGTTTTCGGCCATCAATATGGTCAGAAACGGCTATATCGGAGCCTTGTGGTGACGGTGAGCTACTCACGTCGGCTTTCGAAGACTTTCGATGGTGGTTTGCAATGACGGCAAGCGGCGGTAGGGGGTGGGGGTGATTTCATTAAAAAATAAAGTTTTATATAAGCGGGGGTGTTTTAGCTAAATCTAAAATATTGGGGGTTAAAAAAATTATTCAAAAATTAATAATAAAAATAATATTATATTAATATTTAAAAAGGGGACAATTTAATAATTTAAATATACCTACCAATTTATTCCTTTTAACCAAGCATATTAATATAACATATCCGCCAACTAATCAAACACATTTCCCTAAAGATTTCCAGTAATCTTCAAGATAATATAAGATTATAGTAATCCAACATTCTCTGAACCAAACGCCCTCTTAATATAACATTCTTAATAATACAACATTCCCTGAACCAAACACCCCAGAGCAATTACGCATTAATTTTGTTATCTTTTCATTTTATTTTATTTCAATTTTTGTAACAAGGAATCTTCAGTATGATAAGACTCATTGACAATATACATTAATAAGGCATGTCTTACTTTTAATCAATAAGTTTCCACAATTTCACTGAGCTTAAAAGAAAAAAAAAAAAAAAAATACTATACAGAATTTTATTATCATCTTATTTGGTCCTTCATTAAACATAAAATAAAAGTTATTAATTAGCCATTAATTTTGTAAACTATACATAATCTTTTATCTACTGAGATAATGACAAAAGGTAATTAGCGGTTCAAATTTACAAATTTAGAGACTTATCTAACAACCTCCAACCCTTATCTAATCCTTGGTTAATCAACCTAGTTATTTAACTAAAGATTGAATTATAACTTTTATTTCTTTCATTTAACCCCCATTTAATTTTAGCCATGATGAAGCTTGAAGCTTTTGTACCAATGTTGCTCTTTCTTGTTTTCTCATTACCCTTGGCCAATGCTCACAGTGCTGCTGCTCAACCACTAGCTGCTTCAGCCCCATCTGCGTCACCACAGCTCGCCGACGGACCTGCTAAAAAATGGGTGGCGGTTCCGGACCTGAAACAGCTGCCTTTTCAGTGGGGCAAACCCGAAATCTTTGCCCATGCCAATGACCCCAAAGTGAAGAAATGTTTGGCTGAATCTTCTGGTTATTATTCTTGTAGTAATAACCTTGTAACATCATTTTTGAAGCATGAGGTTTCCCTCAAGCCGGAGTGCTGCAAGGCCATTCAACAGCTCGATGCTCGTTGCTCGTCTGCAGTGTTTGCCGTGTTCAAGAATCAATATTTTCGAGTTGCAGTAAAGAATCAATGTGCCAAATCTCACAGTTCTTGATCATGCTTTTTCATTGGTGTTTGGTTAGAAATGTTTGGTGTTCTTTGAATGTTCTTTTAGACTCGGAATTTAACAGTTAGCATAATAAATTTATTTTGTTTTTTTAACCATGACGATTGAATGAAACAAGAAGCTCGTGAATTTCTTTTTGATGCTTTTGTTCTCTCTTTCTGGGGACTGCGAAGCTTCAACAGCTGAAGCCTGAAATAACTTAAAACTGTAAATAGTATAAGTCGAAAAATTTGTTGAGAATCCTACAAGATTCATACAATTTTTTTTCTCTTAACAGATGGTCAAAACTTCATGTGGGTTCGAAGTCCTACTGATAAATGCACCAGAGATAAAATATTATTAAAAAAAAAAAAAAATTGATGTTTCTTTTGGTCCTTCCAAAACGATCAAAAAAATAGAGTAATAATTTTGCAAGATATAGATTTATTCTATTATTAATTATTTAACTTTGCAGCAAGTTCTCTGCATTTGCAAGATAAGACCATTAGAAGTCAGAGCATTGTATATGACTAATCTTATAATTACAGCATCATATGAAAAATCTCCGCACCTTTTCTAGGAACTTTCATTGCCGAAAGGTTAAAAGTAAACTCTTTTAAGTTTTTTCTGATAAAAGAATTATAAAACCTCCTCACTGAAGATAAAACTGAGAATGGCAGATTTCTTGCATATGTTATGTCTTATCCTTATACCCAATACCCCCATCTAGCTTTTATAGCTATTTGTCTTCTGTTTTTGATCACCTGTTTCCTTTGTTTGATCCTAAGTCATATCTTCAGATTCTTCAAACTTCTAACTCAGATATCGAAGTTTACATTTCAGGATCTTCAGGGTCCAACATTTGAGCTCTTGAAGGAACCAATGAAACTTCTGGAGCTGCATAATTGAATCTTTGGCCACCAAACCAATAAGCTTGAAGCTTCTTGTCGACACAGAGAGGAATCAAGTTCTCTATGTGGAGTCCAGTGCAGAATTGTTGACTTCCTGTTCAGTTTCCTCACACTACCAATGGGAACTGTTATAAGACTCACTAATCAGAAATCAGGAATAGGTTCAATGGCTGAGTTGTATAAAACTGTTCGGAGTTCAGACACTGGACGACTGCTGCTTTTACATGCAAGCATGCAGGACGATGCCGCTTGATCCTGTAAGCGCTTATGGCATCGAGTGCAAGAATTTAGCCATAAAGTTGGACAGAAGAGAACCCTCTAAGTACAACAAATGTGCAAACTAAAAATTGCAAGAATAAAGCGGGTTTTAGATTAGTTAGCATCATCAAGGATCCCATGTGCATTTGTTTAGAACTAATGGACAAAGAGGTGCCTGTGAAGTATGAGGACAAAATTGATGATACAAATGGTGTTTTCATGAAAGAAAAAGACAGATCTATAATAAGTGATGATTTGCAGGTATTACTGATATCTATAGCTAATACTTGATTGATCCTTGAGCCGTTAGGAGTACCTGATGGGGCCGTTCAGGAAGAGACAGAAATCAAGCTTAGGGTCAAGGAGGTGAGTCACTTTTCAACCTTCTGCAAGTTATAGAACACAACTGATTCAATCTGAGATAATTGGAACTTTTTGCCCTTCAACTAAAGTGCTTTTGATATTGAATCATTAGTTCTAACAATTAGGGAGACAATTTTATTAAATCATCACAATCAAGAAACTGCAATTGAAAAATCGAAGCCACAAGGAGAAAATTCCAACCTGTTAATATAAGGGGTTCTGAAATTAGAAAATAAAATCTCAAAAACATGCTCAAGTGATTTCCAGATCGAGAATGACAATAAGTGAGATCAAATTTAAGCAAAATATCATCACCAATGTATCAAAGATTCAAAATGAAATGGCAGTTAGCCACAATAAACTCAACTCCTACACTACGCATCATGACTTAATTTAGAATCTAAAGTAAGCTCAATTGCTCAACTCTTTGATCTAAAATGCCACTTTAAAATTTATTACACAATGATGGTGTGTCAAATATCAGCACATAAGGAGTGGTCTCTCTTCATCACCTAGTCTCATCGTGCACTCATAAGCAGGTGCAGTCATTGAATTAACTAAATTATCATCAAATTATGCCTGACATTACTACAAAGGATATGCTACATACGTCTTAACGAGTAGAAAAGTCCTAAACACATGATTTCCATCACATTTTACACAGCAATTTTCAAGATCATTATGATGCCACTCAATTTGAATAGGCTCACGTTTGCTATGTGATTTCTACTCAGGTTTTGCATCCACTTATGCGTTCAATGCTCTCCAAGTCAGACTTCACAGATGTCTTTTTATCGGATGAAAAAGACCTTTATAACAGATTACTATTAGAACCATTAGGCATACAAAATAACCATCAAATGAAGAAACCTGCTTCCCATAAGATGAAAATAAATCTCTTGTGTAGCAAGTCCAACAAGAGGGTGTTGTTTGCTGAAGCTAAAGAAGATTTTGTCGATATGTTGTTCTCTTTTCTCACATTTCCAATAGGTTCCATTGTAAAGCTATTAAATGGACACTTTTTTCATAGGACGCATAGCTAACTTGTACCAAAGTGCAATGAACTTGGAAGCAAACAACTACATGAAGTCCACTAGAGTTGCAAATACAATACGCAGCCCTAAGCTTGCAAGCAAGTTCGGTTGCAGAAATCAACTGCTTCCTATTGAAGAAGAGGCTCCAATGCAATTCAACAGTTACAAATGTTATGCTTGTTTCTCTAGGATGAAACGTTGCATTCATACACAATCTGAAGAGCTAGCAATTATGAATCCAAAACTTCCCAGCATTACCAAAAAAGGAGGTGGATTTGTAAATAGAGAAGGATTACTTTTGGTTACTGATGATCTTGTAATTAAACCCCTATCACGGGTCTCTGACATGCATCATCTCAACAAACTTAAGTTTCCATTAAGTGACCTGGAAGAAAAAGTTGTTGAAGTAGATGAGGAAGAGGTAAAGTCGAATCATCTCCAAGGTGTCTAAAATTCTAAGATATTCACTTAAAGTAGTTTCTAAAAGATCATTCATATGATCTTGACAGATTTTTTTGCATATGCATCAGAAAATTATAGTACTTTTAAGAAATTAACGCCAATTTTAACTTAAGCTTAATTGTTTGTATTTTTTCCACTGCAGGCTTTGGTGCAATATAAGCTCTTATTGTTATGTAAATTAGTCTCTACAAACAAGAATCTGATTGTATAAAAACTTAATCAACTGAACTAGAAAAGCAAGCTTCATGTTCGTCGTAATTTTCTACTTCCACTATTAATAGTTATTATACTAACTTTCTTTACCACTTAAAATCACGCACTCATGCACCGAAATTAAAAATGTATACACTCAGATGCACATGATCGTCACACAAAGTCTTGCTCAATTTCTCAGTATCACATTGAGTATCTCCAAAGAGACTTACTATACACATTTATGCCACAAATCTCCAAATGTAACAAATTCTTATAATACTAATTGGCATCAATATCTAAATCCTCATACAGAAAAAACAAATCTTTATATCTAGTTGTAGAATTGGGTGTTTTTGACCATATCTCATAACTCAATCCAATGCCTTCAAAATTATTACTTTATAACTTCCTTCTCATAACAATTACACTAGTTTTGATAAAGAGCTATCATAAGATGTCAACACAACAAAATTAACAAAGAAGCAAAAATCACAACTTGCAAAATCAATCATCAGAATAACACTTCCAAACACACCCTTAAATCCAAAGTTTTAATAAATAACTAAATTTACAATAATTACTTAAATATTTGTTCATTCATTTAAAATCCTAGAGTTCTGCCACGTGTCCCATCTCTTTGAGAGATGAAAAATATAACTTTTTTCCATATACATAAAATAAAAATATCATAAAAAAGATTAATTCACTCTCACTAACCAGACAAGCTAAGATAAATAGAAGTGGCGACACCCACTGCGTAGACTCCAATCGCGGCCCCAATAAGATCTTTCCCAGACCGAGTCATGGCTCCGATTCCGGCAATTCCCGCCACTCCAATCGGAATTCGACTCATTAAAGCCTTCCCGACATTATCCACTACGGCGTCCGCGTACAAAACCACAGCCCATTTCTTGAACCGGGCCGGCCCGATGACGTCCAAGTCCCCGTCCTCGGGCAGGTGCCAGTGGAGGGTGACTTTCTTGAGGGCCGAGTCGACCAGGGTCCGACTCGGGGGGTGCGGCACCCACTTGAGGATGAGGGGATGCGAGCGGTGAGAGAGGAGGGTTTGGTGGATGTGATCGGAGGCAGTCAAGAGCTGGTAAGGGAGGACGCCGGGAAAGGCGTGTTGAGTCAGGGAGAGGCAGTGAGAGTAGGCCGAGTTGCAGGCTGAGTCGAACTCGGTTGAATTGGATAAGGAGGTCTCGACTCGCTTCGAAGATGTTAAGCCCATTAGAGTTGAGTTTCTTTGCCTCGTACTTGTCTCTTAACACAATTTATAATGTTACTGGGATAGTTTTTTGAACCCCCTAACGTTTATCCATATTAAAAACCCTCTCAGATACTATTTGTTACATACACGTTAAAGTTTTCACAGGTGGGGTAAAACGATCATAATACATGCCTGAGTGGATGTTTTGGATTTCGGAAAACCTCGAGGGTTTCATAAATTATCCATTTCTTTGTTATAAGATTTAAGGGGCATTGGTCGGAGGTTATTGGAGATTACTGAGATTAAGTCATCTTATATTACTTGATTACTATGCTTGTTATTAAGTAATATAGATACTGATATCTTCAAATACCAATAGTGGTTACTATGATAATATTGGAGGTAATCTAATTGTCTCCATTTTCTTAGCTATTCTAAGATTACCAGGTTTTTTTTTTTTTTTTTTGTTACATTCTTCCTTTATTAATAAAATTTTAGGACAATAATGCCCTTATTTTTTAATTTATTTACATGAATATGACTTTTACTATTTCACCCTAATTAATTAACTTTTTGGGCAAAATTACCCTTGAATTCAAAACAAATTGCAGCCCACTCAAGCCACCACCCCCACTCACTTGTTGCCGCGACCGCCACCGGAACAACGCACGGAAGGCCGAATCTGAGCCATTGACGGCCAGATCTGTCACATCTGGCCATTTCCAGCTGGATCTTTGGCCGGAAATGGCCATACGGCGCACAGAGGCCATTTCCTTCCTTCCGTGTGCCGTTAGGTTGTCGGCTATTGGCGGACTACGGTGGTTGCCGACGGCTGACAGTGGCTGGGTTGGTGGGGGTGCTTTGTTGTTTTTCCAAACTTTTATTATGTGGTTGTTTTTGCTAAGTTTTTAAATGCAGGGGGGTTGTATAATCCAAATAATAATTAATATTACCCACAAATTTATTCCTCCCAACCAAACATATTAATATAATACACCCACCAATTAACCAAACACATTTTCCTTAAAATTCCCAGTAATCCTCAAGGTAATCTAACTTTCCAGTAATCCAATATTCCCTAAACTAGATGCCCCTAAGGGGGCGTTTGGTTCAGAAATATTAGATTACTGGGAATGTTGGATTACTGGAAAGATAGATTACCTTGGAAGATTACTAGGAATATTTAAAAAAATATGTTTGGTTAGTTGGTGGGTATGTTATATTAATATGTTTGGTTATGGGGAATAAATTGGTGGATATGTTATTTAAGTTACTAAATTGTCCTCCTTTTAAATATTAATATAATATTATTTTTATTATTAATTTTTGAATAATTTTTTAACCCCCAATATTTCAGATTTAGCTAAAACACCCCCGCTTATATAAAACTTTAATTTATGATAAAATCACCCCCATCTCCTGCCGCCACTGCGAACCACCGCCGAAAAATTGTCGGAGTCCCTAAAAAAGAAGAAAATTATGTGGGAGGCTCCAGGAGGCTTTGATATGGTCGTTTTCGGCCATATTGATGGCCGAAAACGGCCATATCAGGCCAGATCTAATCTAGCCATTTTCGGCCGGCCGCATCCCTAGCCATTATCGGCCAGATCTGGACCAGATAGCCGGAATAGATCTGGCCGTTAACGGCCATGTTTGTGGCAGTTAACGGCCAGATCTGGTCCAGACCTGGCCGTTAGCAGCCAGATCGGAAATGGCCAGAAATAGATCTGGCCATTTTTGGCCAGATTTGGCTTGATATGGGCTTTTTCGGCCATAGCGAAGCCTCCCACAGAATTTTCTTCTTTTTTAGGGACTCCGGCAATTTTTCGGCGGTGGTCTGTGGTGGTTGGCCCATTGTCGGCGGTGGTGCTGGGTGGCAGTGGTGGTGGTGGTGGTGGCTGGGTGGCAGTGGTGATCTGTAAATAATTTTAAATATAAGGGCATTATTGTCCAAAATTTTTATTAAACAAGGGTAAAATTGAAATAGGATATTAATGTAAATTTGTTTTAAAGTAGGGGTATTATTGTTCAAATTTTTTATTAATAAGGGATAAAATTGTAACAAAAAAAGATAACCTTGGTAATCTCAGAATACCTAAGAAAATGGAGTTAATCAGATTACCTCATATATTACAAATAGTAACTACTATTGGTATTTGAAGATTACCGGTATTTTATATTACTTGACAACCAAACATAATAATCAAGTAATATAAGATGACATTACCCTAGTAATCCAACTTAACCCCCAACCAAACGCCCCCTAAGGGGTAAAAATTGACAATCATGTTAACGTCTGACAGACAGCGAGAGAGTTTTACATCATTACTAATACTTGACTAGAATTTGGGGAAATCTTGGGGGATTAAATTAATTATCCCTATTGTGCTTTTTTTTTGGCCACGTGGCATGGATCATTAGAAATATCAAAAAACTTTTTTCTTTCATAAATACAAAAGAACCCATATAATCGATTAATTAAAATTAAACAGCGAGTTGGCATGAATTAATCTCAATTGTTTTAAGCATTGTCTTAAAACCTAGATTGGATTGACTGGTTCAACTAGTTTGATCGGGAACGGACCCTTATCCGATCTAGATACATCCTAAACTCAATCATAGCAGTTAGACTGGATTGACCTACGGTTAAATCAACAAAAACAATGTCTAACCAAATTAACTCAGGGCTGACCGATTGGTCAGACCGATAACGTCAACATGACATAATAAAATTTCATGCTTAGATTTCGATTTCCAATTTATTTTATTTATGTAATATTGTTATTTGAATTTTGGATTTTGATGGAATTATTTTGGAAATATATCATCATTGTGTAATAAATTTTATTATGTCATGCTAACATCATCGGTCTGATAAGACCGCAGCTCGAATCGATTGACCAGAGAATCGGCTCCTTGATCGATCAATGGCTGGTCTAGGTCTTACAACACTAGTTTTACTCGAATTTGACTTAGAATATGGATACACAATGAATACGCTTTAGCACTTGAATAAACCTTTTAAAAAAATTTATCAATATTCAATACTCTATTTTTAATTGTTTGTAGCATAATAAGTCTATTATAGTAAGACAGTAAAAAATCTACCAGGATAAGCAAATTTAAAATAAGAGAGAAAAAATTAACTAAAACAAATCTTCCTCATTTAACTAAAATTCTAAAACAACTAAACTCCCAAATATAAAATCCTAATTAAAATTAGAAAATCAAATAAGAAACAAGAAACAATTTAAAAATCTAATTTTAGGAAAATAAAATATGTCCTACATTATAAAATTTTAATTAATCTGAATTACTATCTTATGTTTTCTGTTGACCAAATTTTACTGTTCTATCACGTGAATTGAGTAAATCTAATTTAACTGAAATTCAGTTAATGAATGAAAATTTAATTTACAGCACCAATCAAATTTAAGAGCCAGAACCGCCTCCACCGGCTCATCCGTCGTTCCCGCAACCTCCTTTTGCCTTTCTTTTCGGCTTCGCTCTTGTTTATGCGATAGTATTCTCATGCGTTTGCTGGTGTTCTTCTTGCACTAGCACAAGTTCATGTTGGTGCTGCTTTATTATCTTTTCTTCTTCATGAGCTTCAACTTCCTGTGGATACACTTCTGTAGATCGTCCATTGTCAGAAGTAATTGGCTCTTAATTTGATAGGTTTTTGTTCTTATATATTGACTCAGATTTGCTTGTGGATCAAGCAAGAGGATTTTGTGATAAATTTAAAAAGATATAGACCTCCTTCATGTATGAAATATTAACAAAAATCCACTTAAAATTTTTGAAATATTAAAAACCCTGTCCAAATGACTCTTTATATGACCTAAACTCTTTATTATAAAAGAGTTCATTCATAAAAATATGAATCCAATTGACCTTTTATTATTTAAATATAAATTAAATAGTGGGTTTGACTCTCTATATCTAAAGAGTCAAATCTCACTCTATATCCTAATTTTATTTAATAAATTACAAGTTTTTATGCATTTTATTATTAATTCTCTTCTCTCTCTTATTAAGTCTCTTTCTTATTTATTAAGTTTAATTTAAAGAGTCTATTGGATTTAAATATAAATTTTGTTCTTTATATTTATGAATTAATAAAGATACTATTTATATATGTGAAATATGCTCTTTAAAATAAAGAGTACTATTGGAGATGTTCTTATTGTTAATGAACGTTAGTGACTCGATAAAATTTATAATGTTATATTTTAGTAAATATTATTCGATTGGCCTTTTACCATTTACGATAAGAAGATTTGTTCAATGAATTTATGTCCTCTATAATTTTTTTTTTCTTTTTCATTTATCATTAAATTAAAGAAGTTAGTTGTTAATGCTTGATTTTAACACCAACTATTCACACTTGTGAAGTACTAACCGGGTTCAGAAGTCACACGTGGTATAGAAGTATAAAAAGAGATGTTAAGTAGATAGCAATTTTTAAAGTGGTTTGGATGTTCTAAGGCAAATCATACGTCCACTGTGATCATATTAATGGTTGATTACAATCAGGTCGCACTCGGTGAGTTGAATTACAATAGTAAAATAAATGTAGAGAGAGAGAGAAGTGGATGAGCCAATGCTGTAAAATAGAGGAGACCTCTATATATAGTTGGAGGACTCAAGCTGGTAATCATGATTCTGCATGCGGGCAGGTGTGGTACAATTCCTAGCCCGCTTCCCATTGGTTGTCTGCACGAGAGATATCCTTAAATTGCATAAGGCTTTAGCAGGTGGACAATTCCCAGCCACTCATAAGTATGACGTTCACCTGTCTCACTGATGATGGCCTTATCCCTCTCGTCCTTGCGGGACGTGGCTGTATCCAGACGACATAAAACCTTCTTGAATTCTGATTGGTTTTTATTGATTTATGCTTATGCCAGCCCTGGTTTTTGGGCATAACAGAAGCACGCACCCCCCCCCCCCCCCCCTCTAGTTTTTAAGGTTTAAGGGTTGAACCTTGAGAACTTCATTATTATGCAGCGACTCAACTTGTCCTGGATGACACTTGATCGAGCCGGTCGAGCTACATGGATCCCTGAGAGCTACACTAGCGACCTGATGTGGTTTTTTATGGCAGGTTCAACGACCTGATTCAGATCACAATCAGTGCCATATCAACATGCCCTAAGTCTCGACCTTAACTCGCGACCTGAAAAATTCTCATCATATCTCTTATCAAAGGCGAGGAGTCGCATAGTTTTGAAATCGATGCGCGACAAAAAGTGTTAATTTGAACGACCTCTTCAGATGTTATCCGTTGCGTGTAACGGTTCACCTAACCAATAAAATATCCTTTATTCTGACAGGCTTGTCCATTACGCAATAAGTGCCAGCCATGCGAATTTAATGCAAGCCATGCTGAATCGACATTCTCCTTCAGGGCATTAAATACGGATAGGGGCACATTTAATGTGGAGGAGGGTAACCGTGCCGTCGTTTGGTCATTCCAATAGAGGGAAACGTCGATTGGTGTTTATGAAACGTGGAGGTTACTCTTCTCATGGATTAACGACACGTGGTCATAATCAATGGCGAGAAACGTGTCCCGCCCAAACATAGCTTGCTCAAGAAACCAACCGTCGCTTTTCCCCTAACAAACCCAAGTTTGCTTCAGACTATTGCCACATAATTCACATTCTTAGAAAGAAAAACGAAACTCTCGCAAAGGTCAGCCTGCCTTCTGATGCTTGCTTTCGGTTTGTAATGTAGATCGAACTGACTGAGTTCCATTGCCCATTTAAGTAACTTACCCGAAGCTTTCGGCTTTTGAAGAACTTGCATGAGCTGGTAGTTGGTCAGAACATGGATTGTATGGGCATGGAAGTAGGGTCGCAACTTTCTAGAGGCGATCAGAAGGGCATAAGCTAATCGCTCCATTTCTGGGTACCGTATCTCGGCGTCCAACAGTCGCTTGCTTGCGTAATACACTGGCCACTGAACTCTGCCTTCTTCCGGGATGAGAGTAGCGTTGATCGCATGCTAGGAAACGGACAGGTGTAGAAGTAAAATTTCCTTGGGAAGAGGCTTGGACAGGAGAGATGGTCTTCTGAGGTGTTCTTTTATACTCTGAAAGGCCTGTTCGCACTCTAGAGTCCATTCGAACTTCTGTTGGCCCTAAGCACGTTAAAAAATGACAAGCAATGATCTGCTGCTCTCAATATGAAGCGACTTAGAGCCACTATCCTACCATTTAGGCTCTGAACCTGCTTTTTGCTAGTGAGGTTTTTCATATCGAGAAGAGCTTGGATCTTTTCGGGGTTGATTTCTATTCCCCACTAGTTAACCATGTACCCCAGAAACTTTTCTGAGGATACCCCAAATGAGCACTTGAGGTGGTTGAGTTTCATCCTGTACTTTTGGAGCACGTTGAACATTTTAGCGAGATGCGCTATGTGATCTGAAGCGACATGCGACTTAACTAGCATGTCATCAACATATACTTCCACAATTTTGCCAATCTATTCGGAAAACATACGGTTGACCAACCGCTAGTAAGTTGCCCCAACATTCTTCAAGCCGAAGGACATGACCTTGTAACAACACAGTCCTTGATCTGTAACGAATGAGATATGCTCTTCATCTGACGCGTATATCAGGATTTGATTATATCCTGAGTAGGCGTCGATAAAGCTCAGCAGCTCATGCCCATAGGTGGCATCAACGAGCTGGTCGATCCTTGGCAGAGGAAAGCTATCCTTCGGACATGCTTTATTGAGGTCGGTGAAGTCGACTCAGGTTCGCCATTTGCCATTGGGCTTTTTTACCAAAACTGAGTTGGCAACCTAGCTAGGGTAAAATGCCTCCCAAATAGACCTGTTCAAGAGGAGCTTATCCACTTCACTTTTCAGGGCGACATAGCGTTTAAGGTCCATTGCTCTTCTCTTCTAGTGAATTGGCTTGACCATACTGTCAATGTTTAGTGCATGACATATTACGTTCGAGCTGATCCCCGACCATATCGGCTTGAGTCTATGCAAAAACATCAATATTTTCTCTGAGGAAGCTCGTCAGGCTTTCGGCGAGCTGGGGTTGAGATTACTCCCAATTCTTAATACTCTGGTCAGCTCGCTTTCTTCTACCAATACCTCAAATAGGTCCTTAACTGACCCGCTGTGAGGACATTCTTGGATGCGAGGATCCGTGTTGTCCTCTGTTGGTCCAGGTCGTGGCTCAATTTTGCTGATTGCCATGGCGTGCTTGGGGGCACCCATTGGCTTTCCCTTTCCCTTGCACGCCATCTAGATTGCCTTTATGTAGTAGTTGCGAGATTCACGTTGGGATCCTTACACTACCCCGATCCCCGTCGAGGTGGGAAACTTTATCTTCAGATGGTAGATAGAGGTGATAGCCTTGAAATTCTGTAGCAGAGGTTGTCTCAGGATGCCATTGAGGGCGGACGGACAGTCTACCACCAAGCACTCTGTCACCTTGGTCACTTCGTTGGTTTCACCTAATGTGACGGGGAGTAAAATCGTTCCTTTAGGAATCAGGTGATCCCTGGTAAAACCTTAGAGGGGGAAGGAGGCAGGCTTCAAGTCTACCTTGTCCAATTGCATTCTTTCGAAGGCTTGCTGAAACAGGATATTCACTGCGCTTCCATTGTCCACCAACATTTTGTGGACTTCATACCAGCCTATTTTAGGCACGATGACGAGTGCATTGTCATGGGGGTGATGCCATCATACTGTGTCTTTTTCGGAGAAGGTCATTTCTTCTTCCCTGCGGATCTTAGCAGGTCACGGCGTTGTGCTCATTACACTCAAGGGGTCATGGTGAGCTTCCCGAGCATACCTTTCCTTGGCATCTCGAGAGTTCTCCACGAGGTATGGCCCCCCGAAAATGATCCCTAGACAATAGAGCCCCTTGCGACCATGACTCCTCTTCCCTTGTTCCTTTTGGTCCTTTTCCCGAATGGGAGTTGGACCGTCAACATACTCCTTGAAGTGCCCCTGTTTGATGAGGTCTTTAATTGCCTGCTTGAGAGTCTGACACTCAGTAGTGTGGTGTTCATTGTCCTGATGATAGCAACAGTACTTTTTGTTGTTCGTAGCTGATGGGAGATTCTTCACGGGCTTCAGCTCTCCGAGCAAGCTAGCCTCTTCTAACTTATCTAGAATTGTCGATACTGAGGCCTTCAAAAGAGTGTATTGATTTTTGTTGCAATCGCGATGAGGAACTGGGGCATAAGACTTTTTGGGCTCAAATCGCTGCTTCTTCCTTTTTCACTGATCATCATTAGCCCAACTGCGATTAGCCCTTCTACTGTTCTCCCCCTGGTTGGAACATTGGTTGAAAGACCGGGGTTGTGGTGATTGAGAGTAACCACATAATTTTCTATTCGGAGATACTTCTCGGTAAAGTCGTAGAAACGAGTGAGGAAAACATCGTCCTTTGATTGTAGCTTTTTCCACAAGTCAGTCTGTAGGTGAACCCCTGCGATAATGAGAGTCTGAACGGACTCTTCAGGAGTGTGAGCCATTTTATGGAGTTTGCGATGAAACTTGTCTATATAAGATTAGAGGGACTTATCCCTCTCCTATCGTATATTGCTCAAATAGCTCAACGGCATTGAGAACTTCCTATTTGCCTGGAAGTGCCTCAAGACTAACGAGCTCATTTGTTGCCATGAGCTTATTGATCCCGCGGGGAGTGACCTGAACCCACTTGGCACGGGCGATTAATGTCAGTGCTAAGCAACTACATTTGGCCAAGTCAGAGAATTGGTGGAGTTTCATATGGTCATTGAACTCGTAGAGGTGGTCCTGCGAATCAGAATTCTCATTGAATGCCCGCATGTCAGGTATCTTGAATCTAGATGGGAGAGGAGCAGCTAGTATTGCTAGAGAAAAAGGGGACGCTTTAGCGACCTTACCCTATTCGTTTTGCTGAGCCTTGAGCTGATCCAATTGTCGCTACAACTCCTCAATCTGAGATAGTGGAGCTATCGGGGGGTTACTTTCCGCAACGTGGGTTTGACCCTCACGATTGTGATTGAGGAAGGACCGGAGGTTAGGCCCTTTTGCTGCTCAGTCAGAAGCTCCGGCGTACCCTGACACATGCTAGCTAGAGCCGTGTGAGAGTAGCGAATGACTTAGGGAGTTTCTCGACCCCCGCGGTGGTCAAAACCGACCCACAGACGATGGGGGTTCTCTCGGCAGTGATAGTCGGGACCATTATTTTGATGAGGTTGGGAATCTCACTGCCTTGCACTTTTAGGAGTGTGTCCATATGATGTGGCGTGGGACGGCTCATGTTGCGTCATGTCGCCAAGTCGCAATGGCACGGGTATTCTACCCGCTAAGCGACCGGTGTTCGCTAGCCCCTCGGAGCCCTTTGGTTCATTGCTCGCCACTTGTTTCCCCTTATTGTTACGTGCTGTGGTGCATACAGTTCAGGCCTTTGCCCTTTTTCGCACTTTCGCCAGACCTGCAGGCGTCTTTGGCGGTGGCACGACCCAATCTAAATGGTCTAGCCTCTGGCTAACCATTTGGAGAGTATTGCTGAACCTCTCCAGATAATTCATCACGGCCAGGTCAAGTTGCGACCTTGAAGGAATATCCGCCATGATACTCTGTTGGACTGGCAGCCCTTCAGGAGAAGTGTGATTCTGTACTTGGGGGATTTCCTCATTGTTGAAATTGGTTTGCTCAATTTAGAAATCACGAGCCATTAGTTGGTGGATAGGATCGGTCAGAGGTTTTTGATGAAGAGCGGATACTAAATCACGCCCTCTTTCTAGCGCCAAACTGTTGATGCTTAATTTTAACACCAACTATTCATGCGTGTGAAATGCTAAGCGGACTCAAAAGTCACACGTGGTATGAAAGTATAAAAAGAGATGTCGAGCAGGTAGTAATTTTTAAAATTGTTCGGATGCTCTAAGGCGAATCCTACGTCCATTGTGATTATATTAATGGTTGATTACAATCAGATCTCACTCAGCGAGCTAAATTTCAATAGTAAAATAAATGTAGAGAGAGAGAGAGAGAGAGAGAGAGAGAGAGAGAGAGGGAGGGAGAAGTGGATGAGCCAATGCTGTAAAACAGAGGAGAGCCCTCTATTTATAGTTGGAGGACTCAAGCTGGTAATCATGATTCTGTGTGCGGGCAGGTGTGGTATAATTCCTAACCCGCTTCCCATTCGTTGTCTACACGAGAGATATCCTTAAATCGTATAAGCTTCAGCAGATAGACAATTCCTAACCACTTATAAGTCTGGCATTCACCTGCCTCACTAACGATGGCCTTATCCCTCTAGTCCTTGCGGGACGTGGCTGCAATATCATCGTAGTATTATAGACTTTCTCTTATATTAGTGAATCTTTTAAAAATTATTGAAAATAAAGAGAACAAATAAAATATTTAATAATTTTTCTATAAATGGTCACTTCCTATTTCAGTTCTTATATTTTAAGTAATATAATTTTCAATTGTTATGCTAGATTCATTCTGTTATACACTTAATTTTGTGAAGTTATGATATAATTAGTGTGTTTTTTTTTTTTAAACTTTTCTTTATTAAAAAATATTTTTTAGTTAATATAAATTACTTATAATCATATCTTATAAGTAATTTATAATGATTAAAAATATTTATAAGTAATTTATAATAACTAAAAATACATATAACAATAATTGGTAATATTTTTATCAAAAAAGTTTGGGTTATTTATGTCCTTTCATACACAATCCTTACTAGTCTGGATTAACATATTAATTACCGAAACATTAGGGTCAAAAGAGAATCCTTGAGGTTAGGGACGAAAAAGTTCAAAATAATTGATTTTTTATTTATTCTTTATTTTTATAAGTGATTTAATATCAAAACAAGATCTCATGGAACAGAAGAATGTAGTGATTATTATCCAAATTTATATAAATTCAAGGTTTAATAAAATATGTGATAAATAGTTAAAATATCACTAAGAGGGTAATTTTGGAAATATATGGAATTTATTTAGATATTTAGATTATTTTAAAAATTTTAATAGGATTTTTTTAAATGTGGGTTTTAATCAAATATATGTAACATCACTCTGGGTCTGGGATAATTTAATCAATTTTTTAAGGAGTAATTAAAAATATAAAAGAAAATTGTTTATTTAAAAAATCCATTACCAATTTTCTAAGCCATTGCCTACAAGTCATATGTGTAAATTAAAAAAATGATAAAATATAGGGTCTAACTGAATTTATCCTCATAAAAACTATGGGGATGTCGATGATAATTAACAACTTCTAAGGAGCTACTTAAGGCTCGCATCTCTTCATCCTCCTCTCTCTAGTCTCTCTCTCCGGTTTCTCTCCACTGCCTCCATGAAATCAGCTCTAATGGGCAGTATCAAACTCCCTTTCTCTCAACTGGGGTTCCAGAAAAAGCCATGTATTTCACTTCCTGTGAACAAAAAGATTGGGACTTTAACAATAACTTGTGGGTTAAGAGATGGAAGCAGAAAGCCCGTAAGGCAGTCTAGAATTTTGTCAACAGAAGCCATCCAGGCCGTCCATGCCATGAAACTTGCCAAGTCAAGTTCAAAACTTGAAGAGGTTTTTCATGGCAGAGTCTCCAGGCTTCTCAAAACTGACTTGTTGGACACTTTAACTGAGTTGCAGAGACAAAATGAATTAGAGTTAGCCCTCAAGGTATATGAATATTTATGTTAATATTATTTATTTAAATATTTCTTTTTTGAATTTCTTGTTTGGGGTTTGCGTTTGTTTGATAGTTTTAAATTGCTTCAAGTGAGCACGTGAGTATAATTTTGCATTTTGGAGACAGTGTCTCACTGTTTTTCTGATTCTTGGTGATGTTTCAGATTGTTAATTTTCCAAGTATGGTGAATTTCTGTAGTATAATATTGAAATTTTTGTTTTAATATGGAAAATGCTCTCCATATCTTCACATTATTGTAGAATGATTTAACCATTATACTTTTCAATGTTGAAATTGATTTTAGTGTAGCTTCCTTTTGTAGAGTTGAGTGAATGAACTTTTTGAGAGTAGTTTTGCTACTCAAATTTTATACGTTAGAAGGCTTTCCAGAAAAATTATGTTCCTATATGAATTACTTGAACTAATTTTTTATTGGACATTGGGCTTATTCATCAGCAAATGAAATTGATGTGGAGAGATTCAAGTTTATCTTTCAATCTTTTTCTTTTTACGAGATCACTTTGCTAATCAGTTTTCATGATATTTAATTTTGTTTATGTTTGCTAATCAGTTATTTTGTCAGTGTATTAAATAGAAAAATGAGTACCTCCTCAGTTTTTCTGGGGATGATGGTTTCAACTTGCATCTGTGTGATTTTAAGCTTAAAGATTTGCAGAAGTAATAACTCTTTGACACTAAACCAGACTAGTTCTTTGATCTGGAGAAGAGTTTGAATGCTCTTAAAGTATCACAACATGAGTTGATTAGTTCTCACTTTTTACTTTCAGAAATTGTGTCTAGGTAATCTTGTCTAGTGTAGTAGGATGTGGCAATAGTAGTGCTCATTTTCAAATGCAGCAGACTGATAAGAAAAATTGGGGTGGTTATCAAAAACGGGAAAAAAAAATTCATGTCCATTGATGAAAGCTAATATTAGTTGTGTTCTACTTTTCACACTCCTTTTCTTTAATTGCCAATTTATTTTTCAATTGAATGCATATTTTCTTTCTATTTTATACTATATCTGAAATGAGATCAGGTTTTAGGTCTTCCATTTTGTGCGGAAAGAAGAGTGGTATAAGCCAGATCTGTCTTTATACTGTGACATGATTCAAATGTTGGGAAAGAACGAACTAATAACAAGTGCTGAAGAGCTTTTTTGTGAACTCGAAAAAGAAGGTTTGGAACCTGACACAAGGGCTTATACCGAAATGATTGGAGCGTATCTGCAAGTGGGCATGATAGACAAGGCAATGGAGAAATATGGAGCAATGAAGGAATCAGGCTGTGCTCCAGATAAATTAACATTGACAATTTTGATCAGGAATCTTGACAATTCTGGAGAAGAAGAGCTGGCAGAAACTGTAAGGAAAGAATGTGCTCAATATGTTGATTATCCTGAGAAATTCCTTGAAACAGTTGCTCGGAAACATGTAAGATATCCATATTTACACATTTTTTGGCAGTGTCTTTTTATCTGTACTAAATTGTATGTTCTAATGTAAATTAAGGACGCACATCTCATATGCATGCCTGAAATATGGAGAGAGTCCTTGCCTGTATGGCTCTTTCGGTTAGGCTTTAACAGCAACTCCCTTTTCTTTCTTGTGAATGTCATGAAAAAAGAACTCTGGGATGTGTAGAATTTTTCTTCTTAGAGGAGTTAAAACAAAAACCGATTAAGTTTGCAGATTGTTTCTTCTGGGGTTAATGGAACTACGATATTGGAAATTTATCCGCATGGTTTTAGTTGAACAAAATTATCTCTTTGGGTTGATCTTCAGATGGATGCATATTATTGGTTTTTTGGGAAAATAAACGAAGAAAATTTTGAGATTCACTATTGCACACTACATTTGTGTTCTTACACTAATGAATGACAGTTGATATTGATCAGTGTTTGATTCGTGTTTAGATATGGAGCCATATTTCTTCTAGTCTAAGATATTTTTCGTTATTCATGGAATTTTAGCTTATAGAAATATCTGACTTTGGCTCTTGATGTGCCAGCGAAAGAGAGTAGTTGATATTGTTTGAAGAGCTCCTGTGCATGAAGCAAACATAGAGCTGGCTTTTGTACTTCATACAAGCTACAACACTCGTTAGACATTTGCACTTATCTTGAAGAAAAATTATGAAGAGGCCATTCAACGTGTTGAAAGCACCATTGTTTTATTTGTAATGATTCAGAGTTCAGCATAACTAAAGATCTTCTCTCCATCATTAACTTGTATATCCTATTAGATATAAGGCGAAACTAAATTCAGGTGACGTTTGTAGATCAGTAGTAGAACTCTATTTTCAATGGAATTTATTATTTCTAGAGTGATGGTACACGTTCTAGTGTAATATTCTCAAATTTTCTTCCGATGTATCTTACTAAATTGATATGGTAACGTATCTGATACCATTGAGCTATATATGTACCAATGTTGAAGCAATTCTCCACAAGCACCTAGCTTCAGGGTGTTCGGTTTCGAGTACTCTATATTTTTTGAAAGAACCAAAACCGAAACTGATGGGTGCCCAATCGGAACCTACAACAACAGTTCCGATTCCGGGTACCCAAGAAAATTATATACCCCCCAAAAGTTTATAAAGTGACAAAAAAAGCCTTTAAAAACTTACAAATACACCCCCATCGAGCACTTGTTAACAAAAAAATAAAATTACAAATACATTATAAAGCCTTCAGGCCTTCCACCTCCAATTTAACTTTATGGAAACTAAGAATTTCACATTACCAATTACAATAATAATTTGAAAAATCAGAAATTTCAAATTAGAAACTCCAAAATTAAAATTACACATTCCACTCCTTAATGTTATTTCATATTAGTCCTTGTTCCGGTTCCAATTCTTGATTATTCCAGTTCCTGACTGGAAAAAGGGAAACCGGAACCGTACTGTGTCAATTCCCAAAATTTGAAACCAAAACAGTAAAACCTACCTATTAATGGCCGGTTCCTACCCAAACCCCAAGTACCGAGCTAGGGGTACATATTTATTGTATGATGGCATCAGTTTTATAGCACAACAATCATAATAAAATTTCTAGATGATCATATAAAATTAGAGTGAATTGGTTTCAGTAATGTAATATCGAATAATTTGATAAGCGACGGGCGACTATTTCAAATTGTCACTTTATAAAGGATTGCATCTACGCATAATAAGATCAAATAGAACTTGCCCACATTATACAAAAAGGAGTTGGTATAAAGCTTACAATAATGTTGCCCTAAGTTTCAATTTATTGTACTTGGAACACAACGTATATGAAAAGAAATAAGTAATCCTCTTTTTTTGCTTTCATCAGGTAGATATACAAAGGAATGCCTGACAATACATATATTACAGGCCACTTTGACAACAGAAATGAGAATATTGTTTGGCCTCTTTCCACTAAAATTAGAGAAATCATACACTCGCAGGTAACAAACCACATCGAGGAACAAATAAATATTACAAAGAAAAGAAAGAAAAAAAAAAATTGTTGAAAGGGGAAGAAGGAAACCAAAATTCAGATTGCTGTTAATAGTTCCTCTTCAGCTAGCTAGGTGGCTAGGAGAGCTATTGAACATACTGTGCCACATGTATGCTCTGGATAGTACCATCTCAAGCTCTTGGTGTGTCCAATTGTTCGTTGGAAGGTGTTGCAGGAACATTACCATCTCCTGGAAGTCCAGCTTCTGAAGTTTATCTGACCACTGTAAAATAGATAATGAAAGAATATGCTTAGGTATTTGATGTTTCATATTTCTCTGACAGAAATGTATCTCATCCCAGAAGGGCGTATACAAACTTATGTGGGTTATAAAATATTCACTCACTTTGAAAAAGACATCATTACCAGTAATTAATTTGAAAGTAAAATTAGGCAAATTATACCAATGCAAAGCAAAGTCTCTCACCGTTAAAAGAAAACTGGCGAATATGTACACAAGGAAATCAGGCAATGCATCTCCTTCAGCAAGATATGTGTCCCACAATCGAGTAACAAGATGAAACGGGATCTAATAAAACAAACAAGTTATCAGCTTCCCAATTAAATGAAAAGGCAGGAACATAACTGAATCTCAGATTAACTCTTCCTTAGTTGCAACTTAACAGGTTGTAGTGAATAAAGGTTTGGGCTATTTTATTAATGACAAATAAGTATGAGAAATGAAGGAAATGGCATTAGTACAGAGCACAGGTTAAGCATGCTGAAAACATACCTCACGAATTAAAAGACAGTTAAACCAGCGGAAAGCAAATTGAAGAAATTCAAGCCCCTGCTCTTCAATGTGTCTTGAAACAGGTTCTGGTTCAACAATAGACTAGTTAATAGGACAGAGAACACTGTATTTGAAGAAAAAAATTAAAACTAAAAACCTTGTACACACACACACACAAAAGTATCCAAGAAAAATGAGAAATTTTTTAATGCAGCTTGGAGTAGAAAAGCCATTCTGCTGGCATGTAGTTTCTTCCAAAAAAATAAAAGAAAAAAACATGTGCTGAGCTCCATCTAACACAAAAAACTTAAGCTAATGACCAAGAAAGCTATTTTGGTAGCATTCAAATTATTTCTTTCTAATTGAAGCCCTTAAATTTATTACAAAAATTACCCTCTTATGTTTTTAAAATAATATTAAAAAAAAAAAAAAAAAAAAAGAAATTTGAACATTTATGCTATTATCAATCTAAACAATAGAACATCATTAATTTGTTACAGAACAAAGTGAGGGGGAGGGAGAGAGGGCGAGGCAGTAGCTTTTGGGTCAAAGAGCTCTAGGGACAGGTATTTTAGAAGCCACCATAGTGTCCATCATGAAGTTCCAAAGGACCACCAACCAGATTTCTGTAATACTAAAATTTGAGAACTATTTGGCAGATTTAATTTACTTGAAAAATAAAATGTGACTTGGCTCATTAGAAGTAGCATAATTTAAAAGAAGAAAATGCCAGAAAATGGTTTTACCATCAATCCTGCGAACCAATTCCTTCAGCTTAAACACAAGCCTCTGGATTCCTGGCTGAGCAAATGTGTAATGATCTTGCATACCATCAAGCAATTTTGATAGGCACCAATAGCAATCAGCCTCTATGTCAGAGAATTTTTCTGGTGGTATATCTGAGATCGACCAATTATCCACACTCCCTTCCAAATATTCCGAAAGGAAAACAACAAGAAAAGGAGTAACAAGATCATTTATCCCCTGAACATACCCACTTGCAGGATGCCGAATAGCCCTGGAAAGAAAATAGAATTTGTACACATGACAAAAAGTTCTGATCTGCCAATAAAATGGTGTAAGGAAACATCAAGTGAAAAAAATTTTCCCACTAAAATATTCAGAATTAGAATTACCAATAACAAAAATTAGGAAGGCTATTAAGTAACAGTAGCATAATCTATTGGCAAATATGAACTGGAATGCACATAATCTGGAAATTAAGCAAAATTATGGAAGGAGTTCTCAGATCACTGTAATATATATTTGCATAACTAACAACTGCAGAGAAAGGTGATCCATCCAGCAGTTGTTAGATGACAAATAAGAACCAGAACCATGTTTAAAAGTTAGTCTAATAGTTAACTCTACCAAACTTTTAAGTTTAATTTGCTCATCCTAAATTCATTGCCGAATTTGACTTCAGAAAAAGAGATCAGATTGAGCCACGTCATGTTGAACACCAATCAATTCTAACTCATGCACTTGTCGCAACTGCTAGCGTGATGACACTAGTCCACATACATGTCAAGGTACAGCAATAAGAAAAAACCAAGCATAGAGCAGGAACTTTTTCATAAAATTTAGGATTCAATTGATTGAATATTCAATCAAAAGTGAGAAGCTCTTCCTTCTGCATTCAGCTCAATCTCAAGCTACTTCAATCATTTAAACGGTCTCTCACTGGCACAGATTCCATCATGTAAAAGATATGGGTAACTGGGGCTACAAGGGTAAGAATATTGTCTAACCATGTATAAAGAATGCGCTCTAAGGATTTCTGAACTTGTGCTTGCTGAAAGAAAGTAACATCAGGCACGGTTCTTGGACAATCAACAGCAATCTAACAAGAAAGTAAAGACAACTGTCAAGGTCATGTGGAAAGTTAAACAAAAAGATCAAGACTGATATGCAGTTTCTGTCAAAATACCTGGCGAAGCATGTTGATTTCATCATCTGAACGTTCAGTATCTGGAATGTCATAAAACTGAGCAACACAGTCAAGATACTCACTACGCTTCCTTCTCAGGACTCCCTCCCTTCTATCTGAATTAGGTGGTGCATATCCCTGTTGTCAGTTCATATTTAAATTTCAACAGGAAAAAAACTATATTCAATAAAGATGATTCATGTTACTTAAGAGGCCAGATTATGTAAATCCCGGTACTCAGATGGAGACAATCACTTGAATGCATGCTCCTAAAATGATTCCTTTTAACTTTTGAACAATAGGAATAGACGACCACTAACTAAAAAAGACAAACAGAACCATAATGAATTGTAAGGAAACAACAGCAGACCTATAGCCAACACATCAAGCCTCAATATCAGTTGAGTAATAAACTAAAAGGCCAATTCCTACTCAAAATATGTACGGTACATAGAATGAGCACAAACCAGCTTCCACATCTTTCAATTGATCTCTCTCACCAGAGTTAGCATAAAGCAACCAATTTATGCATACAGATTAACAAGAAATCCACACCATAGTTCTTTACATGTACAACTGTTCGTTCATCAAAGAGTTTATTAGTCCAAAATTTTCTTAAAAACATCGCTTAAAAAAATTACCAGTGAGAGAATTTCCAAAGAAATGATCATAAACAAACTCTGTTGTCAATGTACTTCCTAAATTGATGGCAAGTAATAGAGCATAAGGCTTACCAAGAGAAGCCTCCATACAGTAGGGCGCATGTATGGTGGTACACCACTCCAAGCTAACTCTCGTAATCTTTCTGAATGATTAAGCAAAAAAGAATACAGTATAAATTAGAAGCTAGTAGAGAGATAGAAAAAAATAATAATAATAAAGGATCCTAATCTCAATTAAAAACCAAATCAGTTCCTTTGGAAATTTCTATACCAATAGATAAGCAAGAAGCTATATAGCAGGATACCTAATATGACCATTGAACCAGATAGCTCCTTCGTAAATTTCATAACCCTTGCAGAATCTGTAGCTCTAGCACCCATGCTGGACTTCTGAGATTCTTTGAACATAGTTTCAATATTTGAATTTGTTGACTTTAACTTATAAGAATTTCCATTATTTGGCTTGGTTGTATCCTGGTCTTCTACCTGCATGATAAGTAAATAGCAAATCAAATCCTTTAATATTTAAATTTCAAATGATACTTAAATTGTGAAATTAAAAAAAATAAATAAAAAAAATAAAGGAATATTTATCATTAATGATACCTCTACGGAATCATGCATGTGATCGCTTGTCCCAGCGTCATTCTGAGAGAGGCTCCGTCCAAAACTTGGGGAATGTAAGCTTGGGTCCTCTATAGGCTCTGCCCTTCTGGTCAGCAATATTTTACCAGGAATACTGCGACCTTTAAGCAACCTAAATCACAAGAAAGATACAGAAACCAAGTTACAAATTACAGCAATCTTATAGCTTGTACCAGAGGATGATGATGAACAGATATTTCCAGAAAAAAGATACAGAAAACAAAATGCTGGCACAACAGCTATAGAAGCATTTTATGTGAACTCTGTAAATATGAGATAACATCATTTCAAACAACCAATACCAGTATCATCCTGTCATTACCAATTGGTATAAGCAAAATGCTGGAATCTATCTATCATGCAATGGAGACAACAGCCAGCAATATTAAAGGAAGCCATTAACAATCTGACGAAGAATTTTACTGATCACAGCTTTGCACAAAAATCGAAGTGTTTCGATAATTAAATGAAAATTTCTACAATCTGTAGCTAATCGCAGCAACTTCCACAAAAAAAATGACACCTAAGACCATACTAACTTATTTGCAATTCTGCACTCAGTATCAGTCAGCAAATTTAGAATATGCAAGTAAAGTTTCATAAATAACAAATTCATAACTGTCATACATCAAACCATAATAAACCTAATGTAATTCCCCAAGTAAATCACACTCCACTAATTTACAATAACACTAGGCTTAAACAACCAAAAAAAAAAAAAAATCATGGTTTAAAATATTTTAGATCCAAATGAATCTTCAATCTTCCGTTTCCTCTCCTCACGTTCTCTTTTGAAGCAATGAATTCATCAAACTCTAACTAATCACACAACTCTTCTCTCACTAAATTTCACAAAAAACAAATTCTAGATCACCCATCTCAAAGGTCAAAACCTAAAGTTTCACATAACACTCAAATTCTAGATCACCAACCCCAACTAAAGAGATCTACCATACCCACCAAAACCAATCCCCAAATCCACACAAAACCCACAACAACCAATCAAAAAACCAATAAACAAAACACCCAGAAACCATTTCCAAGATCTGCAGCTAATCCCCAAATGGGCACTCAAATCTGATGCAAAAAAAATGAAATTTACGATAAAATTTGTAAAAAGGAAGCCTTTTTAACATACCCCTGAACATTCTTGAGGGTTTGGTTGAATCTGGAATCCAGGGTTGAGGCAGAAATGGTGTCTCTTTGGGGATGATTTTGATTTTGTTCTTCCTCTTCTTCTTCTTTGGTGGTGTTGCTGTTTTGGTGATTAATGTTCATGCTTACTGTTGTTGTAGCTGTTGTGTAAAGGCCATGCTTTTTTCTTTATTTTA
The DNA here is from genome assembly GCF_008641045.1 of Pistacia vera. Classification (NCBI taxonomy): domain Eukaryota; kingdom Viridiplantae; phylum Streptophyta; class Magnoliopsida; order Sapindales; family Anacardiaceae; genus Pistacia; species Pistacia vera. The sequence goes on along the minus strand of NW_022196258.1, from coordinate 675,660 downwards.
TTTTCTCTCTTTTAAAGTTTTTTCACGAATTTATTTCTAAATCATGTGATTAGGGTCTATGTTAAGAGTCAAAATTAAGGTAATATATATCGTTAATTAATATTAAACATGTGAGATAAGAAAAAAAATCATAATCTAAAAAAAATTATTTTATTAATTTTTTACATCTAACTGATTTTGACATACTTATATAAATTTAAAGTAATGCTATGTTACAGACAAGGGATACCGAATTCATGCATCGAAGAGACGTGGCATCGTCCACTTTTTTAAAACAAATTTCATAATTAATCAACAGTCACGATGGTGCTATATCTATCCGTGCATGAATTCGATATCCTTTTTTCGGGGATTGTATTATTTTCCATAAATTTATTGTATTCATTTCCCAATATGTATAACTTCTCCCTTATTTTGTAAAAATAAAACTGTATCCAGAATTTTAATCAAAACTCTTTTGTTTTATTTTAAACCTTTTTATTGATGCTCATTTTCAATAAATTTAAGATGTGAGAAAAATAAATAATTTTTCTTTAATATAGTTTTTCTTCCAATATTGTTAGGAATTACTCTATAAGGAGCGTTTGGATCATATAAAGTTTTATTATATGAAGATATTATATTAACGGAATAAAAGATCACCTTGAAGATTATTATGAATGTTTAGAAAATGTGTTTGGTTGGTTCAAATAAATTGGTGAATAATATGTTTGGTTGGGGGGATAAATGGATGGGTATGTTATATAGATTACTAAATTGCTCTCATTTTTAAATATTAATATAACAGTAATTTTTATTATTATTTTTTGAATAGTTTTTTTTAACCCCCTACTTTTAAGATTTAGCAAAAACACTCTAGCAACCAAAACTGTTTTAAACTTAACAAAAACACCCCAAGCCACTGCTGGTAGCCAGCCACCACTGCTCACCATCTACTGTTCATTATTACTATTCACCATCTACTATTCACCATTTACTATTCACCGACTACTGTTTACCGTCTACTGTTCATGTGATTCTTCGCCAAATAATCCAATGTAGGATTACACTCATGGAAGTCCACACGAAGATAATTTGAAGAACTGACAATTGTTTTGCTAGAACAATCGCCGACATCAAGAATTAAGAACAATCAAAATTGAAAAATTTTCTTCTTCACTTGCAGAAGACAACGTGAGAGAGAGAGAACCTTTTGGGTGGCTAGGGTTTTAATTGAATGAATCTTTTTCTTTGTTTTAATTTTAAGTTGCACTTATATAGTGCAACAATTAAAACCATATTCTACTCAGGAATGGTCATAAGCTCCAACCCTAGTTCACCCTTACAACCAAACACATTACATCCTTTATGGTATTTTAATGAATTAATTATTATTATAATTAAAATCAATTAATATATATAATAATATATTAATATTTAATTAATAATAATAATTCATTTAAATATATACACAAATATATTTAAATATAATCTCACTAATTTAATTTTAATATTAAAATTAAATACAGGTAACAACCTCAGCAAATTTAATTGCACTGTGAGATTATAATAACACCTTTTCGTCTTGGAAGACAAAAATACCCTTATCACAAATTGATCCTTAAATTATCTTCTAAGTGTATGACCCATAGGCTCCTCATCATATTGACAGTGCGTAGTATCGCAATTAACACCAATTAATCGTCTCACTACACATATACCAAGATTGACCCCTAGCAAGGCATCATGGCCACCTATAGATTCCAATTCAGCGAAACCATAGTCTATCAACGATATGGTTACCGTGCAATTAAATCCTTTCATCAACTGTTATCTCATCGAGATTGAGGTACATAAATAGTGTAAGCCTTACATATCCTCTATATGTTTGTATTTAGTTATTGGACCAAGGACAGGAATATTAAATTGGATTGAGCATCAACTCAATCCCACTGTGGCCACAAATTTAGTGTCATTGTCATTTACTGAATTACCCAGTAAGATAACTTCTCCCGTACTCAGGAGTGATGAATCCTTTGTCGATCCATCATAGTCTTGATACACTTCTCAATATAGCCAATCACTACCGCATTGATAGCTCTGAATAGAACTACATTGGGCCAGTGTCAAACTACACCAATTGGTGCACAAGGCGCTCTGGTGATCTCAAGTCTAAGGATCACATACACCACCATCCGTTAGAGGATTTATTCCATAGACACTAGGGTTACCATCCATATGGAATCCTCTGGTGGGTCTGTCCAGTCCAGTGAACTTGCCTACAGTAAGCACCCATGTGTCACACTAAGTTGTCAGCAAACAACCTTGACAAGTGAGATCAGTCACTGCCTTTCGACAAGGTCGTTCAACACTATAATAGTCTTACCGTATTATCCGTGTCCTTGGTTAGAATAATACTAGGACTACGAACATTTCTAGAATGGCCACTATATGTGATCATAGGGTTCTTACTATCAAGATTTGAAACACTTGATACCCTCGTCATGGTTCTACCATCCTAAGGACATATATCAATACATATAATATGATTTACGTGATATAGTGGATAATGCATTTTTGTTGATTAATAAACATTATTTCAAAGAGTCAATTCTACAATAATTGATTGGCTCTAGGGTAACTACTCCAACAAGTCTTTGGCCATGAAACGTTGGTCATTTCACGACCATAGAAATAGCAAGATCTAGCTTTTTTCAACAGATCCATGGTCGGAAAAAACCTCACCCGCGCATGGTCGATCGTACACCATTATGGAGATTTTTGGCAGCCTCCGGCTGTGGTCGATGGTGGCTAGTTCTGGGTATAATGGCATTTCTATAAATAATGATAATAACAAGAGCAATGTCGTCATAAAAATTTAAATAGCGAGGACAAAAGTGTCTACATGAGTGATTGGGTGTTTTGTAAATATTAACATATATAAGGTTAATTTGGACCAAATGCTTAACTGTTTAGGGATAATATGGGAAAAAAATTGTAATACCAAGGTAAGTTTTAATAACAGCCCCCACCCCAGTATTAAGATTACTGGAAATTTACCCCCCAAATACTACTGTTTGTCATAAAATATTTTGGGAATAATTTTTTACAAACCAACCAAATATCGTCATCTGCTCAATTTAAAAAATATTACCCTAGTTATTAATATTAACTCGATCCAAACAACCCCATAATATTATAAGGTTTATTACACTGCCACCCTAATTGGTTCAGCGTGAAAACACTTTCCTATTTATTTTCAAAAATAACACTCTGACCCTAAGTAATCTTTTTCACCTCTTATGTTGTCATGTTAATTTAACAAAACTTACATTTAGAGGGAACTACGTTAATGTCCTAAAATTAAGAGAAATAAAGTTTTTAATCCTTGCGGGTGCCAAATAATTAACCCTAATGTTATATACTGCATAATATTTCTAAAACACGTGGTAGTATAATTATTAAAATTTGAAAATATGTTTATATTATATACATTTTATTTTATAACTTAACTATATTGTAGTTGACAAAATATAATTTGCATATCGTTTTAAAATGAAAAATTATGATTATTAGTCACATAAATCATAATTTTTTCTAAAATCATATAGACTTGGAATCCCCTTGGGCTTTCGGGGCGAGCTCGGAGACAGGGGTCCTCGGCCCCAACCTGGCTCCGACCCAACTCGTGCCCATCCCTAGACTTGATAGTTTTCGTCTTCATAGTGCAACTATTACCATCTATTTTTAGTAATCAGTTGTATTTCTGCATAATGTGTGAGACTTCACTTTCAACTACCTTTTTGGCCTTAATTGGTTCCTCTACCCATCCATTTTTGATATTGTCATATTGTTTATTGTAATTGCAAGTGAGCATTTATGAATCTTGAAACCTTTGTTCGCTGTTGGGATATCTATTTTCTTTTTCTTTGACCTTTTCCTTTTCTAATTTATTTTTTCATATCATAATCAACGAATATCTTTTATTTGGATTTTTGGGCTACATTTAGGATCACAGCATGCCAACACCTTTGTCTTCCGAACCGATTCCAGAATTGATTCCAAGCATTACTTCTGATGAAGAACCTAAGATCCGTATTTTTACTCGATCAGGTTTTACTTCACCTCGGATTTGTACGGGGGATGCCGAGGGCCTAAAGTTCCATTATTCACAGTAGAAAATGCATAAATATTTTTAGGTAGCATGATTGCTGCCATTGCGATTACAATGTTGTTTGACAAAACTCTGTTTAATACGTTGTTGAAAGCTAGAATCCATGTGATTTTTCCAGGAGTATTGCATTTTTTTGGGCATTTTATGTTTTTTATATGGTCTTTGCCTCTCAATGGTGTGTAAATTCTGTAAATGCCCAAGAATTGGGCGACTGGTACTAAAAGTTAGGCATGGGAGCTACTACGTACCCCTTGTGGCCACTGTTGGCCACCTATTCCTTGAGCCGATAATGTATTGGTTCACTTTTGGGCTTGTTGTGGCTTGCTCACTACCAATTTTTTGTATTGTAGTGAGATATAAGTCACTTTTGTACTGTAGTGAGATATTAGTAACTAGTGTTGATATTAGTAACTTTTGTGGTGTACTGAGAGAAAAATATTAGTTACATAATTCAGAATTCATTGTATATGGTATTTTTCTATTCATTAATAGTTTATCCCTAACTAGTTTAGCGTGAAAACACTTTCCTATTGATTTTCAAAAACTAACACTCTAACCCCAAGTAACGTGTCCATTGGTCAAATATTTCATATTTAAAAAAGGTTCATAATTTATTTAAAATATCTTTTTTACCTCTTATATTGTTTATTTGACAAAACTTACATTTAGAGGGAACCACGTTAGTTTCCTAAAATTAAGAGAAATAAAGTTTTTAAACCTTGGAGGTGCCAAGTAATTAACCCCAATGTTATATATTGTATAATATTTCCAAAACACATGGCCGTATAATTATTAAAATTTGAAAATATGTTTATATTATATACATTTTATTTTATAACTTAACCACATTGCAGTTGGCAAAATATAATTTGCATACTTTTTTAAAATTAATAATTATGATTATTAGTCACATAAATCATAATTTTTCCTAAAATCATTTAGATTTTCTTACAATTTTAAACTAAAAATTATAATTAATCTTATCGTTTTATAATTTACTTTATCAACACAAAATAATTATTTTTATATTGTAATTAATTTAAACAATTATGAGTTTATTATAGAAATAATGCAAAAATAAAAATTTAATTTTAGAAAAGGAGTTTACTTAGGAATGCAAGAGACTTCACCCATCTTGCATGGAATTGATTTTTTCGTTATGTATATAATTATAATCTTAAGCAAAATATAATTGATCTTAAGATAAATATAATCTTAAGGAATTGTCTAATAGTCCTAAATCTTGAACCCCAGAACAGCATCTAAGTTTTTTTTTTTTTTTTTTTTCGGCAATCGACGATCTTGGCGAACGTTTTCTTCTTACCGGCGACTCCTGAATCCGGCTACCTCTTTGTTTCTTTGGTTCTACTTCTTCTGTTTTATTGGTGATTTCTGGGTCTGTTCTGTTCCGACAAACACTTTTGTTTATTCCAGCGATCACTCATGTAGTCTTCTTGGTTCATTGTGCAAAGGTATCACTATCAACCCTAAATTTCAATAATTTCAGTATTGTTAATATACATGTAGATGCTTGTTCAGTTTAATAACAATGATTTATTATTTTTCTTTTTCTTTTTTAAATATTATTTGTTTGAAGTGTTGAATAACCTCAAGACCAATTTTTTTTTCTGGTTTGATTACCTTCTTTTGTAATATGTAAGGAGGCGACTCTCCTACTCTGCTGTTTAATTCCAAGAATTCTCGTGTTCTTTCCTGGTTAAGAATATATGCTTCTCTCTAATCTTTGGATTTAATTTGTTTCAGCATACTCGTTTTTTTTTTTTTTTTTTTTGGGTCTTATATTTTTATTCAAATAACTTGTAAACGTTAATAACATAAATACATGATATATATGTATTAAGTCATTTATTTAATTAATAAATAATAAATTATGGTAATGACATTACGAATGAATTGTAATTAAGATTTAAAAAGAAATTATATCTTAATAGACAAATTTATCATTTATCAAATAGAATTAATGTATCATTTCATAAGAACATATTTTTTGATAATTTGATAAGAACTTAAAAAAAATGGATATAACCCTCAACAATTTTAATATAGTACAGTATAATACTATAATAGTATTATTATATGTACATTTGATTCATTATAAAGTTTTTTTTTTTTTTTTTTTTTTTTTTTTTTTTTTTTTTTTTTTTTTTTTAAGTTTAGGGATTCCCCGAATTCCTCGAAATCTCCGTAGGCTGGATTCGGGGAATCCCTTTGGGCTTTCAGGCCAAACCTAGAGACAAGGGTCCCTAGCCCCAACTCGGCCCTGACTCGACCCTGACCCAGCTCGTGCCCATCCCTAGACTTAATAGGTTTCGTATTCTTAGTGCAGCTATTATTATCTATTTTTAGTAATCAGTTGTATTTATGCATAATGTGTGAGACTTCACTTTCAACTACCTTAATGGCCTTAATTGGTTTCTCACCCATCCTTTTTTGATATGTTGTTCTTCATATTGTGTATTGTAATTGCAAGTGAGCATTTATGAATCTTGCAGTTGGGATATCTATCTTCTTTTTCTTTGACATTTTTCCTTTTTTAATCTACTTTTTGATAAAATTAATATCTTTTATTTGGATTTTTGGGCTGCATTTAGGATCACAGCATGACTACACCTCCGTCTTTCGAACTGATTTCATAACTGATTCCAAGTGTTACTTCTAATGAAGAACCTGAGATTGGTATTGTTACTCAACCAAGTGTTACTCCACCTGGGATTAGTGCGGGGGATGCTGAGGGCCTAAAGTTCCATTATTCACAGTAGAAAACGCATACATATTTTTAGGTAGCATGATTGTTGCCATTGCGATTACAATGTCGTTTGACAAAACTCTGTTTAATACGTTGCTGAAAGCTAGAATCAATGTGATTTTTGCAGTACCCATTTTTTTTTTTGGGCAGTTTATGTTTTTTATATGGTCTCTGCCTCTCAATGGTGTGTAAATCGTGTATATTGAGTAAATGCCCAAGAATTGGGTAGCTGGTACTGAAAGTTGGCATGGGGGTTATTGCATGCGCCCTTGTGGCTACTGTTGGCCACCTATTCCTCGAGCCGATAATGTATTGGTTCATTTTTGGGCTTGTTGTGGCCTGCTCACCGCCAATTTTTTGTGTTGTAGTGAGATATTAGTAACCTTTGTGTTGTAGTGAGATATTAGTAACTTTTGTGGTGTAGTGAGAGAAAAATATTGGTTACATAATTCAAAATTCATAGTATATGGTATTTCACTATTCATTAATATTTTTTTTCTTTATTGTGGAAACCTTTATGTTAATTCCAAATTTTTTTACGTGGGAAATTCATGTTGTAATTTACTAAAGTTATGAAATGTTGAGGAATGGAATTCTAAATTTATAAAATGCAGAAATTTGCATTTAAAATTTGTATAAATATCACAAATTAGAGAAAATCAAGCATGTAACAATTTCGTCGAATACAAAAGATTTTATATAAAAAAATTGACGGTAAATTCTAACTCTCACCTGTGCGTTTAATGTGTTTTCCATATAATTGGTCTTTGACAAATTGATGGATTTCAAGATCTATAATTAAATTATTTCTAAATCTTCATTATTAATTTACATTTTTTAGACTCTCCTCATTTTAAAAAAAAAAAAAAAAAAAAAAACCTTGAAATTTGCTTTTTATTTTTTTCTCTTGGTCTATAATATACTTTTTGAATTGAAATAGGAAAAATTAATTTTACATTTATAGTTTTGTACCTTCAAAGTATTGCTTGTATTTTTTTTATTAATTTATTAGAATTTTAAATGTTTAATCTTAATTAATGGGGTAGGTCGGGGCGGAGCTATGACCACCTCCGTCCTTGACTTGTCTCTGAGGCCGAGAAATTTCATAGGGCTTGGGCCCATCCTGACCCTCGACTGTTTTAGGAAATCTTTGGCTCGTTCGAGCAAGGGTAGGTCCTAGACGATCCAGGCCAAATGCCCATCCCTAGTCTAGTTATATACTACTTAATATAATAACCAAAATTAAGGATAATACTACTTAATATAATAACCAAAATTAAGGATAAGTCATTTGCCTTTAGTTCGACTCCGATTGAGTTTAGTGACATCTCATCAATAAATGAGTAAATTTATTTAATTTCTTGAATTAAGGCAACAAAATTAATAATTCCTAGGTCACTTTTAACTGTTTTTATTGGAAAAAGGAGGTGATTGGTGGTAGCTTGCCGAATGCTCCAAATTAACAACCTTCCTAACCTAACAACTGAATTGTATATAGGTTAAGCAAGGGTTGATCCCACAGAGAATGGTTCGATTAATTCTTATGTTCTAAAACAATGAAAACAATAGAAAAATAAAATAAAACCCTAAACAGTAAACATGACAACGGTAATGAAAGGGGGGTGTACTCAATGCAATCTAAAGTAAAACAAAGCAATTGCTAATGGTAGAAAATATCAGATTAAACACAATCAGTTCTCGGTCCAAGATCCACCTAAACATGCATTGGACATAAAGTAACCGTAACACTGATCTATCTCGTTATTATGGAACTATTGACCCTAGGAAACAACAAGCTCTGTTACCCGAATTCTCCCTTAGTTTGTCACTACTGAAATAAGCTCTTCGAGTAGATACTAACCCTTGAACAACCTCGAACAAGCTCTCTAAATTTAATTCAATGGCAGCCTTAAGAATTAGGAGAATAGATCAATCTAAGCAACAATCACGCAAGCTTGGATTATTTAACTTAGGTTATGTTATTCAAGACAATAGACTAAAAACTTGACCATAATCAGCTATCATCATGTGTCACTCGTTGAATAGAAAAAGGACAATTACGGATCACAATTCCTAATTCTAACAGATAAAATTCCTATAAAATAATTCAGCAGGCCATTACTAAATCACCCAAACAGAAAATTATAAACAATTAAAATAGAATAACATAAAAAATTCCAATGAAAACAAGATTAAGAACAATGTTACTGAAGTTAGGCTACACCAATGACATGAATTTAGGCTTCAAAATCCCCTTGAACTGAAGAAGAAAGATCAGCCTCACATCTTGACGTAGAAAGTAAAAGAAAACCGAAAAAAACTAAAAACTACTGTTGTCTCTCTTTTCTTGGTTAACCTAACACTCCTGAATAAATAACATGTTTTTCTCCTAATTCTACCCCAGGAATCACGAAAAATCTTTCCTAGACGTTTCCTAAAAGATAGACTTCCAGATTTGACAAAATCTTATCAAATATGGATTCCAGAATTCGTCTTCAGCTTGCACCAGGATTCTCGCAATGTAAAAGATCTTTTCTGGGCTCGGTCACTTCATAAAAATTGTAGTCCTAGATGTATAGATGAATCTGGGATTTTGAATCACCCGCTTTCGATATTTGACGCTCCAGTTAGGCCCATTCGAAAATTCAATACTTAGCCAGGAAATCCTTTCACGACTAGGATTCCAGGTCCGGTTTTACAACAACTAATGAAGACCCAAACGAACTCTGATTCTCGCCCATAATACCTTTCTGGAAATCTTGATTCGTCAACTTTATTTTTTATGAAGAACACTTTTGCAATCAAGAACTCTGACTCCATGAAAAACCTAAAAAATGTAGCACTGGTTAGAATAACAAAAATCTGGAATTTCCTAATCTTTTATCACTTATTTCCAAAATCTATCCAACTATGGCAAACTCACAAAATAAACTCTAATAAACTCAAATAGGCATAAAACATGACAAAAAACATAATATAGAAGGAATAAAAATATATAAATTACACTCTTATCAATTGGTTGCGCCGATTGGGAAGCGGGGGTGTGTATTAGATTAAATGTCTACTTTTATGTTAGTCTAGTAGTGACTAAGTACTTATAATTTATAAAGCCAAATAAGAATTCTATAAATTATAAAAATCCTATAAAAACATAACAAGGTAGAAAAAGTAACTCATAGCTGAAGAACCATAATGATGTTTATAACAAAGAATTAAGTCGACCATTTGGTGACAACTCCAACCAATTTAACTTCAGCTTCAATTATGACACTGTCATCAACCAAGAAACATTGTTTTGGATTCTTCAGTTGTTCTAATGCCATGAATCTATGGAAACCAATCTTGTCTGAGGGTTTATACACGGATTGACCTAGAGGGAAGATGAAAAGAAAGTAGTTAAGAACAAAATTTATATAAAAATTTCAAGCACTTACAAGACTTATCGTATAGAGACTTGATATCCACTTTTTTTCAAAAATGCAAACATCAATTATTAATAATTTTATGTAAGTAATAAAAAGTTGTGAAGTGCTAATGAATAGAATTCTGAATTTATAAAATGCAGAGATTTGCATTTAAAATCTGTATAAGTATCACAAATTAGAGAAAATCAATCGTAGAATACAAAAGATTTTATTTCAAAAAATTGACTGTAAATTCTAGCTCTCACCTGTCCGTTTAATGTGTTTTCCATACAATTGGTCTTTGATACACATAGTAAACATAGCCAAGAATTGGTATCCATTAACAGGATCTGAAAATGTACTCAAGTCAATGAAGTTTTTAATACCCCATTTGGTCTTCATCTCCTGGAATTGCTTTACACTCCCATCTGCATCAATCATAATTATCTATTAATAAATGTATAAAAAATGAATAAATATGGTATTTTCTCACAATTAATTTCTAATAAAAAAGTTGTAACTATACTACCTTGAAGATTAAAATATTTCTCTTTTAGCTGATTAAATAAGAAAAAATTGAAAACCATGTTGACTTCCCATCCAGTTTGAAGAGAACTTGTGCGTAGCAATTCCAATTGCAGATATAATCTATTTTAGCTTTGATCCAATCCCCACTTAGATAGATGATGAACAATTTTATAACCTCGCAAGTACACAAATCGCTCCCGTAGTCTAGTATACAAAAGCAAGGGTTAGTCCCACAGAGATTTATAACCAATTTACTAATCCTAATAACTATGCTTCAATTAAAACTAAAAACAAGACTTAATAATGAAAAATTGAGGAAGATCACTTTAAAAGCAACAATAGAATAAAACTAAAATTAAACAACTATTAAAATTATCTAAAACCCAATTGACCAAAAGCTAGGGCTCCAATTTCACCATAATTATCCAGCTCTATGTCAAACATCTCACTATTGTTTATCAATTCAGTCTCTAGGGTTTGCATTCCCTAAATCAAGGTATTATCATAAGGAGTTTGGGATTAACCTAGTATTTTTAACACAAGATTAGCTAGGGCGTATAGTCTAACCTATGAATTAAAAACTCATTAAACACAGGAATACTCAAAATCAAGAACAAAAGCGCATCTGTCAGGGCGTATGTACAAACACTAATTATTCAAGAAATCATGAACCAATAATATTTTGTCAGGGTGTATGCACAAAATACTAGTAATTTATTCAATAATCTGAACACAAAAAACCTACTAATTCACACTAAGTGTCGTCACACAATAATGAAAACTAAAGGCAGAATAAATACATGAATGAATCTAGATTTTCATTGAATTGATAACAATAAATATATGTTTAAACATAGGGCCTTCTAATTAGGCGACATTAGATCCCTAAATAAGAGTTTAGTTACACATTGATATTAAAGAGAGCAAACCTGAAATTCCCCTAAAAGCATGAATAATCCAAACCTTAGAAAGAATCTCCTTCTTTTTCTTGATAAAAAAGTAACTCTCAATTTAGGTCAAAGAGCATCCCTAAACTAAATTACAAAGTCCTATTTATGCTTTTCCTTTGCTAGGGGTGTTTTTCAGAAATACAAGTTAAGTCGGAGTTGGAAAATATGAGGTTTTTATTTTTCTCGCGATCCATGCCGCGACATGATTTTCTGGCGCCGCGGCGCCAAATTCTTCCGCAAACATAAAACTTTGTCATGCCACGGCACAAACTTCTTCACACCACGACATGAACTATATGTCCAAATTCAGCTTCTCCCGCCGCGGCATAGAAAACTTATGCTCGGCGCAAAAAAACCATGCCATGACGCCATCCAGCAATTTCACATTCTTTTTTTTGATTGATGATCCGACTTCTCTCTTTAGCACGTACAATGCCTCCAACCACCGTATGACATAAATTCATCACTTTTTCAGCCTAAAAACCTGAAACTCATACACTACCAGTGATTTTGGAAAATAGAAATATACAAAGAAACTTGTATAAAAATAATTCATGAAAGTCATGAGTTCCCTACAATCTACTAATAAAATCATGGAATATATATATCATTTCATCACTCATCAATAGATAATCAATTTCTTGTGATAGGAGTTAAATTTTCGTTTAGTGAAGAACATTATTCAAATTTATCATCATCTTACTTGTGCTTAAGTATAATTTATAAAGGACAAAGTTGAGTAAAGTGCACACCATCTGTAGCCCCCTGCAACAAAAGTGTCCGAGATAAAGTCATCTGCTAAAGCTTTAGATAGGAAAGAGAAGGAATCCATTTTGAATAAGTAGTGACTTGGTGAAGCATGCCTTCCTGAAAGAAAATAAACTAAGAGATATAAGCTTACTCAATGGCTCAAAATTATTTTAATAACAAAACCATTTGGTTTGATTAGTTGTAAAAAAGGGTTAAAATTTTATATTGAAACAACAAATTCCATACATGAAAATTTTTACCTCCATGCATAATCATAACTCTTGATGGAAACTAATATTCGAAAATTGAATTTCAGATATACCTATTAAGCCTTTGGAATCTCGGTTGCCCATGTTGAAGCAGCTTTTGGAACCATTGTTGCCCATGCTGAAGTAAGAAGATTTGAGGTTTAAATAACAGAGACGAAAAGAACCGAAATCTGAAGACTTGTATGTGTCACAGGTCGAAATATAAGTCACTTTGTATCTAAACTTTAGGAGAACTTAATATATATATACACACAACTAATCAATTATAAACCGAATGCCAGTTGTATGATCTTGTCTTGTGTATATCTTTTATAGGGGATTTTGTTTTTCGAATTTAATTAGAGGATATTCTTTCCAAGAATACTAGTTGGGTGGGATTCAAATTCTTTGTGAAGCTTGAACTTATATAAAGGATTTAAAAACAAATATAACTTCCATTTAAACATAAGAACTCCGGTTGTATGAGGCCTCCAATTGAGGTCTAGTTAATGACATCTACCTAATGAGTAACTTTATTCAATTTTTTGAATTAAGATAAAAAATAAATTCAAAATTCCCTTAAAATAAGGTCCATTTTAATAATTTTCATGAAACATGTTTGTGGAAAAGGTAGCGGTTAAAGGTTTTTATTTTAATTTTTTTTTTATTATTATTTTGAGGATTTAAGGATGGGAAGGTTAAGAATTTTAATAAAAGAATACTGAGTAAAAGAATGATGATTATCTTAAATTTAGAAGGATATATTTATGCCTTTTGATATATTCTTAATTTTCAAGAAAAATCTGGAAGGATTTCATTTCTTTCTGAGTTTTAACTTCCCATTTTAAATAGAATAACTCCAGTAAGATTTATTCCAGGACTTGAACTCTCTGTGAGTTATACAAAAGAGTATAGAATTATAACTTCCAGTTAAAATAAAGACTTCTAGCTATATAATTCTTAATAAGCAAAAAAATGTATGTAATTAAGAATTATATAGCTTATAAGAATTCCTACAAACATAACAAGGTAGAGAAATGTACGCCAGAAGAGCAACTATCATCAATAAGGTGTCCATTAATGGGATCTGAAAATGTATTCAAGTCAATGGAGTTTTTGACACCTCATTCGGTCTTCATCTCATGGAATTTCTTTACACTACCATCTGCATCAATGAAAATTGAAGATTGCTAACATTTCTCTCTCAAGGCTTTAATAATAAATAGTTATAACTATATTACCTTGAAGACTGAGGGTGCGTTTGGTTTAGTATTTTGGATAAGATTTTGGGGATAGTATTGAGTTGTTGGATATGGGAGTATTACGAGGTAAATTTTAAAAATTTATGAAAAAGTCCTTAGGTTTACTAATTTAATTAAAGACCCTAATATATAAAATGACAAAAACACCCTTATCACCTGCAGTGCCAGATTCCGGCCACTACCATCGGAATCTGGCCAGAAAATTTCGTTACGGCACAGACTGGCCGGATCTGTGCCCTAACGCATCATTATGGCCTTTTCCGGCCAGCTACACCACGGATCTGGCCAGAAAAGGCCAGATCTATGGCCTACTATGGCCGTCGACGGCCGAAAAAGGCCAAAACGATAGCCATCTTTGGATGTGACTGTCGTTTTCGGTCAACGACGGTCATTTCTTTGGCCGTCACTGACAGCCAGATCTAGCCTTTTCCTACTAGATCGGTGAACTTTCGGCTATTTATGGTTGGAAGTTAGGCCGTTGTACAGATTCCGGCAATCATCGATGGTGGTTGCCGGAATCTGACAAGTTGGGTTGATGGGGGTGTTTTTGTTAATTTTTAAACTTTTTTTCATGGGGTATTTAGTGAAATTAATAACCTTATGGGGTCTAAAAGTAATTAAAAAAATAGGGTAATATTTCTGGAATAATGTGCCAAATATTATTTGGAGAATATGATTGAAAATATGGATAAAAATAGGGAGCCAAACGCACCCTAAAATATTTCTCTTTTAGTTTATTGAATAAGAAAAAATTGAAAATCACATCGACTTCTAATCTAATTGGAAGAAAATTTGTCTCTATTAGTTCCAAATTCACGGAGATATAACCTATCATATTTTTTCTCAGCTCCCCATTTATGAAGATATATAATCTACTGTGATAACCTATCATATTTTTGGTGATTGTATTAAACTATTATGTTATAACAAATTTAATAACGTAATAGTTTAATTAAACCTAAGTTATATATATATATAACAAATTAATCATACATTTGTATTGATCATATATCACAATAGACTCTCATATCACTATGAATTTATGGGTGTTGATACAAAAAATATATATATATTAATCACACATTTGTATTGATCATATATTATAATAGACGCTCATATTACTATGAATATATGGGTGTTGATACAAAATATATATACAGACATTTAAAATATTTATGATAATTTATGTAAAGATAATATATATATAATAATCTATAATTTTGATAATTTAATGACACATTAAACAAATTTAATCAATGATTAATATATGTATGATAATAATTTTGCATATACACAATTACATATTATATATATATATAAAACAAATTAATCACACATTTGTATTGATCATATATTACAACAGACTCCTATACTATTATGAATTTATAAGTGTTGATACCAAATATATAACAAATTAATCACATATTTGTATTGATCTTATATTACAATAGACTCTCATACCATTATGAATTTATAGGTGCTGATACAAAATATATATGTAGATATTTAAATCATTTATGATAATTTATGTAATGAAAATATATATATGATAACTTATAACCAACAAACTAACCCGACCCAGCCCAAATTTGGTATATATTTTTTATTCGAACAGGTATTTACAAGTTATTCGAACAATTAATCAAAAGATTAGTCGAACGATCACAAACAACTTGTTTTGTTAATCGAATGAACTCGAACAGTCATTCTGTGTTCGTTCGAGTTTGAACATGATTTCGAACAACCCTTTGTGCTTATTGAACGACTTTTGAATGGAGGTGTTCGTTTATGTTCGATTCGCTTGCAACCCTACTCCCTATATGTTTAAATTCTCTCAATCCCCCATACCTTTAAATACTTTTGTGAACCCCCTATACCTTTAGATCCTTGCAGTTAAGCCTTCGATATAATTTAACCCTATAAAGCTTCAAAGCTCAAGTCATTTATTCATCCATTAATGCATCTAAAGCCCAATTACTAAAATATGGACTTTATTTTAATAGGCCCGACTCAGTTATAATTAAACCCAATAAAGCTTCAAAGACTAAGTTCTATATTCATTGAATTATGCAACTAAAGCCCAATTAACAAAATCTGGGCCTTATTGTTAATAGGCCAACCCACTAATTCACATAAAACTCAAACCATCAGCACCGGTCAGATTTGGCCACGACCAAAGATATGGTCAAGATACTCACTACGCTTCCTTCTCAGGACTCCCTCCCTTCTATCTGAATTAGGTGGCGCATATCCCTTTGGCTTACTATTTTTATCCAGATTCTGGATCCTATTCTCCAAATAACGTTTGGCTTACTATTCCAAGAATATTACCCTATTTTTTTAATTACTTTTAGACCCCATAAGGTTATTAATTTCATCAAATACACCCTAAAAAAAGTTTAAAAATTATCAAAAACACCCCCGCAACCCATACTCGCCAGATTCCGGCAACCACTGTCGGTGGTAGCCGAAATCTATACAACGGCCACCCTGCCGACCATAAATGGCCGGAAGTTCACTGATCTAGCCTTTTCCGGCCAAATCCACCACGGATTTGGCCGGGAAAGGCCAGATCTGGCCGTGAACGACGGCCAAAGATGGCCGTCGTTTTGGCCTTTTTGGCCGTCGATGGCCACGGCAGGCCGTAGATCTGGCCTTTTCCGGCCAGATCTGTGGTGGATCTAGCCGGAAAAGGCCATAACGACTCGTTACAACACAGATCCGACCGGTCTGTGTCGTAACGCGATTTTCCGGCCAGATTCCGACGGTGGTGGCCAGAATCTGGCACTGCAGGTTGTGGGGGTATTTTTGTCAATTTACATGTTAGGGGTATTATGAAATTAGCAAACTTAGGGGGTTTTTCTATAAATTTTTAAATTTTACCTCGTAATACTCCCATATTCAATTATCCAATACTATCCCCAAAATCCTACCCAAAATAATAAACCAAACGCATACCCTGTTGTCAGTTCATATTTAAATTTCAACAGGAAAAAAACTATATTCAATAAAGATGACTCATGTTACTTAAGAAGCCAGATTATGTAAATCCCGGTACACAGATGGAGACAATCATTTGAATGCATGCTCCTAAAATGATTCCTTTTAACTTTTGAACAATAGGAATAGACGACTACTAACTAAAAAAGACAAACAGAACTATAATGAATTGTAAGGAAACACATCAAGCCTCAATATCAGTTGAGTAATAAACTAAAAGGCCAATACCTACTCAAAATATGTACGGTACATAGAATGAGCACAAACCAGCTTCCATATCTTTCAATTGATCTCTCTCACCAGAGTTAGCATAAAGCAACCAATTTATGCATAAAGATTAACAAGAAATCCACACCATAGTTCTTTACAAGTGCAAGTGTTCATTCATCAAAGAGTTTATTAGTCCAAAATTTTCTTAAAAATATCGCTTAAAAGAATTACCAGTGAGAGAAATTCCAAAGAAATGATCAAAAACAAACTCTCTGGTCAATGTACTTCCTAAACTGATGGCAAGTAATAGAGCATAAAGCTTACCAAGAGAAGCCTCCATACAGTAGGGTGCATGTATGGTGGTACACCACTCCAAGCTAACTCTCGTAATCTTTCTGAATGATTAAGCAAAAAAGAATACAGTATAAATTAGAAGCTAGTAGAGAGATAGAAAAAAAATAATAATAATAAAGGATCCTAATCTCAATTAAAAACCAAATCAGTTCCTTTAGAAATTTCAATACCAATAGATAAGCAAGAAGCTATATAGCAGGATACCTAATATGACCATTGAACCAGATAGCTCCTTTGTAAATTTCATAACCCTTGAAGAATCTGTAGCTCTAGCACCCATGCTGGACTTCTAAGATTCGTTGAACATAGTTTCAATATTTGAATTTGTTGACTTTAACATATAAGAACTTCCATTATTTGGCTTGGTTGTATCATGGTCTTCTACCTGCATGATAAGTAAATAGCAAATCAAATACTTTAATTTTTAAACTTCAGATGATACTTAAATTGTGAAATTAAATAAAAAATAAAAAAAAGGAATATTTATCATAAATAATACCTCTATGGAATCATGCATGTGATCGCTTGTCCCAGCGTCATTCTGAGAGAGGCTCTGACCAAAACTTGGGGAATGTAAGCTTGGGTCCTCTATAGGCTCTGCCTTTCTGGTCAGCAATATTTTACCAGGAATACTGCGACCTTTAAGCAACCTAAATTGCAAGAAAGATACAGAAACCAAGTTACAAATTACAGCAATCTTATAGCTTGTACCAGAGGATGATGATGAACAGATATTTCCAGAAAAAAGATACAGAAAACAAAATGCTGGCACAACAGCTATAGAAGCATTTTATGTGAACTCTTTAAATATGAGATAACATCATTTGAAACAACCAATACCAGTATCATCCTGTCATTACCAATTGGTATAAGCAAAATGCTGGAATCTATCTATCATGCAATGGAGACAACGGCCAGCAATATTAAAGGAAGCCATTAACAATCTGACGAAGAATTTTACTGATCACAGCTTTGCACAAAAATCGAAGTGTTTCGATAATTAAATGAAAATTTCTACAATCTGTAGCTAATAGCAGCAACTTCCACAAAAAAAATGACACCTAAGACCATACTAACTTATTTGCAATTCTGCACTCAGTATCAGTCAGCAAATTTAGAATATGCAAGTAAACATTCATAAATAACAAATTCATAACTGTCATACATCAAACCATAATAAACCTAATGTAATTCCCCAAGTAAATCACACTCCACTAATTTACAATAACACTAAGCTTAAACAGTAAAACAAAAATCATGCTTTAAAATATTTTAGATCCAAATGAATCTTCAATCTTCCGTTTCCTCTCTTCACATTCTCTTTTGAAGCAATGAATTCATCAAACTCTAACGAATCACACAACTCTTCTCTCACTAAATTTCACAAAAAACAAATTCAAGATCACCCATCTCAAAGGTCAAAACCTAAAGTTTCACATAACACTCAAATTCTAGATCACCAACCCCAACTAAAGAGATCTACCATACCCACCAAAACCAATCCCCAAATCCAAACAAAACCCGCAACAACCAATCAAAAAACCAATAAACAAAACACCCAGAAACCATTTCCAAGATCTGCCGCTAATCCCCAAATGGGCACTCAAATCTGATGCAAAAAAATGAAATTTACGATAAAATTTGTAAAAAAGGAAGCTTTTTTAACATACCCCTGAACATTCTTGAGGGTTTGGTTGAATCTGGAATCCAGGGTTGAGGCAGAAATGGTGTCTCTTTCGGGATGATTTTGATTCTGATTCTGATTCTGATTTTGATTTTGTTCTTCTTTCTCTTCTTCTTTGGTGGTGTCGCTGTTTTGGTGATTAATGTGCATGCTTACTGTTGTCGTAGCTGTTGCGTAAAGGCCATGCTTTTTTCTTTATTTTATTTTCTAGTTTTTTCACGAATTTATTTCTAAATCATGTGATTAGGGTCTATGTTAAGAGTCAAAATTAAGGTAATATATATCGTTAATTAATATTAAACATGTGAGATAAGAAAAAAAATCATAATCTAAAAAAATTATTTTATTAATTTTTTACATCTAACCGATTTTGATATACTTATATAAATTTACCATATTCATTTCCGATTATGTATAACTTCTCCCTTATTTTGTAAAAATAAAAGTGTATCCAAAATTTTAATCAAAACTCTTTTGTTTTGTTTTAAACCTTTTTATTGATGCTCATTTTCAATAAATTTAAGATGTGAGAAAATTAAATAATTTTTCTTTAATATAGTTTTTCTTCCAATATTGTTAGGAATTACTCTATAGGGGACATTTGGATCATATAAAGTTTTATTATATAAAGATATTATATTAACAGAATAAAAGATCACTTTGAAGATTATTGGGAATGTTTAGAAAATGTGTTTAGTTGGTTCAAATAAATTGGTAAATAATATGTTTGGTTGGAGGGATAAATTGGTGGGTATGTTATATAGATTACTAAATTGTCTTCATTTTTAAATATTAATATAACAATAATTTTTATTATTACTTTTTGAATAACTTCATTTAACCCCTTACTTTTAAGATTTAGCAAAAACACTCTAGCAACCAAAAATGTTTTAAACAACAAAAACACTCTAAGCCACTGCCGACAGCCAGCCACCACTGTTGGCGGCCGCTAGTAGTGCCACAAATTTGGTTGTGACGCAGGCAATGCCATAGATCTAGTCGTTTTACGGCTAGAGATGTGGCTGTGAAACGGCCATAGATCTAGCCGTGAAATGGACAAGTCTTTGGTTGTGAAATGTCAGTCGTTTCATGGCCAAAGACTTGGCTATTTCACAGCCAGATCAATGGTTGTTTCACGGCCTCACAACCAGATCTAGCTTTTTCTGACAGATCCATGGTCAGAAAAAGTCTCACCCGCGTACGGCTGATCGTACACCATTATGGTGACTTTTGGCAGCCTCCGGTGACGGTCAACGGTGGCTGCCGGTGGTGGCTAGTTTTAGGTATAATGACATTTCTGTAAATAATGATAATAACAAGGGCAATGTCGTTTGAAAAATTTAAAAAGCGAGGACAAAAGTGTTTGCATGAGTGATTGAGTGTTTTGTAAATATTAACATATATAAAGTTATTTTGGACCAAATGCTCAATTGTTTAAGGCCAATATGAGAAAAAAATTGTAATACCAAGGTAAGTTTTAATAACAACCCCCCTAGGTATTAAGATTACTAGAAATTTACCCCCCAAATTCTACTATTTGTCATAAAATATTCCGGGAATAATTTTTTACAAACCAACCAAACATCGTCATCTTCTCAATTTAAAAAATATTACCCCAGTTATCTAATATTAACTCGATCCAAATAGCCCCATAATATTATAAGGTTTATTACACTGCCACCTCTAATTGGTTCAGCGTGAAAACACTTTCCTATTGATTTTCAAAAATAACACTCTGACCCTAAGTAATCTTTTCACCTCTTATGTTGTTATGTTAATTTGACAAAACTTACATTTAGAGGGAACTAAGTTAGTTTCCTAAAATTAAGAGAAATAAAGTTTTTAAACCTTGGGGGTGCCTAATAATTAACCCTAATTTTATATACTGCATAATATTTCTAAAACACATGGTAGTGTAATTGTTAAAATTTGAAAATGTGTTTATATTATATACATTTTATCATATAACTTAACTATATTGTAGTTGACAAAACATAATTTACATATTGTTTTAAAATTAAAAATTATGATTATTAGTCACATAAATCATAATTTTTTCTAAAATCATATAAACTTGGAATCCCCTTGGGCTTTCGGGTCGAGCCCAGAGACAGGGGTCCCCAACCCCGACCTGGCCCCGACTCGGCCCATGCCCATCCCTAGACTTGATAGTTTTCGTCTTTGTAGTGCAATTATTACCATCTATTTTTAGTAATCAGTTGTATTTCTGCATTATGTGTGAGACTTCACTTTCAACTACCTTTTTGGCCTTAATTGGTTCCTCTACCCATCCTTTTTTTATATTCTATTTGTCATATTGTATATTGTAATTGCAAGGGAGCATTTATGAATCTTGAAACCTTTGTTTGTTGTTGGGATATCTATCTTCTTTTTCTTTGAGCTTTTCCTTTTTTAATTTACTTTTTCATCTCATAATCAACTAATATCTTTTATTTGCATTTTTAGGTTGCATTTAGGATCGCAGCATGACAACACTTCCATCTTCCGAACCGATTACAGAATTAATTCCAGGCGTTACTTCTGATGAAGAACTTGAGATCCATATTTTTACTCGACTAGATTTTACAACACTTGGGATCTGTACGAGGCATGCCGAGGGGCCTAAAGTTCCATTATTCACCGTAGAAAATGCATACATATTTTTAGGTAGCATGATTGCTACCATTGCGACTACAATGTTGTTTGACAAAACTCTGTTTAATACGTTGTTGAAAGCTAGAATCCATGTGATTTTTCTAGCAGTATGCATTTTTTTGGGCATTTTATGTTTTTTATATGGTCTTTGCCTCTTAATGGTGTGTAAATGCCCAAGAATTGGGCAACCGGTACTAAAAGTTGGCATGGGGGCTACTACGTACCCCTTGCAGCCACCTATTCCTTGAGCTGATAATGTATTGGTTCACTTTTGGGCTTGTTGTAGCTTGCTCACTACCAATTTTGGGTATTGTAGTGAGATATTGCTGACTTTTGTGTTGTAGTGAGATATTAGTAACTTTTGTGGTGTAGTGAGAGAAAAATATTAGTTACATAATTCATAATTCATGGTATATGGTATTTTACTATTCATTAATAGTTTATCCCTAACTGGTTTAGCGTGAAAACACTTTCCTATTGATTTTCAAAAACTAACACTCTGACCCCAAGTAACATGTCCATTGGTTAAACATTTCATATTTAAAAAAGGTTCATAATTTATTTAAAATATCTTTTTTACCTATGTTTATTTGACAAAACTTACATTTAGAGGGAACCACGTTAGTTTCCTAAAATTAAGAGAAATAAAGTTTTTAAACCTTGGAGGTGCCAAGTAATTAACCCCAATGTTATATACTATATAATATTTCTAAAACACATGGCTATATAATTATTAAAATTTGAAAATATGTTTATATTTTATACATTTTATTTTATAACTTAACCATATTGCAGTTGGCAAAATATAATTTGCATACTTTTTTAAAATTAATAAGTATGATTATTAGTCACATAAATCATAATTTTTTCTAAAATCATTTAGATTTTCTTACAATTTTAAACTAAAAATTATAATTAATCTTATCATTTTTATAGTTGACTTTATCAACACAAAATAATTATTTTTGTATTGTAATTAATTTAAACAATTATGAGTTTATTATAGAAATAATGCAAAATAAAAATTTAATTTTAGAAAAGGAGTATACTTAGAAATGCAAGAGACTTCACCCATCTTGCATTGAATTGATTCTTTCGTTATGTATATAATTATAATCTTAAGCAAAATATAATTGATCTTAAGATAAATATAATCTTAAGGAATTGTCTAACGGTCCTAAATCTTGAACCCTAGAACCGCATCTGAGTTTTTTTTTTTTTTTTTTGGGCAATCGACGATCTTGGTGAACATTTTCTTCTTACTAGCGACTCCTAAATCCGGCTACCTCTTCGTTTCTCTAGTTCTACTTCTTCTGTTTTATCGATGATTTCTATGTCTGTTCTGTTCCAGCAAACTCTTTTGTTTATTCCAGCGATCTCTCCTCAAGTCTTCTTGGTTCATTGTGCAAAGGTATCACTATCAGCCTTAAATTTCAATAATTTTAGTATTGGTAATATACATGTAGATGGTTGTTCGGTTTAGTAACATTGATTGATTATTTTCTTTTTCCTTTTTAAATATTATTTGTTTGAAATGTTGAATAACCTCAAGACCATTTTTTTTTTTTTCTGGTTTGGTTACCTTCTTTTGTAATATGTAAGGAGGTGACTCTCCTACTTTGCTGTTTAATTCCAAGAATTCCCACGTTACTTTGTGGTTAAAATATATGCTTCTGTCTAATCTTTGGATTTAAATTGTTTCAGCATACTGTTTTTTTTTTTTTTTTTTGTGCTTATATTTTTTATTCAAATAACTTGTAAATGTTAATAACATAAATACTATATATACGTATTAAGTCATTTAATTAATAATATAATAAATTATGGTAATACATTACGAATAGAATTGTAATTAAGAGATTTAAAAAAAAATTATCTTAAATCGACATAATCTATCATTTATCAATAGACATAATGTATCATTTCATAAGAAACATATTTTTTTGATAATTTGATAAGAAACTTAAAAAAAATTGGATATAAAGCCTCTCAACAATTTTAATATAGTACAAGTTATAATACTATAATAGTATTATTATATGTATCATTTGATCATTATAAAGGTTTTTTTTTTTTTTTTTTAATTTAGGGATTCCCTGAATTCCTTGAAATCTGTGCAGGCTGGATTTTGGGATTCCCCGATTTGAGAAGGGCTGGATTTGGGGAATCCCCTTAGGCTTTCAGCCAGACTTGGAGACAAGGGTCCCTTGCACCAACCTCGCCCCAACTCGGCCCTGACCTGGCGCTAACTAGTGTAACAAATCCCACATTGGAAGCGTATTGGGGAGGTCTTGGGCTTATAAATGGGGGGGAGTCCCTCCACCTAATAGGTTAACCTTTTGGGTGTGAAACTCCCAGCCCGTGACAAGTGTGCAGAGCAGACCCAATCCGTCTTTCGATGTCCTGCCAACGCCCACGCAAGAGCGTCCACGTGTGATTGTGTGCCACCCGAGAGTGAGGTGGACGGGTAGGCAGGAGGCCCCACCTGTGACGAGGGCGTCACAGGATTGGGTGGGGGAGAATGTAACAAATCCCACATTGGAAGCGTATTGGGGAGGTCTTGGGCTTATAAATGGGGGGAGTCCCTCCACCTAATAGGTTAACCTTTTGGGTGTGAAACTCCCAGCCCATGACACTAGGCCTGTGCCCATCCCTAGACTTAATAGGTTTCGTCTTCTTGGTGCTGCTATTATTATCTCTTTTTAGTAATCAGTTGTATTTATGCATAATGTGTGAGACTTTCCTTTCAACTACCTTATTGGCCTTAATTGGTTCCTCCACCCATTCTTTTTTGATATGTTGTTTGTCATATTGTGTATTGTAACTGCAAGTGAGCATTTATGAATCTTGCTATTGGGATATCTATTTTCTTTTTCTTTGACCTTTTCCTCTTTTAATTTACTTTTTTCATAAAACTAATATCTGTTATTTGGATTTTTAGGCTGCATTTAGGATCACAACATGACTACACCTCCATCTTCCAAACTGGTTCCATAACTGATTCCAGGTGTTACTTCAAATGAAGAACCTGAGATCGGTATTGTTACTCGACCAAGTGTTACTCCACCTGGGATTAGTATGGGGGATGCTGAAGGGCCTAAATTTCCATTATTTACAGTAGAAAATGCGTACATATTTTTAGGTAGTATGATTGCTGCCATTGCTACTACAATATCGTTTGACAAAACTCTATTTAATACATTGTTGAAAGCTAGAATCCATGTTATTTTTGCAATACGCATTTTTTTCGGCAGTTTATGTTTTTTATATGGTTTCTGCCTCTCAATGGTGTGCAAATCATGTATACTGTGTAAATGCCCAATAATTGAGCAACTGGTACTAAAAGTTGGCATGGGGGCTATTGTATACGCCCTTGTGGCCACTGCTGGCCACCTACTCCTCGAGCCGATAATGTATTGGTTCACTTTTAGGCTTGTTGTGGCTTGCTCACCGTCAATTTTTTGTGTTGTAGTGAGATATTAGTAACCATTTTGTTGTAGTAAGGTATTAGTAACTAGTATTGATATTAGTAACTTTTGTGGTGTAGTGAGAGAAAAATATTGGTTACATAATTCAAAATTCATGGTATATGGTATTTTGCTATTCATTAATATATTTTTTTTCTTTATTGTGGAAACCTTTATGTTAATTCCTAATTTTTTATGTGGGAAATTCATGTTGTAATTTACTAAAGTTATGAAATGTTGAGGAATGGAATTCTAAATTTATAAAAAACAGAAATTTGCATTTAAAATTTGTATAAATATCACAAATTAGAGAAAATCAAGCATGTAATTATTTCGCAGAATACAAGGGATTTTATATAAAAAAATTGACGATAAATTCTAACTCTCACCTGTGCATTTAATGTGTTTTCCATACAATTGGTCTTTGACACATTGATGGGTTCCAAGATCTATAATTAACTTATTTCTAAATCTTCATTATTAATTTACTTTTTTCAGACTCTCCCCATTTAAAAAAAAAAAAAAAAAAAAACCTTGAAATTCACTTTTTAATTTTTTTCTCTCAGTCTATAATATACTTTTTGAATTGAAATAGGAAAAATTAATTTTACATTTATAGTTTTGTACCCCCAAATTATTGCTTGTTTTTTTAATTAATTTATTAGAATTTTAAATGTTTAATTTTAATTAATGGGGTAGGCTGAGGCGGAGCTATGACCACCTCTGTCCTTGACTTGTCTCTGAGGCCGGGGAATTTCATTGGGCTTGGGCCCATCCAAACCCTTGACTGTTTTAGGAAACTCTGCCTCGTTCAGACCAGGGTAGGTCCTAGACGATGCAGGCCAAATGCCCATCCCTAGTCTAGTTATATACTACCTAATATAATAACCAAAATTAACGATAATACTACTTAATGTAATAACCAAAATTAAGGATAAGTCATTTGCCTTCAAATCAGCTCCGGTTGAGTTTAGTGACATCTCATCAATAAATGAGTAAATTTATTTAATTTCTTGAATTAAGGCAACAAAATTAATAATTCTCAGGTCACTTTTAATTGTTTTTATGAAATATATTTTTGGAAAAAGGAGGTGATTGGTTGCTCCGATTGGGAAGCAGGGGTCTGTATTAGATTAAACGTCTACTTTTATATTAGTCTAGTAGTGACTAAGTACTTATAATTTATAAAGCCAAATAACAATTATATAAATTATAAAAATCCCGTAAAAATGTAACAAGGTAGAAAAAGTAACTCATAGCTGAAGAAGCATAATGATGTTTATAACAAAGAATTAAGTCGACCATTTGGTGACAACTCCAACCAATTTAACTTTAGCTTCAATAATGACATTGTCAGCAACCAAGAAACCTTGTTTTGAATTCTTCGATTGTTCTAATGCCATGAATCTATGGATACCGATCTTGTTTGAGGGTTTATACACGAATTGACCTGGAGGGCAGATGAAAAGAAAGTAGTTAAGAACAAAATTTATATAAAAGTTGCAAGCACTTACAAGACTTATTTGTGTAGAGTCTTGATATCCACTTTTTTCAAAAATGCAAAAATCAATTATTAATAATTTCATGTAAGCAATAAAAAGCTGTGAAGTGCTAATTTATGGAATTCTAAATTTATAAAATGCAGAGATTTGCATTTAAAATTTGTATAAGTTTCACAAATTAGAGAAAATCAATTGTAGAATACAAAAGATTTTATTTCAAAAAGTTGACTGTAAATTCTAACTCTCACCTGCCCGTTTAATGTGTTTTCTATACAATTGGTCTTTGATACACATAGTAACGTAACCAACAATTTTGTATCTTGGGGAACACTTGATCTCGGCAAACCTAGAATTACTGAAATAGTGTTGCCCTTACCTGCTCCACATCCATTTGGGTATGATAGACATAGGATTGTGAAAAATAATTAAATAAACGGACCCATAGTCTAGGCCTTTTTAATTCCATTTGGCCCACCAATTTAAATAAACCCAATAGCCCAACAATTAATTGGGCCTTAAAGTAATAATAAGCTGGCCCACCACAACCATAAATTTAGGCCAGCCCACCAAACTAATTAAGCCCACCAATACAATTAGTCCACAAATTAAATTAAACCCATCATCTCCCTTTAGCCCACAATTTCAATTAAGCCCATCAAAACAAATTAAATCTTATTCTAATATAATATCCAGCCCAAATGCATGCAATTAATACCTCCAGCAAGCATTATATTTAAAACCCAACTCAACATTTCTAATATACAAATAGTCTAGCCAAGACAATGCCACCTAAGAGCATCCAACAACAATTCAATTACCATGATAGCCGAAAGCATGCAATGTGCCATCCAACAACATCCTTAATGATCCTTTTTCTTTTCTTTTTATTTACACAGTACTCTTTCCAACATCAACAAATCAACGAGCATATACATTATTTCCAAACATACCACCAAATAAAAATAGACCTGCAGCTTATCAATTTAACTACATGTCCATGTAATAAAAGTCATACATATTGTAATAACTTGTATTTTTTGGGATTTTAATAATTTCCATTTTCTGATTTTTGGGCGGTAAAATGTGAGTTTTTGAAACCTTTTGGGGGAGTTTGAAGAAAAGCCGAGGTGGCAGGGTCAAGGAGAGTAAATGAATCTTTGGGACAGATTTATAATTTGAGAAATTTTTTTTATATAAAAAATAGGTTGTTCACCAAAAATGAAGAAGAATTGAGAAGAGAGGAGAGAAAGAGAGAAGAAAAAAAAGAAAATTTCCGGAGAGTTGAGAGGAGAGTGAGCCGAATGAAGAGGAAGAGGAAGAAGAAGAAGAAGGTTTTGCACAAATAGGTAAGTGGAATATTTTTGTATTAAGAGAATTCATGGTGTTATTGTATTTGTTTTAGTTTTAAATAGAGGTGTGCAAAAGAATCGGCCGAAACTGGAAATGATGGGTACCTGGGGTTCGGCTCCGATTCCTAATCGGAATCGACTTTTACTAGGTAGGTTTCGGTTCTAAAAATCAGGAACTGACTAGTATCGGTTCTGGTTTTGGTTCCGGTTTATGACTGCAGGAACTCAGAACCGAGAAGTAGAATCGGAACTAGGACTAGAATGAAATATAATTAAATAAAGAGGGGTCAACAAAAACAATGAGGGGACTGAAGAAACTTGCAGAAGAAAGAGAGAATTTTTTTGAAAAGAACGAGAATGAAAGAGAAGAGAGAGGAGAGAGAAAAATTAATTAAATATAAATTTATATAACGAAAGAGAAGAGAGAGGAGAGAGAAAATTAATTAAATATAAAAGAGAGAGAGAGAGAAATTAACAAAATATTTGCTTTTTATTTTGTGAATAATGTCTAGTATTTTGAACAGAAACTAAAACCTAGGTTCCAATTTTGGTTCCAAATTCTAGGAACTGACCGGTTTCGGTTCCGATTCCATGGGATTTGGGCTGCAGGATTTTATAGGTGTTTCATCCAGAATTTTAGAAAGATCTCTAAGCCTTTGTGTGATTTGCTTGCTAAAGATGTGCCATTTGTTTTTTATGACTCTTGTATGATTGCCTTTACTATTTTAAAGGAAGCGTTGACCACAGCACCCATCATGCAACCTCCTGATTGGAACCTACCTTTTGAAGTTATGTGTGACGCATCGGACTATGCCATTGGTGCAATCCTTGGCCTATGGGTGAATACAAAGCCCGTTGTGATCTACTACGCAAGCAAGACCCTCTCCAATGCTCAATGCAATTACACCACTACCGGAAAGGAGTTGCTTGCAGTAGTGTTCTCCCTTGATAAGTCCCAGTCTTATCTTCAGTTGTCTTTATAGACCACATTGTAGTTAGGTATTTATTAGACAAGAAAGACACTAAGCCTAGATTAATTCGATGGATTTTGTTGTTGCAAGAGTTTGATCTAGAAATCAAAGATAAAAAGGGTAGTTATAATGTGGTCACCGACCACTTGTCTAGACTCTTTACAGAGTATGTCTTGATCAATGTTTGAATGACTCTTTCCCGGATGAGCAACTATTTGCAATATCCCAATCCAAAGCACCTTGGTATGCCCATATAGTCAATTACCTGGCCGTAGGACAATTACCATTAGGGTAGATCAAAACTCATAAAGATCATTTCTTTGCAACCATTAAACATTATTTTTGGGAAGACCCGGACCTTTTTAGGGTGTGTGCAGACCAAATTGTTAGGAGATGTGTTCCCGACCATGAGTTTAGTAGTGTACTTGCCTTTTGTCATTCTTATGCTTGTGGTGGTCATTATAGTGGCAAGAGGACTGCTTTAAAGGTCCTCTAGTGTGGTTTTTTTTTTGCCCACTCTTTTTCTGATGCATTTTATTGTCATGCTTGTACTTCATGTCAAAAAGTAGGGAATATTGGTAGACGAGATATGATACCCCTGAATCTTATTTTGATTGTGGAAGTGTTTGATGTGTGGGGTATTGATTTCATGGGTCCATTTCCCTTATCTTTTGGCTTTGAATATATCTTGCTTGTAGTGGATTATGTGTCTAAATGGGTAGAAGCCATTGCCATTAGGACCAATGATCATAGGGTGGTCGTCAACTTTGTTCAATCGCACATCTTTAGCCGTTTCGGTCATCCGCGCGTTATCATCAGTGATGGTGGCTCACATTTCACCAATAGGCACTTTGGCTTACTATTGAAAAAGTACTCAATCACCCATTGAGTTGCCACACCTTATCACCTTCAAACTAGTGGACAAGTGGAACGTGCTAATAAGGAAATTAAGACTATCTTAGAGAAAATGGTATGGCCTGATCATAAGGATTGGTTGGTGCATCTGAATGATGCACTTTGGGCCTATCGAACCACATATCGTACCCCTATTGGCATGTCCCCTTATCGGTAGTTTTGGGAAAGCATGTCATTTACCTGTAGAACTTGAACGTAGAGCATATTGGGCTATAAGGAAATTCAATTTTGATATGACCATGGCCGGTGACCAGAGGAAACTCCAACTTTTGGAGTTAGATGAGTTAAGACACAAAGCTTATGAGAACTCTCGCATATCTAAAAAGAAGACTAAGGCTTTTCATGATAAACACATTGTTAGGAAGTCATTCTCGCCTAATAAAAAAGTGTGGCTATTTAACTCTAAGCTTCGTCTATTTCCGAGGAACCTTCGGTCACGATGGGATGACCCTTTTATTATTCTTAATGTTTTCCCTCACGGAGCTATTGAAATCCAAAACCCAAAAACAGGACAAGTTTTTAAGGTGAATGACCAAAGACTTAAACCTTATGTCGATGGCATTAATGATGGAGAGGTGACTAAGGAGTGTTCTTTATTAGAACCACATTAGCCCTTTCAGTGCACTGAGTCTGATTGAAGACTTTAAACTTAGTGCTTGTGGGAGGCAACCCACCTTTATAAATATGTTTTTATTGCTTTTATATTTTTGTTGTTTTTGTCTTTGTAGGAATTGCCATGTTTGGAAACTCATTAACTAGTATCCAAGGCTACGGTTACACATGCTCCACAAACTCCGTTGGTGACAACCCCACCATTGTTCCTCAGGTTGTATCTCTCCACCTTATATGCTGTTATTGTTAGATTGTTTTTTCTCAAATATGTTGGCGATTTTAATATTATTGATCATATTGCCATTTAAGATCATTTAATGCTAAGTTGGGGAGGATGTTTATAGTAGTGGGTCATTGAGGATAATGGCATTTTAAGTTGGGGAGTGTTGATTGATTTTTATTTTTGTGGAGTATGTTGTTGATCATATTTTTGTGAAGTGTTGTTGATGATGCTTTTGTGGAGATTGTGTGTTAAATGGATTATGCGTAAATTATTGTGGCATGATTATGTTTTTTGTTGAAAATATGTTGAATCTTACTCTTGTAAGTCCAAAAGTGGTAAAAGTGAACTAAAGTGAGTTATTTTTAAAAATTTTCCCGAGTTCATGCATAATCACCATTCTAGAAGCAATTGAGGTGCTAGTTGAAAGGTTTTGTAAGGTTTTTGAAAATGGTTTGTTGCAACATGGTTTTAAACATTGAACTATTGTTTCTATTATGTGCTAGGTCTGTCCATAATTGTGGTTAGATACCGTTCTGTGTAAATGTCATGTGTTTTAGTGTTTATGCAAGTCTCCTACATACTTAACATGCCCATGGAGTAAATTTTCATTTATTATCTTGTATTTGTTAAAAGTGCTTAAATGTTGCTTGATGATTTGGTTTTGATTTGTAGCCTAGTTGACTCGAGTGAGTACGCCCGAGGGGTGTTCTACACCTAATCCCCTAAAACTATCTAGTTTGGGAGCGGTTGGCCTAAAGCTCATTACACAGGTCCTCTAGAAAGCTTAAGAAGTCATTGCATAGATCATGAGCTTTATAAAAAAAAAAGAAAGAAAGAAATAGTATAAGTCTTGACTTGTAGCCTAGTTGGTTCGGGTGAGTAAGTTCAAGGAGTGTTCTACACTTAGTGCCCTATAGCCTTCCGGTTTGGGAGTCATTGACCTAAAGCCTGATACACATACCTTCTAGAAAGCTTAAGAAGTTAAGGCAAGAAAAAAAAAATTCAAGTGATGAATGAAAAAGAAATTATATGTTAAAATCTTGTGTAGAAAATGAGCATTATGTTGCATGTACATAAGTTGGGGAGTTTTGCATCACATTTTGACATTGTGATATGAACATGAAATGTGTGTCTGAGAAGCTTGAATGGAGATAGGCAAATCTTGACAGAAACTTTAGTTCTTTATTTAGGATTGTGTTATTTAATTGTTATATTAAAATTCTTCACTTTACCTTTTGATGAATGTCTTGGTTGTTGATGAATATGGTTGTGTATGGTTTTGGGAGAATGTTGAAAGAGTTCTTTTAACTTTACTCAAGGACGAGCAAAGAGTAAGTTGGGGAGTGTGTTAAGAGTCATGAAAGTGACTCTATTTTGGTGATAAAAAGACCCTATGTGTGATTAAAATGAAATCATATTGAGATAATTAAAGAATTTATGAATTTATTCACGAAAATCGCATTCTAATATTTTTCTTATGAATTTAACATGTTTGGAATGATTTTGGAAAGGGTATAAGTTGATATTAGGTTGTGGTTTATGGATTAGGGGTGATTTTGTCTCGTTTATGCTGTTTAGGGGGTAAACTGTTATATTTATAGGGGTTAATTTTGTCACTTTTCAATCATGTAGGGACCAAAGAGATATTTTTAGAAAGCGAAGGGTCGCAAATCTGGAGCGCCGTTCACCATCTATAGTACCCATTTTCCATCCCATTTCCAGTAATTTTCGGCGACGCTTCAGCTTCCCCTTTCACCGATCATCATCATCCAGTACTCACCACCGTGATTCACGCCATTTTCCGGCGTTATTTTGCATTCCAACTGTTGTTAGGCCATTTTTTGGTGACCTCTGGTGACATTTCACTTCCCTGTGGCTGATCTACCTTCCTCACACTTAGATCTATCCATTCCGAGCTTCAGCAACTGTAAAAAAGGCCACAATCTACCATCGCCGCCACCAGGCCTTTTCACCTTCCAACTGCGATTTCGCTTACTTTCCGATGAACTTTCGTCTCCCCAGGACCTGATTTGAACTCCCCATCACCTGAGCCTTCCATTGATACCTTCGGATCCCATTTTCGCTACCATTTGTCGGAAGACCTGCCAAAAAACTAACGTATTTTGGCGAGTGTGACTGTTCATATTTTGGGCTGGACGTTGGTCATTTTCGCTCCTTCTTTGCATCATCTCGTTATTGGTTACTTCCTCTCTACCATGACCAGCTTTGTTTCCACCACTCCAGCCTCCGTCGACACCACCATG
Organism: Pistacia vera; assembly: GCF_008641045.1. Taxonomy (NCBI): domain Eukaryota; kingdom Viridiplantae; phylum Streptophyta; class Magnoliopsida; order Sapindales; family Anacardiaceae; genus Pistacia; species Pistacia vera. Next base: position 642,392 of record NW_022196258.1, on the reverse strand, counting down.
AACAGCTAAGTTCCCGGTTGTCTATTACGGTATAGGCGAGATTGAGATTGACTCCACTGCTTTCCTCACTAGCTCTCGACTAGTTGGATGAGCCCGACTATAGGATATTTGGTAGTATTGTGTTTCAAATTATATTTGTTTTCGTTTCATGTTTGATTTCGATACTTTAATATGGTTTGACCATAATTTGTGACGAATATAGTTGTCCATTGTGATTAACAGATTTCATAGAACTTACTGAATGATAGACGTGGGTTTGAGATAATTAAATGATGAATATTGCTTTTCATTACTTTGTATCAATTGTAATTGAATTATGTTGGGATTTAATGTCATTTCTACTGTTGCGTTTATTGTGAAGTTGGTTGATTGGAAGATACGTGTTGACAAATTATATTTGTTAATCGCGTACCAACTAATGGTATTGTCTTGTAGTATTTATCGGCATTCAATAATAGCCTTTAACCAATCAAACTTGAGAGATCGAGTGAGACAGGATAGATTATACCTAGAGTGCCGGAAAGTCATTTCATTGATTTACCTTACCTTGTAGGTTTAGGGGATTGTAGAGGGTGGAGGAGAATTGTGTGAGTTGGTCTCGTGTCGAATCAAAACCATAGCGGCAACGTTTTCATTATAAAGTCTTCATTAGTTTTAATTTCACGCCTTTATTATTTGCATTTAGTTTGTTTAGTTTAATTAATCAAATTGCCAATTTCATTTTCGCTACTCAAATATACATTAGGTTGTTAGTCTTGCTCTCTGTGGATTTGACCTTGCTTAGCGCTAACTATGATATTTAGGTTTAATTTTGTGGCTGTGACGACTAGTTCGACACTCAACTCTCAGATCGCAATCAGTTCTCAGTTCTCAGTTCTCAAATTGCGACCAGTTGCTAGCGTCAGAAAAAACGTATAGAAAACTCAAAACAACTTTGAAACATGCCAAAATGGTGGATATTGGCCTTGAAAATGGCCCCAACGGGGTTCCTCGATTGCTACAATGTAGAGTTGGAACGAGCTTTCTGTGGATATCTTACGAGTTCCAAAACTCCTCTTGGATCAAAAGTTATGACCATTTTAAGTTGGCTTGTTCGTTTAGGACCTCTAAGCCACGTGTTTGGGCTTCTGATGTCAGCCTTCTTTAGGAATTCATCTACTGGACATTTTATGTCAATTATCAGATCACAATTAGCTTCGAATCGCTCCAAGCACTCAGATCACAGTCCTAGCTCTTAGCATCTCATCATGCCAGGCAAAGTTCTAGCTCTTCAATTCGAGACTGCAGCCTATAGTGCGACATCCATTTAGATCTAAGACATAAGTTTTTGAAGTGCAGTTACGCACTCCAAAAACTAGGGGGATTCTGTTGTGCCAAAAATACACACTAATGTCAGCACCACCAATCAATGTTCAACTGACCTAGTTAGTAAAAACGTGTATTATACGCGAATTATATAGACAGCCGTATAATTCGCGTATAAAACAGGCGTATTCAAATTTTGTAAAATCTACCGTATAATTCACGTATAATAAGGTATACCGTATAATTCGTGAATTATTCGCAAATTTTTGAAAAAAAAAATATAATCTCACACCCCCAAAACGACGTTGTTTTGGTGGGTTTATACAAAAAATTAAAACAGATCTGGTTCATTGGTTCAGTCGTTTTTCTTCAATTCTTCGACAGTTCAGTAGCAGTTCTTCTTCCTCAGTTCAGTTCTTCTTCTTCCTGAGTTCTTCTTCAGCTTTTCTTCCTCTGTTCTTCACGTTTTCAGCTTTCTTCATCTCTTGTTCTCTTCTTCCAGGCTTCAACTTCAAGTTCGGGACTTCAAGGTACACACTTTACACTTGTTCTCTTCTCTTTGAATGTTATTGGTGGATTGCTTTTGTTTGTGTTGGTGTGACTTGTGAGTAGTAGTAGACTAGTAGTAGGAGGGGCTGGTGGATCACTGGATTGATGGATTTGTTTGAAACATATTTGATGAAATGCTTGTGAGAGACCGAGAGTTATATTTGTATTTGTATTTGTATTTGCTTTTTTGGCTTCTGCCGGATCTTAGTTGGGAAGGGAATGAACTTTATTTGGATTTATTATTGCTGTTGAATTCGCTGGACGATGCCCATAAAATTCAGCAGCTTTTGCTAATTGAGTGACTGCAGTTTTAACTTTTAACAACTGAGCAATTGAGCAAAGTAACTTCTTTTGTTTCAGTCTTTGATTTAACGGTTGTTTGGACAATTTGTTAGAATATCTTAGTTGACAAAGTTTTTATTAGTTTATGAATGAAAAACATTTTTTGAATTCTTTGTCTTGTACAATTCTACTGTCATTTTAATGTAAGATATATGGGAATATTATCTTATACTGACTTTTGTATTGTTCTCACCGAAAAAAAGAAGAAGAATATATTTATGATTAAAAAAGACTTTTGATTTAGATGTCAAAGATGAAAATTCCTTTATATTATACCTACAGAGAACATTCTTTTGATGCTTCCTACTTTTGTTTGATCCATGAACAAAATTTTCCCTTCATTTCTGGGTAGATATATTGCAAAGGTTACTTGGCTAAGTAAACCATTAAAGACATCATTTCTGGGTAGATATATTGTAAAGGTTATTTGGCTAAGTAAACCATTAAAGACAAATAATTACAGTGTTTTTGTAATTGATACAATTAGCGGATAAATTTTAGTGAAGTGTTTGCTGAAAGCTGGACAAACTGGTCATCAATATGGGCTAATGTTTTTCAAGGGGTATAGAAACAGAAAAGTGAAATGCATGCATGAAAAAAAAAAAATTAGATTAATTAGTGCCTTAATGTTGGACCAATGTTCAAATATTTAATATAATAGAAAAAAAATCTATCTGGGTAAGAAAGAAACTGCCCTTATATGTAGCTACAAATATTAATAAAATAGAATAATATAATGAAGTAATTATTATAATTGGCATATTATATTCCAACTGGGATTGGCCATCTTGAAAGAAAGGAATCTAGAGTTCTAATAAACCAAGGGATGAGTAGAGGAGGACTATATGCTTAACTTTTTCCATAATTTTGTTATTTTCCACAATAAGATTATATGCTATCATGCTTAGGAAAGAAAAAAGATTATATGTTAACTTTTTTTCTTTTGTATTTGATGATGTTCTCTTTTATGTTCTTGTAAATACAGACTCAAATCAATATGGTACGAAAAAAAGATAAAATTTGGGAGCATGTTGAGGAGCTCCAAGGGAATAAATGGAAATGTAAATTTTGTTAAAAAGTATTTAGTGGTGGGGCTTACAGAATTAAAGCACACTTGTCTGGAATTACTGGCCATGATGTTGAGATTTGTAGTAAAGTCAATCATGAGACACAAGCATGTGCATTCTTGGCTATGTCTGGAAGTGGAAGTAACAAAAAATTAAAAAGTTCAGCCGGTTCTTCTACTGCTTTAAACTCTAATGATCATGAGGAAACAGATTCACCATTTTCACCACTTTCTATAGGTAGCCAAAGACGTCAAAGTCAAGCATCTTTACTAGAAATGAATAAGAAAAAAGACAAGGAGTTTGTTGATAAAATGCTTGCTAAGTGTTTTGTGGTGAACAATATTGCTTTTAATGTTGTTCAAACTGGTGCTTTTCGAGCATTTGTTAAGGCAGTGGCTGAATATGGTGCAGCATACAAGCTTCCATCTTATTCAAATCTTCGAACTAAGTTAATTCCAGAATCTAGAAAAGGTATTGATGAGTATGTTGCTATGGTGAAGCATTCTTGGGATACATCTGGATCTGGTTGTACTATAATGTCTGATATATGGACTGATATAAGGCACCGATCTTTCATTAATCTTGTGGCATATTCACCTGGCGGTGCAGTGTTTATAAAATCATTAGATATTTCTCGAGAAAGAAAAACTGGGATTTATTTGAAAGAAATTGTTGTTTCTGTGATTGAATCAATTGGACAAGAACATGTTGTGCAATTCATAACTGATAATGGTAGCAATTTCACATCTGCTGGTGACATGCTCATTGGATTGTATCATCGAATGTATAAGACGAGGTGTGCTGCTCATGGAATTCAGCTTCTTTTGAAAGACACATATGAAGAAGTTAATTGGGTAAAAGTTGTCACAGATGAAGCAAGAATAATAGTTATGTTCATGACACGGTACACAGTTCTTCATGTAGCAATGAAAGAGTTCACCAAAGATAGACAATTGAGACAACCTTGTGCCACAAGATTTGCTTCAAATTTTTTAATGCTTCAATCTGTGTTGGATTTGGAGAATGAACTTCGACTCTTTGTTGCTTCATCTGAATGGAGGGGTTTTGATTATTGTAAGACCGAATCAGGTAAAAGGGTCACTGAAATTGTTCAGAGTGATTTTTGGGCTAGAGGAAGGGAGGTTATAAAAACCATTGAGCCATTGGTTCGAGTTCTTCGGTTGATGGTGATGGATCTACTGCTGGTTACTTATATGAAGCAATGACGAGGGCAAAAGTTGCAATCAAAGAAAGATGTAATAGTGAGGCAAGCAAGTATGAGAGAATTTGGGAATTGTTTGAGAATCGTCGGGTCAATAACATCATTCATCCTATACATGCTGCAGCTGCCTTTCTCAATCCAGCTTACTTTTGCTCACAAAATTTTAGAGAGGATAGGGAGATGAAAGATGGCATCAATTTCATTCATGAAAACCTGCTTCTAATAGAAGAAAAGCATCCATTTATGAGAGAGGTTTAGTTTTATCGTAGTAGGCCAGCTACCTTATTTACTGCAATGGCAAAAACGATGTTACAAACAAGTCATCCTCGTAAGTGTTTTAAAAAATTTCAATATCTTTTCTTTACATTGCTTCTCTCTTTATATTCAAGAAAGTTTTTTATGTCATTTGCAGGAATATGGTGGGATTACAATGGGGATGATCTTCCTGTGCTCAAGAAGTATGCCATTCAAATTCTGAGTCAACGTTGTAGCGCTTCATCATGTGAGAGAAATTGGAGTGCCTTTGAAGCTGCTCAAACAAAAAAAAGGAATAGGTTGTCACATGAAATGCTAGACACACTTGTGTATGTAAGGATGAACACGATGATGATGGATAAATTCTCTTCCACGATGAGTCGTGACTTGGAACGTATAAATCTTGAGAAATTGGGAGAGCTTCCAGACTATGAATATGAAGAAATTCACATGGACGAAGATGCTAATTCCACACCAACAGTTGAGGGTTACGTGGATGACTTAATGGATAATGATGACACTGCTTGGTTGGACGATACTCTTTTTTGAGTTGTTATTGACTTATTGTTATTTATGTACTTTGTAAGTTTTTGTTACAAACTGTAATTTGAATCTTTGTTGTATTATTTGTGTATTACTATATTTTATTTGTTTGGAGCTCTTATTCGACTTTGAATTTTGATTTTGTTATGACTTATGTGTTTAATGCGACACTATGGTTGAATCTTAGCTAAATATTGTGTTTGAGTCTGGAGACTATAATTTGAATATCATTTATATATTGTGTATTTGTGTTATTGGTTAATTGAATACTTTTCATTTGACCAGGTATTTGATGATGTTCTCTTTTATGTTCTTGTAAATACAGTCAAATTGAATACTTTTGTATTTGAAATGTTATGTTGATTTTAACCAGGTAATCCATAAAAGTGTTAAAACTAAGATTGATATTGCCGTATTTTTCAAAACGTATTATTGACAATGCACCGTATTAAACCCGTATATACCCGTACCGTATTTTTCCCGTATCCAAATTTTATGGCCGAATTTTTATAAACGTATTTTTCACTGTTTACCATATTATACCCGTATAATTCTCGTACCGTTTTTTTGCCGTACTCGTATTTACTAACTAGGGTTCAACAAGCACTTAAAGATAATGTGGTATTAGCTGTCATCAGCCCAAACCGCCTTCAAGAGATATTTTATATAAATCATATCCCATTTTAAGATAAAGATTAAGGAGTGGTCCCCACGTGTCAAAACAACTTGCAAAAACTTTCATTACATTGACCTCAAAGGTATAAATAAGGCACCTCTCTTCATGAAAATGAGAGGCTAGGCATATGAGAGCAAGGCATAGATTTGAGCTTCATTATTTTTCTCTGTAAACAAAGTATTTCTCCATTCTTTGTACGCCTTATAAGCAATATCATAAAAATAGTCAGAGAATAATAAAATAACAGTGGATGTAGGATTCGCTTTAAACATTCGAGCCACTATAAAAATCTCCCTTGTCAATCTTTTATTTATGTTTCTGCAAACATATATAATCTCAACATCATAAACACTTCTCATGAATCATTCACGTGTTATTTCTAAGAACAGCTTAGCACTTTGCACGTGCGAGTCGTTGGTGTTAAAATCACGCATCAACAACACTTAAGGATGGAATTGCAATGATGAAGACAATGGTGGTGGCCACAAGAATTACTAAAACTAACTCCAGCACTTGGTTTAAGGTAGTGAAATGGTGGCCAAATTTAAAAATTGTAGTACGACAATTGTTATGGAAATTCACTATCAATTCTATGCCTAATCACATGCGCAAATAACATAGATAACACACGCAATACCAAATCAAAACCACAACCAACTCAAGAACACCAAATATACCGTGGTTCACCTTTCCACAAAAGAAAGATTACATCCACATTGAGCTCCAGGAATTTTGGGGCTCACTACACTAGGAATAAAACGTTATTACAGATTACAGATAACTCTCACTGATTTTACCCAAATATCAATCAAGAAACCCACTCACACAAACCTGAAAAAATCCCTAGAGATGACCTGATCCAGTCTCTCTAAACCTAAAGGAACAACCTGCCCTCACCCAGGATTACATAGATTTTTAACTCACACAAGATTGAAAACAAACTCTCAACACAAAGGGCAAAACAGATCTGTCGCGCAAAAGAGAAGAAGCAAAAAATCACTGTTCTATGTAAAGACTCTTCCTTTATATAGTTTGACCTCATGAGCTAATCCTGGCCGCTGGATTTGCTTTATTTCAGTGGTTGAGATTTGATCTTATTTGCAGTGAAACAACAATGTATTGATTAGTGATATTGTGTAGAAACGTTACCGTTTTGTGCTCCATATGTCAACAATTCTCCACCTTGAAGCTCAAAACTTTCACAACCCAGAATTCCTAAGTGTAGCTCACTATCCTAAAATCCCTTCATAGCTCGGTTGCTACCTGATACTTGATAGATAGTAGGTTCAAGCAGTGCTTGAACTTGGTAGTAGTGACGATCTTGGTACCCATATCAGGAAGATTATCTTCAGTTGGGACTTTCTTCAAGATGATCAATCCTTGGGCAACTAGATATCTGACGAAGTGAAATCTCACATCCACATGTTTGGTCCAGTCATGATAGAAAAGATTTTTTTGCTCAGTTGAATGGCGCTTTGGTTGTCTGAATAAATTGTGGCTACTCCATCAATCAAATTCACTTCAGTTAGTATTCCTTGAAGCCACAGTGCTTCCTTGAAGACATCAGCAACAACGACATACTTTGCCTCAATTGAGGAGAGTGCCACAATAGGCTGGAGCTGGGATTTCTAGCTCACACAGTTTCCTCCCAACGTGAACACATAAGTAGTGGTTGATTTTCTTGTGTCTTTATCCCCTGCAAAATTAGAATCTACAAATCCCACAAGATCAAGTGAATTATATCTTTTACAATATTCCAAACCGATATGAGAAGTGCCATTAATATACCTCAGAACCCATTTAAGAGCTGACTAGTGTTCTGCCCCAGGATTCGACATAAAACGACTCAGCAATGACATAGCAAAGGAAAGGTCAAGTCTAGTGCTAATCATGACATACATAATTGACCATATTACATCTGCATAAGGGACTTGTTCCATCTTTATTAACTCAGAATCTGTTTTGGGACATTGGTGTTTACTAAGTGTGAAATGACTTGCTAAAGGCATAGATACAACCCTTGATTCAACCATATTAAACTTAGAAACTAGTTTTTGCAAGTAGGAGCTGAGTTAATCTTAATTCATGACAGTTTCTGTCCCTATGTATTACCATTCCTAATATCCTTTTAGCACATCTTAAGTCTTTCATGTCAAACTCAACCTTGAATTTACCTTTTAGTCCATTTATTCTAGGTTTAGATTTGCTAATCAAGAGCATGTCATCCACATATAACAGTAAATACAAAGGCAGATCATTATCCAAAGCAAAATAAAAGCAACTATCATATTTGCTCCTATTAAACCCAATGCTTAAAATAAATGTGTCAAACCTCTTGTGCCACCGCCTAGGGGACTGTTTCAGTCCATACTGACTTATGAAGCAAACACACATAATTTGGAAGTCTTTTAACAACAAATCCAACAGGTTGTCTCATATATATTTTCTCTTCTAGGTTTCCATGTAGAAAAGCAGTCTTAACGTCTAGTTGCTCTAATTCTAGGTCATAATGTGCAACTACAGCCAACATAATCCTAATTGTTTTATACTTAACTACTAGTGAGAAAATTTCATTAAAATCAATGTCTTCCCTTTGTGTGTAACCTTTAGCTATAAGTCTAGCCTTATACCTAGGAGGATCAGAAGAGTTTATACCTTCTTTTACCTTGAATAGCCATCAACATTCAACTGGTTTCTGATCATTTGGAGTTGGGACTAAGGACTAGGTTCTGTTGACTTTCAGGGACTGCATTTCTTCCTCTATTGTAGCCTGCCATTTGTCCTTGTCCTTTGATCTGATTGCTTCCTCATAGCTATCAAGTTCTGATCTTAGTACTTCAGCTTCAGCCACCAGTGTAGTGAAGATCAAATCAGCATAGGAATATCTTGCTAGAGGTCTGATCTCTCTACAGGTCCTGTCTCTGTTAGCTGATATTGTGCCAGGGATTCTTCTTGGGTTGATTCTAAGTTCTCAGCGGGTTCACCCTTCTAGTCATGATCCAGGGTTGCCATTTCAGTTTCTTCATCTGGATTTTCTTCATCAGGTTGAATACTTGAGGGCTCTACCTCAATTTGTGTCCCTGCATTTGGTTCTTGACTCATAGGATCAATGCTAGAGGTACCTGCATCAGGGTTAGTAGTTTTGCAAGGAAAAATATTTTCATTAAAAATAACATCCCTACTAATTATTACTTTAACCCTTGGTGATGTTCTTTCCCATAATCTGAACCCATTAGTCCCTTCTTGATAACCGAGGAAAACACACTTTAGTGACCTAGGTTCAAGCTTCCCTTCATTTGTGTGTGCATAGACTGCACACCCAAAGACCCTAAGGTGGTTTAGGTTTGGCTTTCTTTTGGACCATCTCTCCTCGGGACAGGTGAAACCTATTGCACTAGAGGGGCTTCTGTTGACTAAATATGCTGCAGTGTTGAGGGCTTCTCCCTTAAAGGTCTTAGGTAATCTTGATGTGAACAGTAAGCATCTCACCTTTTCTAACAACGTCCTATTCATTCTCTCAGCTACTCCATTTTGTTGAGGAGTTCCTCTAACTGTTCTGTGTCTCAAAATACCCTGATCACTACAATATATATCAAACTCTAAATTGCAGAACTCTAGCCCATTATCTATCCTAAGGGCTTTAACCTTTATGTCCATTTGATTTTCTACAAGTGTTTGCCAATTCTTAAACCTATCTAAATCCTCATTTTTTTTTTTTTATCTAAGTAGGAAAACCCAAGCTTTCCTACTGTAATCATCCACTATCGATAAGGAATAGTTGCTGCTCCCATGAGATTTTATCTTTCCTGGCCCCCAAAGATCAGCATGTAAGTGTTCTAAACAGTTAGTGGCCTATTGTGTCCCCTAATGAAAACTTAGCCTATGTTGCTTCCCCATTGTACAAGTTTCACAAAACTTTAGATCACTAATGACATCTCTACCAAACAACCCCTGTTTACCTAGAGTATCTAGGCCTTTTTGGCTCATATGCCCTAACCTTAAATGCCAATTTTCAGTGTCTGTCAGATTTGTAGTAAGCAAACAATCAAAACAGTGATCCCCACTCAAGATGTATAGCCCATTCCTTTTTACCCCACTAAGTACTATGTTGTTATCCTTATAGACATTTAAGCAACCATTTTCTACCTTATAACAATAGCCAGATTCATCCAAGTCCATAATGAAATCAAGTTTCTCTTAAGATCTAGAATATATCTAACCTTAGTAAGTTTGACTAGTTTTCCATTATTCATCCTCAAGGATATGCTACCAACTACTTGAACCTTGCATGCATTATTGTTTCCCATAAACACAGTCTCACTGTCATTTGGTTCAAAATCTTGGAACCAATTTTTGTTTGGACTCATGTGGAATGAGCAACCAGAATCTAACACCCATTCCTCTATGGTATCAGCCTTAGACACTGTTAGGACCTCTGATTCTTCAATGCTATGTTTGGTGGTGGCTAAATTGCTCTCAGTGTTGGACTGTTCTATTTCCTAATCCACTCAAAACAGTTTTTATTTAGATGACCAGTCTTATTGCAATAGAAACATTTTCGGGTTTCCCCTTTGGATTTATTAGTGTTTTTACCCTTCTTTTTGTTCCTAGAGCCACTGCCATGATGAGGATTACTACCCACCTAACTACTTTCGCCCTTACCCTTAACAAATAGGCTATTACCACTCCTTTTCTGAACCCTAAGTTTAACTCCCTAGCTTTTAACCTAGCAACAATTAAATCTACACTAGGTAAAGTGCCAATGTACTACAAAGCATTCTTTACTACTTGATATTCATCATTCAAGGAATTTAAAAGAATCATGGCAAGGCTGGAATCATTGAGTTCTTGATCAGTACCCTTGAGAACCAAGGTCATTTTCAAGAACTCATCCAGGTTCTCCTCAACAGTCCTATTACTATCTATTTTATATGAAAATAGGGCACCTTTTAAGTATGCTAGATTAGGAGCTGATTGTAAAGAACAGAGAGATTCAAGCTTACCCCAGAGGCCGATTGGGGTTTCAAACCCATGACCTTTTGCAACACACTGTTGGCAAGGTTCATGATGATTAAGTTGTAGGCCTCTTCATCCACTTCGGCCTTTTTCTTCAGCTTCTCCTCCGGCCACTTGGTGGAATCCTTCTCCAGCGTGATAGACACTTTGTTGTGGGACAATGAAGCTTTCATCTTCTTACTCCAACTTCCAAAATCGATTTTTCCATCGTAATGGGTGATCTCAACCCTAGTTGTACTCATGAATGAATGTGTTTGTTTTTGTGTTTGGTGATTACTAAACAGAACCCAAGAAAGAAACCAAGATTTGCCTCTCCTTCTCGAATTGATATCCCGAATTTATAGAATTTCTAATCCTAGACTCTCCCAAGCCTTTAATCAAGAAGTCCCCAATTTATGACCAAACCCTAGATTTCGAAAAATCAAGAAACCCTAGGATTGACAACACTAACCTCGCTCTGATACCACTGTTATGGAAATTCACTATCAATTTTATGCCTAATCACATGCACAAATAACACAAATAACACACGCAATACCAAATCAAAACCACAACCAACTCAAGAACACCAAATATACTGTGGTTCACCTTTCCATAAAGGAAAGATTATATCCACGTTGAGCTCCAGAAATTTTGGGTCTCACTGCCCTAGGAATAAAATGTTATAATAGACTACAGATAACTCTCACTAATTTTACCCAAATATCAATCAAGAAACCCACTCACACAAACCTGAAAAAATCCCTAGAGATAACCTGACCCAATCTCTCTAAACCTGAAGGAATAACCTGCCGTCACCCAGGATTACATAGATTTGTAAGTCACACAAGATTGAAAACAAACTCTCAACACAAAGGGCAAAACAGATCTGTCGCGCAAAAGAGAAGAAGCAAAAAATCACTGTTATGTGTAAAGACTCTCCCTTTATATAGTTTGACCTCATGAGCTAATCCTGGCCGCTGGATCTGCTTTATTTCAGTGGCTGAGATTTGATCTTATTTGCAGTGAAACGACAATGTATTGATTAGTGATATTGTGCAGAAACGTTACCATTTTGTGCTTCATAGATCAACAACAATATATATTGCATCGCTTCTTAGAATCTGATTTAAATTGAAACCTAAATTTTTATTCCTGATCTTGCAAACACTCACCATTCACAATAGCTCTCTCTCCAAAAAATTGTGATACACTTTAATTTGTTAGTCGCCATCGCCAGCACTAGTTCCAGGATTTACTCAAATCGTATTACGCTTGTATAGAACCCGTAACTGAAGCTATTACCTAAAATTTTCCATTCAAAGTTGATGCTGGTTTTTAAGGTGTATTAATGAGATTGGTAAAGCTAGATTGTGGTATATCTCAATAAATAGACCTCCGTATTTCAGTTTTGGAATCACTTATATATATATATATGAAGCTTGTGACAGAAAGAAAAAGAAGGATGAGAAAGATAACGAAAGAGAGAATATGAAATGAAACAGTGAGCTGGGATTGGATTTGTGCAAACAGAGAGCTATTTCAAGTGCTGATGTAAAGCAAAATACCATGACGATATTTTTCCATTGGCGGAGAAACTGGTTGTAATTCTGATCGGTAACAACAACTGCTTGTATCTCTGAGTCAATAGACGAGGAAGACGGTCGCTGTGACGATGGAGGTGAGAGCATTCTCTGATGGAATTTGGACATTTGGGAGATGACAAAGCTGACAATTGAAGAAATAAAATTATTTTACTACAAATACAAAAACAAAAACAGAGGAAATATACAGATACAAAAACAGAGGAATTATTACTTCATCTGTTTACAAATACAAAAATAGAGGAAATATTGCATATCTTAGTAGACAGGTACAGGACCTTAGAACAAGAAGAAGCCGGTTTAATTTTATTAACGAGTTGAAAAAAACAGAAACTTGAACGTTAAACATGATTTAAACAGCAAGTAAATTAAATATTACTTCATCTTATTGCAAATACAAATACAGGGGAAATATTAAACTATCTTATTAGACAGGTACAGGACAATTACAATAACAAGAAAGAGGTTTCATTTTATTAACTAACAAGAACTTACATGAAGACTTTTACATGAAAAATACGTAACAATTTAAATTTGAAAAGAAAGATAGCAAACAAGAGAATATTAAATGAAACAGGTAGCTACCTTAATTGGATTCAGTTTGTGCCAACAGGAGGCTGAATAAGTAAAGCCAGTGACATGAAGGCCATGGACATTATGGAATAAATTTTACGAAATGTTGCCAACTGGGTTTTGTCTGCGATCAGCAACGCACAAAATGCACCGGTGAAGGCAAAGATTACGCAGATAAGAAAAGCTGTTCCCTTAAAAAGACATCCAGGGCCGTACATTCCATAGGTTGAATTAAGAAGAATAAAAAGTGAGAAGAGCACGATTTGAACAAGAATATTATCCTCTTTCCGGCGACGTTCTTCTTCTATGGTTTCAGTTGATGAAGAAGGACACATCATCTGAAGCTCGACAGGAATTTCTATTCGACAACTAAAATCAGTGGTCGTCAGTTGCTTCGAAGATATTTCCATTTGGTTTAAAATGAAAACTATTCCAGCAGAATTTAAAATCTGTTCGTGAATTAGATGGAAGGTTATTTGGTAACATATATATGCTGCTTCCCTGAAAGTGCAAGAGGAAAAGTTCCATGAATTTCATTTTTTTTACACCCCTCAGGTTTTAGAAAGTAAGACTTACAACCTTGTAGTTGATGGATGTTTATAAATCATTTCATTTGATTGTAGTTTCTAAAGCAGAGGGTATTGGTTGAATGACTCAACTAAGTGATCGCAAGGTCATGTCAGTTGCACACTCGCACTCTAGCTAAGTTTAATCAAGTATAGACTTGTGATTGCTTTCTAGTTAAATCATTGGCCTGACCATGTTAAACCCTACGCTAACCACCATAGGTGGCCATTTCAATCTTATTTAATAAGATATCTATGCTTTTCAAATTTGGAAATTTTGGTGAATTATAGAGGTGTAACGTAATATCTATAAACTAGTGGGGCTCATGAGAAAAAAGCTAAAGAAAATTTGAATTTGACCGGCTTAAAATCATTTTCCCCCTTTAAGTTTGGCTAAAATTGTTTACCCATAGGTTCTAAGAAGTGACAATTCTCAATTCTACAAAATTTATAATTCTTAAGCTAATACATGTTCACCAAAAGTACAAAAATGTACCAAAAAAATTATTATTTTGTTATAAGTTTATTTTCTTACAAATTAAAATTTTATTTTCTTTGATGTTTTTATATAAAGGAAAAAGGATAATTTAGTTTTTTTACCTAATATATTGTGTCAAAATATATATTTTGTTACCAGAAAAGGGCCAATAAAATGTCACTTATTATAAAAGTTGAGGTAAAAATTTACATTTTTAGAGCTTGTGGGTTAAAAATTTCGCCAAACTTGAAGAGGGGAAATGGTTTTAAGCTGATTGGTGCTCTTTAAACTATGACATACTTGAGACAATACTCATATTTTTACTGTTAAATTTAAATTAATTCGAATGTGAAGTTGTGAACTTCCCAAAGCTGCTTGCTACGCAGGATGGAGACTATCAAAAGTCAACGTAAATCCTAAGGGATTAAGTAAATATATTATTAAAATAGGTTATTGTAGTACAAAATATTGGCACAGATCAAATCGTCAGCTTTTACTTTTTTTCTCTCATGTTCATGGAATTTATATCAAAACTTTGTATTATAATAACCTAACCTTCGGAAAACTAGATGTCAGAGTCAAGTTGATTTTTGGATACAAATAGCGTCACCGTCCGAAAAATCTACTAAACTTGGGTGAAATTTCAAATTTGTTTCTTCTTCCTCGTGACCTCCACCAAGAATGGGAATCTAGAAATTACTTTATAATTTGACTATAAATAACTCCTATTCAACTATGAAATTTAAAGGAAGTTCCTCCTCCGGAAATGAGCTCCACTAGGGATGAGAATCCACACCATCACTTTGTGCTTTTGATTGGAAATAATTTCTATTGAGCTTCGAAGAAATTTTCAAGAAAATTCTCCTTCATCGTGACTTGACTTAAGATTACCCACTTTTATTAGATGAAATGTTGATATACAATAATAGATTTGGGACATTATTGAACTGAGTATTTAGACAAGTACAAGAATTTTGTATTCTTGAAGAGTATAGAGCTAATAGTATTTTAGGAGTTTATTTTATTATCTATATTTTATTTAATACATAATGTTATCGTAAATTTCAGGCTGACTGAAGCTTACCCACTTTTATTATATGAAATGTTGACATACATCAATAGATTTGAGACATTATTGAACTAAGTATTTAGACAAGCATAGGAATTTTGTATTCTTGCATAGTATAGAGCTAATAGTATTTTAGAAATTCATTTTATTATTTATATATTTTTTATTTAATATATAATATTATTGGTAATTTTCGAGTCGGATCGAGGAACTATTATATTTGACCCTAGAGAATATCCTTGGGACTCCAAGTAATTATCCTTGATACCCACCCTCGACAATTATTAAAAACAATAATGCTACGGACACCGATGTTTTGCACTGAAATTTTAAACCGAACAGCATGTCCCCTAAGTCAGACGAGCCACGTAGCACGTTAACAAATATTTCGCGAATGAACGACTGTCCATCAAATTATATGGACGACCATTCATTTGAAATAGACTCCCGTCCATGCGAAAATGACAATGGACTCCCATCCATATTATATGGACAGGAGTCCATTTATTATGGACGGAAGTCCACCTATAAGGAACTCCCATCCGTAGTTTAAATTAAAAAAAATTGATAACAAAAATCATGGACGCTTGTCCATATATTATGGATGGGCATCCCTATTGAATGGACGAGTGTCCCTATTAGAAGGACGCCCGTCCATTATTTAAATTAAAAACACAATGGACGCTTGTTCATATATTATAGATCGACGTCCACTAGAAAAAAAAAATTATATCTTATCTTCAAACTCTTCTTCCTCTTCCAGCTCTTCAATGCCATCCATGCTTTCAGTTTGGTTTTTAGTAATCCTAATAGCAAAAAAAAAAAAAAAAAAAAAAAAAAAAAAAAAAAAAAAGAAAGAAAGAAAAGGGATGAGCTACACGAATGAAGCCTCTGAAGTGGGTTAGGTTGGTCCAACCAAGAAAGTCAGGGGAGAAAGATGAAGAAGCACAAATGCGAAAGGAAGAAGGCTATTCAATTGAGTTTGGAGTTGTTGCTATCTGGTTAATAAACTTTTTGTAATATAATAATGGACGGACGAGCAAAAATGGACAATCGTCCATATAATATGGACGACTGTCCATACGCAAATTTTTTTTTTTAATTTACATATTTTTTTTTTCTACTTGTAAAAGCGATTAGCTTGTCTAATACCCTTCTCCAAAATAAGCGCCAAATTTTTTACATGAAATTAAAAAAAAAAAATGATAACTTCATTGTTAAACCTATTACCTTTCGCTTCATCGTTCCCATCTTTTCTTCGCGTCTGCGTGTTATTCTCGTCTGTGTGTTCTATTTAGCCTTCTACTAGTTTCTTCCTCAACAGCCAACAAGCAGCTACCGTGACAAGAAAGAAAACCACTAATTTTTCATGAAATAATCATTTAGGGTGAAAAGGGAGTTAGGGAGATCAAAATATTTTGAGATTAGAAAGTTCTGTTGAGGTACTTAAAGAGTTTTTTATTTAATTTATGCATTTATTTAGTTTCGTATTCTATTTTGGATTGAATAAATGTTACAATAGAAAATAATTGATAGACAATATTTGTTGGCGACTGTTCTGGACTAGATTCATGAACGCGAAAAATCAGTATTGGTTTTGCATGAAATTACGGAATATGGAAGAGTTCAGTTTGCCTCATTTCAATGATGTTAAGGTAAATTGTGTTCGAAACCTTAACTTTTTCATTAACATGAATTTAAATTTGTTTATCTTATTGTTTCTTATGATGTGTTCTATTAGTACATTCTAATTTTGTCCGTTATAAAACTATTAAATGATCAGGAAAATGAACATGATGAATTAGAAGATATGGGATGTGCGAAAAAAGAAGTGGAGCCTCATATTGGAATGGTGTTTGATTCAGTTGATAGTTTGGTGAAGTATTACAAATGGTATGGTAAGAAAATGAGTTTTGAAGCAATGATATGTACATTAAAGAAAGGCGATGATGAGGAGATGAGATACATGCATGACAGTGGCATGTTCTTGTTCTGCGAAAGAGAGATGTGAATCCAGAAATACCTTAAAAAAGCAACTTGTTGCTAAAACATATTGTAAGAGTAGGATTAGTGCAGCTTTGAATAGTAAATGCAAATAGGAAATTAAATCAGTTGTACTAGAACATAACCATGATCTTACAAGTCTGACGAAAAGAAGATATTTCAAGGTTAACTGAAAGATACAACCTTATGTGAAAATGAGGCTTGAAGTTAATGATGTGGCCAGGATTAGACCATGTAAAAAATTTCAGTCATGTTCAGTTTAGGCAGGAGGTGTATAGAATTTGACATTTCTATAAAAAGATTGTAGGAACTACATTGAAAAAATAAGAAGGCTGCGACTTGGAGTTAGAGATACTTCAGCAGTACTCGGGTATTTAATAAAAATGCAAAAAGAGAATTCAAATTTCTGGTACATGATTGATGTAGATGAAGAGAGTCGATTACAGAATTTGTTATGGGTTGATGCTAGATGTGAGGCCGCATATAAAGAATTTGATGATGTTGTGACCTTCGACACAACGTATTTGACTAAAAAGTATGATATGCTATTTGCTGCTTTTATGTAGGTTGATCATCATGGACATTCGACATTGTTAGGTTGTGGGTTAATTTCATATGAGGACATTGAGACATTTGTATGGGTATTTTGTTCTTGGCTTGAATGCATGGATTTTGCTCCTAATGGAATTATAAGTGCTCAAGATAAGGTCATGCAAAATGCAATTGAGATTGTTTTCTTCGGTACAAGACATAGGTGGTGTTTGTGGCATATAATGAAGAAGTTGCCTGAAAAGTTGAGAGGGTATAAGGAATATGAAAATAAAAGTTTAAGTTACAAAATATTGTGTATGATTCCTTTACTCGTGAAGAGTTTGAAGAATGGTGGAACCAATTCGTTGATGTGCACAACCTTCACGAGAATGAATGGTGATGTGGATTGCACAAAAAAAGAGTACGGTGGGTGCTTGCATTTCTTAAAGATACTTTCTGGGTAGGTATGTCAACTATCCAATGTAGTGAAAGTATGCATTTTTTGATGGATATGTAAATTCCAAAACTACGTTGAAACAATTTATGGAACTATATGATAATGCATTGCGAGATAAAGTGGAAAAAAAAAGGGAGGCTGATTTTAGATCTTTCAAATCTTGGATACTATGCATAACTAATTACCCCATTGAGAAAAAATTTCAAAGTGCATACACAACTACAAAGTTTTAAGAGTTTGAAGAAGAGATCGCGGGGAAGATTTATTGTGAATTATCTTTTTTGAAAAAGTGTGATTCATACAAGGAGTATCAAGTTTTAGAAGATGTTTGGTTTGGAGATGGTAATCGGCATGTTCCCTTTGCAGTATACTTTGAAAAAGTTTGTGTGATATTCATTATACTTGTCATTTGTTTGAGTTCATAGGAATTTTATGCAGACATGATATTATTGTGTTGATTCGTAAAAGAGTTTTACACGTTCTAGAAAAGTACATTTTACGGCATTAGAGGAAAATTATAAACAGATGCCATACAAAAATTAAGGCACGTTATAATAGGTGAAGCACCAACATTGAAGGACAACATTTTGATAAGTTATCTAGTATAATGCTGACAGTAGCCGATATGACATCAAACAATGAGGAAGATTGTAATATGTTGATGGAATTTATAATTGACATGAGAAAAAAGTTGGAGCAGAAGGAAAGTGAGGCATAGCTTGGTAGAAAGATATACATCTCTTCCACAACCGACTTGAGTAGTAAAGATGGGGATAGTCCTCTGAAAGAGGGGAATAGTCTAATTATTAGTCCATAGGTAGTACGTGGCAAAAGGTTATCCTCCATGCAGAAGCAAGCAATAGAAGGTTGAAAAAATTGTATGTAGGGTTAAAAATAAAAAATTACAAAAACAAAAAATTGGTATGAGTTATACACCTATTCTTACATGATATTTGTTTTTGAAATATTATCTACTTATTTGAAGTTTATAATAATATCGACTTGATTATAAATGTGTTATGCTACTTTTTAGGAAAATGATCATCAGTAGAGCGAGAAAATGAATAGTTTATTTCATCTACTTCCGTGCCTGATGCCCTCCCATATGATTACGTCAACATTGTTGGGACTATACAAGAAACTCAAGTGTTATCAAATGATGTTGTTGCTACCTAGGTATGTGTTATGTATGTTGTATAATTGTGACTGGTTTAAGTTTTCTATAATGTGTGTTAAATTGTGGTTGTTAAACATTGACAGTTGTCCACTAGTCCGATTTAGAATCTCGCAGGAAAAAGTAATTTCTATACTGAGCAAGAACCTGTAAATGATGAACTGTTTTTATTAGGAGAGATTTTACGTTGTTGACAGGTTGAAGCATATAGAAGTATTTGGTAGAGATTATTCATGTCTAGTTAATTTATAACGAATGTCATTGAGTTGTATGCTGATTTAGTTGTTTTGTTTTTATTATTTTAGTCATTAGTTGTGTATGAGTAGGCTATCTGTTGTAGGGTTGTGAATTCATGATAATGACCTTAATGTAACTTATGAATGTTTTCAGTATATATTATTATCACATTGCAGACTGTTTGTTAATTGATTGTAGATGGAATTTTGGATATGCATTTTATTTGAGATTTGAATTTTGATGTCTTTTGGTATGTCTAGTATTACATGTACATATGCATTCAAAAGAATAGTTGAGATATGTATAAACAAAAGGCAAATATATTTATAAACAAAATGCAATCTTTATCAAGAACATCTTGTGAAATCAATCTTTAACAATTAACATATTTATAAACAAAAGGCAAATATAATCTCTGTACATAAAGCTTAGTATTTGAACCACACATAATAACAATTAACTTTCATAGTGCGCTCCTCAAGAATGTTGAGAAGGAGGAGGCTATTGAAAAATTCTTCTTCATGGTGCAGGAGGTGGAGGTTGACTGGAGGAGGAGGTGGCTGTTGTGAAGTTCTTCATCATGCTAAAAATCTATGTCATGCATTCCCCAACGATGTCAACCGTTTCTTCTATTCTTGATGCGAATGAGTTGAAATCACTTTCCAACTAATCATGTTGTTCCTGCATTTTCCTCTCAATACATGAAAAACTTTCCTCTTTAAACTTTTCAATCCGCTCAAATCTGCTTACTGTTTCATCTAAAGTATGAAAAGACATATCTTGTACATTCTGAGATGATCCAGGTTCAATACTCATTCTTCTTCTTTTGTGCACATAGAGTTGTCCTTCATTTACCCATTCTGGAACACTGACACCTTCTTGAAATATTGCATCTCCCTCCATTTCATCCCTAATCACAAACCATTCTCCTGCCATATTCTTTTTAATCAACCCATTTTACACAATGTAACATCCCCCAACAAATTATTTGTAGAAAAGTTAATCTTATTTACTTCATCATTAAGGGTGATCTGTGTTAGTGTATGCCCTAGGAACCAATCGTGTCGTTGGTTCCAAGGCATTATGTTTTGTATATATATGTTAATGTATATATTTTGTATATACATTTTATCTTATCAATAGAAGAAAGTGTTCTTATTTCACATATGGTTTATTGCTTCATTTATATATATGTATTACATATGAAATGTCCGGATGATACAAATCTTTAGAATATCAAAATCATCAAAGTATTCCCTACATAGGTAATATTAATTGGGCAATAATATTACATAGTAGGCATGTTGAATGCCTCCGTAGAACATCATATGATGGTATTAGTGTGGCTGATTATAAAAGTTATATCACTAGGGCATTAGCATGGATACGCGGTTAGTGAACTGTTTGTCGAATATGGCCATTTATGATGAATCACATGGACATTAAAATGTAGTCAATGATTTATCATAAGATCGTACTAGTATATTATTAATCCTTAGACTTGAGATATCACGGTTGGATTCTGCATAAATGCATATAGTTCATATGGTGTATCAACATGAGGCTAATCATGCCATGTGTTAATAAGCCGATTTGGCAATGTGTTATTTATGTGTGAGGACTAGTGATAGTCAAGATGGGATCCGTTGACTTGGTATAGATTGATATCAAGTTCCTAGACAAATGTCAAGATGCATTGGAAAATGGAAATCTCCAGTCGGGATATATGAAATGTTACATGAAAGGTTGTTTCATAGTGACACGTTCCATATGTATTGAATTAAAATTAAGATAAGGATTTTGACATACCATGAATCCATTCTTAAAATCCTTATCTTAATTGGGATTAGATAACGGAAGGATTTGATTATACAACATGTATGATTATAAAAGGTTCGTTGGAGTATATCTTCATTGTGACTTAGAGGTTATGGAGCATTGCTAGATGCCTACCATAATCAGTGGGAGTTTTATTCATAAAGAGTTATGACAAAACATATCGAAATAGTCTGTGATATTGGGCCCACGGCTAGACCACAGTGAACCTAAGAGGTCACACATAAAAACTAAGGAGAATGGAGAAATAGCCAAAGAGAGTTGATTATCCAAGGTTGGCTAGCACCTACCAAGGGTAATAAAGTTATTTATATTAATCATTTTCTTTATATTAAATTAGATTTTATAACGGGTTGTAATTGTAAACATATAAACAATTTAAGGGTTAAATTGTTATGTAAACAATTTAAGAGTTAAGTTGTTAATTGTGAGTAAATGTTAATCCAATTTTATAATTTAAAAAAGTTTAACAACTTCATAACAATTATGGAATTGTTTAAGGAAGTCCAAAACAATTATTGAATTGTTTACAAGGATTCCTATATAAAGAAAATGATATATCAATTTTTGTGCAGAGATCAAAAAATCTCTAAGAACCCTAAATCTCTCTCTTAGCCAAATTTCTTCTTCTCTTAGTGTGGATACTCTTTTGCTTAATTTCTCTTGAAATTAAGTGTCTCTAAGGTTGCTAAGGGCTTAAGGTAACATGTTCTACCTTACTTATTTCAATTTGATTGAATTTTTTTTTTTTAAAACTATGACTATACTTGTTATAGTATGATATGCTTGATTCTCCATGCATCCATCTTTTAATCTGAATACCCAACTTCTCACATATTAACATAACAAGCATCCCCCAATATATTTCTTCTTTTTCTGCTTGAACATCTCCCAACTTTTTAATCAATAACTTTGTTGAATTTACTTGCCTCCCTACTATTGCTACTTCCATGAACATTAAATCCTTAACTGTCACATTTCCATTTGTCTATTTCCTACCATTAAATGTGTAAGTAAGATATATGTGAAATACTCTCATAGCAGGATTCTTTAACTTTGTAGATTTATACCTATGTGGATGGTAAATCCCTATCCTAAAAACATCCATCCAAGCTTGTTTGGAATCTCATGTTCTAGATACGTTATCCAAACCTTCAAAATCAAATCCTATCCAGGTTGCTAAATCTTGTGGTCTCACTACAAAGTTCTGATTCTTTAATCTAAAAAACATTGTACACTCCAAAAACTCATCAGTATCTATCTCCACAACTTCCAAACTACCAAAAAAACTCATAGATCAGATGCTTATATCCATCATATCCAATACTCACCAACTAGTCTCATTTCAAATTATGGATCCAACCATTAATTTCCTCAAATAAACCCAAACTTGTTGTAAGTCCTAAATCCAAACTTCTTCCAAGGCAAATATCTGTTTTCGACACCTCCTCGTATTACTTTTTATGTCGCAAGTCTCGAAATTGGACTCCAGATGATGATGTGCCTTTATGAAGAATAGTTGTATTTTTTGCTCTTACCATTTTCTGCTTTCTTCTAAAACCTGTATATATAAAAAATTTGAACATGAGAGAAAACCAAGCATTATAGACCCACTTTTAAGAAACGATTAGCATTTTGATTCGAAAAAAAAAAAAAAAAAAGACACCACACGACATCAATGGAGCAAAGAGACAAACCACACAACTTGGTAAAAGTAAAACGGTTAATGGAATCCTTTAAGCCTGAAGCCTAACACCGATATAAACACTCACAATTCTAAAATAAAAACTAATAGCTGCTTGTTTGATCATTCAAATAAATAACCCAGTGTAAGATTTCCTTGGAGACAAAACTAAAGTGCCTTTGATTCTATAGTCAAGTGGATGCACGGTTACTGAGAAGCATTTTGTAAAACAAATTCAATACATGAACAGCTTCTTAATGTCCTGCACCATACTTCTTATGTTCCCACCGAGCTCTGTATTATACAAGCCTGCAATGTCTCAAGAAAGTATAACTCATATTTTCCAGATCAACCATATTCATGGATCTCCGACCAGGATATCTATACAAAGTCTGGAAATTGGGATAGAGCCAAGTAATCACAGCCAAAAACAAAAGGAAACTTTACACAGGCTACCTGGATACACAAAAAAGAGAGCCAAGTCTACAAAAAGCCTAAGCAAAATGACCAGCATTATGAAACAAGCAGGCCACCTGGACAGATAACAAGAAGAGAAAAAAATATGCACATCATAAATCCAAAAGCTAGCCACCAACAAGCAGGCTTTCATAGATACTAATAAGTTCAATTAACACAAAAATTTATTCCAAGGTTCAGATGCAAGCAAGAAAGAGTAGACTAGGAAAATAGAACATTTATAAAGGTTGTCTTCCATAAAAATAAATGGAACCATTTCAGAAAAAAAAAAAAAAATTTGTTCAAAACAACTCACATACTAATTGTTGGCCACCAACCACAATTAGCCATATTCATATATACAACATATTCAGGCACATAGAAGAGATTCCAATACATCATGTTAGGACCACTAGTGGGCAATTAACTTTGCCTTTAAAAGAATATTTAAGTTCTTCACCAAGAATAAATCCCAAACACCTTATCTTGATTGGAAATTACTTTTACTGGGATCTACAACTGATGCTTCACTTACTTTTCCTTGACAATTAGCTGTAAAATAGCATGTCGAGGATGTGCTAGTAAAGCAATGCTCAATTGATTTTAGAGAGTTCTTCTCACTGATAAATTGGTGACTACAATGAAATCTACATATCTGCCTTTCAGTTATTATAATGTGTATGCATCGATATTGCTTTATGTAGGGTTAAAAAGAAGATTACAAAAATTGTTTTTCTTTACTCCTTCAACACATGCGCACACAATTGCCATAACAATAGAGACCCTATGACTTGATTTCCAAAACTTTCTCACTGCTTGATATTAAACTTCATTGATTAAAAGTGGGCATATCACTAATTGTAAAGACAAAGAAAAAAAAACCCATATCCAGAAGCTGGCATTAAATCAATTCCTCCGTATGAAAGTTTAGAATTATGGTAGCAATCTACAGTTTAAATTTCACTTTTTCCTAGCATCTCATTGAATTCTTTACGGCTCAATCAACCTCAATCATGTATCAAAACCAATAAAACATCATGAATAAAAACCAAATTAACTCAATAACTTCCAATAACAGTGGCAGATGGCTTTGACGAAGAAGAAGAGCGGCAAACGAAGACAAAGAGCAACAGAAGAGGGACAAAGACAAAGAAGAAGAGTGGTAGACGAGATCCTTTTGTTTTTTAAAACTTTTTTGGGATCAAAATCTTTAGACCTAATTTGTTTTTTTTAATCCTTGTATGTAAATGGACGGGCATCCATCTAAGAGGGATGCCCGTCCATTAAATATGAACGCCCGTCCATAATATATGGATGAGCGTCCATTACTTTTGTTTTTAATTTAAATAATGGACGGGTGTCCATCTAATAGAGACACCTCCATTCAGTAAGGATGCTCGTCCATAATATATGTACGAGCGTCCATGATTTTTGTTATCAGATTTGTGTCCATTAAATAGGGATGCTCGTCCATAATATATGGACGAGCGCCCCTTACTTTTGTTTTTAAATTTAAGCAATGGACGGGAACCCATCTAATAAGGACGCCTGTCCATTTAGTTGGGACGCCCGTCCATAATATATGGATGGGTATCTATAATTTTTGTTATCAATTTTTTTTTTAATTTAAACTGTGGACGAGCGTCCCTTATAGGTGGACTCACGTCCATTTCAAATGAACGGCCATCCAATAATAATGGACGGCCATCCATATTTGATAGACAGTCGTTTATTTACGAAATATTTGTTAATGTGTCACGTGGCTTGTCTGACTCAGGTGACACGTCGTTCTGTTTAACATTTCAGTGCAAAGTATCGGTGTCTGTAGCATTATTGTATTAAAAATTTTCGTCATGACCTCGAGGAATGTCTTTGAGATTCCAAGTAATTACTTGGAACTTGGCATAATATTATCACATATAATGTATGAATATAATAAAATATGATATAATATCAAAGACAAGCAAACACAAAAGGAGGAAGAAAGTATTTTCTTCTCACATATGACCTCACAAATACAATGTTTAATATAATACTTTTAGTAAACATATTTAGTATAGTTTCTAAGATATAAATGTTGTATTTTATGCGAAGGTATGAATTTAACAAGGTACTTTGCAACATTGACTATAAATAACTCCTATTCAACTAGGAAATTTTAAGAAAATTTCTCTTGCCCCATGAGCTCCACTAGAAAATGAGAATCCACACAATACAATCAAATTACTTTGTGCTTTTGATAATAAAAAGCTCACCCATGGGCCATGGAGCTTCCAAGGAATTTCAAAGTGACTTGATTGTTACACTAAATTTTCACCCTTTAAAATATAATATAAACAAGATTTAAAGAAAACTTTAAATCATCGTGCCGATGAATAATGGTCATATTGCAAAATTGTCATCTCAAAAGTATGAGATCAACACGATCGAAAGAAAATTCTAAATCGTCATACAAATGAATAATAATCGTGTAACAAAATTATCACCTCTAAATTATTATCATATTATACTAAATTATATATTATAGTATTTATTTTTGCATTGAATAATGGTACTTAATCTCACTTATAACCCAACACATCAATTTCTTTTAGCTATAATTTTAACCATTAACATTATTGCACTTGTACATCCTATAAATTAGATGTATAGCAATATATCTATTTTATTGAATAGCGTTAAATATATAAATTATGCATACAAATAAATATATAATTCTACCCATGAACGGCTGAGGAGTGTAGCCTGCGGCATCTCTTCTTTTTTTCCTCTTTGTTTTGTTTTGTTTTTTTTTTTTTTTTTTTTTTAAATCTCAGATCTCTAGTTCGTGCAATTGCATAGAAATTGTACTCAAAACAGCCATATTAAAAAATCCCATACGTCTCCAAATTCCTTCAATTTCCCATTTCTAAAGGCTTTTTCTCTCTTTCAACATGTCTTCATCATCAACTCCATCCGCGGCTTCAACTTCAGTTGACGACTTCCCTTATCTTCCACTTTCCCGTTTCTCCTGCAGGCTGGAGCTCTCGCACAGCCGTTGATGATTCTTTCAAATTTCACCCTTTCCCGAATCCATCCTTAACCAACACCAACGCCATTGATGGGATGATTTCCAATTCAAGATGGTGAGTTCCACCGACGAACGAAAACCAAGATATTCATCATGATTGTCGCTCAAATTGCACTGACTTTGAGCACTTTTGGGTCCATGAATAATGGCACCAACAACATTTCTTTAACTCCTTTTCTGAATCCCTCCTGGAATTTGCAAAGGTTTGCAATCTTATCGTGTTCATTTGTTTCATATATTCTATGTTGGTATGCCACCGCCAAAACCATCGAGTTGCCGCCAGGATCTTGACAGGGATGGGAATAGTTGCGACAACTTACGGCCTCTTGGCGTTTGTTGACCAAAGCTAAAAAGAGTCAAGTCGGTCAAAAATGTAAATGTTCTGTAACTCTGTAACGGCGTCGTTTTGACTCGCTCTCATTTCATTTAAGGGAGACTAGTCTTCCTTTTGTATTAATTAGCAAAACAGAAATTAAATCACTGCTACTCAGATTTGCTCCCTTCTTTTTGTTTTCTCTTTGAATCTCTTATGGTATCAGAGCTGAAGACACACGTCTATAGCTAAGAATCCTGGTTCTCCTTTTCAAACAAAGTATTATGGAGAAACTAGCGAATCTCAACTCAGCTTAGTCTTCAATTTTTTCATCCAGTTTGCAAGTAATCACACCGAAACTGATCATAGACAACTACAAGGATAACTATAGGTCCTGGCGATCTCAAGTTCTCTCGGCTGTTGGAGCTTATGAACTGGAAGACCATCTAATAGGTTCAATTCCATGTCCTGATCCTATAATTGTCTCTGATAATGATAGTTCAACTCAATCAAGTGAAACCCTAACTAAGGAAAAATTTGGTGGGTGTTGAATCCAACAAATAATAAAATTCTCACTCTAAAAAAAAAATATCAATTGTAACAGTGATGAGCAAGGTCGTATCCACAAAGATTGGATAGATTTATTTTAATGAAAATTAAAGCAAAGAAAAAGGGGGGTATTGAAATTTTGAAGTGAAATAAAAGAAAGCAAATATAATCAACTAAAAATTAAGGAGAAATCAATATCAAGCAAATATCCAACCAAAGGTATAATTTTGGAATTGGTTCAGAGAATTGATCACAGATACAAGGATAAAATCTTCTATTCTTCACTAAATTGGTTATGGTTATTAACAAGCTCTAACAACTTATCTCTCCTTACTTTCTTGATAACCAAAACAAGCTCTTTGATTACTTCCCTTGTCAATAAACAACCCTAAAGAAGCTCTTAGGATTTAATCTATCGACAACATTAATAATTAGAGAGACTACCAATTCTAGCTAACAAATACACAAGCTCGATTCATTTAGACTAGATTATACATCTTCATAACATAAATCGAAAATCCCTTTATAATCAACTATGTTATTTTACCACTAATATTAGAACACTTAAACAATTACGGATTTAAAGTTCTAAATGACAATTTATCAACCTGATAATTGAACAATGGGCCCCTTGCATCAATCAATCAAGACAATAATTGTTAATAAACATAGAAGATATATAAATAGTAAAGAAATAAAAGAACACTGAAAATTATTTAGATCTCACAATTCTTGAAGAACCAAAACTTCAATTATCCTTTAGCTAGAAGAAAAGTATTTTAGCTACTCATAATTAAAAGAATGCCTAAAGAAAAGAGAAGAGAGAGAGGTAGAGATAGATGTCCCTTTTTCTTGTGAATAATCTCCCTATTTATAACTCCATCTAATAATAGTTATCCTATCTAGATCAGGAAACTAAATAAAAGCAAATCCCACCAAAATAGGGAGTCTTGGCAAATCCTAGAGATTAAGAATGGGTAAATAAATCTTTCCAGCTGTTATGCATATCTTTTTCTCTAACAAATTCGTAACCCTAGGTCAAAAACCTCGGATCCAGTAAGGCGCGCCCGTGCTTTATCTGCTGATTGCTTTTATGAACATTCTCGGACAACAGGACGTGCCCACACCTTAAGCAAAAACCGCTTCTAGAATGTATATCTTTTTGAGCTCTGATTTTTCCTCTCCAAATCTCTTGATATTGAATTCAATTTGATTTGACTCCTCAATCTACTTCACAAAATACGAAACATAATCAAAATCCAAGATTTAAGCATTTATAACCATTAAAACATGAGGAAATATAACAAATATATAGATATTATGAATTCTTATAAAAAATCAATCCAGCTTATGTAGCATGGAAGAAGATTGATAAATTTCTTGTTACTTGGCTTCTTACTTCTATCTCTGAGTGTATGTTTAATAATATCTCTAAATGTCAATTTGCCACTGAAATTTGGTATAATCTTGAACATGAGATTGTTACTGACTCCAAAGCAAGAGCACTTCACCTAAGGAATTTACTTCAAACCACTCAAAAAGGAAGTATGAGTGTTAGTGAATTTGTCAAGAAAATGAAGAGCTTTGTTGAGAATCTGTCAGGAAGTGGTCAGGTGATAAGTGATGAAGATCTACTTCAGTATGTGTTAGATGGCCTTAGGCCAGAGTTTGATGCTGTCATAGTCAATCTAACATCTCGAATTGAGTCTAAATTTGATTCAGTGTCTCTACAAGAGGCTCAATTTCTGCTCCAGAAATATGAGATGAGACTTGAGGAGTTTAATAGTGTTGATTTTCCAAACAGTTCAGTGCATATGGCATCTCTTAGTAATCCTAATGCTTCACCGTTGCTATCTACTGGTACAAAGGGATCTCTAAATCCTAATGATGATGCTAGAGGTCTCCGCACACTTCACCATGCACCTGCTTTGACGAATACGCTGCCTCCAACACCAGTTCATCCTTCATCAACTTACTTATCAGCTTACTCTACTTATCCATCAGCACCAATTGCTTACTCTACTACAACTTATCCAACCTATTCCCTTCCTGTTACACATACTGATTCACTCTTTCCCTCTACACATCAGAGTCATTTTGGAGGACCTATCGATGCTGCCTTTCCACTTTATAGAGCATCTGGGTATAATTCCTTTGGCAGAGGTCGAGGCAGAGGTGCTAGCAGAGGCAAACCAGTGTGTCAAGTATGTAGCAAAGTTGGCCACACAGCAGCATAATGCTATCATAGGTACAATTCAACCTTAAAGGTGGAAAAGTAACTCGCACGGCCCGGCTCGCGGCGGGTTACATGCTTTGGCGGGCTGGGCTTAACCCGCCCGCCAACAAAGGCGGGCCGGGTTAGGCCCGCCAATTTAGGGAGAGTGGCTGGCCCAGCCCGGCCCGCCAGCCCTAACCCGTCGGGTTAGGCACGGTCCGGGCCGGGTTAGCCCGGTTTTCTTTTTTTTTTTTTTGTGTTTTTTTATTTTTTTTGTTTTTTTAATTTAACTTTTCAAATAAATAATTATAAATATAATTGTTTTTAGTTAACTTTTCAAATATCAATAATTCAATTCAATTCAATTTTTTTTTTTTGTTAACATTTCAAATATTAATTCAATTTTAATACAATAAAATTGTAATATAAGAAAAATTAGACTTATTCATTTATCAAAAAATAAAATAAGAAATTACAACAATTATTGCCTCGTTAAAAACCTCACCAAGAAAAACCCAATGGGAGAAAAACTTGGTAAAGAAAAAAGAGTGCAATAATTGACAATTAATTTACAAATTACATTTTACAAAACAACTAAATTGGGGGTGGTTCACTAGGACCTCCCTCATCTGTATCATCTATATTACAAAATTGAAATGATTCTACTAAAGCATTGTCGATAACCTCGTATTGATCTTGATGGCGCGATCGTTCCCAATCTCGAAGACATGTGAGGACTTCAATCATTTTTGGAGCAAGTTTAGTCCTCCTTTCATTTAAAATCCTTCCACTTGCACTAAATGTTTGTTCGGATGAGACGGTTGAGACAGGAACAGCGAAAACATCCAAGGCAAGTCTTGATAATACCGGAAAAATACATTTTCTGGCTCTCCAATACTCTAAGAGATCAAAGTGACCTGTTGAAAACATTTCGGGGGTTGCCAAATATTGTTGAAGTTCATTACTCTGCGACTCCATGGAGGACAGCATATTAGTTGTTGTTGTTGTTGGTGGTGGTGCGTCTGAAGAGGAGGCTGTGCTTCGGACTCGGGTCCTCTTCGGCCTATTCAGTGCATTCCAAGAGAATAAGTCTTCATTTGTTTCTTCTGCTACAGCTTCTCTGGATATTTCGCCTCTTTGCGACTGCGGGTTCCCATACCTGTTTTCATATTGGAAATATACTTCGAAAAGACTATTTTTTACCTCTCCTATTTGATTGATATATGATTCGTTTTGTAAATTTTCACTTAAATTGTCAAGACCATTTTCTAAACGTGCTAATTTAATTCTAGGATCAAATATAGCACCTAAACAATAAAGAAAAGGAACGGGTCTCCAATATTTCAAAAAAAAATTTTCCATTGCCTTTATTGGTGCATGTAAAATTTCATCATCTTTGTTTTTTGTAAATAACTCGGAAATTTTTATAATTGCATGTATTACCAATGGACTAGTAGGGTAATACACACCAGAAAGTTGTAAAGTGGCTTGGTAAAAACATTTGAGAAAAGAATGAAATACTTTAGCTATCTTCCAATCATTTTCTACCAAATGATGAGGACCTCTATTATTTGCTACAAAATAACTAATTATATTAGCATAAGGTAAACATGAATCAAGCATTAAATAAGTACTATTCCATCTAACAGGCATATCTAATGCAAAAGTTCTAGGAGACATATTTGATTTTATACAAGCTTCTTGAAATTCAGCATTTCTTTTATTACTACCAGTAATCCAAGCTAAAGATTCCCTAATTCTATCAATATTTTTTTTAATTGTTTTCATACCACTTTTCACAATTAAATTAATAACATGACATGCACAACGTTGGTGAAAAAACTTCAAATTATTATATAAAAGATAATTATTTTGAAAAAATTCTATAGCTTTACTATTAGAACTTGCATTATCTAAAGTTAAACTTATCACTTTATCAATAATATCATAATCTTCTAAAACTTCAATAATTTTATTATAGATTTCTAAACCACTATGATCCACATCCATTAATCTAAATCCTAATAAAGATTTATTTAATTTAAATTCATTATCAAAATAATGACTAGTCACACAAATATAATCTTGTTTAGCTCTACCACTCCAAATATCAGCAGTTAAAGCCACACTAATATGACAAGTATGAAATTTATTTTTTAATTCTAATTTCATTTTTTTAAACAATTTTATTAAATCATTTCTAGTTGCAGTTTTAGAATAACTTTTAAATCCTGGAAAAAATGAATTTTGAACAAATCTTTCAAAATATTTATCTTCTGCCATATTAATAGGTTGATCAGATGCAGCAATATATAAAGCTAACTGTTCCCTATATACATCAGAATTATAACGCCAAGTAGTACCCATATTAGTTATTTGAGTTTGATTGCTTTCTCTATTTCCATGTTGATTAATATGTTTATTAGCATGCCTTTTTAAAGTACTAGTACCATTACCTGAATCAGCTTTATAAACATTTGCACAATATTTGCATCTTGCTTTCTTGACTTGAACGCCATTTTCTGTCTCGTAAAACTTGTCGAAATGCGCCCAAACGTCTGATGTGTGTCTGTTTTCGCTTTCGACGGCAGTTGATGATCCCGCCTCAGCTTGAGATGAAGTTGGACGAGGACGACGATTACGAGGACGACTTCTAGAACCACCGGGCGCTGTTGGAATCGACGGCATATTTTGAGGTGTATCGGATTCTGAGACTGGGATTGGGACAGCGGGACTATTTGAATCTCCTGCATTCATAGTAAAATCAGCGGGACTAGGACTAGGATAATAGTTTTCTTCCTCATTGAAATTGATGGGAGAGAAATATCTATCCATTGTAGACTTGTAGTTGAAAAAAAAAATGATGTAGAAGAAATAAAAATTAAAGAAAGAGATTTGGAATATGGAAATTGGAAATATGAATTGAAAATTGCAAAACCTAATAAAAATTAAAATAAGAGCAAATTGATAACAAAAATATTAAGAGAATAAATGAATAATTGAGACTTGAGAGTTGAGAGAATAGAGAATATGAGAAAATGAGAGAATTTGAGTTGTGAGAAAAATATGAGAGTTTAGGTCCAATTTATAGAAAAAAATAGGGAAAAAAAATGACGAAAAAGACCCCTCCAACGGCTATAAAACGGCTATATTTCAAGGGTAAAAGTGTAATTGAAAAAAATAAAAAAGATTTACATATATTTTTTTTTTTTGGGCCAACCCGGCGGGTTGGCCGTTGGCAACAACCAACCCGGCGGGTTGGCTATGCCAACCCGCTAGCAACCAGCCGGGTTGCGGGCCTCTTGCAAAGAGGACAAATTAGCAACCCGCGGGCCGCCGGGTTACCATTGTGCAACCCGGCCCGCCCGGGGGTTGCTGGCGGGTTGGGCTCAACCCGGCCCGCCATTAAGGCAGGCCGGTTTGAGCCCTCTTTTTTACGGGCCGGGTTAGGGTTAGCCCGCCTATCCCGGCCCATTTTTTCCACCTCTATTCAACCTATAATGGGGTTCCACCTGCTCAATCTCAATTTGGCACTCCTGCTCAATCTCAGTTTGGTGCTTAAGCAACTCAGTATGGTGGTCCTCATCCTTAATTTACACATTATAGAGATCTTGGTTCTTGTTCAAACTCTAGACTTGTTGGAGGTATTTTCTTTGGGAACAATATGTCTTATGGACAAGGACATCATGGTGTACTCCCTTTCTCCATTCAACAACAACCTTTATCACAGCCTAGCTTTCTTGTCCTAAGCCAACAACTAAACTCACCCATTCCTAATCAAGCCTACTATGTATCCCATCAAAATCCATCACCAGCTCCTAACTCCCTAATACCTATACCTATTTCCACCACATACCACCTGATCCAGCCTGGTACATGGATTCAGGAGCTATAGATCATGTTACTTTGGATCCCCATCACTTAGCAACCAGCAGGAACTATGATGGTATTGATCAATTGCAAGTCGGCAGTGGTGAGTCTCTAAACATCTCCCATGTTGGTTTTTCTTTATTACATAATGCTTTACACTCTAAATGTTTGTATTTAAAAAATGTCATATGTGTGCCTAGAATAACTAAAAACCTTCTTAGTATCTCAAAATTTACAAAAGACAATAATGGGGTAGTAGAATTTAACTCTGACTATTGTCTTGTTAAGGACAAGGATACCAGAACAGTGCTTCTGCAAGGAGGTCTTAAAGCTGGCCTGTATCAGTTGCACATCCCTTCTAATTTGCCATCTTCTCCTGTTCCTGTTCATAATTCACCTAAGTACATTGAGCAAGTAGCTCCTAACATTTTGCACCCTCAAGTCTTTCATTCTGTATTAGATAATAGCGGTCTTACCTCTAGTGTTATTCCTGAATGCAAGTTTCCAATTACTAATGATAATTGTAACTTGAGTACTCTTGATTTCAGCCCACAAACATGTTCCTTTGATAATATCTCTAGTTGTAATTCCAATTCAATAAATAAAATTGTTTCTGATCACAATGTTATTAATAATCATATTGATTGTAATTATGATGATTGTCTTATGTTACATTCTGAATTGTCTAATGCTCATACTAATCATTATGATTATGACTCTAATGCTTGTACCGTGTTATCTTCTGAATTGTTACATGACCACACTAATAATAATTCTGATCACACTAATGTTTCTACTGTGTTGTCTTCTGGATTGTTACTGATCACACTAATAATAATACTGATCACACTAATGCTTCTACTGTGTTATCTTCTGGATTGTTACATGATCACACTAATAATAATTCTGATCAATTCATGCTGCCTAATGTGTCATTTGATTTACAAGCTAGTAGCACTGATGCTGGTATATCCCTATGGCATAATAGATTAGGTCATCCTCATACTGAGACTCTTCATAAAATTTTGTCTCAAATCCATGTCATATTCACAGAATCTACCTCCTCATTGCCTTTTTGTGATGCATGCAAGTTAGGTAAGTTACATAGGAATAGTTTTCCTCTCTCATAGTCCAAAGCCATTCAACCCCTTGAACTTATTCACAGTGATGTTTGGCGTCAAGCTCCAATTGCATTTATTGAAGGTTTTTTAGGTATTACATACATTTTATTGATGATTATAGTCGCTTTACTTGGATATTTCCTTTACGAACAAAAGTTGAAGTTAATTCCACATTCATTAGGTTTCATCATTTAGTTGAAAGACAATTTAATAAAAAACTCAAGTGCTTGCAATCTAATCAAGGGGGGAATATAGAGGCTTAGTTTTATATCTTACTAATGCTGGTGTTGCTTTTAGGCATTCTTGTGCTTATGTACATCAACAAAATGGGAGAAGTGAGAGAAAACATAGGCATATAACTGAAAATGGTCTTACTCTACTTGCTTAAGCACCCATGCCATTGTATTTTTAGTGGTTTGCTTTTAAAAATGTTGTTTTCTTAATAAATAGAATGCCCTCTTCAATTTTGCAATTTATCTCACCTTATCAAGTTTTGTTTAACAAAATTCCCTTGTATACTTCATTAGAAGTCTTTGTTTGTGCATATTTTCCCTATCTAAGATATTTTAATAAACACAAACTGAATTTTCACTCCTCCAAATGCGTTTTTGTTGGTTATAGTCTCATTCATAAAGGATATAAATGCCTCACTACTGAAGAGAAAATCATTATTACTCCTAGTGTTCAGTTCCATGAAACTCAATATCCATTTGCCACTGGTTTTCCTAATAGTTCTCAGTCTGTTATTCATAAAACCTCCAGTAATACATCTTCTTCCACTTCACCATCCAGTTTTCCTTTTATATCTATAAATTGTGCAACTGATTCAAGTAGCAAAGTTCCTTCAGCAATGCCTTGTTCTTCACCTTGTACTTCTACAACAGTTGGTAAGCAAATTCCTTACTCCACTACTCATGTTTTCAATAAATCTCCTGATTTGTTTCATAACTTTAACTCTAACCTTAATTCTCAACCTTACACACACTCCAAGTCTCTTACCTCTGCCTCTATTTCACCATAATTATTCACCTCCCAAACACAGTCTCATAACTCTCAAACACAGTCTACACAGCCTCCTATATGTACCTCTAATTGTCTAGTTAATCCTCTAGTTATGGATCTTACTTGTTTTCCATCTATACCCATCAAATCCATGCCCTCAACCATTTCAACTCAATCTCAACTCCCTCGACCTCGGGAGAACACTTACTGTAGTCTTGTAATTGATTTGTCATCATCTCAGTTTATTACTTCCTAATCACATCCTTCTTCAACTACATCAACAACATTAATTACACCAACCATCTATCCTTCACCTGCCAATGTCCATCCCATGATCACCAGAGCTAAACTTGCTGATCAAAACAAAGTCAAACTTGCTAACCAAAACAAAATTTTCCTGGTAGTCTCCACACCTTCTTCTGTTCAATCTGAATCTACCTCAGTAAATAAAGCCCTTATTTGTAAAGAATGGAGAGAGGCTAGGCATGATGAATTCACTGCCCTTATGAGAAATGAAACATGGATTCTTGTTCCCAAGACCCCTGACATGAATATTGTTGGGAATAAGTGGGTTTTTCAAACCAAGTATCATGCTGATGGTTTATTACACAAATATAAGGCCTATATAATGGCAAATGGTTTTCAACAAACCTTTGGTTGAGACTATTTTGAAACATTTAGTCCAGCGGTCAAACCTTCTACTATTAGGATCATCTTTACTCTTGTTGTTTCCAAAGGATGGGATATCCAACAAGTTGATGTAAACAATGCATTTCTCAATCGCATTCTGAGTGAAACAGTCTACATGAGTCAACCTGCTAAGTTTGAGCATGCTCAACTTTCTTCTCATGTATGTAAACTTAATATGGCCTTGTATGGTCTTAAACATGCACCTAGAGCTTGGTTTGACAAACTCAAGCGAGCTTTGTTGAGTAGAGGATTCCATAATTCAGTTTCAAATTCCAGTCTCTTTATTCTTAAGGAAACAAATCAGGTTCTTTACATTCTCATCTATGTAGATGATATACTTATTACTAGATCCAACAATGCCTCTATTTTACAACTTGTAGCATATTTAAACAGTGAATTTTCTTTTAAAACACTTTGGTCTATGAGTTACTTCCTTGGTTTAGAAGCAACTAGAAATGCAAAATGTATACAATTTAAGCAAATTAAGTATATTGGTGACTTATTGACCAAAACTAAAATGCAAGATGTTCATGCTTGTCCAATTCCCATGGTTACTGGTACTAAGCTTTTCTCTTCTTATAGTGAGTTGTTCAAGGATCCTAGCTTATATAGAAGTACCATTGGAGCTCTACAATACTTGACTTTGACAAGACCAGATATAAGCTTCATAGTTAACAAGCTTAGTCAATTCCTTCAAGTTCTAACTAAGCCTCAATGGCAGGCCTGCAAAAGGGTATTACGGTATCTTAAAGGCACTTAGTTTCATGGGTTACAATTCAAACCAATAACTGCCCTCTGTGTTGAGTGCTATACCGATGCAAATTGGGGAAGTAATCTTGATGATATGTGGTCTACAAGTGGGTATTGTATTTACCTGGGACCCAACCTAATTCAATGGAGTTCTCGTAAGCAGAAAGTTGTTGCCTTGTCCTCAACAGAGGCTAAATACAAAGCCCTTGCATAGACTGTAACTGAATTAGCTTGGTTAGACAACATGTTTTTTGAGCTAGGAATTACATTAACTGCCACTCATGTGATTTGGTGTGATAATCTTAGTGCAGGAGCTTTGGCAGCTAACCCTATATTTCATGCTAGAACTAAGCATATTGAAATAGACACACATTATATTCAAGATCAGGTTCTAGCCAAGAAAGT
The DNA here is from genome assembly GCF_008641045.1 of Pistacia vera. NCBI lineage: Eukaryota > Viridiplantae > Streptophyta > Magnoliopsida > Sapindales > Anacardiaceae > Pistacia > Pistacia vera. Next base: position 604,784 of record NW_022196258.1, on the reverse strand, counting down.
CATTGTGCAGTATGTTCCATCAAAATTGCAGATTACTGATGTATTAACAAAGTCTTTATCAGTAGCTCTCAGGAGTTGAAATAGAAACTCAATGTTGTTGAGGTGAAGATTTCTGCTGAGAAAATCTGAACTACACCATATTGCTGAAGATCCTGCCAGTGGGGTGAAGATTTCTACTGGGAAAATCTGAACTGAACCATATTGTTGAAGACTTTGCCAATCTGTTTAAACAAAGTCATTTTGTTGAAGAACCTGCAAGTTTGCTCTTTTCTTCTACTGTGAATTTGTGTGATGTGTGCTGCTTTTATCTGAATTGCTATGCTAGTTTTATCTTAATTGCTAAGTTTGAGAATTGTTGTGCAAAGTAATGAGTATGTGGTGCTTTGTGTTGAATATCTCTGTGTTGAAAATATGAAAGTGGTGCTTTGTGCTGAATGTGTGGAAAATGGTGTTCTGTAGTGCTGAAAATGTGAAAATGGTGCTCTGTGCTGAATGTGCAAAAATGGTGTTCTGTGCTTGAATGTATGAAGGAATGTTCTATGTTGATTGTGTGAAAATATGCACTAAAATTGTGTGAAGAAGTTGATGATTGCTGTGCATGTGCAAAAATATGCACTAAAGTTGTGGGAAGAAGTTGATGTTGCTGTGCATGTGCACCAGTGTACTGATTTTTTATTTGTATGAAGAGTTTTGTTTATGATGATACTGAAATATGAAATTAGTTTGATGTGGATCTTCTCTGAAAATATGCTCTCAAGTTGTGGGAAGAAGTTGATGTTGCTGTGCATGTGCACCAGTGTACTGATTTTTTATTTGTATGAAGAGTTTTGTTTATGATGATACTGAAATATGAAATTAGTTTGATGTGGATCTTCTCTGAAAATATGCTCTCAAGTTGTGGGAAGAAGTTGATGTTGCTGTATAAAATTTGAGAATGATGTCTGAGAATTTCAGAATGAAGTCTGAACTGAACATTATGCACTTTTTAGTATGAAGGCGTAATGCAAAGCTAGAAACTGAAGTAGTGAAACAGAACTACAGTATGGTGCATATTTTGCCAATGATGAAGTGAAGAATTGCTATTGTCAGTATACTTTACTTTTACTTGTTTCAGTTTATTTGAAGGGAAATGTTACTATTTTTTATTGAAGTATTACCCCAGCTGTATTTGAGGCGAAATGTTAGAATGTTGATTGAAGCAAGGTTAAAACCCTAGCTGTATTTGAGGGGAACTGTTGACCAAAGCTAAAAAGAGTCAAGTGGGTAAAAAATGTGAATGTTCTGTAACACTGTAACTGCGTTGTTTTGACTCTCTCTCATTTCATATAAAAGAGAGCAGTCTTCCTCTTGTATTAGTTAGCAAAAACAGAAATGAAATCACTGCTACTCAGATTTGCTCCCTTCTTTTTGTTTTCTCTTTGAATCTCTTAGCGTTAATGTGCCTGCAATTGTTTGGCAAGCATGCATTGCAAATTTGGATCACTTTGGCTGTTTTCATCCTTTGTATCCCTATCTTTTTTGCAGCATTCAAGAGCTGAATATATTGTTGGAAAATTTGATGGAGGGAGCAAAAATAAGTACAGTCTTAGATCAAATGAGTTTCAACTCCTGCAATAATGAAAATAATTTGAAGACTGTGACATTATCTGAAGACTCTCACAGTTTGAACTTTGAACATTACTTGGAACTGGGGAAGAGGGAAAATACTTCAATTCTCTAATTAAATACTTAGTGAACCGAATTAGTGTGAATTCTTCAACTAAATACCAGTACGAGAGCATATTAAGCTTTTATGTTAAAAATCTAAGCGGTGGCCCAGCATATGATGACTTTCCAGTCGTAATAAGCCCTTTATTTATTCTTTTTAATTTTTTTTAGGGGAATATTATTATATTTATGTCATGTGGACTTGACTAAATTGACACCTCTACCTGTGGTTATTGCTTATCAGTATGAGGAATTTGAATAGGATATTTCAGATATTGTCAAGCACCACGGAAATAGTTAAAAAAAAAAAAAAATAAACAGGTTTTTGAATATTTATATGTATATTTAAATATATTCAATTTCATGTTTAAATATTAATTAAAAAGCTATGATAGAACTCATAAATCGGGTTTGGTGATTGTTAATGCCAAGAAATGGTTCTAAAGGGTTAACAAGTGAAATTCAATAAGTTGGTAAACAAGGAAATAAAGATCTTGGGTTGTCTGATGGTGTTCTTCCTTTTTGGCATTTGTTATGCTCCTTAATTCTTCTAATTTGGTGATCCTTTTTGGGCAATCTTTCACAGAAAAACTACTTAGAAATTGATGCGTGTCTTAGGCGGTTTTGAGTAGCCAACAAATGAGAATGAGCCACTTACCTTGGAAGCCAATTGGGAGAACACTTCGTCACCTGTGGGTGATGGTAATGACCCTCTTGGTGAACCCTGCAAGTGTGAAGACTGAAACGGTGCCATATCACATGATTAAGTAATACGCTGTCATTTCATGAGAAGCAAAGGATCAATCAGGATCATCAATTATCTTGAGATCCAACGACTACAGTTTAGTCCAAGCCTGGTCAATGGTATTTAAGCAGATGAGTCTTTAGTCTTAATTTAGTTTTTAGAGGTGATACTATGTAGAACGATTTGCTCTCTTAGGGTTTCTCTCATCCTGAAATCGTGATCTTTGTAATTGGTTTGAGTGATTGGTGTTAGTCATTCTGTGAGGGGATATTGTCCTCAAAGGGCTAGGGAATCTTAGTTTTGCTTCTCTAGGTTGATTGTTACAAGTTGGTTGATTTTGGGGTTTCTTTCCGTGATTGATTGATTGATTCGAAGTCTGTAATCTATAAACTGATTCTTGATAGTGCAGTGAGTTTCTCCTGTTTCCAGAGCTCAACATGGACGTAGCCTTCCTATTCTTGGAAAGGTGAACCATGGTGAAAATTGTGGTGTTGATTCTTTCTGTGGTTGCTTGATATGTTAGATTTGGTAGGTTTGTGTGTGTGATTTTACAACAGACCCCTTGGGTGATGGTGATTACCCCATTAGAGATGACCCTTTACAATAAAAGTAATGCTATGCCTCCAATCTATTCTTACAAACTTCTTTTATACGTCAGCTCATGATTTTGATTAGAGCAAAAAAACAGTTGTTCTTTCATAAGGAACGATTGTTCTTATAAAAGAATAGTCATTCCTTACGGAACGAATAATTGTTCCTTATGAAGGAACATCTGTTTTTTATGAAAAGAATGATTATTCATTGAGGAACAACGTTATTCCTTAAGGAACAACCATCCTTTTGGTTGAATGGTTGTTCTTTCTGAAAAAACCATCGTTCGTTTCTAGTAGTGCCTTGGATGCTGGAAGTTAACATGACAGTATCAATCTGTTGTCATGTTATAATTGTACGAGAAAGTTGTGATTAAGTTGTAAATGTAACATTTTTCTTTAGAATAATGGACGGCTATCCTTACATAAATGCCACGATGTTTCTCCTTCGTATAAACCTTGGCAACGATAATGTTTCATTATACTTTGACCCTTACGTAATGTTAACTCTTAATTTTTATTTTTTTAAGTTTCTTTAAATTATAGTTTTTTTATATATTTGATATTCTTATAATTCTCATAAGCCAAGAACATTTTTTTTGTGTCCTTGGGACCTTTCTACGAAATTGGAATTAAAGAGTAAATGTGCATGAAAGGCAGAAAACTACAAGATGTCAAATCAGAAAAAAAATTCAACATAACAAGTCAAGCAGCTTGAGCAACGCTCCAAGACTTTGAATTACAGCTACAGTCAATGTACGTCACTATGTGAGTCAAATAAAATTGTGCATTATCTCTGTCAAAACATATAATATACTTTTATAATTATTATTAAATTGCCAATTTCTTTCATTTCAGCTTCCGTGACGAAGGGGCGCGGAAATATTGTTACAATAAATATATAATTTAGTTTCTTGACTCGTAATGAATGGCGTTTTTAATAGTGTAATAGAGTGTAATTTTGAGGTTATGACCTGAATGCATTAAGTCAAAGATGTGCCTTGGAAAATTTCTAAAAACAACTCTGAAAATTGACAAAATTTCCCACTAATATTTTTTTATGATTGATTTTCTGAAGATTTCTACCATATAATGAAAATCTTCCTTAATTTTGACGTTATGACTTGAATGCATTTTTTTTTAAAATTATGTTAGCCTCACGTCGCTTTCTCACACCCTCCCTGCCTGGTCAATAACTTGCAGTATAATCTGTTATCACAAATTTCAACATTGCTGAAATATTAAACTTTGCTGCCTATACTTTAAAATCCTAACTTCTTCATCTTTTCAGCCTGGAGAATTCAAATAAGTACCATGCTTTAACTTGTTATTGAAGCTTGTTTTACTATTCCTCTCATGTTTTGCCACTCTTTGCAAAACCTGCAACCAAATAGATAAGGAATCACTCTTGTCTATAAAACTCAGCATATATTCTCCTGCAATAAATTGGACCTCTTGGGTCGACTGCTGCCTATGGGAGGGGATCGAGTGTGATGCGAACGGTCGTGTCACTCATTTACGGCTGCCCGGGAGAGACCTTAGCGGCTCTATCTCCCCATCAATTGGGAACTTGACACATCTTCTCACCTCAATCTTTCACACAATCACCTTTCCGGTCCTCTCCCTCATCATTCGTTTTTGTCTTTAGTTCTTGTTGAAGTTCTGGATTTGAGTAATAATTCTCTTACGGGTGAATTTCCATCATCTTTGTTATCTAAAGTAATTAGATTGTTTGATTTATCTAGCAATAATTTACAAGGAACGATTCCATCATCGTTCTTCCAGCTATCAGCAGGAAATTTGGAGAGTTTTAATGTCAGCAAAAATAGTTTCACAGGTCTTATCCCTTCCTCTAGCTGGACTGAAACTTCCTGCATTCTCAGGAATCTGGATTTCTCAAACAATGATTTTACAGGTCCAATTCCTCCAGGACTTGGAAATTGCTCAAGACTTCAAGTTTTCCGGGCTGCCTGTAATTATATCTCAGGTTCACTACCTGATGACATTTATGCTGCCACATCACTTGAAGAGCTCTCCTTACATGTTAACTCCCTATCTGGACCCATCAGCAACACCATTGTCAACATCACAAGCCTTATCATTCTTCAGCTTTATTCTAACAATTTGACTGGCTTCATCCCTCAGGATATTGGCAAGCTCACCAACTTGACACATTTGTACCTTCATGTGAACAACCTATCTGGCTCTCTTCCTCCATCCATGAAGAATTGCATCAATCTCATAAAACTGAATTTGCGGAATAACAAACTTGAAGGAGATCTTTCGGCATTTAATTTCTCAATGTTTCGCCATCTTCGCACGATCGACCTTGGAAGCAATAACTTCACAGGTAGCTTCCCATCGACTCTTTATTCATGCAAGTCACTAACTGCAGTAAGGCTTTCCCGTAACAATATAGAGGGAGAAATTTCACCTGAAATAGTTGCATTGGAATCATTGTCATACCTCTCGCTTGCCCAAAACCGATTAACGAATGCCACTGCAGCAATCAAGATTTTGACAGGTTGCAAGAACCTCAGTGTTCTATTCCTTTGTAAAAACTTCAAGGGTGAAATGATTCCTGATGATATTACCTTCTCATATGCATTTCCAAATCTCCAGGTTTTGGCTTTGAGTAAATCACAATTCCAGGGTCAAGTTCCTTCCTGGATAAGTAATCTCAGGAAATTACAGTTCTTGGACTTAAGTTTGAATCAAATCACCGGTTCAATTCCACGGTGGTTAGGGACTATGACAAGTCTATTCTACATCGACTTGTCTTATAACCTTCTTTCCGGAGAGTTTCCGAAGGAACTCGGCGGATTGCCAATGTTGGTATCAGAATTACAGGCTGCGAAAAAAATTGGTGGGAGCCGCTTAGAGTTACCTCTCTTTGTTCCTCCCAATATCAATGCTTCTAATGAAGAATACTATAGTCTCCTCAGCTTACCACCGTCGATATTCCTCCAAAACAATAGTCTCAGTGGCAGTATCCCCATTGAGATTGGCCAATTACAATTTCTTCAATTGCTTAATCTCAGCAATAACAAATTCTTTGGAAACATTCCGGATCAAATATCGAAACTCACTAACTTGGAGAGATTGGATCTATCTGGAAACAATTTATCTGGTGAAATCCCTGCCTCGCTCAGTGGTCTCTACTTCTTGTCGGAGTTCAGCGTCGCGAATAATAATCTTCATGGTCTGATACCTTCAGGAGGTCAGTTTCATACTTTTTCCATCCCCAACTTTGAAGGAAATCCAGGTCTGTGTGGTGATATTATAGAAATCTCATGTTCTATTCGAACAAGAACGAATAATAATCCTGTTCCTTCTCCAAGTGAATCTTCAAAAAAGGAGCTTGTTTATGGACTCACTGCTGGAGTTGTTTTCGGATTCATTATTGGGTCCGTAGGTGGGATTTTTTACCCAATTCGTGTATATAGTTTATTTAGAACTCTCTGAATTTCTCTTAACAAGTGATTCCAGATTTATCAGTGAATTAATCTGGCTAATTTCTGTCTCTATCCAGCAATGTTCTTGTATTTTCTACTTTCACATTCTCACCACCAAACACCGAATTTTTTTAAAAATTGAGAAAGGAGTCAATTACTTCATTAAAATAACCACTGATATACTAAGAATTAAATAATAAATAACTAGAAAAATATAACAACAAAACTGAATAGATAGACACTGAATATTTTCAAGTCTAATATGGTTTGAACTGATGAGAAGAAGCTCTCAAATTCATGAAAGGTTTCTAAAATTTCAAGAAAATTATCAAATTCACAAAAAACAATAACTAAACTTGACTAAAAAAAAGACGTCCTAAATAATACTTGTAATAATTAAATTAGAAATTGAACGACTTTAACGTGGTAAAACAAGAAAATTAGTCAAACTAGCAAACTTTTATAATTGGTTTAGAGAACTATAAGTGCAATATTATAATCACCCGAAGAAATGCGTGCACAATTAGTCTAAAGTCTTATAATGAATCTTGCATATATTTCAAATAAAACAAACTTTTTTATTATGTTAATTAACAAACCTCATCGTTTACTCTCATTTCATCTATCCGGTCAATACCTTAAAATATAAATACTATTCATAATATAGCTAAAATGAGGCACTTAAATTATTAGCTTATTAGCTACTGCTACGTTGAATCTTAAGCACTTGTTAGTTTATTTTCTACTATCCACCTAAAAGGTTAAACTAGTAGGCAAAAACTTGATAAGAAGTTCTTAATTATGCAAATTCAAACCCTAATTTTGCATAAACCTTATGCCTAAGATCTGTGAACAGGATGATTTTCACAATTCATAATGTAGGAGAAGACATACCTTGATCCATGACAATTTGCTTGAGAAATTGAATGTAGATGAGAAATCTTCAAGAACCTAGGTTTTTCCCTCTTGGCCTTTTTTGGTTTGACAGTTTGACAGACTGTTCCTGATGGAGAGAAAAACAAAACCTATCGCTTTCTGGGCGGAGAGAGGACCGGTTCTTTTCCAATTATTTTATATACATAATCACATGTTCCATCAAAGTGTGCAATTATTAAGACATACCTCTATTGACCAATAGGCTTTTAGCGGTTAAATAATTATTAAACCAAAATATTACTTTTAAATATATATATATTATACTTAAGGTTTAAGCACCTTAAGACACATTGGTCATTGAAAAAAATATTTATTCTCCCATTCATCTCCTCTCACATTACTTTATATAAAAAAAAAAATCTTTGTAAATTTTTTTATACTTTTAAGCATAATTGTAAATACATATAAAAATTCAAGAAATACAAAAAAATATATTTTTCCCGATCTTACAAACAAGATCCAAAAATCAGAGTTGGCTCTGATTTATTAGTTCAAATGGCTAACTTAAGCATCCAAGAAGCTAAATGGCAACCCCATTGGTGTCTTCTTTAATAATAGATTCTATCTTTTGTGGTTGTAGGGAAAGTAATTTAATGTTCAGCTTAGACGAGAAACTAATAGCTCATATTTTTGTTGAAACAAAGTAAAAATTTTAATAAATAATATAACAACACTAAATAACATAATGCATCCTTTGAAAAAAATATTTTGTGACATGTCTTGAAATGTATAATATTGCTTGTACAAAAAAACAAGATAAACAATATGCTTAATAAAGTAATCTATCACTCAACAAACTGACAAAGTGAGTCCATTACGGCATTACTAACTACCCATATAAGCTTATGAAAACAGCCCATAAGAAGCCCACTATGGCAGCCCATAAGGCCATAATATACTTTTTTTTTATAGATTAAAGAAGTCCCAGTTTTTAATAAATTTTATAATGTTAAATTTATCCCTATATTAAATTATTAAAATAAACTTTAATTTCGTATTCTTTACAAATACTTTTGACACTCCACTATTATCTCATAAACCTTATTATTATTATTTTCTTATTCAAATCATTCTTAAAACAAACATATATAGCTTAAGGGAGGAAGAAGATTTGCAATAGAATATCTCAGACTACAACCAACACAAAATTGTAAGTTTTAATTGCTTACATATAAATTTATCTATTTTAATCTATATATTTTGATGTTGATTAACTCTGTTATGTTTTTGGGATTATTTGTATGGATTTCTGTTATCTTTAATTATTTCTGAACTTTCAATTTAATCACCTAAAATTTTATTTTAGAAATAATGATAGTGAGGGTATATACATAAGTGAAGGGAATAAAATGTTAAATGTTTTAAAACATAAATAAAAAAAATAATAATAATTGAAACGAAGGGAGCAAGGGCGGACCCATGAATGAAACTTAGGGGGGTCAAAGGGTAAAGTAACAATTAACATAAATATAAATATAAAATAAACACAAATATTTGTATTAATAAAATTCTCATTAACTAATATATTTATAATTGCCCTTGATGAGATTTCATCTTTCGAAAATATTGTATAATGACTTTATCATCAATACTATCAAATACATTCTTCTCTATATACACAATTAAACAATCATTCAACCATTAATCACTCATTCTATTTCACAAATGATTCTTCACAACATTCATTGCTGAAAATGCTCTCTCTACACTAGCAGTGGCAACCTATAAAATCAATACTAATTTTATCAATATATAAACTAATAGAAACACTCTATCCTTCTTAGTTTCAACCATCACTCTTGCAAGATCTTCAATCCCATTCAATCCCATAAATTTGACATTAGAGCGTACATCCTAACTAAGCTTCCTCCTATATACCAACTTGAATCCTAACACTCCCCCTTAAGTTGGCATCTTATGAATATCTTTCAAGCATAACTTGGACATAAGCTTTTCATGTTGTAACCTTCCCAACCTTTTTGTCATCACATCTGCTAATTGTTCTCCAGTTGGTATGTATTTTGTAATGATCAAACCACTTTGAATTTTCTCTCTTATAAAATGACAATCTATCTCTATGTGTTTTGTTCTCTCATGAAACATGGGGTTTACTGCAATTTGTAATTCTGATTTATTATCACAGTAAAGTAACGCCGGGACTTTGACTTCATCAAAATGCTGTTAAATCTTTTGCACTTTGTGCGGACATAATCAACCCAAGAGTTGGTTCATTTTTCACGTATCTTATAACTCTCAATGCTGCTTCCAGATGTGATTGTTTAGGAGTCTGCATGTGTTGACTTAAATTCTAGACAACAAATGAAATATCTGGCCTAGTCATGGTTAGATATAATAACCTTCCCACCATCCTCCTAAACATGCTAGGATCTGTCAGCAATTCATCCTTTTCATCTGGTGATAATTTTTGATCAAACTCATATGAAGTCAGTTTTAAATGCTGTTCAAGAAGAGTGTCAGCAGGTTTTGTAGCAGATAACCTAGACTCCGAAATTAATTCCAGTGCATATTTTCTCTGGTTCAAAACAATTCCTTCAGAGGACCTAGCAACTTCAATTCCAAGAAAATATTTAAGGTGGCCAAGGTCTTTGATTTTGAAGTTATCCTGCAGTATAAACTTCAATTGGTCTATCATCTTAGTGCTGCTCTCTGTTATACAAATATCATTAACATAGACAAGCATAATGACTATGTTGCTTCCTTCTTGTTTGGTGAATAATGAGTAGTCATACTTACTTTGCAAGTAGCCATTTTTTATCAAAGCTTCAGTAAGTTTGTGATTCCATTGTCTACTTGCTTCCTACAATCCATACAAGGATTTGAGCAATCTGCAGACTATGTGATTCTCCCCCTGTGTGCGAAATCCTTGAGGTAAAGACATGTAGACCTCTTCATGGAGATCCCCTTGCAAGAAGGCATTAAACACATCAAGCTGGAAGAGTGGCCAAGCATGAATGGAAGCTAATGCAAGGACTGATCTGACTGTGACCATCTTTGCCACTGGGGACAATGTTTCTGTGTAATCTATGCTAGCTTGTTGGTTGTAGCCTTTGGCCACAAGGCTGGCTTTGTATCTTTCTAAGGTACCATTAGAATGGTATTTGACTTTGTAGACCCATTTGCAGCCAACAGGCTGCTTGCCTGCTGGGAGAGAAACAAGCTGCCAAGTTTTTTAGCTTCTAATGCATTGATCTTAGTTTGCATCACATCAATCCAATTAGGATCCTGACAAGCTTCAGCAAATGAAACAGGTTCTTTGATCCGAGAGATGGATGAAAGGAAACACCTATAATATGGAGAAAGGTGATCATAACAGACAACATCTGAAATGGAGTAATGAGCTGAAGGGGTGTTATAATCTTGTAACCAAATTAGAGGTCTGTGTGATCTAGCAGAACGTCTGATGTTTAAAGGAACATCAGGAGTAGGTACTGGAGCTGAGGATGGTGTTGATGTGAAGTCAATTAAAGGAACAGTAGGGGCAAGATCAGCATCAAGACTAAGACTGAAATTGTAATCTGGTGATGATGGATCAGGAGTGTCAGAATTGATGGGAACAGGAAAAGAGTCATCATAAAATGTGGTAGTGAAAGGATCACTTGGAAATAATGGAACATGAGAATGTTGCTGGAACTGAAAGGGAAAAATGTTCTCAATAAATCTGACATCTCGGTTGACAAAGAAGCTGAAATCTTGTAGGTTTAGCAACTTGTATCCTTTTTGTGTTGAAGAATATCCCATAAAAACTGATGGTATGGCGTTGAAACCGAATTTATCTCTGGAGCTCAGATTAGAGACATATGCCAAGCACCCAAACACCTTGAAGTGATCAATAGAAGGAGGAGAACCAAAAAGAACTTGACAAGGTGAACTGCCCTGGAGCACATCAGTAGGAAGTCTATTGATGATATAGCAAGCTGTGAGTATGCATTCTCCCCAGTATTTAATTGGAATGGAGGCCTGAAGTCTCAAGGCTCTAGCAACATTAAGTAAGTGCCTATGCTTCCTTTCTACTACCCCATTCTGTTGGGGAGTATATACATAAGTTTTCTAGTGAATAATCCCAAGTGAAGTGAAGAGTGCCGAGCATTGAGAGTTGAGAAACTCTAAGCCATTATCTGTTCGAATAGTTTTGACAAAGGTTGAGAATTGATTCTTGATGAGAGTAAGAAAGCTCTTAATATGAACTATAACTTCATGCTTATTTGTCATGAGAAAAACTCAAGTAACCCAGGAATGATCATCAACTACCGTAAGGAAGAATTTGTGATGATTATGTGTAGGAGTATGATATGGTCCCCATACATCCATATGCAACAAATGAAAACATGTAGGAGCTCTTGTAGTGCTAATAGGAAAAGACTTTCTCATATGTTTGGTGATGAGAATGCAAAATGTCATATTTACCCTCCTTAATGTCTAGTCTTTTATACTTATTTGTTGCCTAAAATGTACTGATTATTATTCTATGTTGATTTAGGAAGCAAATGGGAGCGTTAATTGCAAAACAGAACTAATTAAGTGAATTTGGACAGTTTTGACACTTCTTGGTAATCTGGGCATAACTCTCTCATCCGAGCTCCGATTGAGATGATTCAAAATGCCGTGGAACGCTAAGAAAGAGATCTACAACGTTCATGTTTTGAGTTTGGAGAGATACTCGCTGAATCAAGGTGGTAATTGGGCTTGAAGTTAACGCATCTGCACTGCTGATGTTCTAGAACATTTTGCCTTGTCATGCAAATCAATTGGGCAGTTTATTATTGGAAGATTTGAAGACATGTGGCACACAAGTTACAGCTCAGAATCACAACTTTCCTATTTTATTTTAGGACTTTATCTTATTTTCAATTAATTAGAATCAGATTAGGATAAATGATTTTAGGATATTAGAATATTTTAGGAGATTGAGTGGAATTCAAACACTTGAACTGGATTTTTGTAAAGGGAGATCAGATTAGGTTTGACATAACACACATGCCTCTCTCTTGTCTTCTCTGCAACTTTTCCTTTGTAATTTCGTGATGGCCATGAGAGGCTGATTTTTGTAACTTGTTCGAAGGAAACGGAAACCTCGAAATCAATAAAATTGTGAGATCTTTCTGTTTTTTTTAGTGTTAAATTTGTGTTTGAGTAATGAATGCTATTCTGTGCATATTTTCATGATTGATGCATTTAATTACTAGGAGGCCTACTAGTGTATTATTTGTTGAAATCTATTGCTAAGTTTGACATCAAATTCGTAATTGTTTGATCCCTCCAACTTGTGAAGCAATTAGGGTTAGTAATTTGCTGCGTCAGGAATTAATAACCTTACAAAGAACATTCAACTAAATTAAATACAACTGCTTGTGTTTGTGTTGTTTAGCTTCATCGATCTCTCTAATTCTTAAGGCTGTCACTAGATTAAATCTTTAGCGCTTGTCTAGGGTTGTTTAGTGGTTAGATTAATTAAGATCGCTTGTTTCCTAATTAATTACAATTAAGGAGAGATAGGAAAATAGTTCCAACGGTGAATATTCAATGTATGAACTGATTATTTTTGCATCAATGATCAGTTGTAAGATTCTGATGGTGGATGTTGACGGAGACCAAGTTTTGTTTTATTAATTGATTTTGAATTGAGTTTTTGTTTTTTTTATTTTTGCTAAGATTGTTTTCTGTTTTACTCAAAACCCCCCAGCCTTATTCACATCAAAGAAAATTCGGCTAGACACTCTTCGTGGGATCGACCCTTGCTTACCCTATTTATAGTTCAGTAGTTAGGTTCGGAAGGTTTTAATTTTGGGTGCCTACGACAGCACACCATTTGGCAAGAGGACAAATATCACAATGGGACTCAGCATTATCAGAATTAAATTTCTTATTCCAGAAAAATATTTCAGTTTTCCATATGGCACATGACGTTTATGCCAAAGCTGGCTTATAGAAACTAAACATGAAACAGGTAATGTTTTATTCAAAACAAAAATATTACCTTGGATGCATGAGAAGGCATGAAGAAGTAGATACCTTCTGATTCTTTACCAATACCCAGTATTTTGCCACTGGAGAGGCCCTGAAATATGCAGAAATCAGGATAAAAACTGACAGAGCAAGATAAGTCTTTGGTGAGCTTTGATATAGAAATCAAATTAAACTTGAAATTTGGCACAAATAATACATTAGTTAGTTTCTGATCTGGACCAATGTTACAAGATCCAATATGTGTTACAGTTGAATAATGTCCATTGGGTAGCCTAACTATGGGAGGAGAAGCTGTCCCCATCAATTTGTTCAAAGTGTTTAAAGAAGCTGTCATATAGTGACTAGCACCTGTGTCTAATATCCAGAAAACTCCATGATCTAAGGATGAAAAATAAGAGTGAATACCTACCATATTGACATGTGCATAATTTGGAGGTAATGCGGGTTCCTTTTGGAGCAATTTCAGTATCTCTGCATATTGCTCTTTAGAAAAGATTGGAGGAGCTGCTTGAGTATTATTTTGAGTGGCTATGGAACTACTATGATCAGATAATTCAGTAGTGGTAACGTTATTTGCTGAGGATTGAGTAGGATTCTTGCTTCTGGTGAACTTAAAATCAGCAGGATAGCCAATGATTCTATAGCAATTATCCTTTTTGTGTCCCTTCACATGACAATGTTCACAAGTTAAATTCCAATTCTTTTTAGGTTTGACTGATTGTTGGTTTGATGAAGAATAGAATACTGTCGGTTCAGATGAGGATTCTACGGACTTCTTTGATTCTCTTTAGTGACGAGCGTAGAGTAGGCTTGGTTGATACATGGTAAAGGTTGCGTCATGAGGATTTGGCTTCTAGCATGCAAGTAAGTTTCATTTAATCCCATCAAGAATTGGAGCAACTTTTGATTCTGCATGTGAGCTACGTAAATGTAACACCCACATAGAGGTACGTAATTTAATTTATGTTTTTATACCCCTTAGTTGATTTTTGTTAAAGTTATTTTGAGAAAATGTGAAGAAAATACCTTAAACTTGCATTAAGGGTAAAATGGTCTTTTCACTCAAAATTAGTTGAAATTGTGGGGACTGAAAAGAGATAGAATTTCATGGAGAATGTAATAAATATGAGGGCATTATGGTAATTGAGTAAGGGACATAGATGAAATTTTAAAGAAAGTGCAAGGGCAAAATGGATAACTAATATATATATTTTTATGTTATATCAAATTGAAGAGTGAAACCCTAGCCACTCTTCAACTATATGCACGCCATTTTCACCTCCATATTCTCTCAAGCTCTTCAATTTTTTTTGAAAGAAAATTCATAGATTTTGGGTACTTTTGGGTGGATTTTCAATCCTAAGCATCTTTAGGTAAGATCCTTACACTAAGAAGTGAGTTTTAATTTTTAAAGTGTTGAATTTTGATGATTTATGTTTATTGGATTTAAGAGAAAGGGAGTTGGATCCAAGAAGGTTTTTAAAGTGTTGGATTGCTCTTGTATAAGGTAAGTAAATCCTACCCCTAGTATGATTTAAGTTATGTTGTGTAGAGAATTTCTTTCATGTATACACATATGTGATATGTAGAATAGTTGATGGATTTGGTGTTGAATGATGATTATAAATTATCCATGAGAAGTTGTGTTGATGTATTAGATGTTTGATGAATGTTTGGATGAAATTTGGAAGGATTGGAGTGAAAATTTTGGAGTGTATATTTTTGGCAGATTTGGTGTTGAATATGGAGGGTTTAATTCCCACTTTTTGGTGGCTTAGAAAAGAGATAGAAATGTAGCCAAATTAGGGTTCCTTTATGCACCTAAGTTGTTTGATGAAATGTTAAAGAGAAGTGTTTGTTTGAGTATGAGTATGTGTTATATTGAGATGAGATTGAAGATGGTAGAGAATGACATGTTTGTATTCCATATTGCATAATTGCATTTAAACATGTGAATTTAGAAAGAAGTATAAGCATGAAACCATCTACATGCATGCATATTCATAAGAGCATGAAAAAAAAAAAAACACTAAAGAATGTCAAAGATTAAATAGAAAGAAATAAGAATGTTAAAAAGTTCCAAATCTGAATTTTAGTTAAAGACGTGTGGAAAGATAAAAAGAAGAAAAGGTTGTTGCGATGGGAACCGTGAGTGACAAGAAGAATTTTCCCCACATGCACGCCGCCTTTAGTGAGCAGCCTAAGAAGAAGAAAGAAAAATTGGTACAGTCCGTAAGAGTGCATGTGGATAAGGGCTGTACCAAAGAAAGAAGAATACACTCACACGGCCAAGGTTCCAAATCCATGCCTCAACCGAGTCCGATTGGCAAAAGAATAAGAATAAGAATAAGAAAAGAAAAGAAAAGAAAAGAAAAGAAAAGAATAGAATGAGAAAGAATAGAAAGAAAAGAAAGAAGAGAAAGAAAGAAGCACATAAAAGAAAGAAAGAAAAACAGAATAGGAACCGAGAAGAAAGACAAACAGAAAAGAAAATGCACCTTTTACACAATTGTGCATTTGCATTTTATTTATGCATAATATCATGCCCATTATCCGAGTAGTGAGAAATTAGAATAAAGAAAGAAAAGAGAAAGAATAGAAAGAAAAACAGAGTAAGAATAGAGAAAGAATAGAGAAGAATGGGGAAATGTGAAGTAAGGAAAGAAATTTAGAATTTAAGCAAAGGAAAGAGAAGGGTAACATAGCGGGTTTACTTACTGAGCAATTAGTGCTCACCCCATTGTTTACAATGTTTTTGCAGGTAACAGGTGAAACGCGGTCATTTGGATCATCATGCAGCAGAAAAGGTTGGGCAAAACTGTCAAGCTAACATTTCGAGACTTATTTGTATTATGTTAAGTTTTGTGTATAAAGAAAATTAAATATGGGCCCATACTTTTATACTCGTTTATATACTTTTCTTATATGTATTTAATGAGTTTCTACTGTTATTTTACGGGTATATTAGCTAGAAACAGAGTCATTACATTTTTGGTATCAGAGCAAAGATTTTGTGATTTGACAGTGTGCCCTCCTGCCGCGCTGACGTTCCATAACGAACCGTTGTAAGATTATTTCTTTCCTTACTTATAGTAGTAGATAAGTTATTTGAGTTGATTCTAGTATGGTTATTTTATAGATGAGTCGTAGAACTCGAGCCAATAGCAAGAACGCAACGAGTACGAGAGAAACTTCCAACCTGCCAGAACCTACTTCCCCTATCCTTGGTAAGGCGAGAATTTGTAGTATTGTCCAGCAAGTGCTACTAGAAAGTTAGGGGAGAGTTGTACCAGAAAGAGTTGAGACCCTTGTTCTAGTATTGAAAACTAGGAAAGAAAGAGAAAGGCCAGTACCCCCAATAGTATAGAACCGTATCGAGCCTATTTATGGGCTCCCAAGCCAACACCAATCGTCAGAGTTTAGCGGTACCACGGACCCGTTAGAGGCTGAGGAATGGTTTAGGTTCGTGGAGCACACAACGACACTTTTTCCCATGACTGACAGGGAAAAGATACGGTATGCAAGCTTTCTATTTCGGGGTGATGCCCGGATTTGGTGGGAACTAATGGAAGATACCCATGGTATGGCTTTGATGACTTAGGAAGAGTTTAGGAGACTATTTGAGGCCGAATACAGAACAGTGGATCAGGTTCATGAGAAGATCCAAGAGTTTATCAGTTTGAAGCAAGGGTCTAGTACAGTGAAAGAATATTCTGTAAGATTTAACTCTCTTGCACGGTTTGCACTCGAGATAGTAAATACACCAGAGTTGAGAAGAGATAAGTTTGTACATGGGCTGAAACCAGAAATAGCTCGTGATGTGATGGCAAGAGATGAGCCCCCTCATACTTATAGTGAGGCTTTGGAGTGAGCCTTACGGGTTTAGGAGATCTTTGTGAACAAGCTCACCCCAGCCAGTCCATCAATAGCAGGATCAAGTGAACCATCCCCCGCTCCACAGAGGGAGAGAGCTGATGTTTCAAGAGACAGGGAAGTGAGGAACAAGAAAAGATTTCAACCTAAGAAGAACAGGAGGGACTGGCAGAGTAAACGACCAAGGACTGCTAAATTTCCCCATGTCCCAAGTGTGGGAGAACTCACCCAGGAGAGTGTTTAAGAGGGCTAGGCCGAAATGTTTGTTATAGGTGCCGATAGCCAGGGCGCTTGATGAAAGATTGTAAAGCCCCTCTTCCACCCACAACATAGACTCCTAGAGGTTCAAATGCTAGGGTTTTTACTGTGGCACAGAGTGAAGCAGAGGCTAGTCCATCCGTAGTTACGGGTTAGTTATTATTTCATGCAGTTTCCTTTTATGCATTGATTGATTCTGGAGCTACTCACTCTTTTATTACTCATGGAATGATAGAAAGATTAGGCTTGAAACCTGTGGTAGTATATTAGCCTATTAAGATATAGTTACCTGATGGGGTTAGTGTGGTGACCTATGAGATGCTTCCAGGGGAGTCCATAATGATCCACGGAAGGGAGTTACCAGTTGATTTGATAGTGTTCGATATGCCCAACTTTGATGTTATTCTGGGCATGGATTTCCTAGGGAGGCACGGAGTAGAAATTGATTGTCAGAAGAAGAAAGCAAGATTTAATCTTGATGACGGAGATAAGTTTAGTTTTGGAGAGGGTCATCAGTTGAGTATGTTGATCAGTAGAGTAAAGGCTAGAAAGATGTTAAGAAAAGAGTGTTCTGGCTATATTGCTCATATAGTGCACAACAGTGATGTCCCACAACCAGAGATTCAGAATGTGCCAGTGGTCCGGGAGTTTTTAGATGTATTTCCGGAAGATTTGCTTTACCTCCGGAAAGAGAAGTAGAGTTTAGTATTGAACTAGCACAAGGGACAGCAACGATTTCCAAAGCCCCTTATCGGATGGCCCCAATTGAGCTTCAGGAATTGAAGAAGCAGCTCCAAGAACTCCTAGACAAAGGCTTTATCTGACCCAGTCATTCTCCTTGGGGAGCTCCAATTTTGTTTGTGAAGAAGAAAGATGGATCTCTACGGATGTGTATAGATTACAAAGAATTGAATAAAGTGGCAGTGAAGAATAAGTACCTGTGGCTTTGAATAGATGACTTATTTGATCAGTTGAAAGGAGCAGCAGTGTTTTCAAAGATTGATTTGAGGTCGGTTTATCACCAAGTAAGAGTTATAGAGCCATATATTGCCAAGCCTGCTTTTTGAACCAGATATGGGCATTATGAGTTTGTAGTGATGCCTTTTGGGCTAACCAATGCCTCGACAATCTTTATGGATTTAATGAACTGGGTGTTTCATGATTGTTTGGATCGATTTATAGTGGTGTTTATTGATATCCTGGTTTATTCTAAGACTGAAGAGGAGCATGAAGAACACTTAAGGTTTGTGCTACAATGACTGAGAGAAAAGAAGCTATTTGCCAAGTTTTCTAAGTGTGAGTTTTTGCTGGATCAGGCGATATTTCTGGGCCATACTGTCTCTAAAGAGGGTATATCAGTGGATCCTAGCAAAGTGAAGGCAATTCTTGAGTAGCAACAACTGAGGACAGTAAAGGAAGTTAGAAGTTTCTTGGGGCTAGTAGGCTATTATCGACGGTTTGTGGCAGGATTTGCTGAGTTGGCTAAACCACTAACAACTCTCACCAAACAGAGAACTCCTTTTATAAGGTCAGATGCTTGTGAAGAGAGTTTGTTTCCAGGAACTAAATAAAAGATTAACCACTGCTCCCATTTTGGTGTTACCACAGGAGGGTGTGGATTATGATATTTATCAGATACCTCACTACAAGGACTTGGTGCTGTGTTGATGCAATAAGGTAGGGTAATAGCTTATGCTTCTCGACAGTTGAAAGAGTACGAGACGAGATACCCTACACATAATTTAGAGTTGGCAGCTGTGGTCTTTGCATTAAAGATATGGAGGCATTATCTATATGGAGCTAAGAGTAATATCTACATCGATCACAAGAGTTTGAAGTATTTCTTTACTCAGAGGGAGCTGAATATGAGACAAAGGAGATGGTTAGAGCTGGTTAAAGATTATGATTGTGAGATTAGGTATCAGCTTAGAAAGGCCAATGTAGTAGTTGATGCTTTGAGCAGAAAAGCCTATTTGTCCCGACTCACAAAGCAGAAAGAGTTATTGAAAGAATTGAGCAGAGAACAGATTGAGGTGATTCCGGGAAGGATTGCCAGGTTAGAAATTCAGTCCACCTTACTGGAAGAGATTAAAGAAAAGCAAGTTGCTGATGAGTGGTGTCAGAAAATAAGTCCACAAGTACTTGAGAGCAAGATACCAGAGTTTCACCTGTTAGATGGTATCCTTCGTTTTAGGGATCGCTTATGCATTCCCCAAGATACTGAGCCAAAGAAGAGAATTCTTACGGAGGCTCATGACACACCATATACTGCTTATTCTGGAGCAACCAAGATGTATCAAGATTTAAAGAAGGGCTACTGGTGGCCAGGTATGAAGAGAGATGTTGGAGATTTGGTGGCTAAGTGTTTGGTTTGTCAACAGGTGAAGGCAGAACACCAAAGACCATCAGGATTGCTTCAGCCACTTAGCATTCCTAAATGGAAATGGGAGAGTATATCCATGGATTTCATTACAGGCCTTCCTAGAGTTCAGAAAGGGTTTAATGCCATATGGGTGATAGTAGACAGATTAACTAAATCAGCCCCATTTTCTTCCAGTAAAGGAGAGCACTACCTTGGATCAGTTGGCACAAATTTATATTAAAGATATAGTCAGATTGCATGGAGTGCCTAAGACAATAGTGTCAAATAGAGATTCTAGATTTGTTTCAGCTTTCTGGACTAGTTTACAGAGAAATTTGGGTACCCAATTGGCATTTAGTACAGCATATCATCCTCAAACAGATGGCTAGACTGAGAGAACAAATCAGATACTCGAGGATATGTTGAGAGCAAGCTGTACGGATTATAAAATGACTTGGCATAAGATGTTACCTTTGGTGGAGTTTGCTTATAATAACAGCTATCAGTCTACAATTAAGATGGCTCTTTATGAAGCCCTATATGGTAGACGGTGTAGATCTCCACTACATTGGGATGAGATTGGAGAGAAAGATGTTCTGGATACAACACTTGGGCCGGAGATCACTCAAAAAATGATAAAAGATATCAAATTGATCAGAAGTAGAATGAAGCAAGCCCAAGACAA
Organism: Pistacia vera; assembly: GCF_008641045.1. NCBI lineage: Eukaryota > Viridiplantae > Streptophyta > Magnoliopsida > Sapindales > Anacardiaceae > Pistacia > Pistacia vera. Next base: position 584,188 of record NW_022196258.1, on the reverse strand, counting down.
ACAGAAAAGTTATGCAGATTTGAAAAGAAAAGATGTTGAGTTTGAAGTGGATGATAAAGTGTTTCTAAGAGTATCTCCCTATAAGCGGGTAATGTGTTTTGGTGGCAAAGGAAAGTCAGCACCGAGATACATTGGTCCATTTGAAGTATTACAACGATTGGGAAAGGTATCTTATAGGTTGGCTCTACCACCCAGTATAGATAGAGTACACAATGTATTTCATGTCTCGATGCTTCGGAAATATGTAAGTGATCCCTCCCATATATTAAGTGTAGAGGATGTGGACTTAGAAGAAAATCTTGGGTATGAGGAGCATCCAGTTCAAATATTGGACAGAAAGATTAAAGAGCTCCGAAACAAGAGTATCCCTTTAGTGAAAGTCCTCTGGAGAAATCATAAAGTTGAAGAAGCTACATGGGAGGTGGAGCAAGATATACAGAACCATTACCTGGAGTTGTTTGTTTGAATTTCGGGGACGAAATTCTTATAAGAGGGGGAGAATTGTAACACCCACATGGAGGTGCGTAATTTAATTTATGTTTTTATACCCCTTAGTTGATTTTTGTTAAAGTTATTTTGAGAAAATGTGAAGAAAATGCCTTAAACTTGCATTAAGGGTAAAATGGTATTTTCACTCAAAATTAGTTGAAATTGTGGGGAGTGAAAAAAGATAGAATTTCATGGAGAATGTAATAAATATGAGGGCATTATGGTAATTGACTATGGGACATAGATGAAATTTTAAAGAAAGTGCAAGGGCAAAATGGGAAACTACATATATATATGTTATATCAAATTGAAGAGTGAAACCCTAGCCACTCTTCAACCATATGCACGCCATTTTCACCGCCATATTCTCTCAAGCTCTTCAATTTTTCTTGAAAGAAAATTCATAGATTTTGGGTACTTTTGGGTGAATTTTCAATCCTAAGCATCTTTAGGTAAGATCCTTGCACTAAGAAGTGAGTTTCAATTTTTAAAGTGTTGAATTTTGATGATTTATGCTTATAGGATTTAAGAGAAAGGGAGTTGGATCCAAGAAGGTTTTTAAAGTATTGGATTGCTCTTGTATAAGGTAAGTAAATCCTACCCCAAGTATGATTTAAGTTATGTTGTGTAGAGAATTTCTTTCATATATACACATATGTGATATGTAGAATTGTTGATGGATTTGGTGTTGAATGATGATTATAAATTATCCATGAGAAGTTGTGTTGATGTATTATATGTTTGATGAATGTTTGGATGAAATTTGGAAGGATTGGAGTGGAAATTTTGGAGTGTATATTTTGGGCAGATTTGGTGTTGAATATGGAGGGTTTAATTCCCACTTTTTGGTCTCTTAGAAAAGAGATAGAAATGTAGCCAAATTAGGGTTCCTTTATGCACCTAAGTTGTTTGATGAAATGCTAAAGAGAAGTGTTTGTTTGAGTATGAGTATGTGTTATATTGAGATGAGATTGTAGATGGTAGAGAATGACATGTTTGTATTCCATATTGCATAATTGCATTTAAACATGTGAATTTAGAAAGAAGTATAAGCATGAAACTATCTACATGCATGCATATTCATAAGAGCATGAAAAAAAAAAACACTAAAGAATGTCAAAGATTAAATAGAAAGAAATGAGAATATTAAAAAGTTCCAAATCTGAATTTTAGTTAAAGAAGTGTAAAAAGATAAAAAGAAGAAAAGGTTGCTGCGATGGGGAACCGTGAGTGACAAGAAGAATTTTCCCCACATGCACGCTGCCTTTAGTGAGCGGCCTAAGAAGAAGAAAGAAGAATTAGTATAGTCCATAAAAGTGCATGTGGATGAGGGCTGTACCCAAGAAAGAAGAATACACTCACACGACCAAGGTTCCAAATCCATGCCTCAACCGAGTCCGATTGGCAAAAGAATAAGAATAAGAAAAGAAAAGAAAAGAAAAGAATGAGAAAGAATAAGAAAGAATAGAAAGAAAAGGAAGAAGAGAAAGAAAGAAGCACGGAAAAGAAAGAAAGAAAAACAGAATAGGAACCGGGAAGAAAGATAAACAGAAAAGAAAATGCACCTTTTACACAATTGTGCATTTGCATTTTACTTATGCATAATATCATGCCCATTATCTGAGTAGTGAGAAATTAGAATAGAGAAAGAAAAGAGAAAGAACAGAGAGAAAAACAGAGTAAGAGTAGAGAAAGAATAAAGAAGAATGGGGAAATGTGAAATAAGGAAAGAAATTCAGAATTTAAGCAAAGGAAAGAGAAGGGTAACATAGCGGGTTTACTTATTGAGCAATTAGTGCTCACCCCATTGTTTACAATGTTTTTACAGGTAACAGGTGAAATGCGGTCATTTGGATCATCACGCAGCGGAAAGGGTTGGGCAAAACTGTCAAGCTAACATTTTGAGACTTATTTGTATTATGTAAAGTTTTGTGTATAAAGAAAATTAAATATGGGCCCATACTTTTATACTCGTTTATATACTTTTCTTATATGTATTTAATGAGTTTTTACTATTATTTTGCGAGTATACTAGCTAGAAAGAGAGTCATTATAGTACATCTTTGACATAGAACACTCATATGAAGGAAGTTGGACAATAGACGAGTATTCATCCCATAACATTCTTAGTTTAGAGAAATAAGTGAAAATGGACGAAGTTCCTTGTACTAAGGTGACAATTTCTCTATGCAACTGGAAGACTCTAGATCCATTCACTTTATCAAATCTTTCTTTTAAATCTTTCCATACCAAATGTGCACTGGATGCATAAACGATGCCACTTAAAAGTTCTTTAGTAACTGAATTCATGATCCAGGAGAGAACTATAGCATTACATCTATCCCATTGATTGTGCAAGCTAACTGGAAAACTATCCTTTGTGCAAGTTCCATCAATAAATCCAATCTTATTTTTGGCTAATAGTGAAATTCTCATAGATCTACTCCATAACGAGTAATTATCTACACCAATCAATTGAAAAGAGACAAGAACGGCACCTGGAGTATTAGAAGGATGTAGGTAAAGTTGATGATTGAACACGATTGATGAACTTGATTGATCATTTCCATTATTCGTAGAAGACAGCATTTCTCCATCTGCACTAATAGCTGCCATTTTGGAAGAATGAAGATGATAACTTCTTGATCAGGGAAAATAAGATCAGAGAAGAAATTTCTAGTAAACAAAATCAAGAGGAGAAGAAGCTGACGAAGCTGATTAAACAGATCTAGATGAGAAGAAGCTGACAAAGCTGATTAAACAGAAAAACAGTGTAGAAGAAACTGATAAACAGTTTGGAAAATTATTGATGAACAGAGTGAAGTTTTCTGTGAATTTTCAGAATTTTCAAGCCTTGGAGTTAGTGCTCTGATACCATGTTAATTTGGGGGCAAGTAACGTGAAAAAGAGAGAATTTTGATTGATTAAAAAGAGTCTGTTACATTGCTGTTTATATACAAAGAAATAAGCTTATAACTGTCAACTAACTACCTCTAACTACTTCAACTAATTACCGCTCAGCATAACAGATTTCTAACTAACTAAGCTTCCTCCTATATACCAACTTGAATCTTAACATTATTAATTAAGTCCTTATAACTTAGAAGAGATAGCGATTGGATCTCAAAAGTGATTCTCAGGACTAGACACATGGTTACTTTCTGACTTTTCTCGTAATCTATTTGTGAGAAATCGTATTAAATAGTGGTTTTATCTTAACAAATCATGAAAGAGAGAAAGAGAATTAACCACACATTTATTAGTTCTCTCTCTTGCTTTATAGTTTGTCTATATGACTCTATCCACAGGTCCACATAATGAATGTACTTTGACATAACATGTGAAGCAAATACAAAAAATTATGGGACCTAAAATAGTATAATTAGGTGTAACATTGTTTTCTAATTAATATGTGAAATTTGGCAGCTTATACAAGATGAATACCTTGACGAGTAAATCTTACGTAATAGTATCTCGTTATTTATGCATTACAATTTAGATTAAGCTAAGATATTCATGTCCACTCACTCTCTAGAATCTCGTGAGTGGGAATAATGTTAAGGATAAAATATTTTGTTGTTGTCTAGGAGTGGACTGATTTATTGTTGATGGTCCTGGAATTAAAAGAACTCCCTATTGGGCAATTTCTGATCTGTTTTCTCTTATATTTTTTTTCAGCCAAACGTGCGAAAAGGTTCACTTTTTTTTTGCAGCTGAGTAGTCATGAAAGATCCTAAGGGGCTTATTAATGATAACTATTGGAACCTCAAAGGATTTGCTTGACGGTCAAGAAAGTTTGCTCATTTCATTGATTTTTTGGATTCGAACTTCAAGGTCATCTATCTCAAATTTAATTTGTGGCTTATCTGAAACATTAGGCTAGTGGAAATCATAAAAGCAAGTGGAAATCGTAAATTGAGAGAAAAAAACTAAAAAGAAATTAAAGCTTCAAGTTGTGTATTTGATTGAATGAATGAATACAATAAGGGTTTGCTACTTAAGTAAGGCAGTAGCTAAGAGAGTGTGAAGAGAAAAAGTAAAGTGAAAATACAGACATTCGTTCTCTTTAAGAGAGAAATACAAAACGACACCGTTTTTTGTTTTTGCTTAGCTAAATATTTTCTAAGCCCTTAAGTTATGAATTCTGACACTTTAATCCACATGCCCACTCAAATCTAACTCCCTTGTCCAGTTTTCCAGATCCTAGCATTTTCATCCATATGCCCACTCAGCAAAACTTCATTCAGCAGTAATCAATGAACCAAAACAAAAAACTTTAGCAAGTCTTCACCAAAAAAAAAACTTCAGCAAATCTTCACCAAAACTTCATTCAGCAGTAATCAATGAACCAAAACAAAAACTTTAGCAGGTCTTCACTAAAAAACTGCAGTCAGCAGTAATCAATGAATCCAAAGCAAAAAACTTCAGCTAGTCTTCACTAAAAACTGCAGTCAGCAGTAATCAATGAACCACAACAAAAACTGTAGCAGGTCTTCACTAAAAACTGTAGTCAGCAGTAATCAATGAATCCAAAAACAAAAACTTCAGCAAGTCTTCCCTAAAAATTGCAGTCAGCAGTAATCAATGAACCAAAACAAAAAATTTTAGCAAGTCTTCACCAAAACTTCATTCAGCAGTAATCAATGAAATTCAACATCCAATGTCCACTGCAACTGAACCCAAGACTGCATCAGAACATTACAACAGAACATCAGTAAAAGTCACATGTAAGACTACACCAGAACTCATCATTCAGTAGTCAATACAACTGAATCAAGACTGCATCTGAGTAAAGCCTCGACACCAGAATTAACATCCAATGGTCACTGCACAATAAAGACCACAATCTTCAGCGCCAAAAAAAAAAAAAAAAAAAAAAAAAAAAAAAAACCACACACAAACTTTCAGAATTCATTGCACACTTCATCAACCATTGTGTCTCATCTGTAGATTTCACAAAATTCACACAAACTGCAACAATCATTATAGCAAATCAGATTCCACAAAACCAACCATCCAAACTGATTCATCAACTATTGTGTCACATCTGCAGATTTCAAAAAATTCACACAAACTGCAACAATCATTACAGCAAATCAGATTCCACAAAACCATCCAAACTGATTCATTAGCCACACAAAAACTTCAGCAATCACTGCAGACTTCATCAAACACAAAATTCTAGAAATTCCAGATTGCATTTAGAAACATTCCAGCAGACCACTGATTTCAATAGACACTACAGTAGAAGAAAATACAGTAGGGTATTTAGCTGGAATAGGGTAACTGAATTACAGTAAGTTTTTCCTTCAATTCTTGAAACTGAACTGTAGATAGTGCCTTTGTTAATATATCAGCAATTTGTAACTTTGTAGGAACGTATTGGACCAACAAATGCTTAGCCAAGACTTGATCTCTTATGTAGTGCGCATCAATCTCAATATGCTTGGTTATGGCATGAAATACAGGATTGGCAGCCAAGGCCCCTGCACTAAGGTTGTCACACCATATGACTGGTGCCTGAGGAAAAATCAGGCCTAATTTTGAAAAAATATTCTTCAACCATGCACCTTCAGTTGCTGTGTGAGCTAGTGCCCTATATTCAGCCTCGGTAGAGGACAAAGCAACTACCTTTTGTTTCTTAGAGCTCCATTGAATCAGATTGGGACCTAAGAAGATACAATATCCACTAGTAGACCTTCTATAATCAAGATTGCTGCCCCAATCCGCATCAGCATAACACTCAATGTCCAAGGAAGTTGCTGGTCTAAACTAAAGGCCATGATTCTGAGTTCCTTTGAGATATCGAAGAACCCATTTGCATGCTTGCCATTGTATTTTAGTAGGAGCTTGCAAGTATTGACTTAATTTATTAACTATGAAGCTGATATTAGGTCTGGTGAGTGTGAGATATTGCAATGCTCCCACTGTACTTCTATACAAAGTTGGATCCTTAAAGCATTCACTGTCCCCTGCAAACAGCTTGGTACCTACTGCTAGTGGTGTAGGACAAGGGTGTGCATCTGTCATTCTTGTTTTCATCAGCAAGTCAAGAATATATTTTGTTTGTTTAAGATGCATACCCTGATTAGTTTTAATAGCTTCTATACCAAGAAAATAGTGGACTGATCTAAGTGTTTTAAGTGAGAATTAAGTATTAAGATCTTTGATCAAAGTGTGGATAAAAGTTGTATTCCCTCCAGTTATCAAGATATCATCGACATAGATAAGAAGATATGTCTTTTGATCACCTTCTTGAAAAATAAACAAGTTGGAATCTGCCACTAAATTCCGAAAACCTTTACCCAGTAAAGCTTGCTTTAACTTATCAAACCAAGCCCTAGGTGCTTGTTTAAGACCATACAAGGCCTTTTCTAACTTACAGACAAAACCAGGATACTCAGGATGCTCAAAACCTTCAGGTTGTCGCATGAATACAATTTTATTTAGAGTTCCATTCAGAAAAGCATTATTGATGTCTATTTGCTGAATATCCCACCCATTTGTGATAGCCAATGTAACAACTATCCTAATGGTGGAAGGTTTAATAATGGGGCTGAATGTTTCAAAATAATCAAGCCCTGGAGTCTGCTGAAACCCTTTAGCAACCAACCTAGCCTTGTACTTTTGTAGAGATCCGTCTTGATTATACTTAACTCTAAAAACCCATTTATTGCCTACAATGTTCATATCACTAGCAAGAGGCACTAAGGACCAGGTTTTGTTCTTAAGTAAGGCTGTAAATTCATTGTTCATTGCTTCTTGCCATTCAAGACTTTGTAATGCCCTTTAACAGAGCATGGTTCAGGAACAACAGCAGAGGTAGAGGAAGATATTAAGCCAAATTTTGGTGGAGGAAACTTTGGGATTTGGTTCTTGTTGTCATTGGATGGATATTATGACTGACTAATGGATATTGGGCGGCAGTAGATTGTGATGGATCAGCAACTGTTTCAGATTGGCAGTGGGAAGAAAAATGATTACTTGTGGAGTTGTGCAGAGGTAAGGTAGAGTAGGAAGTAAAATCCATAACTAAAGGACAATTGTCAAGTGAGTTTGATGACTTAGAGGGAGAGTTTGAACAAGGAAAATGATCTGTTTCAAGGAAGGGCTGTAAAGAAGGTGATTTTAAGGCAAGAGATGCATCAGAGATGGGAGAAGAGGATTTAACTGCTGAGGTTGAATCATGCTGAACATCTGCGGAGCAGGAATTGGAAGGACCATAAGATTCAGTTGCAGGCAGAGATCCATCAGCAGAAGTTATATCATTAGAACTTGAGATTTTAACAGACTTAAAAGGAAAGCTAATTATAGGTGTGACAATATGAGACTCTACTAACGTGTTGGGAGTGGAGGTTGATAGATTAAATTTATGAGCAAAAGGAAATTCCAGCTCATTGAACTTGACATTTGGTGTAATATAAACTTTACCACTAGAACTTAAACATTTGTACCCTTTATGAACCAAGCTATATCCTAAGAAAACACACTTTTCTGAATGAAAATTGAACTTATGCTGGTGGTAATCTCTTAAATAAGGATAGCAAGTGCAACCAAACACTTTCAAGGTAGAATAAAGAGGAGAATTATGAAATAAAATTTGATAGGGGGAAAAAAACTTCAGAACAAAAGAAGGCATTCTGTTAATTAAAAATATTGCTGTATCAAATGCATTCCACCAAAATTGTAAAGGCATAGAAGCATGTGCAAGCAAAGTTAGTCCAGTTTCCACTACATGTTTATGCTTTCTCTCACTCCTACCATTTTGTTGATGCACATAGGCACAAGAGTGTCTAAACTGAATTCCACAACTGGTTAGATAAGAAATAAGTCTTTTATATTCTCCTCCTTGATCAGAGTGTAGACACTTAAGTTTGGTGTTGAATTGCCTCTCAACTAAGTGATGAAATCTAATAAAGGTAGACCTAACTTCACCTTTAGTCCTTAAAGGAAAAAGCCAAGTAAACCTACTAAAGTCATCTATAAATGCAACATAATATCAGAATCCTTCAAAAGACATTATAGGGGCTGGTCCCCAAACATCACTATGCACAAGTTCTAAGGGAGAAGTGGCTCTTGAGTGAGAGAGGGGAAAATTATTCCTATGCATTTTACCTAAATGACAAGCATCACAAAAAGGCAATGTAGATGATATGCAGGAGTTCTGAAAGGTTAAGGTTGATTTGGGAAGTTGATCCATGATTTTGTGAAACACCTCAACATGAGGGTGGCCAACTCTTTTATACTAGACTAAAGCAGTGTTACTGGTTTTACTAGATGCAGATACTAGGGCAACTGAACATGGTGCACTAAAGTCATGCAACTGAGAGTGTAATGTATCTATTTGTAAGCTATCATGTATTGAATCAGATTGTTATAAAGGCTTAGAATGCAACAAATCAGTAGATGAATTATCAGTATTGTCAAGAGAATGTAAAGTATCAGCAAGTGAATAAGAATGTAGTGCATCTGTCTTAGAATTATTAGAAGCTGTATCATTCAAAATATTAGCATGTAGTTGAGCAACATGTAAAGAACGCAAAGAATCAAAATCAGTACACAAAGTAGTAGAATGTAAGGGAACAGAATGGCATTGAATTGTATTCTTATTATTCAACAAAGAAGTACAATTATTAGACGTGAAATCAGTACATGAGATTCATCTTTATTCTCAACATATGTAATAGAAAAGGGCTGACTAGAACTAAGTTTTGACTGTACACAGTTGGAAAATTTAGTGATGGTGTTGTTTTTGGGAGAAACTTCAACAGAATTTAAACTATGTGTGCTACTTTTGGAAGAAACTTCAACAGAACCTAAACTATCTAATATACTCTTTGCATTAGTGGACTTATTATATGTCACTTGAGTTGGAGACTTGGAGCAGACTAAGGAGGTATTGACTGGTGGAGACAGTGAAGATAGGGCAGATGGAAAATTTAATTGATACAACCTAGCTTTAAGATCTCCCTGCAGTAGCACTTGATTGGTAACCTTGTCCTTAACCACACAACATTCAGCAGAAAATTCAACCACAACATTATTATCCTTGGTAAATTTTGAAATGCTAAGTAAATTTTTTGTAATGCGAGGAACACACAACACATTTTTCAAATATAAGGATTTAGATTGCAATGTACTAGGTAAAAGGGAAAAACCAACATGAGAGATGTTAAGAAACTCACCACTACTAACCTGAAGTTGTTATATTCCATCATAGCTCCTACTTGCATTTAATTGGTTTAGGTCTGAAGTAACATGATCTGTTGCTCCAGAATCCATATACCAGGCCAGATCTTAGGTAGAAGTTGATGTGATATGAGTAGGTAAAGTAGGAGACATGTTATTCGGCAGGGAATAGGGAACAACAAAATAAGCTTGACTGGGAGCTGAATGTAGTTTTGGCTGATTGGGAATTGAGGAATGTGTTTGCTGACTGTGTGTGTGTTGATCAGGTAAGTTGTATGAGGTATGTGTTTTTTGGCTAGGTAAGTTAAAGTTTGAAGGTGGGCGAATAATGGTTGATGTAGGCTGTTGTTGGGTAAAGTGTGAGGCATATTGCTATTGTTGATAACCACCACTGTTTTCATGGTTTTGATTTCCATGGTAAGGCATGTTAGGACCATAGGCAAGATAATGAATTTTTTGGTTTGATGGTGAAGAACCGATACCAACTTGATTACTGCCATAGTTTGTACTCCTAAAATGTGGAGGGTTTCCATTGTAGGTGGAATTATACCGATGATAACACTGCACAACAGTGTGACCCATTTTGTTACAAACTTGACAAATGGGTTTACCTTTAGGATTTCCCCTTCCTCTGCCTCTACCAAAAGAAGGAATGCTAGGCGGTTTATAATTTTGCATAGGAACTCCATACTGCCCAATATTGGCTGATGCATTAAACTGATCACTTAAAGCATTTACATGAGGAACTGAATAGCTAACATGAGCAGGATATTGGTTATACATTTGTGAACTAGCAGTAGTTTGGACAGAGGGAAAATTATGTACCACAGGAAAAGTACCAGTAGACATCATTGGTATAGTTGTGGATGTGTGAGACCCTGGAGTACTTATAGCAGCCATATTGACAGAACTATTGACAGAGCTATTGAGAAAATCTGCAGAATTGAACTTCTCTATTCTCATTTCGTACTTCTGAAGCAAATATTGTGCTTCTTGTAAGGTTACTGAGTCGAACTTGGACTCAATTCTTGAAGTAAGATTAACTATCACTGCATCAAATTCAGGGCCTAGTCCATCTAAAATAAATTGCAATAAATCTTCATCAGATATCATTTGGCCACTAGCTGATAAACTTTGGGCTATTCCTTTCATCTTTTTAACATAATCACTAATGCTTAGGTTTCCTTTTTGAGTGGTTTGGAGTAAGGTTTTTAGGTGAAGTGCTTTGGATTTAAAGTCATTTAAAAACTCACTTTCTAGGGTTAGCCAAATTGATGTAGATGACTGACATTTTGACACAGAAGCAAACATACATTTTGAGATCGATGCTAATAGCCAAGTCACTAGAAATTTGTCAGTTCTTTTCCAAGAAATATAGCTAGGGTTAACTTTCTCCTTTGATCTAGTTTCTCCTAACTCATTCAACGATTCAAGATCTACAGTAATTAAAGGTTGAGGGCAAGGGACAAGACCTGTGAGGTGATCTTCAAGATCGTGAGCTCCAACCGCAGACAAGACTTGCGACTTCCAGAATCGATAATTGTCGCAGTAGTTGTCTCTGGTCAGCTTCGGAGTAATGACTTGAAGACTTAATGGAAACGCTGAGCTGATTGAGTTGGAAGAGTTGAGAATCATTTTTTCAAGACTTGTGCCAGACTGATTTGAGCTTGAGATGTTTGCCATTGACGTTAGTCGTAGGCTCTGATACCAAGTGGAAATCGTAAAAGCAAGTGGAAATCGTAAATTGAGAGAAAAAAACTAAAAAGAAATTAAAGCTTCAAGTTGTGTATTTGATTGAATGAATGAATACAGTAAGGGTTTGCTACTTAAGTAAGGCAGTAGCTAAGAGAGTGTGAAGAGAAAAAGTAAAGTGAAAATACAGACATTCGTTCTCTTTAAGAGAGAAATACAAAACGATAGCGTTTTTTGTTTTTGCTTAGATAAATATTTTCTAAGCCCTTAAGTTCTGAATTCTGACACTTTAATCCACAAGGCTTATAGAGTGTTCAATGGATTCCGAAGATTAGTCGAGATGCACGTAAACTAGTCCGGACACCCTGGTGATAAAAAGGAAAATTATTTATTTGTTTTCATTAAAAACCATATATATACATTATTTGTCCCCTATGAAATTGGAGTGGACCAAATTATTGGGGAAATTATTTATTTGTTTCCATTAAAAACCATATAATATTTATCCCCTGTGAAATTGGGGTGGACCAAATGGAGTACTATTCAGCTCTGGACTAATCTTCAGAGCTGTACAGGGTCCCTAAGCAATGAGGCAACATGGTCCTTCATCAAATGAGAATTGGTGTAGAAATCAGCTTCCTTGTATAGTAGATCCATTACGCGAGCAAGATTAAGAACCCGTTCAAGCAGAGGCATTGGAACAGCAGTTGGTTTAATAAATTCCTCATTTATATCTTTCCAAGCATTCTTAACTTGTTCGCCAAATAATTTAACTACCTCTTCCTCTGAAGTACCATGCTGCTTCATGTAGCATTCAACTGCTGAGGCAACATGTTCTCTCTCTTGCTCATCCTACACAAAATAAATAATATATAACTGAAGAAAGAAGTCTCTAATCTGAATTGGGCTCGGATGAAGATTATGAATAAAATAATTAATTCCAAGCAGTACCTTGTGACCGACTTGTAGCATTCAACTGCTGAGGCAACATGTTCTCTCTCTTGCTCATCCTACACAAAATAAATAATATATAACTGAAGAAAGAAGTCTCTAATCTGAATTGGGCTCGGATGAAGATTATGAATAAAATAATTAATTCCAAGCAGTACCTTGTGACCAACTGTGTCATCCATGAGTCTGTTAATTATTGATGAGGCCTTAACGATTTTAGGGTTGCTGAGTACCCATTCAAACGATTCTTTAGTTACTATATCTCCCATACCCACAAATGATGTGGCTGCTAATGTTAAGTAGCCACAGCTAGGTAATGCAACAGAAAAGTACTCTTCCATTGTTGGTACATAGTTTTGGTCGCACCATCTAGCTTCAATGTTATAATTCCTCACCAATATCTTCATCTGATGATAAAACATAAAATAATAATCTCAATTAGTATTGCAATTATAAATTATTGACAGGAATCTTACATGCTTCAATTGCTTTTGCACTATTTTAATAAACTTAAATGAAATTTACCGCTTCTCTTGCATAATCAAGGCGGTACAATTTTCCTTGGTAGACCATATCTTTCTCAATTTCATCATAAACATCAAGGAGAGCCCTGTAAACAATTTTCATATACTCTGGCAGTGGTTCCATAGCATTGATATCCCATCTGAAAAATTAAACTAAAATGATAAATGATATATAACTAATGAGTTACTGATATGACATGGTAAAAATTGAGGAAATACAGGAACAAACCTCTCAATTGCAGTGGTGAAAAGTTCAAGTTCTTCAATTGTACCATATGCATCATAGATGTCATCAATAATGGAACACATGGCGATCACTTTGGTTAGAAACCTCCTAGCCAGCCCATAATCAGGCTCAAAATACACTCCTACTATCCAAAAGTATAGCTCTACCACTCTGTCTCTTACAAAAGGTAGATTATTCTCAACATATAAAGTTTTCCACCACCTAATTAAATAACATTAATAGTCAGAAGCCATTTAAATAAGCAACGCTTAAAAATCCTTACAATAATCCGAATTCATTATTCATACCTTGTGATATCACTGAGTTCCTTCTGGTGAACTTTCTGTGACATATTAAAATCTAATTTTGCAAATTTTAATAGAATTTCATCGTGCAAATGATCGTCTTGATAGATAGGCATGTAGTATCTTGCCCCTAGCCTTGGTAAGCTTTTGCGAAGAGGTCGATTTAAGGCATTATTAACTTGTGCTCCAAGTGGAGAGCTGAATTGGGTCGCTACTGGTTCAAGATAAGCGGTGGTGAAAGCAAGCGCCTCATCCAGTATACTTTCACCATGCACCCTGAGATGTGTAGCTTCATATAAGCTTAACATTCCTCGAATGTCTTTCACAAGAGATTTCTTAAAGTTCCCATTGCTGTCCTTCAACTTGTTGAAGACATCTGCTTCGCCACCCATTGCATGATTAGCATCAAATTTAAACATGTAATTAAATAATATAAGTGGTAAATTCGTAATTAATTTAAAAGAACAAAGGAACAAGGAGAAAAGTAAGAACAAATACTGCAGGATATGTTATAACCATGTTGTCTCAGTAATCGAAATTCAAGAGAGATGGAATACAAGTCATCATTCTCATCTTTCAGACCACTGTCTTGATGAGCCTCGTAGGCTTTCTCTAAGATTTGATCAATGTCAGTTTGAAAATGGTAGGAACGCCTAACCTCTGGATTCTGTCAACCAAGTCAAGTTTCTCTGTCGGCTTGTTAACATTAGCCTTTAGGATTCTCTTAATTTCTTCCCTTAGATCATGTAGCTTTTTCTGATCAGCAGCTTCCTTATAAATAAGGAAATCGAAGAAGAAACGCGCGCCATTAGTAATTAATGTGTGGGATTTTGTATATATATATAAAATTGGGAGTATTTTTGAAACAGTAATTTTTATTTTTTTTAATGAATATTATAGCACTTAATTGGTACCTTTTTTGTACAAGGGTTTACGCATTGACGGAGCTATGCAGAGACAAAAAATTAAATAAACATTTCAAGAATTTGTCTGCTTCATGTTAATTAGAAACCAAACCATGACTATGGTAGCTTTTTTTGTTTAACTCACGATAAATTTCTAAGACATCCGTCTACTATATGAATATTGTATCAATAGATATGTGTGTACGTATTGAAGATATTTTGCTTAAGTAAAAATCGGAGTATAACTTAGTTATATATATAACTAGGAGAATAAATTTAGACTCCTGCTAAGTAGTAATTTTATTGTTTATCAACTTCGATGTACCTATTTACTAAGATTATCTAATAAGAAAATCAAATTAAAAAAAAAAAAAAAAAAAGATACAGATACAATATAGGAGAAAGAAACTATATATAAAAGCATTAATTAATGTTTTTAAATATTATATATGGCAAATGGTAATTGGCATGCACCTATATATTTGAACAGGGGTTGGCTATATATGGTAAAGAGGACCATCACTGGTCCTAGTATGACTTAGTATTAACACGTATTAAAAACTTTGTAATGAAACTGTCTCAAACAAGTTCAAATTAAATTAGACGAAATCAATAAGCACTATTTTACCACAGAGTTACTAGCATAAGAGAGGAAATGATCCCCCCAAATGCTAGGATGAAAATTTGCTGAGCGCCGATTTGTATCTTGCTTAGCAACTTTGATTGAAGTTGGCACTGCTGAAACTTGAAGAGACATTACGAATTTCTGTTTAAGAAAAAACAACAAAATAAGATTTGAGTATAAGAATGGTCTCAGGCTCATGTATTATATCCAGATATACATAGTGTAATTAGTTCTTATAGCATGTTTTCTTTTTCCAGCTCATTTAACTCCTTTTCTCTTTTTTTTTTTTTTTTTTTTTTTTTTTTTGACTATTATGTACATATGATATGTTCTTATATGTTCTTAAAACTATGTCAAAAAGGATGTGTTCTGATTTATATCTTGCTTAAACTTCGTTGCCTATTTGTTCGTGCTCAGGTTTATTTCACTTATTTAGATTGTTTAACATAAAACATATATGCTGCTAGTGAAAAATTTATGCAAGTATGAGAGAGACATCTTTAAATGATATAAATAAACACATATAACGTCTTTAAATACTTTTCTAAACATCTGTCAAAAGAGATCAAATATTTATTTAGAAACTAATCATTTGGTCAACAAATTTTGAGTAAGATAGCACAACAAGAACTCCATTAAAATTCTTCACTTTCATTAAGTAATAATTAATATAAAATATGGACTACATAGGTCTTTTTACTATTTGTTCCTTAACTAGGTATATTCCATTTTTATAATCTATCAATTAATTGTTTTTGTAGGTTGAACTTTAAAAAAAAAAAAATCTATGTACTTTTCTGAAACGTATACTCTAATATTTAAAAGATAAATCAAATCTTACAATCATGTTTTTGAGACTTTGAGTTCTATTTATATTTTTAAGCCACTTGGTATTCTTTTCTTAATTTTCTATTTTTAGGAAAAAAAAAAAAAAGTTCTATTCAATATTTGAGAATGACTCATTCTTCAATAGTTGAAGATAGATGGATTAATGTAACTTGAAGATTCCTGGGATATTGAAGGCTCAAAAAATTAAGAATCATATAATATATATTTACAATTATTTTGTATGCCATTTCTACAAAGCCAAAGTTTTTGTGTTTTCAAATTTTTGTAAATGTGAAAAACTCTTCCTGTGTTCATTTCATTTTGCATTTAGAAAATAAAAAATATTGTTTTAAGTATTCTTTGTTAGTATGCTATCAATAAAAAATACATGATGCTTACAAAGACTGTGAAGATCATTTTTAACACAATATTTTGTTAATAAATAATTTATCTTTGATGCTTACAAAAAATGCGAAGATCTTTCTTGACACAATATTTGTTATTATTTCATTTATTAGTCTAGACTCCTCTCTTTTTTTCTTAACAAATAATAACTACCAAAAAGTCTTTTATTTAAAATCCCTCATGGGCATAAAACAATTATTAATTTGTGATTGATAGGATGATTTTAATTATTATAGTCTCACATGTCAAATAATTAATTCCCTATTAAAAGAAAGAAAAAACTATTTTGTACTTGGTGCATGTTTAATCCAATTTGGAATATCTCATGGTGTACAAGTTACTAATGTTGTATTAAATTAATAATAATGATAATGATAACCATCTATTAAATCACCTGTTAAAATCATAGACCGAAATTGACAAATGACTTTGAACTTAATTGGGTATAGCTTTATAAATTATATATTTAAGTGTAAGCTGTAACCCAATTGATCAACACAAACAAATATAAAAAAGCTAAAAGTTTTATATATAGATAACAAATATTTTTAACATATATAAATTTATTCAAATTGTAAAGTTTAAGGAATAAAAAATTTAAAATAAAATAAAATATACAAGTGAAATTGTGAATAACTCTTTCGTTGTCCATTTCATTTTGCATTTAGAAAATACAAAACAATATTGCTTTTAATATTCTCTATTAACAAAGAAATAAAAGAGGGATCCGAAATACAAGACCACATTTATTGTTCCATCGTTTTCATCTAGAAAACATTTTTTACCTCATTATATTTTTGGTAAATATATTTAATTAAATTTAAAATTATAAAATTACAAATAACATCAACAATATTTTTACTTTGGTATGCTATTTGTCAACAGTTTATGATGTTCACTTACTCTCCCAGTACGATGTTTGGAAGATTTAACAAAGTCCAATTTGGTAATCAAACGAATTTTTTTTTTTTTACTCAGAAATGATAAACCGTGAGATCTTTCTTAACACGATGTTCTTGATTATTTCATTTATTTTATAAAATCTAAACCATTTATTCGTTTCCTGACAAATAATATCTACAGAATTCTTTTATCAAGAATTATTATGGTATAAAACAAAGAGTGAAGTTTCATATCTAGTGGATGATAAATTCTTTAAAACAAACTAACGAGATATAGTTCTTTATTATCACTATTATCACATTTAATTTTTATTATTAATTAACATTTATATATAACTCTATTACTCCTTGTGAAAATGAGATGTCTGATGTTAAAAGTTTTTAAATTACCAAGTGATTTAAAACTTAAGCAGAAATGTTACCTTGTTGATTTTAAGAGTCCATTAAATGTAAACATAAAGCAAAACATAAACATCAAGTAACACACAAAGATTTTTACATGGTTCGCAAAATACCTATATCATGGGACAAGTCCAGAATGAAGTCAATCTACTAGGTTTACTTTACAGTTCAATTACAAAGTTAGAGATTAAGCCTCAATTGCCATAATACCCCTGCTTTGCAATGTGTTTTGGCAACGTTTCAATCTCTACCTTTGCTTAAAAACGTCAATCCAATGAGCTTACAAGACATATAACCAGTATGGTTAGTGCTGAACTTCTCTCAAGGACCAAAAAGAAGACACACTTCAGTGGAGGAAGTTCAACACACTTCTATCTCATAGTGAGCAGGGATGCATTCTAGGTACTTTGAAGGAGATATTTTAAAGCTTTACCTAAGCATAGAAACTTGACAAACAACAAAGTAAATAATCAGAGAATATTCTGTATACTTTTCAGAGAGATATCAGGCTCGAAAAAGTGCAAAGGAGGGGATTTATATAGAAAACAGTCAGCCATGCTGGAAGATAGCAAGCATCCCTATTGAATTACCTTTATAAAAGTTAAATCCAATATCAAGATGCACTATCAAAGAAAATAACAACTTTCAGCACATTGAAAATAAATTTGATGGGTGTAAAGGACTACAAAATATCATAACAAAGAATAAAATAGCTCATGCATTCTAGAAGCTCAATACGTGTAACTCAGAAAAACTGCCAGATACGAGTGATCACTCTAACTCAGAGGTGCTCACCCGATATGCAGATAACCAACATAAGGGAAGTGGTCACCTTACAGGTGGTCACTAAACATGGGTGGTCATATGGAAGTTCAAATAAAAATGATGTGCTAAGACAAAGGTAAGGTGATCATACAGATTCAGAGATGCCACTCTAGGTTCATAAGTTGACAAAATAACTTACATGTTCATTTGTGATATTGTACACAGATGATAGATCTGATGAATGGATCACATTGTTAGAAATTTTTTTGATTGTGGCTAATATTAATTATAATTTGTTTTATTTAAAATCGGGTAAATGTGTAGTTCGAATAAGTATGCAGATGGACTTTATGGATCGTTCCAAGATTGCCCAATACACTCATTATAATAATCTGTAGACAACTAGTGTGGGCTTGAGCCTTATGGGACCCAATTAACCAACATAAAATTGGCTAGGTTCCCTTTTCAAACGCATCAAAACAACTTAAATATTGTAAGTCTATTCAGATGTGTTATTGGAAAGGAAAACCTATGCTTTCTATCGCTTCTAGAAAACTGTCGCTCTTCTATAAGGAATTCAAGAATCAGAATCATGGTACAATAGGTTTGTCCATAACCTTTCATTATTGATTCTATATTCTATAATCTATGTGTTTTGATTATGACTAGATTCTATTCTTATTGTTTAATAAATGTTGATAGAATTCATGTATAATTTTCTTCCGCACTAGCCCTTTTGTAGCGTTTGAATCATATAATAATGTTTTATTATAGGGGGATGCTATAGTAACGGAAAGATAGATCACCTTGAAGACTATGAGAATGTTTAGAAAATATGTTTGGTTGTTCGAATAAATTGGTAATATATCTTTGGGTGGGAGGATAAATGATGGGTATGTTTATAGACTATAAATTGCCCTCCTTTTAAATGTTAATATAATATTTGTTTTGATCATTTCTTTTAACCCCATACATTTAAATTTTTCTAACACCTCAATCATATAAAACTTTAATTTATAGCAAAATCACCCCACCCATCCCAAGCCACTGCCGGTAGCCAGCCACCCACCACAAGCCGTGCCGCAATCAATTGAATGGCGCACGACTGGCATATATGGTCAGCCATGCGTCGCAAATCCATGGTCGTTTCATGGCCAAATATATGGCCATTTCACGCCAAAGATGTGGCGGTGAAATGGCCACAAATCTGGCCATGAAAAGGCCAGATCTTTGGCCGTGAAACATCATAGAAATGCCAGATCTGGCTATTTTTGGCCAGGATCACCCTTATCATGCACGCCAACTAGATCCTGCCGTCTAAACCATTACAAGACTAACCTAGTGGCCGGTGGTGGTTTTGGGTGGCTGAGTGTATTTTTTTAACTTTTAAACTTTGTGGTTGAGGTGTTTAGCTAATTTCTCAAATTAAGGGGCTGGCTTAATTGTTATTTGGTAGACATTTGAGGCAATGTGTTTGAAAGTATTTAATTAAGTTTAAATAGGTACAAAAAAAAAATTACCCGTATGTTTAATCCTAGGGGTGGGAGAGGGTATCATATTACCCCCTACATTACAACAATAAACATGTTTGTAATAAAAGATACCGGCAATATTTATTACTTACTTAAACCAAACATCGGAATCTTCAAAATAAATAAGCTTACCCTATTTCTTATATGCCTCCAATTCAAACACACCTTAAGTTAGTTTAAATTTGTGATAGATGACAAATGGACCAATTGAGAAAAACTGCAAAAAACAAATGGGTCAATTGGAGCCAAACAAAAAATACATATGCAAACACAAGTCAAATAAATTAGACGTGACAGAGAATTTAACTTTGATAGTTAATTAACTCTTGTATCATGATAAATAATTCTAATCCAAACTATAATCATGGGGGATCAAATTGTAATTCTCAATTGTGAAGAAGTTTATACTGTTTCTTAAAGTTTATAAAAATTATACAACAAAAAACAGTTGGTTATATCCTATAGATTAATATGATTCTAAATTCTCTAAAGTAAAAAAGTGAACAAATTTTGTTTGTTGGAAATTCTTCACTATAAAATAATATTAATATATATTGCTCATTAGGCTAGCTATGAGTTCTTATAACATAAATTGATGGGTTGAGCTTTCCAACTAATATAATTAAAACCACTAGTTTTTATTTCTCATTAATTTGGTGTGTTCCACGAAGTTAAGTGATATAACTAAAACTATATGATCATAGAAGACAATTTTTCCCACTAAATTTTTTTTTTTTAATAACCACAATGCCTCGGCCAGCATGCGCATACCTCAGTTAATCCTGGGACCAATTGATATCTTACAAACCCAATGTTTCAGGTTAGCCACAATGTGGTAGGTGGCCCCAAGGTGGTTTGAACCCAAGATGTTAATGAAAGTAGCAAATCTTCTAGACTACCAGGCCAACCCCTTGGGGTTCTAACAATGTTTTATTCTACTTTCGGGCAAAGTTTGTAGCTTTAGCGTATATTGTCTCCAAATATCAATCAATATTTGGAATATAATAAGGTTAGTTTTTAAACATAAGAAGGTATGCAATTTAATTACATAAATTTTATATATAATTAGGATAGCAATTTAACTTCATAGCTTTACGCTGAGGAAATAATAATATGTTGTTTCTTAGAATGGATGAATTATTGTTGATGGTACTGGAATTCAGAGAACTCAAAACTAGGTGATTTTGATATCTTCTTTTTGTAATATTTTTTTGCGCACACAAGCATAAAGGTTCACTTTTTGCGGTTGAGTGGTCATGAAAGAACCATGGTGTGCTTATTAATGATAACCATTGGAAAATTTATTTATTTGTTTCAATTGTAAACTGATAAGTTGCTAATTTAAGTGTTTTAGGGTTGTTTTGATGTTAGTTTAGTTAACTTCTCATTTGTTTTCTTTGTTTTGATGTTAGTTTTGTTAAGTTTGAGATATGAATGGTTACCTATGATTTGGATAGCTTTTGTGTTTTTCGGGTTTGATTGAGTAGATTGGAATGAAATTGGGACTTAAAGCTTAAAGAGTTGAGGTTACCTAACATTCTTGAAGGCCACGGCCATGCCTTGATAGTTCACCGTGACCATGGTGGGGGAACAAAGATAAAACAAAGAGACCAAAAAGCAACACGGCCTAGGCGTGGTGTGTAACATCTACTGAAAACTATTACAATGCATGCATGATAACAAATAAAATTGGGCCCAAAGTTTTCTTTTTCATTACAACTCATATGTCTTTCATACACAAGAGTACTGTTTACAAAAATGCATTTTTAAAAGACAAAACAGGGGAACAGTGTAGCTATTGCTCCTCGCTTACCGAGGCCCCTCCGACCGCATCACACTAGAACCTGCATCCACAAAGGAAAATAACGGGGTGAGCACAATTAATGCTCAGTAAGTAAAACTCTCTAACTGTTTGTCCCCGTGTGAAACTCTTAATTCTTTCCTTTTTCTAATTCTGTTTCTGTTTCTGTTTCTACTAAATACCATGGCCTCATCTTACGGAGGTACGGCTGGACGGCGTCACACAGCACCATCTCACTCTCCATGACTATCGGTGGAATTCACACAGTACCAACCCGTTCTTAGTGACTACCGAGTGGGGATCACAAAGCACCTACTCGGTTTTTCCTAACTATCGGGAGGAGAACCACTTAGCACCTACCCGTTTTCATGACTTTTGGGTAACGATCACCAAGCATTAACCTTCTCTAGCCACTGTCGGGTGATGGTCACAAGCATCAACCCGCTTCTACTAACCGTTGGATGATGATCACAAAGCATCAATCCACTTATCTAATAATAATACGGATAGTGATCACAAAGCATCTACCCCATTTTACTTATTGGGTGACGATCACAAAGATCGACCCATCTCTAAGGGCTATTCGGATGATGATCACAAAGCATCCATCCGATCCCCATAACGGTCGGGTGATGATCACAAAGCATCATCCCAACTATACTACTCTTCAATTCATTCTATTGTAGCATTTTTTTTTTTAATGCTCTCTAACCCTTAGAGTAATTGTACCCACTAAGCTCTCTACTCATACAGTAATTGCATACACAATTTTCCTACACTTTCTTAGGTCACTTTTCCATGTACAACTAGTGCCTATGGATGGTTCAACTTCACCAATGCACTTAGAGATGCCAACATGCAATGTTGCAAGAATTAAGGTTCACTACTCACAACTCAAACCTCTACTAGGCATTCATCAACAACTCATGTGCATTATAAACTCTATTATAGCCATGATTCAAAACTTTCTTAACCATCCAAAATGGGAAAACCCCTTCACAAAGCCATAAAAACGTCAAACAAAACACTTCCAAAAGGGGTTCCATAACACCCCTTCAATTCATCTCAACTACCTTGCCAACCCAACAACCCATTTCTCATATTTCATATATAAGCATTCTTAAGGCATAGAAATCTCTATTAAAACCTCCATACATGGCATATTACATGTACATCACATACATACATCATGTCTATCAAAAACCCTAATTAAGAAATTTCATAAATCTCAACTTGGGTTGGGTTTTACTTACCTTGTTATGGAGAGACTTCACAAGTTCTTCCTTTCACTTGTTTTGGTTGACTTTTCCTCTACTCTTAACCAAAAGAATAAAAACCCTCAAACTTCAATATAGGTTAAAACTCCCAAATCACACAACTTAAGTAGAAATCCTCACCTTAGGAAGCCTTAGGTTGCTTTTCACCCCAATTCACTTCAAAAACCCTTGGAATTCCTTGATCAAAAGAAAAGAGAAGTTGAGAGGAGTAAAGATGGAGAGTTGCGTTTGAGAAGAAGAAATCAGGGGTTTGTTAATTCTAATTCCTTTTAATGAAATAAATAACAATCATTCCATTTTGCCCTTACTCTTCTTGGGAATTCCATCCATATCCTTTGATTCATTACAAACTCACCCCATATCAACATATCTCCATGAAAATTCCTTACAATTAACTCCCCACTTTTCCTGCTAATTAGGGTGAGAAAGGTCAAATTGCCCTTAGGGAAGAAAATATCTAAAACTTAACCAACAATAATCGGCCTGTCGCCGCGGCAAGAAAACTTATGTCGCCGCGGCGAAACTGTCCAGAGAGTTTCCCCGTGGTTTCAACACATCTTCGCCCGGCGAAGCTTGGTACACTAAAATTCTTCTATTTTCAACCAATTTCAGGGCAAGCATTCAACACAACACTCAAACAAACAATATTACTAGAAACCAACTCAGAAAGAGCAAAAGAAGACAATAACTACGTACCTCGACTGGGGCGTTCAATTCTCCCCCCCTTAAAAGAATTTCGTCCCCGAAATTCATGCAAATAACTCTGGGGAAACGATTCTGCATGTCTCGTTCTACTTCCTAAGTGGCCTCTTCCACTTTGTGATTCCTCCAAAGGGCCTTCACTAGCGGACACATCTTGTTCCGAAGTTCTTTAACCGTTCGGTCTAAAATCTGAACCGGACGTTCTTCGTATACTAGATTCTCTGCTACTTCAACGTCCTCTATGCTCAGGATGTGGAGGGGATCACTTACATACTTCCGTAGCATCGAGACATGGAAGACATCATGCACCTGTCCATGCTAGGTGGTAGTGCCAATCTGTAGGCCACTTTCCTACTCGTTGCAAGACCTCAAAAGGACTACATATCTCGGTGCTAACTTCCCTTTGTTCCGAAGCGCTTACTCGCTTGTAGGGGGAAACTTTCAGAAACACTTTGTCACCCACTTGGAATTCTACCTCTTTCCTCTTCAAGTCGGCATAACTCTTCTGTCGATCTTGGGCTTGTTTCATTCTACTTCTGATTACCTTCACATCTTCTACTAGTTTCTAAGTCATCTCTGGCCCAAGAGCGGTACTCAACTCATCTCTTCGCCTACTTCACATCCAATGAAGCGGAGACCTACACCGTCTACCATACAAAGCGCTCGTAAGGGCCATTCTAATTGTAGACTGATAACTGTTGTTGAGGCAAATTCCACTAATGGTAAACTCCATGCCAGGATACTCTATAATCCATGCAACAGGCTCTCAACATATCCTCGAGCACCTGATTCGTTCTCTCGGTTTGGCCATCTGTCTGAGGATGATAGGCAGTACTGAATGCTAAACGGGTACCCAACTCCTCTGTAAAACTGTCCAGAAGCTGAAACAAATCTGGAATCTCTATCGACACTATAGTCTTGGGCACACCATGCAATCTGACATCTCCTTAGGTAGTCTAAGCCAACTGATCTGTAGGGTACTTTCCCTTACTGGAAGAAAAGGGCTGACTTGGTTAACCTATCCACAATCACCCATATAGCATTATATCCTTTCTGCACTCTGGGAAACCCGTGATAAATCCATTGAAATGCTCTCCCATTTCCACTCTGGAATACTCAATGGTTGAAGCAACCCTGACGGCCGTTGATGTTCTGCTTTCACTTGCTGACAAGTTAGACATTTAGCCACAAACTCTGCAATGTCTTTCTTCATACCTGACCACCAATAGCCTTTCTTAATATCCTGTACATCTTGGTTGCTCCCGGATGAGCGGTGTACGGTGTGTCATGAGCCTCCATAAGATTTTCTGCTTCAACTCCTCATTTGGAGGTATGCACAACCGATTTCTGAAATAGAGGACACCATCTCTCACAAAGAACTCTGATGTCTTGCCCTCACGCACTTGCTGAACTGCTTTCCGACACCACTCATAGGCCATTTGCTTTACTCAATTTCCTCTAGTAAAGAAGACTGTACCTCTAGGCTGGCAATTCTCCCGGACCACCTCAATGCTCCTTAGACAATTCTTCTATTAACTCTTTCTGCCTGGTAAGCCGGAAAACATGGGCTTTTCTACTCAAAGCATCGGCTACTACATTGGCTTTCCCCGGTTGATACTTGATCTCACAATCATAATCCTTGACCAGCTCTAACCACCTTCTCTGCCTCATATTCAACTCCTTTTGAGTGAAGAAGTACTTCAAACTCTTATGATCGGGTGTAGATATTACTTCACACCATAAAGGTAATGCCTCCAAATCTTTAAGGCAAGACCACGGCTGCTAATTCTAAGTCATGCGTAGGTATCTGGTCTCGTACTCTTTCAATTGACGATAAGCATAAGCTATAACCCCTACCTAACTGCATCAGCACGGCGCCAAGTCCCTGCAAAGAGGCGTCGGTATAAATGTCATAATCCCACCCCTCCTGCGGTAACACTAGTACAGGAGCTGATGTTAACCTCTTCTTCAACTCTTGAAAGCTTTCTTCACTGCTGCTGACAGACAAAAGGAGTCTTCTGTTTAGTAGAGCTGTCAACGGTTTAGCCAACTGGGCGAATCCCAATACAAATCGCCGGTAGTAACCTGCTAAGCCCAGAAACTCCTGATTTCTTCACTGTTCTCGGCTTCTGCCATTCCAGGATTGCCTGCACTTTACTCGGATCTACTGAAATCCCTTCCTTGACACGGTATGACCCAGGAATATCACTTGGTTCAGCCAAAACTCACACTTAGAAAATTTAGCACATAACTTCTTTTCTCTCAGCCGTTGCAACACTAATCTCAGGTTTTTCATGTTCTTCTCTTGACTTCGAGTAAATCAGAATGTCGTCGATGAAGACAACATGAACTGATCCAAATACTCATGGAATACCCTATTCATCAAGTCCATAAAAACTGCTGGGGCATTAGTCAACCCAAAAGGCATCACTACAAATTCATAATGCCCATATCTGGTACGAAAGGCAGTTTTAGTACTCTTGCTCAACCACTCTTACCTGATGATACCCGGACCTCAAATCAATTTTGGAGAACACTGCCGCTCCTTTCAACTGATCAAAAAGGTCATCTATCTGGGGTAGCGGGTACTATTCTTCACTGTAACTTTATTCACTCCCTATAATCAATCACACATCCTTAGTGATCCATCCTTCTTTTTCAAACGGATTGGAGCTCCCAAGGGGAATGACTGGTCGGTATAAAGCCTTTATCTAAAAGCTCTTGGAGTTGCTTCTTTAATTCTTGGAGCTCAGCTGGGGCCATTCGATAAGGGGCTTTAGTATTGGTGCTGTCCCAGGTGCTAGTTTCGATACTAATTCTACCTCCCTCTCTGGAGGCAAACCCGATAACTCTTCCGGAAACACATCTAGGAAGTCTCGAACTATAGGCACCCTCTGAATCTCTAACTGTGGAACATCACCACTTTGCACTACATGGGCAATATAACCCGCAGCACCCCCTTTTTTCAACATCTTCCTGGCTTTCACATTACTAATCAGCATGCTCAACTGATGACCTTCTCAAAATAAACTTATCTCCACAATCGGGTAAACCTCGCTTCTTTTTCCGACAGTCAATCTTTACTCCATATCTCCCTAGGAAGTCCACGCCCAGAATCACATCAAAATCGGGCATATGAAAAACTATTAAGTCAACAGTTAACTCTCTACCCTGGATCACTAAGGACTCTTAACAAAATCTCTTGGTCACGACACTAACCCCATCGGGTAGTTCTATCTTAATGGGTTGTGTCGTTCTAGTAGGTTTCAAACCTATACTCTCAAGCATCCCATAAGATATGAACGAATGAGTAGCACCTGAATCAATTAAAGCATATAAGGGACTGCATGAATAATAACTGACCAGTAACGGCTGATGGACTGGCCTCTGCTTCCCCTGTGCCACAGTAAAAACTCTGGCATTCGCAGTACCTCCTGAATCCTGAGTGGTTGGTGGAAGAGGAGCTTTACAATCTCTCATCATGTGCCCTAGCTGTCGGCACCTATTACACTCTCTGATCCCTCAGACATTCTCGGGGTGATTCTTCCCGCATTTAGGCAAGGAGGAAACCCTTCCGTCCGAGGTCGCTTATTCTTCCACTCTTTTCTTTCTGTCTATACTGAAACTTCTTTTTCTGATTCTTCATTTCTTTACCTCTTACACCCCCATGCTTCTCTCTCTGGGGAGTAGAGGGTAGCTCCCTTGGTCCTCCTGTCGAGGATTCTACGGGAAGATTTTATTCTCAAAAATCTCCGCCTTCATCGCCCGCCTCAAAGCCTCACTATAATTCCGAGGAGGGTTGGAGCTTGTCATTATTATATCCCAGGCTATCTCTGGTTCAATCCATGTACAAACTTATCCCTTCTCAAGGGCGGAGTGCTAACTATTCCCGGTGAAACCTTGCAAGAGCGTTGAACTTCACTGTGTACTCTTTCACAGCGCTAGCCCCTTGCTGTAAACTGATAAATTCTTGACCTTCTCATGAACTTGGTCCTCTGTTCTATACTCAGCCTCAAACTCTTGCCTAAACTCTTCCCACGTCATTACTGTCGTCATGAGTTCTTCCATTAATTCCCACTAAATTGGGCATCACCCCGAAACAAGAAACTCGCATACCGGATCTTCTCCCGGTCTGACATGGGAAATAAACCCGTGGCGTTCTACTGACCAGCCACTCTTCTGCTATTACTGGATCTGTAGTACCCTTAAACTCTGAGGGTTGATGCTGGCTAGAGAGACCGTAAATCGATTCAACTCTACTCTGTACGGGGGAGGTACCGGTTGTCCTCTCTCGACATGCGTAACTGGCGGTACCTGTACGGGGCGTACCACTCTCCCCTGAGTTTCAGCCATAACTTGCTGTATAATTCCCCGGATTCTAGCTTCATCCAAGGGAGGGGGCGTAGACTCTGGTGGGTTAGAATGTTCTCCTTCATTCACCACACCTTATACCGCGATTTCGATAACTATGCCTCATCTACAAAATGATCACACTAATGAACTCAAGAAACATTACTGTAAGGAAAGAATTACTCACACAGTCGGTTAGAGGACGTCGTGGCGTGAGAATAGTACACTGTTCAATCCAAAATCTTTGCTCTGATACCAAAAATGTAAATCTACTGAAAACTATACAATGCATGCATGTAAAATATAAAATTGGGCCCAAAGTTTTTTTTTCATTACAACTCATAGTTTTTCATACACAAAGAGTACTGTTTACAAAAATGATTTTTAAAAGACAAAACAGGGGAACAGTGTAGCTATTGCTCCTCGCTTGCCGACACCCCTCCGACCGCATCAACACCTAGAACCTGCATCACAAAAAAATAACGGGGTGAGCACAATTAATGCTCAGTAAGTAAAACTCTCTAACTGTCTGTCCCTGTGTGAAACTCTTAATTCTTTCCTTTTTCTAATTCTGTTTCTGTTTCTGTTTCTACTAAATACCATGGCTCATCTTACCGGAGGTACGGCCGGACGGCGTTCACACAGCACCATCTCACTCTCCATGACTATCGGGTGGAATTCACACAGTACCAACCCGTTCTTATGACTACCGAGTGGGGATCACAAAGCACCTACGGTTTTTCCTAACATCGGGAGGAGACCACTTAGCACCTACCGTTTTCATGCTTTTGGGTAACGATCACCAAGCATTAACCCGTCTCTAGCCACTGTCGGGTGATGGTCACAAGCATCAACCCGCTTCTACTAACCGTTGGATGATGATCACAAAGCATCAATCCACTTATCTAATAACTAATCGGATAGTGATCACAAAGCATCTACCCCATTTCTATACTTATTGGGTGACGATCACAAAGCATCGACCCATCTCTAAGGGCTATTCGGATGATGATCACAAAGCATCCATCCGATCCCCATAACGGTCGGGTGTGATCACAAAGCATCATCCCAACTATACTACTCTTCTAATTCATTCTTTGTAGCATTTTTTTTTTTTAATGCTCTCTACCCTTAGAGTATTGTACCCCTAAGCTCTCTACTCATAGAGTAATTGCATACCAATTTTCTACACTTCTTAGGTCACTTTCCATGTACAACTAGTGCCTATGGATGGTTCAACTTCACCAATGCATTATGAGATGCCAACATGCAATGTTGCAAGAATTAAGGTTCACTACTCACACTCAAACCTCTACTAGGCATTTCATCAAACAACTCATGTGCACTATAAAACTCTATTATAGCCATGATTCTAAAACTTTCTCTAACCATCCAAAATGGGGAAAAACCCCTTCACAAAGCCATAAAAACCTGTCAAACAAAACACTTCCAAAAGGGGTTCCATAACAACCCCTTCAATTCCATCTCAACTACCTTGCCAACCCAACAACCATTTCTCATATTTGCAATATATAAGCATTCTTAAGGCATAGAAATCTCTATTAAAACCTCCATACATGGCATATTACATGTACCTCACTACATACATCTGTCTATCAAAACCCTAATTAAGAAATTTCATAAATCTAACTTGGTGGGTTTTACTTACCTTGTTATGGAGAGACTTCACAAGTTCTTCCTTTCACTTGTTTTGGGTGACTTTTCCTCTTACTCTAACCAAAAGAATAAAAACCCTCAAACTTCAATATAGGTTAAAACTCCCAAATCACACACTTAAGTAGAAATCCCTTACCTTAGGAAGCCTTAGGTTGCTTTCTACCCCAATTCACTTCAAAACCCCTTGGAATCCTTGATCAAAAGAAAAGAGAGTTGAGAGGAGTAAAGGGAGAGTTGCGTTTGAGAAGAAGAATCAGGGGTTTGTTAATTCTAATTCCTTTTAATGAAATAAATCACAATCATTCCCATTTTGCCCTTACTCTTCTTTGGGAATTCCATCCATATCCTTTGATTATACAAACTCACCCCCATATCAACAATTCTCCATGAAAATTCCTTACAATAACTCCCCACTTTCCTGCTAATTAGGGGTAGAAAGGTCAAATTGCCCTTAGGGAAGAAAATATCTAAAAATTAACCAAATTTAATCGGCCTGTCGCCGCAGCGAAGAAACTTATGTCACCGCGGCGAAACTGTCCAGAGAGTTTCCCCGTGGTTTCAACACATCTTCGCCCCGGCGAAGCTTGGTACACTAAAATTCTTCTATTTTCAACCAATTTCAGGGCAAGCATTCAACACAACACTCAAACAAACAATATTACTAGAAACCAACTCAAATAAGAGCAAAAGAAGAGACAATAACTACGTACCTCGGGTGGGGCGTTACATGGTGACTTGAATTTGGAGCCGTGGCAGAAACTATTAGGGCATTTTTGTAAATTTTTCTTTCCTTTTTCACTTAGGAATCTTTTGGGTATTTAAGTATACTTGAGATTAGTTGTGAAGGGACGAATTTTGCATATTTTTGACATGAGAAGACGCATTCTTGGGGCTTGAAGACTGAAGATCAAATTTAAGAGTTTAATTTTTGTTTATTTTCAAGTATAAATATGTCTTCTTTCTTCTCTATTTATTTCTTTGTTCTTAGGATGGAGTAAATCTCTTTTGTTAGGGAAGGATGAAACCCTAATTATGTTTTGAACAATTTTTATTCTTAATACCAGATTTATGTTGATGAATTTGTGCAAGAGTTTAGGTTTAATGCTTTATGAATGTTGGATTGATTTAATTACCTTGATGATGTTTTGAATACAGAAGTTAGGGTTTATTGCTTAATTCATATTCATAATTTTTTTATTGGAATAACACTGCACATCGTATTAAAACTAGAAGTAATCGGATGGAGATTCTAGGTTAATTTGTGGTCCATCTAATTCATAATCGAATAAGGCGAATTAGTCGTAAGGGATTGGTGAATTTATGCTTCTTAATTTCAGAGTAACCGAATAGGAATCTATATTAATTGAATATTATACTTGAATAAGGATAATTGGCCTTAGAAGAATCCTACTAATTCATAGCACAAACGGGTTTTAAGAGTAGTTGTCAAGCATAATTAAGGGGAAATTTGTACCCTAACTTCATTAATACTGCAAAGTTCTTCACATGATTTATTTGTTTAATTTAGTTATTTTTAATCCGTTATTTTTACACTTTACAATTTTGTTTTCTCAAATAACATGAAGGTAGTTTTAGGTAATTATGAATAATTGATTTGATCTCTGTGGGATGATACTCAAACTCATCACTATATTACTTGAACACAACTACTGCACTTGCTAGAGTTGATTTAGTTGCATCAAGTTTTTGTTGCCAGGGATCATTAGATTGTTTGTGATTATTTTGAGATTACCTGTTATTTTGAGATTTGTTTTTTTTAAATTTTGTTTGTTTTTATTGGAAACCAATAGGTGTTTCTGTTAGTGTATGACCAGAGCTTCTGGAAAGATTTTACTAGCATTGATCCTGAGATAGAGCACACTTTTCATGCAAGAAAGAGAGCAATCAAGAGGGAGATCATGGGTGATCACGATAACCAAAATAGTGGAACACCACCAACAACTCATTCATTGAACGAGTAGTCTACCCCATCTTTAAATAGAGCAGCATTGAGCATTTGACGACCAATGATCAATGCCAACAACTTTGAGATAAAGCCAGCAATCATCAAGAGGATTCTGTAGTTAGTGCAGTTTAGTAGTTTGGCACATAAGGATCCTAACTTACATATTGCAAATTTCTTAGAAATTTGTGATACTTTTAAGCGCAATGGAGTTTCCGATGAAGCTATGAGACTAAGATTGTTCCCATTTTCATTAAGAGACAAAGCTAAGAGTTGGTTGACCTCATTACCAACAGGCTCGACTGCAACTTGGGAATAGATGACACAAAAATTCTAAAGTAGGTATTTTCCTCTTGAAAAGACTTCACAGTTGCATAATGATATTAATGTGCTTGTGTAGGTGGATACAAAGTCACTATACGAAGCATGGGAAAGGTTCAAGGACATGCTCCAAAGATGTCCCCACCATGAATTACTGGTTTGGCTGCAAATTTAGACGTTTTATAATGGTCTTAATAGTGAAGTTCGGAATACGATCAATGATGCTGTGGGTGGTACTTTAGGTAAGAAGACACCCAAACAAGCTTATGAATTGCTAGAGGAAATGGCTTCAAATTCTTATCAATGGCCAATAGAGAGGTTGCCTGTGAGAAGAACGTCGGGTGTTCATAACATAGATGCTATCACAGTTTTGGTAGCACAAATGCAGGCATTGAATAAGAAGATTGATGTACTTCAATTTCAGAAACCTACAATAGTTGCTTTTACATGTGATTTTTGTGGCAAAGATCACTCTAACCCTAAGTGTCAGTCAGGTAACATGTTTACTGTTAATTCTATGCCTGACCAAGCTAACCATGTTTCAAATTTCCATAAGCCTAATAACAATCCATACAGTGAAACATATGATCCAGGGTGGAGGAATCAACCAAATTTCTCTTGGAGTAACAACAATCAAGTGAAACCTTCACCGCCAAGTTTTCAATCTCAAAAGAAGAAATCAAATTTAGAGGAGATGATGGCTATAATAACTTCTTTCTACTAATATACTTAGAAAAATATACTATGACAAAAGTATACATATAGCAAATGAAAAATAAATGGGCCCAAAAATTTTCTTTGTTAAATATATATTATTCTGTACATAGCAAAATAACATATATACAAGCTTTTACAATGGTGGACAGTGATGCCATTTCTCTCCGCTTATTGACGTCCTCCTGACCGCTGCTCACTTATTTCCTGCAAAACACGGAAAACAACGGGGTAAGCACAAAAATGCTCAGTAAGTAAATCCTCTTCTCTTTTATCCCCACAACTTGCTCTTGATTCTTTCCTTAATTCTTTTCTTCTTCATTCTTTCTTAGGTATTTCTCTTTTCTTTCTCTGTTTCTAATTCTCATTGTTCTTTCTTTCTTTCTAATTCCCACTGTTCTTTCTTTCTCTCTGTTCTTTCTTTCTATTTTTTCTAACCATGATGGAATTCATGGTAATATGTATAAATAAAATGCATATGCAATAATGCATAAAAATGCATTTTCTTTCTTCTTTTCTATTTCTTATTTTGTTTCTTTTCTTGCTTGCTCAAGCTCTTCTTTTCTTTTTTTTTCTTTGCTTGCACAAGCTTTCTTATTCTTTCTTATTCTTATTCTTATTCTTTCTTTCTTATTCTTTGCCGATCAGACTCAGTTGATGCATGGATTCGAAACCTTGGCCGTGTGAGTGAGTACGGTCCTCATCTACATGCACTTTTGCGGACCGTACAAATTCTTTCTTCTTCTAATGCCACTCAATTAAGGTGGCGTGCATGTAGGAAATTCTTCTTGGTATAGCCCTCATCCACATACACTCTTACGGGCCATAAAAATTCTTTCTTCTTCTTAGGCCACTCAATTAAGGTGGTGTGTATATGGGAAGTTCTCCTTCTTATCACCCACGGGTTCCCCATCGCAACAACCCTTTCTTTTCTCTTCATTAGCACTTTTCTTTCTTTAATTCTTTAGTGCTTTTCTTTCTTTCTCTTTATTCTTAAAATTCTTTATTACTTCTTTAAGTTCTTATGCATATGCAAATATATGCATGTGGATGGCTCATGCTCATAATTCTTTCTTATGTGCAATCATGTAATCCAAATATGCAATGTTGCACAAAAATGAGGTTTCTCTGCTCATGCATATGTTTCTCTTAGGCATTTCATCAAACAACATGCATGCATACTTAAAGTCTAGCTTTGGTAAATCTCTACTTCTTTCTTGAACCATCCATAATTGGATTAAAACTCCTCTATATTAAAGCTGAACCTGGCTAGGAAAGTTACTTCAAAATATTCCACTTAAATTCTTTCTAAATGTAACCAAACTTCATTTAAATGCGCTCCTGTTGTAAAAGTAATCTAATATTGTTTGAACATTTCTTTTAACCCCATACATTTGAAATTTTCTAAACAACTCAATATATAAAACTTTAATTTATAGCAAAATCACCCACCCATCCCAAACCACTGCCGGTAGCAGCCACCACCACAAGCCACCGCCGCAATCAATTGAATGGCGCACGACTGGCCATATATGGTCAGCCATGCTCGGCAATCCATGGTCGTTCATGGCCAAAATATGGCCATTTCACGCCAAAGATGTGGCGTGAATGGCCACAAATTGGCATGAAAGGCCAGATCTTTGGCGTGAAACAATCATGAATAGCCAGATCTGGCTATTTTTGGCCATGGATCACCCTTATCATGCACGCCAACTAGATCCTGCCGGTTACACCATTACAAGACTAAGCTAGTGGCGGTGGTTTTGGGGGGCTGAGTGTTTTTTTTAACTTTTAAACTTTTTTGTGGGTGAGGTGGTTTAGCTAATTTCTCAAATTAAGGGGCTGGCTTAATTGTATTTGGTAGACATTTGAGGCAATTTGTTTGAAAAATTTAATTAAGTTTAAATAGGTACAAAAAAAATTACCCGTACTGTTTAATCTAGGGGTGGGAGAGGGTATCATATTACCCCCTACATTACAACAAAAACATGTTTGTATAAAGATACGGCAAATTTATTACTTACTTCAAACCAAACATCGGAATCTTGCAAAAATAATGAAGCTTACCCCTATATCTTATAGCCTCCAATTCAAAAACACACCTTTAGTTATGTTTAAAAATTTGTGATAGAGACAAAGGACCAATTGAGAAAACTGCAAAAAAACAAATGGGTCAATTGGAGCCAAACAAAAAACATATGCAACACAAGTCAAACTAAATTCAACGTGAAGAGAATTTAACTTTGATAGTTAATTAACTCTTGTATCATGATAAATAATTACTTAATCCAAACTATAATCATGGGGATCAAATTGTAATTCTCAATTGTGAAGAAGTTTATACTGTTTCTTAAAGTTTATAAAAATATACAACAAAAAACAGGGGTTATATCCATAGATTAATATTGATTCTAAATTCTCTAAAGTAAAAAAGTGAACAAATTTTGTTTGTGGAAATTCTTACACTATAAATTAATATATAATATATATTGCTATTAGGCTAGCATGAGTTCTTATAAACAAAATTGATGGGTTGAGCTTTCCAACTAATAATAATTAAACCACTAGTTTTATTTCTCATAATTTGGTGTGTTCCACGAAGTTAAGTGATATAACTAAAACTTATGATCATAGAAGACAATTTTCCTCCACTAAATTTTTTTTTTTTTTAATAACCACAATGCCTCGGCCAGCATGCGCATACCAGTTATCCTGGGACCAATTGAATATCTTACAAACCCAATGTTTCAGGTTAGCACAAATGTGGTAGGTGGCCCCAAGGTGGTTTGAACCCAAGATGTTAATGAAAGTAGCAATCTTCAGACTACCAGGCCAACCCTTGGGGTTCTAACAATGTTTATTCTACTTTCGGGCAAAGTTTGTAGCTTTAGGTATAATTGTCTCCAAATATCAATCAATATTTGGAATATATAAGGTTAGTTTTTAAACATAGAAGGTATGCAATAATTACATAAATTTTATATAATAGGATACAATTTAACTTCTATAGCTTTACGCTGAGGATAAATAATATATGTTGTTTCTTAGAATGGAATGAATTATTGTGATGGTACTGGAATTCAGAGAACTCAAAACTAGTGTTTTGATATCTTCTTTTGTAAATTTTTTTGCGCACACAAGCATAAAGGTTCACTTTTTGCGGGTTGAGTGGTCATGAAAGAACCATGGTGTGCTTATTAATGATAACCATTGGAAAATTATTTATTTGTTCAATTGTAAACTATAAGTTGCATAATTTAAGTGTTTTTAGGGTGTTTTGATGTTAGTTTAGTTAACTTCTCATTTGTTTCTTGTTTGATGTTAGTTTTTGTTAAGTTTGAGATATGAATGGTTACCTATTGATTGGATAGCTTTGTGTTTCGGGCTTTGATTGAGTAGATTGGAATGAAATTGGGACTTAAAGCTTAAAGAAGTTGAGGTTACCTAACATTCTTGAGGCCACGGCCATGCCTTGATAGTTCACCGTGACCATGGTGGGGGAACAAAGATAAACAAAAGAGACCAAAAAGCAACACGGCTAGGCGTGGTGTGTAACATCTACTGAAACTATTACAATGCATGCATGATAACAATATAAAATTGGGCCAAAGTTCTTTTTCATTCAACTCATATGTCTTTATACACAAAGAGTACTGTTTACAAAAATGCATTTAAAGACAAAACAGGGGAACAGTGTAGCTATTGCTCCTGCTTACCGAGGCCCCTCCGACCGCATCAACACCTGAACCTGCATCCACAAAGGAAAATAACGGGGTGAGCACAATTAATGCTCAGTAAGTAAATCTCTAACTGTTTGTCCGTGTGAAACTTATTCTTTCCTTTTAATTCTGTTTCGTTCTGTTTCTACAAATACCATGGCCTCCTTTACCGGAGGTACGGCGGACGGCGTTCACACAGCACCATCTCACTCTCCAGACTATCGGGTGGAATTCACACAGTACCAACCGTTCTTAGTGACTACCGAGTGGGGACACAAAGCACCTACTCGGTTTTTCCTAACTATCGGGAGGAGACATTAGCACTACCCGTTTCTCATGACTTTTGGGTAACGATCACCAAGCATAACTGCTCTAGCCACTGTCGGGTGATGGTCACAAAGCATCAAACCGTTCTACTAACCGTTGGATGATGATCACAAAGCATCAATCCACTATCTAATAACTAATCGGATAGTGATCACAAAGCATCTACCCCATTTCTATTATTATTGGGTGACGATCACAAAGCATCGACCATCTCTAAGGGCTATCGGATGATGATCACAAACTCCATCCGATCCCCTAACGGTCGGGTGATGATCACAAAGCATCATCCCAACTATACTACTCTTCAATTCATCTATGTAGCATTTTTTTTTTTAATGCTCTCTACCCTTAGAGTAATTGACCCTAAGCTCTCTACTCATACAGTAATTGCATACACAATTTTCCTACACTTTCTTAGGTCACTTCCATGTACAACTAGTGCCTATGGATGGTTCAACTTCACCAATGCCTATGAGATGCCAACATGCAATGTTGAAGAATTAAGGTCACTACTCACACTCAAACCTCTACTAGGCATTTCATCAAACAACATGTGCATATAAACTCTATTATAGCCATGATTCTAAAACTTTCTTAACCATCCAAAATGGGGAAAAACAACCCTTCACAAAGCCATAAAAAACCTGTCAAACAAAACACTTCCAAAAGGGGTTCCAAACACCCCTTCAATTCATCTCAACTACCTTGCCAACCAACAACCCATTTCTCAATTTGCATATATAAGCATTCTTAAGGCATAGAAATCTCTATTAAAACCTCCATACATGGCATATTACATGTACATCAAATACATACATCATGTCTATCAAAACCCTAATTAAGAAATTTCATAAATTCA
This sequence comes from Pistacia vera, assembly GCF_008641045.1. Taxonomy (NCBI): domain Eukaryota; kingdom Viridiplantae; phylum Streptophyta; class Magnoliopsida; order Sapindales; family Anacardiaceae; genus Pistacia; species Pistacia vera. The sequence continues at coordinate 546,738 of NW_022196258.1, read as the reverse complement.
ACTTGGGTTGGGTTTTACTTACCTTGTTATGGAGAGACTTCACAAGTTCTTCCTTTCATGTTTTTGGTTGACTTTTCCTCTATCTTAACCAAAAGAATAAAAACCCTCAAACTTCAATATAGGTTAAAACTCCCCAAATCACACAACTTAAGTAGAAATCCTTACTAGGAAGCCTTAGGTTGCTTTTCTACCCCAATTCACTTCAAAACCCTTGGAATCCTGATCAAAAGAAAAGAGAGTTGAGAGGAGTAAAGATGGGGAGTTGCGTTTGAGAAGAAGAAATCAGGGGTTTGTAATTCTAATTCCTTTTAATGAAATAATCACAATCATTCCCATTTTGCCCTTACTCTCTTTGGGAATTCCATCCATATCTTTGATTCATTACAAACTCACCCCATATCAAATATTCTCCATGAAAATTCCTTACAATTACATCCCCACTTTTCTGCTAATTAGGGGTAGAAAGGTCAAATTGCCCTTAGGGAAGAAAATATCTAAAACTAACCAACAATTTAATCGGCCTGTCGCGCGGCAAAGAAACTTTTGCTCGCGGCGAAACTGTCCAGAGAGTTTCCCGTGGTTTCAACACATCTTCGCCCCGGCGAAGCTTGGTACACTAAATTCTTCTATTTTCAACCAATTTCAGGGCAAGCATTCAACACAACACTCAAACAAACAATATTACTAGAAACCAAAACAGAAAGAGCAAAAGAAGACAATAACTAGTACCTCGACTGGGGCGTACAATCTCCCCCCTTAAAGAATTTCGTCCCCGAAATTCATGCAAAAACTTGGGAAACGATTCTGCATGTCTCGTTCTACTTCCTAAGTGGCCTCTTCCACTTGTTGATTCCCTCAAAGGGCCTCCTAGCGGAAACACCTTGTCGAAGTTCTTTAACCGTTCGGTCTAAAATCTGAACCGGACGTTCTTCGTATACTAGATTCTCTGCTACTTAACGTCCTCTATGCTCAGGATGTGGAGGGGATCACTTACAACTCCGTATCATAGACATGGAAGACATCATGCACCCTGTCCATGCTAGGTGGTAGTGCCAATCTGTAGGCACTTTCTACTCGTGCAAGACTCAAAAGGACTACATATCTCGGTGTAAACTTCCCTTTGTTTCCGAAGCGCATTACTCGCTGTAGGGGGAAACTTTCAGAAAACACTTTGGCACCCACTTGGAATTCTACCTCTTCCTCTCAAGTCGGCATAACTCTCTGTCGATCTTGGCTGTTTTCATACTTCTGATTACCTTCACATCTTCTACTAGTTTCTAAGTCAATCTCTCTGCCAAGAGCGGTACTCAACTCATCTCTTTCGCCTACTTCATCCAATGAAGCGGAGACCTACACGTCTACCATACAAAGCCTCGTAAGGCGCCATTCTAATTGTAGACTGATAACTGTTGTTAGGAAAATTCCACTAATTGAACATCTCATGCAGGATACTCTATAATCCATGCAACAGGCTATCAACATATCTCGAGCACCTGATTCGTTCTCTCGGTTGGCCATCTGTCTGAGGATGTAGGCAGTACTGAATGCTAAACGGGTACCCCCAAAACTCCTCTGTAAACTTGTCCAGAAGGCTGAACAAATCTGGAATCTCTAGCTGACACTATAGTCTTGGGGCACACACATGCAATCTGACGATCTCCTTAAGTAGTCTAAGCCAACTGATCTGTAGTGGTACTTTCCTACTGGAAGAAAATGGGCTGACTTGGTTAACCTATCCACAATCACCCATATAGCATTATATCCTTTCTGCACTCTGGGAAGAACCGTGATAAAATCCATTGAAATGCTCTCCCATTCCACTCTGACTACTCAATGGTTGAAGCAACCCTGACGGCCGTTGATGTTCTGCTTTCACTTGCTGACAAGTTAGACATTTAGCCACAAATCTGCAATGTCTTTCTTCATACCTGACCACCAAAGCCTTTCTTAATATCCTGATACATCTTGGTGCTCCCGGATGAGCGGTGTACGGTGTGTCATGAGCCCTCAATAAGAATTTTTCTGCTTCAACTCCTCATTGGAGGTATGCACAACCGATTTTGAAATAGAGGACACCATATCTCACAAAGAACTCTGATGTCTGCCCTACGCACTTGCTGAATGCTTTCGACAACACTAATCGGCCATTGCTTTACTCTAATTTCCCTAGTAAAGAAGACTGTACCTCTAGGCTGGCAATTCTTCCCGGAACCCCCTCAATCTGCTCCTTAGACAATTCTTCTATTAACTCTTTCTGCCTGGTAAGCCGGGAAAACATGGGCTTTTCTACTACAAAGCATCGGACTACTACATGGCTTTCCCCGGTTGATACTTGATCTCACAATCATAACTCTTGACCAGCTCTAACCACCTTCTCTGCTTCATATTCAATCCTTTTGAGTGAAGAGTACTTCAAACTTTATGATCGGTGTAGATATACTCTTCACACCATAAAGGTAATGCCTCCAAATCTTTAAGGACAAGACCCCGGCTGCTAATTCTAAGTCATGCGTAGGGTATCTGGTGTACTCTCTTCAATTGACGATAAGCATAAGCTAACCCTACATAACTCACAGCACGGCGCCAAGTCCCGGCAAAGAGGCGTCGGTATAAATGTCATAATCCACACCTCCTGCGGTAACACATAGTACAGGAGTGATGTTAATCTTTCTTCAACTCTTAAAGCTTTCACATGCTGCTGACACAGACAAAAGGAGTCTTCTGTTTAGTAGAGCTGTCAACGGTTAGCCAACTGGGCGAATCACTAATCAAATCGCCGTAGTAACCTGCTAAGCCCAGAAACTCCTGATTCTTTCAGTCTCGGCTTCTGCCATTCCAGGATGCCTGCACTTTAATCGGAATCTACTGAAATCCCTTCCTTTGACACGGTATGACCCAGGAATATCAATGGTTCAGCCAAAACTCACATCTTAGAAAATTTAGCACATAACTTCTTTTCTCTCAGCGTTGCAACACTAATCTCAAGTGTTCTCATGTGTCTTCTTGACTTCGAGTAAATCCGAATGGTCGTCGATGAAGACAACAAGAACTGACTCAAATACCATGGAATACCCTATCATCAAGTCCATAAAAACTGCTGGGGCATTAGTCAACCCAAAAGCACACATACAAATTCATAATGCCCATACTGGTACGAAAGCAGTTTTAGTCAATCTTGCTCAACCACTCTCTGATGATACCGGACCTAAATCAATTTGGGAAACACTGCCGCTCCTTTCAACTGATCAAAAAGGTCATCTATCGGGGTAGCGGGTACTATTCTTCACGTAACTTATTCAACTCCCTATAATCAATACAAATCCTTAGTGATCCATCCTTCTTTTTCACAAACAGGATTGAGTCCCCAAGGGGAATGACTTGGTCGGATAAAGCTTTATCTAAAAGCTCTTGGAGTTGCTTCTTTATTCTTGGAGCTCAGCTGGGGCCATTCGATAAGGGGCTTTAGATATTGGTGCTGTCCAGGTGCTAGTTCGATACTAAATTCTACCTCCCTCTCGGAGGCAAACCCGAAACTCTTCCGGAAAACACATTAGAAGTCTCGAACTATAGGCACCCTCTGAATCTCTAACTGTGGAACATCACCACTTTGCACTACATGGGCAATATAACCGAGCACCCCTTTTTCAACATCTCCTGGCTTCACATTACTAATCAGCATGCTCAACTGATACCTTCTCCAAAACTAAAATATCTCCACAATCGAGGTTAAACCCTGCCTTCTTTTTCCGACAGTCCATTTTACTCCATATCTCCCTAGGAAGTCCACGCCCAGAAATCACATCAAAATCGGGCATATAAAACTATTAAGTCAACAGTTAACTCTCTACCCGGATCACTAAGGACTCTCTTAACAAAATCTCTTGGTCACGACACAACCCCATCGGGTAGTTTATCTTAATGGGTTGTGTCGTTCTAGTAGGTTTCAAAACCTAATCTCTCAAGCATCCCATAAGATATGAACGAATGAGTAGCACCTGAATCAATAAAGCATATAAAGGGACTGCATGAAAATAACGACCAGTAACGGCTGATGGACTGGCCTCTGCTTCCCCTGTGCCAAAGTAAAAACTCTGGCATTCGCAGTACCTCCTGAATCTGAGTGGTTGGTGGAAGAGGAGCTTTACAATCTCTCATCATGGCCCTAGCTGTCGGCACATTACAACTCTCTGCCCTCAGAAATTTCCGGGGTGATTCTTCCCGCATTTAGGGCAAGGAGGAACCCTTACCGCAGGTGCTTTTCTTCCACTCTTTTCTCGTCTATACTGAAAATCTTTTTCTGATCTTCATTTCTTACCTCTTACACCCCCCTGCTTCTCTCTCTGGGGAGTAGAGGGAGCTCCCTTGGTTTCCTGTCGAGGATTCTAAGGGGAAGATTTTATTCTCAAAAATCTCGCTTCATCGCCCGCTCAAAGCCTCACTATAATTCCGAGGAGGGTTGGAGCTTGTCATTATTATATCTCACGGCTATCTCTGGCTTACATCCATGTACAAACTTATCCCTTCAACGGGAGTGCTAACATTCCGGTTGCAAAATTGCAAGAGCGTTGAACTTCAATGTGTACTCTTTCACAGCGCTAGCCCCTTGCTGTAAACGATAAATTCTTGGACCTTCTCATGAACTTGGTCCTCTGTTCTATACTCAGCCTCAAACTCTTGCCTAAACTCTTCCCACGTCATTACTGTCGCGTCAGAGTGTTTCATTAATTCCCACTAAATTCGGGCATCACCCCGAAACAAGAAACTCGCATACCGATATTCTCCGTCTGACATGGGAAATAAACCCGTGGCCTTTCTACTGACCCAAGCCAACTCTTCGCTATACTGGATCTGTAGTAACCTTAAACCTGAGGGTTGATGCTGGCTAGAGACCGTAAATCGATTCAACTCTACTCTGTACTGGGGAGGTACCGGTTGTCCTCTCTCGACATGCGTAATGGCGGTACCTGTACGGGGCGTACCACTCTCCCTGAGTTTCAGCATAACTTGCTGTATAATTCCCCGGATTCTAGTTCTTAATGGGAGGGGGCGTAGACTCTGTTGTGGTTAGAATGTTCTCCTTCATTCACCACACCTTTACCGCTTTCGATAACTATGCTCATTACAAAATGATTCACCTAATGAACTCAAGAAACAATACTGTAAGGAAAGAAATTACTCACACAGCGGTTAGAGGACGTCGTGGCGATGAGAATAGACACTGTTCATCCCAAAATCTTTGCTCTGATACCAAAAATGAAACATCTACTGAAAACATTACAATGCATGCATGAAAAATATAAAATTGGGCCCAAAGTTTTTTTTCATTACAACTCATAGTCTTCATACACAAAGAGTACTGTTTACAAAAATGCATTTTTAAAAGACAAAACAGGGGAACAGTGTAGCTTATGCTCCCGCTTCCGACCCTCCGACCGCATCAACACTAGAACCTGCATCCACAAAGGAAAATAATACGGGGTGAGCACAATTAATGCTCAGTAAGTAAAACTCTCTAACTGTTTGTCCCTGTGGAAACTCTTAATTCTTTCCTTTTTCTAATTTGTTTCTGTTTCTGTTTACTTAACTACATGGCCTCATCTTACCGGAGGTACGGCCGGACGGCGTTCACACAGCACCATCTCACTCTCCATGGATGGGTGGAATTCACACAGTACACACACCCGTTCTTAGTGACTACGAGTGGGGATCAAAAGCACCTACGGTTTTTCCTAACTATCGGGAGGAGACCACTTAGCACCTACCGTTTCTCATGACTTTTGGGTAACGATCACCAAGCATTAACCCGTCTCTAGCCACTGTCGGGTGATGGTCACAAAGCATCAACCCGCCGTTCTATAACCGTTGGATGATGATCACAAACAGCATCAATCACTTATCTAATAACTAATCGGATAGTGATCACAAAAGATTACCCCATTTCTATTACTTATTGGGTGACGATCACAAAGCATCGACCCATCTCTAAGGGCTATTCGGATGATGATCACAAAGCATCCATCGATCACCATAACGGTCGGGGATGATCACAAAGCATCATCCCAACTATACTACTCTTCTAATTCATTCTATTGTAGCATTTTTTTTTTTAATGCTCTCTACCTTAGAGTATGTACCCACTACACTCTACTCATAGAGTAATTGCATACACAATTTTCCTACACTTTCTTAGGTCACTTTCCATGTACAACTAGTGCCTATGGATGGTTCAACTTCACCAATGCACTTATGAGATGCCACATGCAATGTTGCAAGAATTAAGGTTCACTACTCACACTCAAACCTCTACTAGGCATTTCATCAAACAATCATGTGCACTATAAACTCTATTATAGCCATGATTCTAAAACTTTTCTAACCATCCAAAATGGGGAAAAACCCCTTCACAAAGCCATAAAAACCTGGCAAACAAAACACTTCCAAAAGGGGTTCCATAAACACCCTTCAATTCCATCTCAACTACCTGCCAAACACAACCCAATTCTCATATTTGCAATATATAAGCATTCTTAAGAGCATAGAAATCTCTATTAAAACCTCATACATGGCATATACATGTACATCACAACATTCAAATCATGTCTATCAAACCCTAATTAAGAAATTTCATAAATCTCAACTTGGTTGGGTTTTAATTACCTGTTATGAGGAGACTTCACAGTTCTTCCTTTCACTTGTTTGGGGGACTTTTCCTCTACTCTTAACACAAAAGAATAAAAACCCTCAAACTTCATATAGGTTAAACTCCCAAATCACACAACTTAAGTAGAAATCCTTACCTAGGAAGCCTTAGGTTGCTTTCTACCCAATTCACTTCAAAAACCCCTTGGAATTCCTTGATCAAAAGAAAAGAGAAGTTGAGAGGAGTAAAGATGGAGAGTTGCGTTTGAGAAGAAGAAAAATAGGGGTTTGTAATTCTAATTCCTTTTAATGAAATAAATACACAATCATTCCCATTTTGCCCTTATCTTCTTTGGGAATTCCATCCATATCCTTTGAATTAACAAACTCACCCCCCATATCAACAATTCTCCATGAAAACCTTACAATAACCTCCCACTTTTCCGCTAATTAGGGGTAGAAAGGTCAAATTGCCCTTAGGGAAGAAAATATCTAAAACTTAACCAACAATTTAATCGGCCTGTCGCCGCAGCAAGAAACTTATGTCACGCGGCGAAACGTCAGAGAGTTTCCCGTGGTTTAACACATCTTCGCCCCGGCGAAGCTTGGTACATAAAATTCTTCTATTTCAACCTTTCAGGGCAAGCATCAACACAACACTCAAAACAACAATATCTAGAAACAACTCAAAATAGAGCAAAGAAGAGGACAAATAACAGTACCTCGGGTGGGGCGTTAAATGGTGACTTGAATTTGGAGCCGTGGCAGAAACTATTAGGGCATTTTTGTAAATTTCTTTCCTTTTTCACTTAGGAATCTTTGGTATTTAAGTATACTTGAGATTGTTTGGAGGGACGAATGTTGATATTTTGACATGAGAAGTACGCATTTTGGGGCTTGAAGACTGAAGATCAAATTTAGAGTTTAATTTGTTATTTCAAGTATAAATGTCTTCTTTCTTTCTCATTTATTTTTGTTCTTAGATGGAGTAGTAAATCTCTTCTTTTGTTAGGGAAGGATGAAACCCTAATTATGTTTTGAACAATTTTATCTTTAATACCAGATTTATGTTGTGAATTTGTGCAAGAGTTTAGGTTAATGCTTTATGAATGTGGAGATTTAATTACCTTGATGATGTTTTGAATACAGAAGTAGGGGTTATTGCTTAATTCATATTCATAATTTTTTTATGGAATAACATGCACATGTATTAAAACTAGAGTAATGGATGGAGATTCTAGGTTAATTTGTGGTCCATCTAATTCATAACGACTAAGGCGAATTAGTCGTAAGGGATGGTGAATTTATGCTTCTTAATTTCAGAGTAACCGAATATGAATCTATATTAATTATGAATTTAACTTGAATAAGGATAATTGGCCTTAGAAGAACCTACTAATTCAAGCACAAACGGTTTTAAGAGTAGTTGTCAAGCATAATAAGGGGAAATTTTACCCTAACTTCATTAATACTGCAAAGTTTTTCACATGATTTATTTGTTATATAGTTATTTTAATCCGTTATTTTTACACTTTACATTTTGTTTCTCAATAACATGAAGGTAGTTTTAGGTAATATGAATAATTGATTTGATCTCTGTGGGAGATACTCAAACTCATCACTATATTACTTGAACACAACTACTGACTTGCTAGAGTTGATTTAGTGCATCAAGTTTTGTTGCCAGGGATCATTAGAGTTGGTGATATTTGAGATTACATGTTATTTTGAGATTTGTTTTTTTAAATTTTGTTGTTTTATTGGAAACCAATAGGTGTTTGTAGTGTATGTGAAATTGTGAATAACTCTTTCGTTGTCCATTTCATTTTGCATTTAGAAAATACAAAACAATATTGCTTTTAATATTCTCTATTAACAAAGAAATTAAAAGAGGGATCCGAAATACGAAGACCACATTTATATTGTTCCGATCGTTTTCATCTTAGAAAACATTTTTTATTCCTCATTATTTATTTTTGGTAAATATATTTAATTAAATTTAAAATTATAAAATTACAAAATAACATCAACAATATGTTTTACTTTGAGTATGCTATTTGTCAACAGTTTATGATGTTCACTTACTCTCACCATGTACGATGTTCTGGAAGATTTAAGCAAAGTCTAATTTGGTAATCAACGAATTTTTTTTTTTTTACTCAGAAATGATGAAACCAGTGACGATCTTTCTTAACACGATGTTCTTGATTATTTCATTTATTTTATAAAATCTAAACCTTATTTATTCGTTTCTTGACAAATAATATCTACTAGACATTCTTTTATCAAGAATTATTATGGTATAAAACAAAGAGTGAAGTTTCATATTCTAATTGGATGTATAAATTCTTTAAAACAAACTAACGAGATATAGTTCTTTTATTATCACATTATTAATCACATTTAATTTTTATTTATTAATTAACATTTTATATATACTCGTATTACTCCTTGTGAAAATGAGATGTCTGATGTTAAAAGTTTTTAAATTTACCAAGTGATTTAAAACTTAAGCAGAAATGGTTACCTTGTTGATTTTAAGAGTCCATTAAATGTAAACATAAAGCAATAACATAAACATCAAGTAACACACAAAAGATTTTTACATGGTTCGGCAAAATACCTATATCTATGGGACTAAGTCCAGAATGAAGCCAATCTACTAGGTTTACTTTACAGTTCAATTACAAAGTTAGAGATTAAGCCTCAATTGCCATAATACCCCTGCTTTGCAATGTGTTTTGGCAACGTTTCAATCTCTACCCTTTGTTTAAAGAGCGTACAATCGCAATGAGCTTACAAGGACATATAACCAGTATGGTTAGTGCTGAACTTCTCTCAAGGACCAAAAATGAAGACACACTTCAGTGGAGGAAGTTCAACATGCTTCTATATCTCATAGTGAGCAGGGATGCATTCTAGGTACTTTGAAAGAGATATTTTAAAGCTTTACCTAAGCATAGAAACTTGACAAACAACAAAGTAAAATAATCAGAGAATATTCTGTATACTTTTCAGAGAGATATCAGGCTCGATAAAAAGTGCAAAGGAGGGGAGTTTATATACGAAAACAGTCAGCCAATGCATGGATAGATAGCAAGCATCCCTATTGAATTTACCTTTATAAAAGTTAAATCCAATATCAAGATGTCACATATCAAAGAAAATAACAACTTTCAGCACATTGAAAATAAATTTGATGGGTGTAAAGGACTACAAAAATATCATAACAAAGAATAAAATAGCTCATGCATTCTAGAAGCTCAATACGTGTAACTCAGACAAAACTGCCAGATACGATGTGATCACTCTAACTCAGAGGTGCTCACCCGATATTGCAGATAACCAACATAAGGGAAAGTGGTCACCTTAAACATGGGGTGGTCACCTTAAACATGGGGTGGTCATATTGGAAGTTCAAATAAAAATGATTGTGCTAAGACAAAGGTAAGGTGATCATACTAGAATTCAGAGATGCCACTCTAGGTTCATAAGTTGACAAAATAACTTACATTTGTCATTTGTGATATTGTACACAGATGATAGATCTGATGAATGGATCACATTGTTAGAAATTTTTTTGATTGTGGCCTAATATTAATTATAATTCTGTTTTATTTAAAATCGGGTAAATGTGTAGTTCGAATAAGATATGCAGATGGACTTTATGTGATCGTTCCAAGATTGCCCAATACACATCATTATAATAATCTAAGTAGACAACTAGTGTGGGCTTGAGCCTTTAATGGGACCCAATTAACCAACATTAAAATTGGCTAGGTTCCCTTTTCAAACGCATCAAAACAACTTAACTTATTGTAAGTCATCATTCAGTATGTGTTATTGGAAAGGAAAACCTATGCTTTCTATCGCTTCTAGAAAAACTGTCGCTTCTTCTATAAGGAATTCAAGAATCAGTAATCATGGTACAGATAGGTTTGTCCATAACCTTTAATTATTGATTCTATATTCTATAATCTATGTGTTTTGATTATGACTAGATTCTATTCTTATTGTTTAATTAAATGTTGATAGAATTCATGTATAATTTTCTTCCGCACATAGCCCTTTTGTAGCGTTTGAATCATATAAATAATGTTTTATTATAGGGGGGATGCTATAGTAACGGAAAGATAGATCACCTTGAAGACTACTGAGAATGTTTAGAAAATATGTTTGGTTGGTTCGAATAAATTGGTGAATAATATCTTTGGGTGGGAGGATAAATGAGTGGGTATGTTATATAGACTATTAAATTGCCCTCCTTTTTAAATGTTAATATAATATTTGTTTTGAATCATTTCTTTTAACCCCATACATTTAAAATTTTTCTAAAACACGTCAATCATATAAAACTTTAATTTATAGCAAAATCACCCCCACCCATCCCAAACCACTGCCGGTAGCCAGCCACCACCACAAGCCGCTGCCAGCAATCAATTGAATGGCGCACGACTGGCCATATATGGTCAGCCATGCGTCGGCAAATCCATGGTCGTTTCATGGCCAAATATATGGCCATTTCACAGCCAAAGATGTGGCAGTGAAATGGCCACAAATCTGGCTATGAAAAGGCCAGATCTTTGGCCGTGAAACAATCATAGAACTAGCCAGATCTGGCTATTTTTGGCCATGGATCACCCTTATCATGCACGGCCAACTAGATCCTGCCGGTCTAAACCATTACAACGACTAACGCTAGTGGCCGGTGGTGGTTTTGGGTGGCTGAGTGTATTTTTTTTAACTTTTAAACTTTTTTGTGGTTGAGGTGCTTTAGCTAATTTCTCAAATCTAAGGGGCTGGCTTAATTGTTATTTGGTAGACATTTGAGGGCAATTGTGTTTGAAACAGTATTTAATTAAGCTTTAAATAGGTACAAAAAAAAAAGAATTACCCGGTACTGTCTTAATCCTAGGGGTGGGAGAGGGTATCATATTACCCCCTACATTACTAACAATAAACATTGTTTGTAATAAAAGATACCGGCAATATTTTATTACTTACTTACAAACCAAACATCGGAATCTTACAAAATAAATGAAGCTTACCCCTATTCTCTTATATGCCTCCAATTCAAACACACCCTTTAAGTTATGTTTAATAAATTTGTGATAGATGACAAATGGACCAATTGAGAAAAACTGCAAAAAACAAATGGGTCAATTGGAGCCAAACAAAAAATACATATGCAAACACAAGTCAAACTAAATTCAGACGTGACAGAGAATTTAACTTTGATAGTTAATTAACTCTTGTATCATGATAAATAATTACTTAATCCAAACTATAATCATGGGGGGATCAAATTGATAATTCTCAATTGTGAAGAAGTTTATACTGTTTCTTAAAGTTTATAAAAATTATACAACAAAAAACAGTTGGTTATATCCTATAGATTAATATGATTCTAAATTCTCTAAAGTAAAAAAGTGAACAAATTTTGTTTGTTGGAAATTCTTTACACTATAAATTAATATATAATATATATTGCTCATTAGGCTAGCTATGAGTTCTTATAAACATAAATTGATGGGTTGAGCTTTCCAACTAATTAATAATTAAACCACTAGTTTTTATTTCTCATTAATTTGGTGTGTTCCACGAAGTTAAGTGATATAACTAAAACTATATGATCATAGAAGACAATTTTTCCTCCACTAAATTTTTTTTTTTTTTAATAACCACAATGCCTCGGCCAGCATGCGCATACCTCAGTTAATCCTGGGACCAATTGAATATCTTACAAACCCAATGTTTCAGGTTAGCCACAAATGTGGTAGGTGGCCCCAAGGTGGTTTGAACCCAAGATGTTAATGAAAGTAGCAAATCTTCTAGACTACCAGGCCAACCCCTTGGGGTTCTAACAATGTTTTATTCTACTTTCGGGCAAAGTTTGTAGCTTTAGCGTATAATTGTCTCCAAATATCAATCAATATTTGGAATATAATAAGGTTAGTTTTTAAACATAAGAAGGTATGCAATTTAATTACATAAATTTTATATATAATTAGGATAGCAATTTAACTTCTATAGCTTTACGCTGAGGATAAATAATAATATGTTGTTTCTTAGAATGGAATGAATTATTGTTGATGGTACTGGAATTCAGAGAACTCAAAACTAGGTGATTTTGATATCTTCTTTTTGTAATATTTTTTTGCGCACACAAGCATAAAGGTTCACTTTTTGCGGTTGAGTGGTCATGAAAGAACCATGGTGTGCTTATTAATGATAACCATTGGAAAATTTATTTATTTGTTTCAATTGTAAACTGATAAGTTGCATAATTTAAGTGTTTTTAGGGTTGTTTTGATGTTAGTTTAGTTAACTTCTCATTTGTTTTCTTTGTTTTGATGTTAGTTTTTGTTAAGTTTGAGATATGAATGGTTACCTATTGATTTGGATAGCTTTTGTGTTTTTCGGGCTTTGATTGAGTAGATTGGAATGAAATTGGGACTTAAAGCTTAAAGAAGTTGAGGTTACCTAACATTCTTGAAGGCCACGGCCATGCCTTGATAGTTCACCGTGACCATGGTGGGGGAACAAAGATAAAACAAAGAGACCAAAAAGCAACACGGCCTAGGCGTGGTGTGTAACATCTACTGAAAACTATTACAATGCATGCATGATAACAATATAAAATTGGGCCCAAAGTTTTCTTTTTCATTACAACTCATATGTCTTTCATACACAAAGAGTACTGTTTACAAAAATGCATTTTTAAAAGACAAAACAGGGGAAACAGTGTAGCTATTTCTCCTCGCTTGCCGACGCCCCTCCGACCGCATCAACACCTAGAACCTGCATCCACAAAGGAAAATAACGGGGTGAGCACAATTAATGCTCAGTAAGTAAAACTCTCTAACTGTCTGTCCCCGTGTGTGACTCTTAATTCTTTCCTTTTCTAATTCTGTTTCTGTTTNACTTTTCTTTCTTTAATTCTTTAGTGCTTTTCTTTCTTTCTCTTTATTCTTAAAATTCTTTATTACTTCTTTAAGTTCTTATGCATATGCAAATATATGCATGTGGATGGCTCATGCTCATAATTCTTTCTTATGTGCAATCATGTAATCCAAATATGCAATGTTGCACAAAAATGAGGTTTCTCTGCTCATGCATATGTTTCTCTTAGGCATTTCATCAAACAACATGCATGCATACTTAAAGTCTAGCTTTGGTAAATCTCTACTTCTTTCTTGAACCATCCATAATTGGATTAAAACTCCTCTATATTAAAGCTGAACCTGGCTAGGAAAGTTACTTCAAAATATTCCACTTAAATTCTTTCTAAATGTAACCAAACTTCATTTGGTCACCACAACTTCATTTCTACTTCTCATGGCTCAAATCTTCTCATCAAAAGCCATCAACTCATCAATAATATCATTCTCAACAATCAATCTCAAGCTCATAATTATAAGCACGCATATCAATCATTTGATTGCTTAAACCTTAACTTGGGTTGGATTTACTTACCTTATGCTTGACTAGTTGCATAAAAGTTCTCTATCCTTGTTGGACTTCTTCTTTCTCTTAAACCCTAAGCATAAACTTAATAAGAATTCAACATTTATACAAATTAATCTCATGTTTAGAGCAAGAATCCTTACCTCTTGATGCTTAGGATCAAATCCTTGTAAAAATACAACCAAAAGCCCTCAATTTCCTTAGCAAAAAGGATGAAGAATTGAGAGAAATGGAGAGTAGTAGAAGTGTATGAGGTGTAGAGAATGGGAGGGTTTCTAGGGCTAAACCCTTATTAGCTCATATAGATAAGCACTCTTTTTTGCCCTTACTCTTCTTAGGGAATCCAAACTTTACCCTTTAATTCTCCACAAATACACCCCCACTTCAATGCATTCTTCTTGAATTTTTCTTACATTTTACTCCCTACTTTTCCTGCTAATTAGGGATAGAATGGTCACTTCACCCCTAAGGAAATTTCTCTAGAAACTTCACAAGAAAAAATTGCCAGCTTGTCGCCCTGGCGAAGATTTTTCTTTGCCCCGACGAAGTTTCCATTTCCAAAATTCACTAAGACTTGACCAAATTCAGGGCATTCAACAACTTAAACAACATATCTCTTTCACTTAGGCCAACATACAACATTAAAAAGCAAATAAACATGAGTAAACGATGTACCTCAAAGTGGCATTACAATGGCAAAGTTCCTGAGTACTATAGAGACAAGAATTCAGAATTAGGAGGCTTCCATCAAGAATTTAGAAGCTAAAATTGGCCAGTTGGCCAATATCATTTTGGTTAGCCAGCAAGGGCATTTACCAAGTGACACAGAAAAGAATTCGAAGGAGTAATGTAAGACCATAACTTTGAGAGATGGAAAAGTGATTGGTGAAGAAGAATCGCAAAAGAAGGTGGAAAGTGAAGCTAAGTTGCCAGTCTCTATTGAAGAAAAGAAAGTGAATTCAGAAAAAGAGACATAGACTAAGGTACAGGATATTGCAAGAGGTAAAAGAAAGGTACGTCAAATTCTAATTTTGTTATTGTTGAAAAAGATGTTTCTGAATTTCCTTATCCTGATAGAGTTAGAAAGGATAAAGTGGATCAATGATTTCAAAGTTTTTAGAGGTCTTTAAGAAATTGCAAATAAATATTCCATTTGCTGAAGCCTTAGCACAAATGCTTAGCTATGCAAAGTTCTTAAAAGACATACTTTCTAACAAGCAGAAGATTGAGGAGCATGGGATGGTTATACTCACTGAAGATTGTAATGCTATACTACAATACAAATTACCTCCTAAACTGAGAGATCCAAGGAGTTTTACTATACCTTGTGCATTAGGAGATTCATTCTTTGATAAAGCATTGTGAGATTTAAGTGCTAGTATTAATTTAGTGCCTTTATCGATTTTCAGGAAGCTAGGACTTGAGAAGTGAAAGAGACAAACATGTCACTCTAGCTTACTGATAGATCAATCAAGTGACCTAAAGGCATTGTTGAAGACATTTTGTTAAAGGTCAACAAATTTATCTTTCTGGCGGACTTCGTAGTTCTAGATATGGAGGAGGACCAAGAGGTGCCTCTAATTTTGGGACGTCCATTTTTTATGATATTTTGTGCTTTGATAGATGTGCAACAAGGAAAATTAATCTTGAGACTATATGACAGAGAAATACTGTTTGATGTCCACAAAGCGATGAAAAATCCCACTGCATTTTATATTGAATTCACTCTAACAATTTTGGTGAGATTGTAGGTGATCACAAAGAAGAACTTATGTAGAAGGATTCTTTGGAGAGATTTCTAATGGAGTTGAGCACAATAGAAGATGAAGACCTGTGTTTGAGAGAAAAAGCTAAAGAGTTAGTAAATGAATCTTTGACTGATAGTAAGATGGAGCTAAAGGAGGATTTTCATAAATCTCCTAATGAGGCTCCCAAACTAGAACTTAAACCTCTTCCTTCACAATTAAAACATGCTTTTCTAGATGAAGATACTTACTTTTCTAGATGAAGATACTTACCCTATGATTATTTTTGCATCTTTGACAGACTTGGAGGAGAAATCACTCCTAGACCTTCTAAGGAAGCACAAGAAGGCTATGGGATGGACAATTGTTGATATCAAGGGAATAAGCCCTTCCATCTACACGCATAAGATCCTTATGGGAGAGAATTTCAAGCCAAAAATACAACCACAAAGGAGATTAAATCCTGCCATGCAAGAAGTGGTACGAAAGGAAGTGGTAAAACTCGATGTTGGTATTATTTATCCTATCTTTGATAGTAATTAGGTTAGTCCTATGGACCTAAAAAAGGGGGAATGACTGTAGTGAAGAATGAAAGTAATGAGCTTATCCCCACTAGGATGGTAACTAGATGGCATGTGTGTATAGACTATAGAAAATTAAATTCTGCCACTAGAAAAGACCGTTTCCCATTGCCAAATTCCTATTGCTTCAGAGGACCAAGAGAAAACAACATTTACTTGCCCTTATGGCACGTTTTCTTATCGACGTATGTCATTTGGTTTAGGTAATGCGCTTGCTACGTTCCAATGCTGCATGATGGCAATTTTCTTTAACATGACTAAAAAAATTTTGGAAATTTTGATGGATGATTTTATGTTGTATGGGCTAATTTTTTTATCTTGTTTGCATAATCTTTCGTTAGTTTTACAGTGTTGTGAGAAATCAAATCTTGTGCTAAATTGGGAGAAGTGCCATTTTATGGTACGAGAAGGTATCGTGCTTGGACACAAGATCTCTGAGTGAGGGATTGAGATTGATAAAGCAAAAGTGGAAGTAATTGAAAAATTACATCCCCGAATGATAGTTCGAGTAGTCAGAAGTTTCCTTGCCATGCTGGATTTTATAGAAGATTTATTAAAGATTTCTCAAAAATTGCAAAACCTCTGTCTAATCTTCTTGCCAAGATGTAAAATTTAACTTTGATTTTGAATGTTTGTAGGCCTTTAATTTGCTAAAGGAGAAGCTAGTGATAGCACTGACAGTGGTCGCACTGGATTGGAACAACCCTTTTGAAATTACGTGTGGCGTGAGTAACTATGCCATCGGTGCTGCTCTGGGTTAGAGGAAAGACAAACTATTTCAAGTCATATCCTATACCAGTCATACCTTAAATTGTTTGCAATTGAATGATACAATAACTGAGAAGGAATTACTAGCAGTGGTTTTCGCATTCGAGAAGTTTATATCATACGTCATAGGCATGAAATCCATAGTCTACATAGATCATGCAGCTTTACGACATCTCTTTGCTAAGAAGGAAACCAAACCACGCCTTATCAGATGGGTCTTTCTACTTCAAGAGTTTGATTTGGAGATTAAAGATCTAAAGGGGAGAGAAAATCAAGTTGTTGACCATTTATCCTGACTAGATAAGTCAATCCTTGAAGAGGGAGTTATTAGTGCAAAATTTTCTGATGAGTGGATTCTATCTCTTAACTCCTCTTTTTTTAAATCTCCATGGATTGTTGATTTGGATAATTTTCTTGTAGGAGGCTAGATCCCAAAGCATTTTACATTTCAGCAAAGGATGAAATTCTTGGCTGACGTCAAATATTATTTGTGGGAAGACCCTTATTGTACAAATTATATATGTAGATCAAGTTGTCAAAAAATGTGTGTCAAAAGAAAAGATTGGAGCTATTTTGAGTCATTGCCATGATAGAGAAACCAGAGGGCATTTCGGGGCAAATTGCATAGCGGCAAAAGGGTTTTTATTGGCCCATTATGTTTCGGGATGCTCAAAGGTATGTATCCTCTTGTGATCATTGCCAAAGAACAGGGAATACTTCTAAGAAATATGAGATGCCTTTAAATAATATATTGGCATGTGAAATTTTTGATATTTAGGGTATTGATTTCATGGGACCATTTCCAACATCGTATGGGAACGCTTTTATACTTGTGGTAGTAGATTACGTTTCTAAATGGGTGAAGGCAATTGCCACCAAAACTAATGATTCTAGAATAGTACTCCAATTCCTTAGGCAGAATATTTTCACTAGTTATGGAACTCCAAGGGCAATCATTAGTGATGGTGGAAATCATTTTTGTAACCACCAATTTAATACCCTCCTAAAGAAATATGGAGTCACACACAAGGTAGCCACTCCCTACCATGCCCAAACTAGTGGTCAAGTAGAGGTCTCTAATAGAGAGCTAAAACGAATTTTAGAAAAGATTGTTAGTGCCTCTAGAAAAGATTGGGTGACAAAGTTAGATTATGCTTTATGGACATATAAGACAACCTTTAAAACACCTATAGGTATGTCACCTTATAGGTTAGTACTTGGAAAAGCATGTCACCTACCGGTAGAGTTAGAGCACAAAGCTTATTGGGCTACTAAATCTTTAAATTTTGATGTGTGCAAAGTGTAGGTGTTAAACGTCTTTTGTAGCTAAGTGAGCTAGATGAATTTCATCATTGGGCATACGAGAGTGCTAGTTTGTTCAAGGAGAAGTCAAAGAAATGGTATGATAGACACATTGTAAAAATGGAGTTCGAGTCGAGACAACAAGTTCTTCTTTACAATAGTCGTCTATCTCTTTTCCTAAGAAAGCTAAAATCAAGATGGACAGGTCCATATGAGGTAATTCAGGTAACACCTTTTGGGGCAATTGGGATCCACCATGGAAAGACAGGTGAGGTGTTTAAAGTTAATGGACACCATTTGAATCACTATGTTGGAGGACAGTTCGATCCAAACACCATCTATGTCCAGTTTCTTGAATGAAGAAAGCAGAGAAAGTCAAGCTAATGACTCTAAATTAGAACTATAATTTTTTTTTCTCTTTTCTACAATTAATTTATTTTTGTTTGTAAAATTTTTGTATTTTTTTCAACGCTTTGATGCATTTTAATTTTGTTTTTGTTTTTGTTTTGTTATCGTCAGAACAATGACCAAGTTTGGGGGAAACTTACGTGATAGAAGAAGAAGATAATTTTGAGCAGAATAGAACACAAGCTATTTTGTGTCATTTTACATAGTTGTGGCCATGTTAAACGATAAAAAAGATTGAAGTATTCCAGCCTTCAACATGGGGTACCTCGTGTTATGTTACACAACAGTGGCCATGTGCCAAAAAAAAAAAAAAAAATCTCTTCTTTTTCAGGGAAGTCTTTATCTTTTATTTTCAATATTTTTTGTTTTGCCCTTTTTTTTTTTTCATGCATTGAGGACATTGCATACTTTAAGCTGGGGGGAGTGGGCAGTTTGGTTTGTGTTGCATTGTTGAAGGTCTATTTCTTTGGTTTGGTGTATTTGTTTTTAGGAAGTGTTTAATTTATTTGTGTGTTTTTGGTTTGTATTTTGTATTTGTTGCATGGTGGTTATTATGCTTGTGCTTTTGAGACAATCCTGAATGAAACATTGTGACATATCCCCAAAAATTGCTTTTTGTGATGGACTTTGTAATCATTTGGAGTAATGATAGTATCAAGTCATTGAAAGGATTAAAACATGCTCATATCTTCAGGAATGCTAAAGAGTATGCGATTCTAGATGGCTATGCAAATTTTGGTTTATTACTTGACTTTGTTGTGTACTAGCTAAGCCTTCTCTTCACTCCTTACTAAGAAAAATAAAAAATTATATATACAGTCTTGAAATAAATTAACTATACTTATTTGTTTGTTTTTGAATAAACTACTCCGCTATTTCAAGCTGTTTAGTAACCAACAGTATTCATGAGCCCATGTTTACTTTTCCATCAAACCGTAGCTTGAATTATGAATATGCAAAGTACTTTATGTGTTGTGACACTGCTGAGTAACAGGGGGCACTCATCACAAATGTGTGCATTCGTGTAAAAAGGTGATGTGACAATCTAAGTAAACCTATGAAAAAAAATAAAAAAAATAAGGAGGGGGTTAAGTATAAAGTCTTGGTGAGGCATGATTGGGTTGGGGAAAGATTACAGTTGCACAATTAGCTGGGTTGAATGTTTGGGTGTATGAGAATTATTTAAAGCATGTTTTCCTTCTTTCCTTGATTTTGGAAATGCTACGAATCCTTGATGATTGTTGAGTTTTTTTCCTGATATTTTCTTTACTCAGGGATGAGCAAAGGATTAAGTTTGGGGGAGTTGATAAGTTGCATAATTTGAGTGTTTTTAGGGTTGTTTTGATGTTAGTTTAGTTAACTTCTCATTTTTTTTTCTTTGTTTTGATGTTAGTTTTTGTTAAGTTTGAGATATGAATGGTTACCTATTGATTTGGCTAGCTTTTGTGTTTTTCAGGCTTTGATTGAGTAGATTGGAGCATTGGAATGAAATTGGGACTTAAAGCTTGAAACGTTGAGATTACCTAACATTCTTGAAGGCCACGGCCATGCCTTGGTAGTTCACCATGGCCATGCTGGTGGAACAAAGATAAAACAAAGAGACCAGAAAGCACCATGGCCTAGGCTATGATGACTTGAGTTTGGCCACTGCCAGGGTCGTGGCAGAAGCTATTAGGGCGTTTTTGTTAGTTTTTCTTTCCTTTTTCACTTAAGGCTCTTTTGGGTATTTAAGTATAATTGAGATTAGTTATGAAGGGATAAATTTTGCATATTTTATAGAGGAGAAGAAGCATTCTTGGGGCTTGAAGACTGAAGATCAAATTTAAGAGTTTGATTTTTGTTTATTTTCAAGTCTGAATATGTTTTCTTTCTTCTCTATTTATCTCTTTGTTCTTAGGATGGATTAAATTTCTTTTGTTAGGGGAGGATGAAACCCTAATTATGTTTTGAATAATTTTTATTCTTAATACCAGATTTATGTTGATAAATTTATGCAAGAGTTTATGTTTAATGCTTTATGAATGTTGGATTGATTCAATTACCTTGATGATGTTTTTGAATAGAGAAGTTAGGGTTTATTGCTTAATTTATATTCATAATTGTTTATTGGATTAACTTTGCAAAGCATATTAAAACTAGAAGTAATCGAATAGAGATTCTAGGATTAATTTGTGGTCCATCTAATTCATAACCGAATAGGGTGAATTAGTCGTAAGGGATTGATGAATTTATGCTTCTTAATTTCAGAGTAAAAGTTTAATATTTTGCCTGAATAAGGATAATTGGCCTTAGAAGAACCCAATCAATTCATAGCACAAATGGGTATTAAGAGTAGTTGTCAAGCATAATTAGGGGGAAATTTGTACCCTAACTTCATTAATACTGCAAAGTTCTTACACATTGTTTATTTGTTTAATTTAGTTATTTTTAATCCATTAGTTCTAAAATTACGTTTTCTCAAATAACGTGTAGGTAGTTTTAGATAATTACGAATATTTGCTTTGAACTCTATGGGATGATACTCAAACTTATCACTTTATTACTTCAACATGACTACTGCACTTTCTAAGGTTGATTTGGTTGCATCATAAACCATATAGTATTTATCTGATCTGAAATTGGGAAGTACCAAATGGATTATTATGCAGTCAGAGCAAAACAAGGTCACTATGTAGTGACGCAACATGGTCCTTCATCAAATAAGAATTGGTGTACCTATCATCTTTTTGATGATGTGGCACCTGACTTGGACTTTTATCTCATGTCGAGTCAAACTACCAAGTAAGTTGGTCGAAGCATCTTTTAAATGAAGAGGAAGGGTGTTTGTAGAATTCTCCAAAGACCTAAATTGATTTGGGTCTCATTTCTTCTCTTTTCTTCCAAATTTTTCTCTAGGATACAGTGAGAAAAAATGTGTTGCAAATGGAGATTGAGGTTGTCACGGCCCCATCTTACCTGAGGCACGGCCGGGACTTGCTCCCACTCTGCGTGACTTCTACTCTGAGGTTGAATTCTTAAACTTTAACTTGAATTGGATTTTGAGTGGAATTTACTTACTTTATGCTTGAGTAGTCTCTACTAAGCTCTCTACTCTTGTTGGATTCAAAACTTCTTCTAACCCTAAGCATAAACTTCATAAGAACTCAACTTTTACACAAATAAATCATAGATAAAGAGCAAGAGTTCTAACCTTTTGAAGCCTAGAATCAAAACCTTATTAAAAATCACTCAAAAGCCCTCAAAATCCTTGGAGGAGTGAATGAAAATTTGAGAGAAAATGGAGTAGCGTGGCGGTGGAATGAAGGAAATAAGGGTTACAAACCCTTATCATCTTATTTTATAAACTGACTTTCCCATTTTGCCCTTACACTTTTGTGAAAATTCCATCCTTGTCCCTTAGTCAATTACCATAATGCCCCCATTTTTTTTTGTATTCTCTATGAAATTCTATCTCTTTTCACTCCCCACAATTTCAACTAATTTTGAATGAAAAGACTATTTTACTCTTAATACAAGTTTAAGGTATTTTCTTCATATTCTCTTAAAAAAATTCTAACAAAAATTAACTAAGGGCTATAAAACATAATTTAAATCATGTACCTCCATGTTGGGCATTACAATTCTCCCCCCCTTAAAAGAATTTCGTCCCCGAAATTCAAACGAACAACTACGGGTAACGGTTCTGCATGTCTTGCTCTGTCTCCCATGTAGCTTCTTCAATTTTATGATTTCTTCATAAGACTTTCACTAAAGGGATACTCTTGTTCCGGAGCTCTTTAATTTTTCTATCCAAAATCTATACTGGATGCTCCTCATACACAAGATTCTCTTCTAAGTCTACGTCCTCTATGCTCAGAATATGGGAGGGATCACTTATATACTTTCGAAGCATCGAGACATGAAATACATTGTGAACTCTGTCCATACTGGATGGTAGTGCTAATCTGTAGGCTACCTTTCCCACTCGCTGTAACACCTCAAATGGACCAATGAATCTCGGTACTAACTTTCCTTTAGTACCGAACCGAATCACCCGTTTGTAGGGGGAAACTTTCAGAAAAACTTTGTCACCCACTTCAGACTCAACTTCCTTTCTTTTCAGATCAGCATAACTTTTCTACATGTCTTTGGGCTTGTTTCATTCTGGTTCTAATCAGCTTTACATCTTCTATCATTTTCTGAGTCATTTCTAGCCCAAAAGCTATACTTAACTCATCTCTCTTGCCCATCTCATCCCAATGCAGTGGAGACCTACACCGTCTACCTTACAAAGCCTCATAAGGAGCCATCTTAATTGTAGACTGGTAGCTGTTATTATAAGCAAACTCCACCAAGGGTAAGATCTCATGCCAGGTTACTTTATAATCCATACAGCATGCTCTCAACATGTCCTCAAGCACTTGATTTGTTCTCTCTGTCTGGCCATCTGTCTGAGGATGATAGGCAGTACTAAAAGCCAATATGATACCCAAATTCCTCTGTAAACTCATCCAGAAAGCTGAGACAAATCTAGAATCTCTGTCTAATACTATTGTCTTGGGTACACCATGAAGTCTCACTATCTCTTTAATATATATCTAGGCCAATTGATTCAAAGTGGTACTATCTTTTACTGGAAGAAAATGGGCTGATTTCGTCAATCTGTCTACTATCACCCATATAGCATTATATCCTTTTTGCACTCTAGGGAGACCTATAATAAAATCCATTGAAATACTCTCCCATTTTCATTCAGGAATACTAAGTGGCTAAAGCAACCATAATGGCCTTTGGTGTTCTGCTTTCACTTGCTGACAAACCAGGCATTTAGCTACAAACTCTGCAATATCTTTCTTCATACCTGGCCACCAATAGCCTTTCTTTAAATCTTAATACATCTTGGTTGCTCTAGAATGAGCAGTGTATGGTGTATCATGAGCCTCTGTAAGGATTCTCTTTCTCAACTTAGCATCTTGAGGAATACACAACTGACACCTAAAACAGAGAACATCATCCAACAACTGAAACTATGATGTCTTTCCCTTATGCATTTGCTGAACTATTTTCTGACACCACTCATCTATTAGCTGCTTTCCTTTAATTTCTTTCAGTAAGCTAGATTGAACCTCTAACCTGGCAATCCTTCTTGGTATGACCTCAATTTGCTCTTTACACAACTCTTCTATTAACTCTTCCTGTCTCGTGAGTTAGGACAAATAAGCTTTTCTGCTTAAAGCATCGGCTACCACATTAACTTTCCCCGGCTGATACTTAATCTCACACTCATAATCTTTAACCAGCTCTAACCATCTTCTCTGTCTCATATTCAACTCCTTCTGAGTAAAGAAATACTTTAAACTCTTATGGTCGGTGTAGATATTACTCTTGGCACCATAAAGGTAATGCCTCCAAATCTTCAAGGCAAAGACTATTCCTGCCAATTCTAAATCATGTTTAGGGTATCTTGTCTCTACTCTTTCAATTGACGAGAAGCATAAGCTATAACCCTACCTAACTGCATCAATATGGCACCAAGTCCCTGTAGTGAGGAATCTGTATAAATGTCATAATCTACACCCTCCTATGGTAACACTAACACAGGAGCTGTCGTTAATCTTTTCTTCAACTCTTGAAAACTCTCTTCACAGGCAATTGACCATATAAAAGGAACTCTCTATTTGGTAAGAGCTGTCAATGGCTTAGCTAGCTGGGCAAACCCTATCACCAACCAACGGTAGTAACGTACTAGTCCCAAGAAACTCCTCACTTCTTTTACTGTCTTCGGCCTTTGCCATTCGAGGATTGCCTTTACTTTACTAGGATCCACTGAAATTCCCTCACTAGAAACAGTATGGCCCAGAAATATCACCTGATCAAGCCAGAACTCACATTTAGAAAACTTGACATACAACTTCTTTTCTCTCAATCGCTGCAGCACAAATTTTAAGTGTTCCTCATGCTCTTCTCTTGACTTCGAATAAACCAAGATGTCATTAGGTAAGACTACTATAAACCGATCTAAACAATCATGGAATACTTGGTTCATTAAGTCCATAAAGACTGCTTGGGCATTAGTTAACCCAAAAGGCATCACCACAAATTCATAATGCCCATATCTTGTCTAAAAGGCAGTCTTAGCTACATCTTATTCTACCACTTTTACCTAATGATAACCCAACCTTAAATCAATCTTGGAAAATACTGTTGCACCCTTTAACTGATCAAAAAGATCATCTATCCAAGGTAACGGGTATTTATTCTTCGCTGTCACTTTATTCAACTCTCTGTAGTCAATACACATCCGTAATGACCTATCTTTCTTCTTTACAAACAAAATTGGAGCTCCCCAGCGAGAATGACTTGGTCGGATAAAACCTTTATCTAGGAGCTCTTAAAGTTGCTTATTCAATTCTTGGAGCTTGGCTGGGGCCATTAAGTAAGGGGCTTTAGAATCGACGCTGTCCCTGGTGCCAATTCAATACTAAACTCAACTTCTCTTTCCGGAGGCAAACCCGGTAAGTCTTCTGGAAATACATCTGGAAATTTCTGGACTACTGGCACACTCTGTAATTCTGGTTGTGGGACATCTCTACTTTGTACCACATGGGCTATATACACAGAACACCCTTTTCTTAGCATCTTTCTAGCCTTCATGCTACTAATCAACATACTCAGCTGATGGCCTTCTTTGAAACTAAACTTATCTCCACTATCAAGATTAAATCTCGCTTTCTTCTTCCGACAGTCAATTTCTACTTCATACCTCCCTAGGAAATCCATACCCAAAATCACATCAAAGTCGAGCATATCAAACACTATTAAATCAACTGCCAACTCCATACCATAGATCACTACGGACTCTCCTGACAACATCTCATGGGTCACAACACTAACCCCATCAGGTAACTCTATCTTAATGGGTTGGCTCACTTTAGTAGGTTTCAAACCTAATCTTTCTATCATCCCATAAGATATAAATGAATGAGTGGCTCCATAATCAATTAAAGCATAAAGAGGAACTGCATGAAATAATAACTGACCAGTAACAGCTGATGGACTGGCCTCTGCTTCCTTGTGCTACTATAAACACCCTAGCATTAGTACCTCTGGAACTTTGTGCTGCTGGTGGAAGAGGAGCTTTACAATCTTTCATCAAATGTCCTGGCTGCCGGCATCGATAACATACATTACGGCCTAACTCTCTCAGACACTCTCCTGGATGAGTCTTCCCACATTTAGGACATGGGGAAAACTCCACTGTTCTCGACTGTTTATCCTACCAATCTTCTTGTTCTTCTTCGGCTGAAACTTCTTCTTATTCTTCACTTTCTTGTTTCTTGCACTTTCAAATCTTTCTCTCTGCAGGGCGAGAGATGGTTCACTTGAGCCTCCTATCGAGGGACTTGCCGGAGTAATTTTGTTCTCAAATATTTCCGCCCTCAATGCTCGCCTTAAGGCCTCACTATAAGTTTGAGGGGGATCGGCACCCGTCATTATATCACGAGCTATCTCCGGCTTTAACCCATGGACAAACTTATGTCTTCTCAATTCTGGGGTACTGACTATTTCGGTCGCAAACCTGGCAAGTGAATTAAATCTCATTGAATACTCTTTCACTGTACTAGACCCCTGCTATAAACTGATAAATTCTTGGACCTTCTCATGAACTCGGTCCTTCGTTCTATACTTAACTTCAAATTCTCTTCTGAACTCACCCCAGGTCATCATTGAAACATCATGAGTATCTTACAACAATTCCCACCAAATTCGGGCATCACCCCGAAACAAGAAACTGGCATACCAGATCTTCTCCTTGTCCATCATAGGAAACAGTGCCGTCGTACGCTCAACGGACCTAAGCCATTCCTCTGCCACTAAAGGGTCCGTTGTACCTTTAAATTCTGACAGCTGATGTTGACTTGGAAGCCCATAAATCGGCTCAATCTGATTATGTACTGTCTAAGGTACCGACCTTTCTCTTTATTGTCTAGTTGGCGGTACTTGAATGGGGTTTTCAATTCTTTCTGGTTCGACTCTCCCTTGTCTTTCTCCTAAAACTTGTTGTACAATCCCCCGAATTCTAGCTTCATCGAGGGTAGGGGGAGTAGGTTCTGGTGGGATAGACAGTTCCCCCGTACTCACTGTTTTCTTACTACTTGCTCGAGTTCTGCGTCTTATCTACAAAACAACCACATTTAATCAATTCAAGCAACACTTTAAGTAAGGAAAGAATTTAACTTACAACAGTCAGCTATGGAACGTCGCGGCTGTGAGCCTGGCACACTGTCAAATCCCAAAATCTTTGCTCTGATACCAAAAATGTAATGACTTCTTTCTACTAGTATACTTAATAACATATACAATAAAACATACATAATTAGTATATGAAAATAGTTGGGCCCACATTTTCTTTACTTAAAAAATATAATTCTTTACATTCAAAATATATGTCAAAATAGCAAATGCAAACACTCAGCAACGGTGGACAGTAATGCCAATCCTCTCCACTTGTCGATGTCCTTCCGACTGCTGCTCACCTATTTCCTGCAAAAACATGGAAAAACAACGGGGTGAGCATAAAAATGCTCAGTAAGTAAATCCCTTAACTCTTCTCCTTCTTTGGTTCTTTCCTTACTTAATTCTCTTCTTCTTTCTTTCTTCCTTAATTCTTTCTCTTTTATTTCTCTGTTTCTAGTTTTCACCATTCTTTTTTTTCTTTCTAATTCCCTCTGTTCTTTCTTTCTCTCTATTCTTTCTATTCTTTCTAACCATGATGAAATTCATGGTAATATGCATGAATGAAATGCATATGCAATAATGCAAAAATGTATTTTCTTTATTCTTTCTATTTCTTTTTCCATTTTCTATTCTTTTCTTTTCTTTCTTGTTTTGCTTGCCCAAGCTTCTCTTTTCTTTCTTTTTTTTCATTTCTTTTCTTCTTCTTTGCTTGTTCAAGCCTTCTCATTCTTTCTTATTCTTACTCTTTCTCATTCTTTCTTTTCTCATTCTTATTCTTTCTTATTCTTATTCTTTCTTTTCTTATTCTTTGCCAATCGGACTTGGTTGATGCATGGATTTGGAACCTTGGCTGTGTGAGTGAGTACAGTCCTCATCTACATACACTCTTGCAGATCGTACAAATTCTTCTTTCTTCTTAGGCCACTCAATTAAGGTGGCGTGCATGTAGGGATTCTTCTTGGTACAACCCTCATCCACATACACTCTTACAAGTCGTACAATTCTTCTTCTTCTTATGTCACTCAATTAAGGTGGCGTGTATGTGGGAATTTCTTCTTAGCACTCACAGTTCCCCATTGCACAACCTATTCTTTTCTCTTCTTTAACATTTTTTTCTTTCTTTAATTCTTTAATGCTTATTCTTCCTTTCTCCTTATTCTTAGAGTGTTTTATTCTTTCTTCTTTCTTCTTTATTCTTCATTCTTTATTCTTCATTTTTTATTTTTTATTCTTTATTCTTTCTTAAGTTTCTACACATACACAATTATATGCATATGGATGGCTCATGCTTAAAATTCTTACTTAAATGCACTCATGAAATGCAAATATGCAATGTTGAATAAAATTAAGGTTTCTACCCAAACTCATACTTCTCTTAGGCATTTCATCAAACAAGAAATGTGCACATACAAACCCTAATTTAATTATCATTCTATTTGTTTCTTAAACCATCCAAATTGAGAGAAAAACTCTCTTATCTCATCACCATACCTACACGGCAAACACACTCCAAAAATTTCTCCAATTCTTCCAATTTCAACCTATCACATACACTTCTCATATTCAAATATATCCAACAACAAGCATGATTGATCATCAATCTCATCTCAATTTCTCAATAATCATAACATATACATACTTAAAAGAAATCTCTACTCACTTGAATTCTTAAACTTTAATTTGAGTTGGATTTTGAGTGGAATTTACTTACCTTATGCTTGAGTCTTCTCTACTAAGCTCTCTACTCTTGTTGGATTCAAAACTTCTTCTAACCCTAAGCATAAACTTCATAAGAACTCAACTTTTACACAAATAAATCATAGATAAAGAGCAAGAGTTCTTACCTTTCGAAGCCTAGAATCAAAACCTTATTAAAAATCACTCAAAAGCCCTCAAAATCCTTGGAGGAGTGAATAAAAATTTGAGAGAAAATGGAGGAGTAGTGTGGCGGTGGAATGAAGGAAATAAGGTTACAAACCCTTATCATCTTATTTTATAAACTCACTTTCCCATTTTGCCCTTACACTTTTGTGAAAATTCCATCCTTGTCCCTTAGTCAATTACCATAGTGCCCCCATTTTTTTTGTATTCTCTATGAAATTCTATCTCTTTTCACTCCCAACAATTTCAACTAATTTTGAGTGAAAAGACTATTTTACCCTTAATACAAGTTCAAGGCATTTTTTTCATATTCTCTTAAAATAACTTTAATAAAAATTAACTAAGGGCTATAAAACATAATTTAAATCATGTACCTCTATGTTGGGCGTTACAGAGTGGAGCATTGGAGATCGCCAGATGAATCAAACGGCTTTGGTGAGGACTTGTCATATGGTTTGTTACATAGCTGTTTCCTTTTTCTTTGTATCAATGTCTTATGATCTTTTGTATTTGGAATATGAGAGGTGAGGAAAAGGGTGCTTACGGGTGATTCACAGAATGGTTTTTCTTGGGGCTCTTCTTTTATACTAGGAAAGTGCAAAAACTCTATAAGATTATCTTTATAAGCTTATTCTTTGTTGCCCTGAAGAGTGGATATAGATAATCAATCTGAATACTAAACCAATATAAATTCTTTGTGTCTTTTCTTTACTTTTATCTTTTATTTTTGTTTTCTTGAATGATTGTTGTGTTTGATTTCATGATTATAAATTTGGGATTTCTTGTTCTACCATTTCCGAATAGTCTTTAGATTCTACAAGTGGTATCAGAGCCAAAATAGGTCTGGGTATTAGAGATTATTTGGTTTTGTGATTGCCTTGGGTTAGATCTAAACTCATTAGTTATAGATCTCTTGACCTAGGGTTTTTTAGGACTTGATTTTTGGGGCTTTTCATCTCCTAGTAATAGTGAGGGACAAAAACCTAGACATGTCTAAGTTTGAGGTAGAAAAAATCATGGGCGACAATGATTATGGTTTGTGGAAGATGAAAATGAGAGCCATGTTAGTTAATGATGGTCTGTCAGCTACCTCAGAGGGTGAGGATTGTTTACTAGAGTCCTTAACCAAGAAAGAAAAGAAAATACTCTTAGACAAAGCCCATAGCACCTTGATACTTGGGTTAAGAGAAAAAGTCTTGAGAAAGGTAAAGAAGATGACTACACTAGCAGGGGTTTGGGAAAATTAGACTCCTTGTACCTGTCCAAATCTTCTCCTAATAGGTTAGTTTTAAAACAAAAATTCTTTCCTTTTAAAATGGATGAGAGTAAGTCTTTAGGAGAGAATATGAATGATTTCATGAAATTTGTTCAGGATTTATAGAGTCTAAATGTTAAGGTTGAGTATGAGGATCAAGTTGTCATTCTCATAAATTCTTTGCCAAAAATGTATGCAAACTTTGTTGATACTCTGAAGTATGGTCGGCAAACCCTTGAGCAAGATGAAGTTGTGGTGGCAATCACTGCAAAGATGCTAAATTTAGGAAAGAGGGTAAACTAGATGGTGAGGGGCATAATGTGAGAGGTAGATCTAAAAAGAAAAGTCATAAGAAAGGGCATTTCAGGAAAAGATGTAGCTTCTGATGGGTATGAGAGTTCAGGAGTGTTGGTGGCGTCTCAAAGGGAAATAGATTCTAAGTGCATTCTAGATTCAGAGTGCACCTTTCACATGATCCCAAATATGAGTTTTTTTATGAATTTTAAGAAGTTAGAGTCTGGGAAAGTCTTGATGGGTAATAATGCTGCATGTAGAGTCTTAGGAATTGGAGAGGTTAAACTAAGTTTCCATGATGGTAGTTCAAAATTACTCACAGAGGTCAGATACATACCTGAGTTAAAAAGGAATTTAATTTCCTTAGGAAGCTTAGATTCAAATGGGTATAGCTATGAGGCTCAAGGTGGAGTTCTTAAGATCACCAAAGGGTCCTTAGTTGTGATAAAGGGATAAAGTAAAAAAAAGCTGTATGTTCTAAATGGTTCAACCATCACTAGAACAGCAGTTGTGTCATTATCTTAAAAGTCTAATTACAAGACATCTTTATGGCATAAGAGGCTGGGACATGTTAGTGAGGAATGTCTAGTTGAGTTGAGCAAGCAAAAGGTCTTAGGAGGGAAAAATAAAGAGAAACTAAGCTTTTATGATCATTGTATTTATGGAAAGATGAGTTCACAAAGATACAATTCGATACCCTAAAGAGCAATTGTATCACTAAATCTTATTACTAGATATCTGCTAAATTTATGATACTATAATTTCTAATACAAAATACATTTTAGATAGGAATTATAGTAATTATATTCCTATATATTTTGATATGTTTTACTGTAGAAATAAAAATTTAGACTCACAAGAAAATCATATAAAGAAACAAGCCAAAATCATCTACATGTTGAACTAGATGTAAAGCTTTTGTAAATGTTTTTTTTTTTTTTCCTCATCTATTTGTATTTTGATTAATTTGTAGAAATTTGTTGCTTAATATATGTGTTGACATGCAAATATGGGAAGAAAATATGTGACATTAATTCACATATCATCAGGACATGGAATGCGAATATGTGAATTATTTTCATTCCTAATTATACTAAGATATGATTTTCTCTGCTTTATTATTGCGATTGTGTCATTATTTGTAATATTTTATATCCTCATATAGCTATAAAACTTTTTATATAAATAGGCTGTGTATTCACAACTCAATACAGTTAAATTGAATTTCTCTCAAATATCTCTCGGCCATATTCTGACCATTTTAGTTGTCTCTCTTGCCGTCTCAAAGATATCTCTCAAACATACTCTGGCTCTCTTCAATTGCCTCTATTGCCTTCTCAATTCTGACAATATGTTATTATCTATTAAGTATATTAATTAACATGTTGCATGGAGTAAAGAATTTAATTTCGATTTTGTATAATATCATGTATGTCATCCATTTTCCTTTAAGCTTTATAGTAGTTACCTTTCTAAAGGGGTATACAAGAAGGGTAATACTACACGTACAAAGAAATTTATAAAGATTTCTAATATTCACTCTTCTGTTTATCTCCTGCCACATCACTTTGTATAAGAAATCTTTGTAAATTTCTTCTTTCAATAATATTATACTTACAAAGAAATCTTACAAAGCTTTCTATACAAAGTAAAGTGGCAAAAAATGAATGAAAGACTATAACAAAAAGTAAAGTTATTTTATTCACTCTTCCACTCATTTTTTGTCACGTCATTTTGTATGGAGATCTTTATAAGTGTAGCATTACTCAAAATCTTTAGTGCTAGCATATGGAGGGCTCAAACAAGTTTCAATAAATATCATATTTTTCAAAACTTGAGATCTTTGGATAGTGAAATAAGGAGTATAGAAGAACTTTATAATGTACATGCACAATTATCTTTGTCTTCCCGTTCCCACAAAGCCAAAGTTTTGTGTCCTCAAATTTCAGAAAATGTGAAAAACTCTTTCGTGTTCATATTTCATTTTGCATTTACAAAATATGTTAACATAGAAACTAAAAGAGGGATCGGAATTGAAAACTTATTTATATTGTTCCCACTGTTTTCATCTCACAAAACATTTTTTCTTACTTCATTATTGATTTTTCGTACATAAATTCAATTTAATTTTTAAAATTAATTAAAACATTTTAGTAATAATATTTTAGAAAATTATCTTTCATAAAAAAAATATCAAAGGTACTCTTAAATCTGAAAAATATGTACAAAATTTAATATCTTACTTTCATATTGTTAAAAGAATCTTGTCAAACAATATCTAGGATTTGTTTATTTGTTTATATCAATTAAGGGTGTTTTATAAATGACTAAAGAAGACATCCCTTGTTCTTTGTTAAAAAGTGACACGTTTTGTAATCCTTTGAAACATTGTTGTAGTTAAATTCTTTTGTGTACATGCACAAAATATGGAAACAATTCATCTTCCAAATCATTCTTCTATTACCAATTTGTTTTGAAATTGTGAAACTCTGAAAGCATGTAGAATATCAAGATTAATAATATGTGAAATAAATCACAAACACTACAAGAAATAAGGTCTTTTGTTGCATAACATCCAATGACAAAAAAGGTTTTTAATTAGAAACTAATCATTTGATCATCAAATAAATTCACTGACCTTACGAGCCAATGAAATTATATCTATATCAATCTTATTTGAACCTCCCATGAAAATTTATTTTAATAGTTTTTAATAAACTTCATTTTGAACAAAAATTCTTAGATGAAATTAATATATTCACTCATGATTTCTCAGATATTTTCCAAATTGATTCTCGTTAGTACGTTATAAGAACTACATTGAACTGCTTAATAAATTTGTTGACTTTATAAAAGCAATTTAATATTTTTCAAAACTATGAAAACTCAATCAATAAAAGTGTGCTATTCATCAATAGTTCATGATGCTAAATGAATAAAGAAGATAACCAATATTGGGTAGTCGAGTGATCAACTAGGGTTCTTGGATGTATTATTTAAGAGGTTCAAAGTTCAATTCATCTCAGCTACTAATAGAGGTGGCCACTAAAACTCTTACTCGGTTGGTAGTTCCAGGGTCCCAAGGGATTAATTGGCCCAGACACCTCTCGTCATTAAAAAAAAAAAAAAAAAAAAAAGAATAAAGAACTGAAACAGTCCAAGAATCGAAGCAGGAAAGTTGTTAAAACTTTCTAGGAAAACAAACAGAAAAAATAACCGAAAAACATAGTATATAAGTTTGTTATTTCTAGAAAAAGTGTTTATGATTTTTCATGCATTGAACGTGAAGGCAAAGTGCCTTTTTATACTAATCCTAAGTAACTAACAATAAGTGGCAGTCTTCAATACAATACAAGTGAGATGCTAGGATTACAAGTTGTTAGAGTGGGTGCCCTAGAGCCAATCAATTATTGTAGAATTGAATCTTTGTAATAATGTTCATTGATCAATAAAAGGTATTTTATTCTATATCGCGTAAATCATCAGTGTATGTGTTGATATATGTTCTTAGATTGGTAGAACTATGATGAGGGTATCAAGTGTTTCAAATCTTGATAGTGAGAACCCTATGAGCACATGTGGTGGCCATTCTAGAAACGTCTGTAGCCCCAATATTGTTCTGAAGTAAGGGCACAGACAATACGATAAGGCTATCATAGTGTTGAATGACCCTGTCAAAAGGCAGTGACTAATCTCACTTGTCAAGGTTGTGTGGTGACAACCTAGTGCAACACATGGGTGCTTACTTTAGGCAAGTTCACTGGACTGACCCACCAGAGGATTCCATATGGATGGTAACCCTAGTGTCTATGGAACAAATCCTCTAACAAATGGTGGTGCATGTGATCCTTAGACTTGAGATCACTGGAGCGCCTTGTGCATCGATTGATGTAGTTTGATACTAGCCCAACACAATTCTATTCAGAGCTGTCAATACAGTAGTGATTGGCTGTATCAAGAAGTGTATCAAGACTATGATGGATCGATAGAGCATTCATTACTCCTGGGTATGGGAGAAGTTATCTCACAGCGCAATTCAGTAAATGGCAATGACACTAAAACTGTGGCCACAGTGGGATTGAGTTGTTGCTCTATCCAGTTTATAATACAGGTCATTAGTGCAGTAATGAATACATACATATCGAGAGTAACTGAGGTTGACACTATTTCTATGACTCGGTCTCGTAGAGATAACAGATGATGAAAGGATTGGATTGTACGGTGACCATATCATTGACAGGTAGCTGCTTCGCTAAATCCGAATCTATCGGGTGGCCATGATACCTTGCTAGGGGCCAATCTTTGTTTGTGTATAGTGAGACGATTAATTGGTGTTAATCGCGATACTACACACTACCGGTATGATAAGGAGCCTACGGGTCACACACATAGAAGATAATTTAAGAATCAATTTATAAGAAGGGCGTTTTCATCTTTTTGGGCAAAAATGTATTTTTATAATCTCACAATGCAATTAAATTTGCTGAGGTTGTAGCCTTTATTTAATTTGATATTAAAAATTAAATAAGTGAGATTACGTTTAAATATGTATTCGCATATATTTAAATAAATTATCATTATTGTTAAATGTTAATATATAATATTAATTTAATTTAATTGAGATAATGATAATTAAAATTAAAATATCTAATAAGGGGCTGTTTGGATACAAGGGGTGTTTGGGTTAGTGTCCAAGCCCATTCCATGATGGAATATGGCAAAGTATGCACTATATAAGTGCAACCCTTTGTGAATTAAATTAAGTTTTTTTCATTCAATGATTTAGACTAAAATTCCAACCCCTTCTCTTCTCACGCCAGATTGCCTTTATTGGTTGAATCAAATTTCTTTTGATTTCTTCTTGGTTCTTAAGGCTAAAGAGGATCTAGCAAATCCCTCTTTAGTTCCTTAGAGTTGTCTTCGTGTGGACTACATTGGTTCGATCCTACACTTGGGTCGATACGAAACACGTTCAGAGACAACTTGGAGGAGCTTCCAAACATGCGTATGATTTCTAAACTTTAAATTGATTTTTCTGTAGATTCTTTTATAATGTATAAACTGTAATTTTTATGCCTTGATCTTGGTTCTAAGGAACGATCTATCATGTAAATTATTTTTGTTTTCCGTTGCCATAGATGATCATTTCATAACACAAGTGTTCAAAAAATTGCATTCATTAGTTGTGCATCTTAACTGTCCATTTAATCTTGAAACTGAGTGATCTTGGTTACTGGGGACTATTCTGCTTGTGATCATAACATCTTCCCTCAAGCTGAGCAACTTTGTTGTAAAAGCTTGGATGAAAAAAAGTAGAGCGATCAATTGTAGTGTAATGTCCTAGTCAATTTTGATCAAGTAACCTTCTTTTTTAGGTCAGACAGTAAGCTGTGACAAGTGCCTATTGATAGAGAGAGACATACTAACTAGAAAAAGGATTTAGAGACAGAATGTCCTCCCTTAAGTCTGCAATAGAATTAGCTTCAGACTGTAGGTCCTCCTTGAACTGTAAATCTTTCTTGGTCTAGAGATCCTCCCAAGACTGTAGGTCTTTCTTGACCTATAAGTCCTCCCTAAAGTTGGCAAGAGAAATCAAATGAAGTTTGTCACACAACATTTGGAAACATGTGATAGGTAGGGGTTTAGTTAGGATATCAGCCAACTGGAACTCTAAGGCAATGTACTGGACAACCAACCTTTTTTAAAGAACTAAATCTCGAACATAATGGACATCAATTTCGATGTGTTTAGTTCAAGCATGGAAAATAGGATTCGTAGCAAGTGCATTTGCACTTTTGTTGTCACACCATAAGACAGATTGAGTGGGGATAGAGACTTGTAATTCTTGTAGCAACTAATGAATCCAAACAAGTTTAGTAGCAACTTAAGTAAGTGATCTATACTCAGCCTCTGTTGAGCTTAGTGCTACAACCTTTTGTTTGCAAGAAGCCCAGCTAACTAGGATGCCAAAGAGATATATACAAAATCCAATGGTGAACTTCCTATCATCAAGATAATTAGCCCAATTCATGTTTGCAAATCCTTCTAATACCAAGTTTTTAAAATACTGAAACAGTAAACCAACATCAAGGTTTCCTTTGATATAACACAACACTCTTTTACAGGCAACCTAATGTGAGACTGATGGATTTTGAAGGAATTGACTCAATCTATTCACCATAGTTAGATACTGCAAACTGCCAATAACACTTTTATAGAGAGCTAGATTTTCAAATAAGGCACCTTCATCTTTGACTAGTTTTGTGTTAACAGCTATAAGAGTTGAACTAGCATTAGCATCAAACATTCTAACCTTTTTAAGTAAGTCAGCCACATATTTGGATTGATTTAGGTGAAGACCAACAACAGTTCTTACTACCTCAAAGCCAAGGAAGTAGCTTAATTCACCTAAGTTTTTCAAGGCAAAGGTTTGATGCAACTCATGAACTAGCTACTGAATATAGGTAAAATCATTACCTATAATCAAGATGTCATGCATGTAAACCAATAAGTAAACAACTTTTGTAGATGAGTGGTGAATGAACAAACTACTGTTTGAGGTAGAGTTCTAAAAATTCTTATCCGATAAGGCTCCTTTGACTTCTCAAATCATGCTCGAGGAGCCTATTTAAGGCCATAAAGAGCCTTATTCAACTTACACACATGAGCGGGTCTGTCAATGTCAATAAATCCAGTTGCTTGTGTCACATAAACCACCTCTATAAGATCACCATTCAAGAAGGCATTATTGATATATGTTTGCCTGATTTTCCAATTGAGTTGGACAACTAGAGATAGAATGATTCGAATAGTGTAAGGCTTTATTACTGGAGCAAAAGTTTCAAAGTAATTGACTCCAGGAGTTTGCTGAAATCCTTTTGTAACTAATCTAGTTTTATACCTTTGAGTACTACCATCCATATTATATTTAATGCAAAAAACCCGTTTGTTGTCCACTAATGTCATTTGATTATCATAAGGGACTAATGTCTAGGTGTTGTTGTCTTGCAGGGCATCATATTCCTTCTTCATGGCTGAAAACCAATTTGAGAACTCAGTGCTTCATGAATATTGGAAGGTTCACCGATAGTAGAAGGTTTACTAATAGAGGTAGTTGCAATCAGAGCATCTATAGCATCTATCTTGCTCTGAAGGAGTGTCTTAGACTTGGTAAGAATAGGATGGGTATTGGCAGTTGCTGACTGTGAAATTGATGGAATTTTTTCTAGAGGCAACTAAACTTCCAAGTGAATGGTGGGAACTAAAGTGCCATCATGTATAATTTTGTACATTCCCTGAGATTGGTCTTCAAATTGGTATTTTGATGATACTATAGCATCAGCCAAGGCAAGTAAGGTACCTGCACTTGTTTCTTTCTGAGATTGATTTGTTGCTAATAGAGATTCACTCTTTTGTGGTGTTGCCAAATTATTGACTGCTGCACCTGAGTTATCATAAAAAGATTCAATAGAAGAAGTATCAGTAGGTAAAGCACAAGGAATCTGCTAGTTGGAAGAGTTTATTGGTTCTTTTGACTGGTACAATGAGCTAGAAGTGTTGTGCTGCAAGTTCTTGGCTGGAAAATTTGTTTCATCAAAATCTACACGTCTTGAAATATATACTCTTCCTATCTCACTCAAACACAAATAACCTTTATGAGAAGCACTATATCCAATAAAAGATACATGGCTTAGTGTGAAAGTCCAATTTATGTGAGTTATATGGCCTTAAGTATGGAAAACACCTACAACCAAATACTTTTAAGAAACTATAATCAAGTGCTTTATGAAATAATTTCTCAAAGGGAGATAAGTATTGAAGGATTGGAGTTGGCAGCCTGTTTATTAAGTAAATAGCAGTATGAAATGCATGCCATCAAAATTGAAAGGGCATACAGGATTGGGCCAACATAGTTAAACAAAGTTTTGTGATGTGAAGGTGCTTCCTTTCAACTTTCCCAATTTGTTGGTGAATATGAGGGCATAGATGCCAAAATTTAATGCCATGAGAGTTTAAGTAAGGAAGAAAGCTATGGAATTCTCCTCCTTAATCTGTTTGCATGCATTTCAGTTTGGTTTCAAGTTGTCTTTCAACAAACACATGGAATTGTGTAAATGTAGGAAAAGCCTCTGATTTTTGCTTTAATGGATAAATCCAAGAATATCTACTAAAATCATCAAAAAACACAATGTAGTATTTGTATCCTTCCTTTGAAATGACTAGTGAAGGACCCCACAAATCAGCAAAAACTAATTCTAATGGCTTTGTACTTATTGTCGCAGATGGAGGAAAAGGTTGCTAATGCAATCTTCTTATTCAAAGTAGTATGTACAACAGCTTGAAGAATCTTAAAATGAGGGTGGCCAAGCCTCATATGCCATACAACTGAATTAGAACTATCTTTAATAGTAGTACTAGCATTTGTTAAAAGCAAACTTCGAGAACTTGAGTTATTGATAAAGAAGCAACATCTGTGCAATTAGATGAAGCAGATGTGATTATTGTTGAAGTAGAATCCGCAAGTTTGAGTGTTGAAGTTTGTGGAGTGTTGTTTCGCGGGATAGGTGAGTGCGAAATCAACTGATACAGTCCACTGCTAAGCTTGCTATGTAGTAGAACTACTTGTGTTGGTTGAATAAATTGGTAAATAATATGTTTGGTTGGGAGGATAAATGGGTGGGTATGTCATATAGATTACTAATTTCCCCTCATTTTTAAATATTAATGTAATAGTATCTTCTATTATTATTTTTTGAATCATCTTTTGACCCCCTACATTTGAAATTTTGGTAAAATACCTTAGCCATATAAAAATTTAATTTGTAGCAAAATCACCCCTCCCACCCTAAGCCACTGTTGACAGCCAACCACCAACACTGCCAATTGTGGAATGGTGCTCAACTAGCTGTATATGGTCGACCGTACACCAGCAAAGCCAAAAATGGCCATGGATCAGACATCCATGGCCAGAAAACGGTTAGATCTATGGCCATTTCATGACCAAAGATGTGGTTGTGAAACAGCCATAGATCTGGCTGTGAAAAGGCCAAATCTTTGGCCATGCTATTTCACGGGCCATCTTTGGCCATGAAAGGCCCATAGAAACCCTAGATCTGGGTGTTTCCGACCATGGATTTGTGATCCATGGTTGAAAAAGGCATTACCGTGGCACGAACAACTAGATCCCGCCAATTATGCAACATTACAGTAATTGACGCTGGTGGTCGGCTGTGGTGAGTCACTGTTGACACTGGTTTTGGGTGGTTGGCTGTATTTTGTTAACTTTTAAACCTTTTTGTAGCTGTGGTGTTTTAGCTAATTTCTCAAATGTAGGGAACTAGGTAATTGTTATTTGGTAGACATTTGGGGGCAATTGTGTTCGAAATGGTTTTTAATTAAGGGAAAAATTGGTAGAAAAATCATATTACCCCGATAATATTTTAATAACACCCCCTAACAAGGTAATAAGATTACCCCCCACATTACTAATAGTAAACACTATTTGCAATAAAAGATAACTGTAATATTTTATTACTTGCAAACCGAACACCGAAATCTTACAAAATAAACAAAAATTACCCCTTTATCCTATATGCCCTCGATCCAAACAGTCCCTATGTGATATAACTTTCTATTTTGGTTTGGACCAAAGATTTTCAGTTCTGCTCATAGTTTAATCCACAGATCATCATTTGATTTACATAGATTGTATCAACGGGTAGTGAATAAAATGAGAATATTTTTCAAATACGCACTAGCATGTGTAAATGAATTTAATGAATTGTACACGGAAATGAAAAGAAGAAAATCTAGAAGGCAAAGACATCATATAAACAATTCCCACAAACTTATCTTCATATCTACTGTTATAATGAGTATGATTGATAGTCATCAATATATATTTGCTGTAAAGACAATTTAATACCCAAAACATTTAGAAATGACAAACACCCACTTTTCTTCTGATTCTATTGGTGAATTATGCCTGCTCAAGGACAGTGTTGTAATTTCTTATTTAGCCAAAAACAAAGCATACAAGTGGTGGACATTTCCAAAACAAGAAAATTTTTGGTTGCAGGTGGCAGGAAAATGGCCAAAGAAATATTACAAATTTACAATCAGTCACCAACAAACCCATACTCCAATAGCTGGTTGCTGGGTAGACTAAGAGCTAGATGTGACAAAAAGTCGAATAGGTGGTGGGCGATGATGAATCAGCAAGGTTAGAGTGATGGGGAGTGGCTAGCGACTAGAAAAAAAAAAAAAAAAAAAAAAACACTACAATAGCAACTATTAATTTGGGAGCAAGTAACGTGAAAAAGAGAGAATTCTGATTGATTAAAAAGAGTCTGTTACATTGTTGTTTATATATAAAGAAATAAGCTTATAACTGTCAACTACCTACCTCTAACTACTTCAACTAATTACAGCTCAGCATAACAGATTTCTAACTAACTAAGATTCCTCCTATATACCAACTTGAATCTTAACACTCCCACTCAAGTTGGCATCTTATGAATATCTTTCAAGCATAACTTGGACATAAGCTTTTCATGTTGTAACCTTCCCAACCCTTTGGTCATCACATCTGCTAATTGTTCTCCAGTTGGTATGTATTTCGTAATGATCAAACCACTTTGAATTTTCTCTCTTATAAAATGACAATCTATCTCTATGTGTTTTGTTCTCTCAGGAAACATGGGGTTTGCTGCAATTTGTAATGCTGATTTATTATCATAGTAAAGTAACGTCGGGACTTTGACTTCATCATCAAGCTCTTTAAGTAAGCCAGTTAACCAAACTAATTCTGTAACAGTTCCAGCCATGCTTCCATTCTGCTTCTGCAGATGATCTTGCTATGGTATTTTGCTTCTTTGATTTCCAAGACAGAAGAGAATCTCCCATCTTGATGCAGTATCCTAATATTGATTTTCTACTAACAGCACAAGAGGCCCAATCTGTGTCACAAAATGCTGTTAAATCTTTTGTACTTTTTACGGACATAATCAACCCAAGAGCTGGTTCCTTTTTCACGTATCTTATAACTCTTAATGCTGCTTCCAGATGTGATTGTTTAGGAGTCTGCATGTGTTGACTTAAATTTTGGATAGTAAATGAAATATCTGGCCTAGTCATGGTTAGATATAATAACCTTCCCACCATCCTCCTAAACATGCTAGGATCTATCAGCAATTCATCCTTTTCATCTGGTGGAAACTTTTGATCAAACTCATATGAAGTCAATTTTAAATGCTGTTCAAGAGAAGTGTTAGCAGGTTTTGCAACAGATAACCCAGCCTCCAAAATTAATTCCAGTGCATATTTTCTCTAGTTCAAAACAATTCCTTCAGAGGACTTAGCAACTTCAATTCCAAGAAAATATTTAAGGTGACCAAGGTCTTTGATTTTGAAGTTATCCTGCAGTATAAACTTCAACTGGTCTATCATCTTAGTGTAGCTCCCTGTTATCAAAATATGATCAACATAGACAAGCATAATGACTATGTTGCTTCCTTTTCGTTTGGTGAATAATGAGTAATCATACTTACTCTGTAAGTAGCCATTTTTTTATCAAAGCTTTAGTAAGTTTGTGATTCCATTGTCTACTTGCTTGCTTCAATCCATACAAGGATTTGAGCAATTTGCAGACCATGTGATTCTCCCCCTGAGTGCCAAATCCTTGAGGTAAAGACATGTAGACCTCTTCATAGAGATCCCCTTGCAAGAAGGCATTAAACACATCAAGTTGGAAGAATGGCCAAACATGAATGGAAGCTAATGCAAGGACTGATCTGACTGTGACCATCTTTGCCACTGGGAAGAATGTTTCTGTGTAATCTATGCCAGCTTGTTGGTTGTAGCCCTTGGCCACAAGCGTGGCTTTATATCTCTCTAAGGTACCATCAGAATGGTATTTGACTTTGTAGACCCATTTGCAGCCAATAGGCTACTTACCTTCTGGGAGAGAAACAAGCTACCAAGTTTTGTTAGCTTCTAATACATTGATCTCAGTTTGCATCGCATCAATCTAATTAGGATC
The DNA here is from genome assembly GCF_008641045.1 of Pistacia vera. Taxonomy (NCBI): domain Eukaryota; kingdom Viridiplantae; phylum Streptophyta; class Magnoliopsida; order Sapindales; family Anacardiaceae; genus Pistacia; species Pistacia vera. Next base: position 504,141 of record NW_022196258.1, on the reverse strand, counting down.
CTGAGAAGCTTTAGCAAATGAAACAGGTTCTTTGATTCGAGAGATGGATGAAAGGAAACACCTGTAATATGGAGAAAGGTGATCATAAGAGACAACATCTGAAATGGAGTAATGAGCTGAAGGGGTGATATAATCCTGCAACCAAATTAGAGGTCTGTGTGATCTAGCAGAACGTCTTATGTTTAAAGGAACATCAGGAGTAGGTACTGGAGCTGAGGACGGTGTTGATGTGGAGTCAATTAAAGGAACAGTAGGGGCAAGATCAGCAGCAAGACTAGGACTGAAATTGTAATCCGATGATGATGGATTATGAGTGTCAGAATTGATAGGAGTAGGAAAAGAGTCATCATAAAATGTGGTAGTGAAAGGATCACTTGGAAATAATGGAACATGAGAATGTTGCTAGAACTGAAAGGGAAAAATGTCCTCAATAAATCTGACATCTCAGTTGACAAAGAAGCTAAAATCTTGCAGGTTTAGCAACTTGTATTCTTTTTGTGCTGAAGAATATCCCATAAAAACTGATGGTATGGCCTTCAAACCAAATTTATCTTTGGAGCTCAGATTAAAGGCATATGCCAAGCACCCAAACACCTTGAAGTGATCAATAGAAGGAGGAGAACCAAAAAGAACTTGATAAGGTGAACTGCCCTGGAGTATATCAGTAGGAAGTCTATGGATGATATAGCAAGCTGTGAGTATACATTCTCCCCAGCATTTAATTGGAATGGAGGCTTGAAATCTCAAGGCTCTAGCAACATTAAGTAAGTGCCTATGCTTCCTTTCTACTACCCCATTCTACTGGGGAGTATATGTTAGGAAACGATCCATTGAGGCAGCGGAAAACAAAAACAATAATAACAAGGATCATTCCATAGAACCAAAATCAGGGCACAAAAATTACAGTTTATGCAACACAAGAATCTGCAGAAAATTAGTCAAGAGATCAAGAAGTCATACGCATGGTTCGATTAACTTCTATATTCTAAAACAATGAAAACAACAAAAAAATAAAATAAAACCCTAAACAGCAAACATGACAACAGTAATGAAAGCGGTTGTAGTCAAAGCAAACTAAAGTAACACAAAGAAATCTCTAATGGTAGAAAATATCAGGTTAAAAACAACCAGTTCTCGGTTCAAGATCCACCTAAACATGCATTGGACATGAACTAATCGTAACACTATTCTATCTCGTTATTATGGAACTACTGACCCTAGGAAACAACAAGCTCTGTTACCCGAATTCTCCCTTAGTTTGTCACTACTGAAATAAGCTCTTCGAGTAGATACTAACCCTTGAACAACCTAGAACAAACTCTCTAAATTTAGTTCAATGACAGCCTTAAGAATTAGGAGAATAGATCAATCTAAGCAACAATCACGCAAGCTCGGATTATGTTATTAAGGATAACAGACCGAAAACTTGTCCATAATCATCTATCATCATATGTTACTCGTTGAATAGAAAAAGGACAATTACGTATCACAATTCCTAATTCTAACAGGTAAAATTCCAATTAAACAATTTAGCAGGCCAAAACTAAATCACTCAAACAAGAATCATAAACAATTAAATCAGAAAACATAAACAATTCTAATAAAAACGAGATTAAGAACAATGTTACTGAAGTTAAGTTACACCAATGACATGAATTCAGGCTTCAAAATCCCCTTGAACTGAAGAAGAAAAATCAGCCTCACATCTTGACGTAGAAGATAAAAAACTAAGAAAAATACTCTACTACTGTTCTCCCCTCCTTGGTTAACCTAACACTCCTCAATAAGTAACATGTTTTTTTTCTTAATTCTACCCTAGGAATCATGGAAATTACTTTCCTAGACGTTTCCTAAAAGATAGACTTCCAAAACTGTCAAAATCTTATCAGATATGGAAAACAGAATTCGTCTCCAGCTTGCACCAGGATTGTCGCAATGTAAAAGATCTTTTCTGGGCTTGGTCACTTCATAAAAATTGTATTCGCAGATGTGTAGATGAATCTAGGCTTTTGAATCACCCACTTTCGATATCTGACGCTCCAGTTAGGCCCGTTTGAAGATTCAATACTCAGCCAGGAAATCCTTCCGCGACTAGGATTCCAGGTCCGGTTTTGCAACAACTACTGAGAACCCAAACGAACTCGGATTCTCGCCCATAATACCTTCCTGGAAAGCTTGATTCATCTAATTTACTTCTTCTGAAGGACACTTTTGCAATTGTGAAATTTGACTCCATGAAATACCTGAAAAACGCAGCACTGGTCAGAATAATGAAAAATCTGGAAAATCTGGAATTTCCTAATCTTTTCTCAATTATTTACTAAAGTCTATCCAAATATGCCAAACTTACAAAATAAACTCTAATCAACTCAACTAGGCATAAAACGTAACAAAAACATAATATGAAAGGAATAAAAAATATATAAATTACACTCTTATCAGTTAGCAACTTGATTTTCTGTCCCTTTTCGATCTTTAATCTCCAAATCAAACTCTTGAAGTAGAAAGACCCATATAAGGCGTGGTTTGGTTTCCTTCTTAGCAAAGAGATGTTGTAGAGCTGCATGATCTATGTAGACTATGGAATTCATGCCTATGAAGTATGATATAAACCTCTCGAATGCGAAAACCACTGCTAGTAATTCCTTCTCGGTTATTGTATCATTCAATTGCGAACCATTTAAGGTATGACTCGTATAGGATATGACTTGAAATAGTTTGTCTTTCTTCTGACCCAAAGCAGCACTGATGGCATAGTCACTCGCAGCACACGTAATTTCAAAAAGGGTTGTTCCAATCTGGTGCGACCACTGTCAGTGCTATCACTAGCTTCTCCTTTAGCAAATTAAAGGCCTGCAAACATTCAAAATCAAAGTTAAATTTTACATCTTGACAAGAAGATTAGATAGAGGTTTTGCAATTTTTGAGAAATCTTTAATAAATCTTCTATAAAATCCAGCATGGCAAGGAAACTTCTGACTACTCGAACTATCATTGGGGGATGTAATTTTTCAATCACTTCCACTTTTTCTTTATCAACCTCAATCCCTCACTCAGAGATCTTGTGTCCAAGCACGATACCTTCTCGTACCATAGAATGGCACTTCTCCCAATTTAGCACAAGATTTGATTTCTCACAACACTATAAAACTAACGAAAGATTATGCAAACAAGATTAAAAAATTAGTCCATACAACATAAAATCATCCATCAAAATTTCCAAAAATTTTTTAGTCATGTTAAAGAAAATTGTCATCATGCAGCATTGGAACGTAGCAAGCGCATTACATAAACCAAATGGCATACGTCTATAAGAAAACGTGCCACAAGGGCAAGTAAATGTTGTTTTCTCTTGGTCCTCTAGAGCAATAGGAGTTTGATAATAACCAAAATAACCATCAAGAAAATAGTAAAATTTTTTACCTGCTAATCTCACTAACACCTAATCAATAAATAGCAATGGGAAATGGTTTTTTCTAGTGGCAGAATTTAATTTTCTATAGTCTATACACACACGCCATCCAACTACCATCCTAGTGGGGATAAGCTCATTACTTTCATTCTTCACTACAGTCATTCCCCCTTTTTTAGGCATTACTTCCATAGGACTAGCCTAATTACTATCAGAGATAGGATAAATAATACTTACATTGAGTAGTTTTACCACTTCCTTTCGTACCACTTCTTGCATGGCAGGATTTAATCTCTTTTGTGGTTGTATTTTTGGCTTGAAATTCTCTCTTGAGGATCTTATGCATGTAGATGGAAGGGCTTATTCCCTTGATATCAACAATTGTCCATCCCATAGCCTTCTTATGCTTCCTCAGAATGTCTAGCTTTGATTACTCCTCCACGTCTGTCAAAGATGCAGAAATAATCACAGGGTAAGTATCTTTATCTAGAAAAGCATGTTTTAATTGTGAAGGAAGAGGTTTAAGTTCTAGTTTGGGAGCCTCATTAGGAGATTTATGAAAATCCTCCTTTAGCTCCATATTACTATCAGTCAGAGATTCATTCTCTAACTCTTTAGCTTCTTCTCTCAAACACAGGTCTTCATCTTCTATTGCGCTCAACTCCATTAGAAATCTCTCCAAAGAATCCTTCTGCATAACTTCTTCTCTGTGATCACCTACAATCTCACTAAAACTGTTAGAGTGAATTCAATATAAAATGCAGTAGGATTTTTCATCGCTTTATGGACATCAAACAGTATTTCTTTGTCATATAGTCTCAAGATTAATTTTCCTTGTTGCACATCTATCAAAGCACAAGATATCGTAAAAAATGGAAGTCCAAAAATTAGAGGCATCTCTTGGTCCTCCTCTGTATCTGGAACTACGAAGTCCACCAAAAAGATAAATTTGTCGACCTTTAACAAAATGTCTTCAAGAATGCCTTTAGGTCACTTGATTGATCTGTCAGTAAGCTAGAGTGACATGTTTGTCTCTTTCACTTCTCAAGTCCTAGCTTCCTGAAAATCGATAAAGGCATTAAATTAATACTAGCACCTAAATCTCACAATGCTTTATCAAAGAATGAATCTCTTAATGCACAAGGTATAGTAAAACTCCTTGGATCTCTCAGTTTAGGAGGTAATTTGTATTGTAGTATAGCACTACAATCTTCAGTGAGTATAACCATCCCATGCTCCTCGATCTTATGCTTGTTAGATAGTATGTCTTTTAAGAACTTTGCATAGCTAAGCATTTGTGCTAAGGCTTCAGTAAATGGAATATTTATTTGCAATTTCTTAAAGACCTCTAAAAACTTTGAAAATTGTTGATCCAGTTTATCCTTTCTAACTCTATCAAGATAAGGAAATTCAGAAACATCTTTTTCAACAATAACAAAATTAGAATTTGACGTACCTTTCTTTTACCTCTTGCAATTTCCTTTACCTTAGTCTATGTCTCTTTTTCTGAATTCACTTTCTTTTCTTCAATAGAGACTGGCAACTTAGCTTCACTTTCCACCTTCTTTTGCGATTCTTCTTCACCAATCACTCTTCCATCTCTCAAAGTTATGGACTTACATTGCCCCTTCAAATTCTTTTCTATGTCACTTGGTGAATGCCCTTGCTCGCTACTCGAAATGATATTGGCCAACTGGCCAATTTTAGCTTCTAAATTATTGATGGAAGCCTCCTAATTCTGAATTCTTGTCTCTATAGTACTCAGGAACTTTGCCATTGCAACGCCCACTTTGAGGCACATCGTTTACTCAAGTTTATTTGCTCTTTAATGTTGTATGTTGGCCTAAGTGAAAGAGATATGTTGTTTAAGTTGTTGAATGCCCTGAATTTGGTGAAGTCTTGGCGAATTTTTGGAATGGAAACTTCGTCGGGGCGAAGAAAAATCTTTGCCGGGATGACAAGCTAGCAAATTTTTCTTATGAAGTTTCTAGAGAAATTTCCTTAGGGGTGAAGTGACCATTCTACCCCTAATTAGCAGGAAAAGTGGGGAGTAAAATGTAAGAAAATTTCAAGAAGAATGCATTGAAGTGAGGGTGTATTTGTGAAGAATTAAAGCGTAAAGTTAGGATTCCCTAAGAAGAGCAAGGGCAAAATGGGAAAGATTGCTTATTTATATGAGCTAATAAGGGTTTAGCCCTAGAAACCTTCCCATTCTCTACACCTCATACACTTCTACTACTCTCCATTTCTCTCAATTCTTCATCCTTTTTGCTAAGGAAATTGAGGGCTTTTGGTTGTATTTTTACAAGGATTTGATCCTAAGCATCAACAGGTAAGGATTCTTGCTCTAAACATGAGATTAATTTGTATAAATGTTGAATTCTTGTTAAGTTTATGCTTAGGGTTTAAGAGTAAGAACAAGTCCAACAAGGATAGAGAACTTTTATGCAACTAGTCAAGCATAAGGTAAGTAAATCCAACCCAAGTTAAGGTTTAAGCAATCAAATGATTGATATGCATGCTTATAATTATGAGCTTGAGATTGATTGTTGAGAATGAATTATTGATGAGTTTATGGCTTTTGATGAGAAGATTTGAGCCATGAGAAGTAGAAATGAAGTTGTGGTGACCAAGTGAAGTTTGGTTACATTTAGAAAGAATTTAAGTGGCATATTTTGAAGTGCTTTTCCTAGCTAGGTTTAGCTTTAATATAGAGGAGTTTTAATCCAATTATGGATGGTTCAAGAAAGAAGTAGAGATTTACTAAAGCTAGACTTTAAGTATGCATGCATGTTGTTTGATGAAATGCCTAAGAGAAGCATATGCATGAGTAGAGAAACCTTATTTTGTGCAACATTGCATATTTGCATTACATGATTGTACATAAGAAAGAATTATAAGCATGAGCCATCCACATGCATATATTTGCATATGCATAAGAACTTAAAGAAGTAATAAGGAATTTTAAGAATAAAGAGAAAGAAAGAAAAGCACTAAAGAATTAAAGAAAGAAAAGTGCTAAAGAAGAGAAAAGAAAAGGTTGTTGAGATGGGAAACCCATGGGTGATAAGAAGGAGAATTTCCCACATACACGCCACCTTAATTGAGTGGCCTAAGAAGAAAAAAAGAATTTGTATGGCCTGTAAGAGTGTATGTGGATGAGGGCTATACCAAGAAGAATTTCCTACATGCACGCCACCTTAATTGAGTGGCATTAGAAGAAGAAAGAATTTGTACGGTTTACAAGAGTACATGTAGATGAGGACCATACTCACTCACAAGGCCAAGGTTTCGAATCCATGCATCAACCGAGTCCGATCGGCAAAGAATAAGAATAAGAATAAGAAAGAATAAGAAAGCTTGTGCAAGCAAAGAAAAGAAAAGAAAAGCAAGAAAAGAAAAGAAGAGCTTGAGCAAGCAAGAAAATAAAGAAAAGAAACAGAATAAGAAATTAAAAAAAAAAGAAAGAAAATGCATTTTTATGCATTATTGCATATGCATTTCATTCATGCATATTACCATGAATTTCATCATGGTTAGAAAGAATAGAAAGAAAGAACAGAGAGAAAGAAAGAACAGCGAGAATTAGAAAGAAAGAAAGAAAGAACAGTGAGAATTAGAAACAGAGAAAGAAAAGAGAAATACCTAAGAAAGAATGAAGAAGAAAAGAATTAAGTAAGGAAAGAATCAAGAGCAAGTTGCGGGGACAGAAGAGAAGAGGATTTACTTACTGAGCATTTTTGTGCTCACCCCGTTGTTTTTCCGTGTTTTGCAGGAAATAGGTGAGCAGCAGTCAGGAGGACATCGATAAGCGGAGAGAAATTGCATCACTGTCCACCATTGTAAAAGCTTGTATATATGTTATTTTGCTATGTAGAGAATAATATATATTTAATAAAGAAAATTTTTGGGCCCATTTATTTTTCATTTGCTATATGTATACTTTTTTCATAGTATATTTTTTTAAGTATATTAGTAGAAAGAAGTTATTACAGCCATCATCTCCTCTAAATTTGATTTCTTCTTTTGAGATTGAATACCTAGCGGCGGAGGTTTCACTTCATTGTTGTTACTCCAAGAGAAATTTGGGTGATTCCTCCACCCTGGATTATATGTTTCATTGTATGGATTGTTATTAGGCTTATGAAAATTTGAAACATGGTTAGCTTGATCAAGCATAGAATTAACAGTAAACATGTTACCAGACTGACACTTAGGGTTAGAGTGATCTTTGCCACAAAAATCACATGTAGAAGCAACTATTGTAGGTTTTTGAAATTGAAGTCCATCAATCTTCTTATTCAATGCCTGCATTTGTGCTACAAAGCTGTGATATCATCTATGTTATGAACACCCGACGTTCTTCTCACAGGCAACCTCTCAATTGGCCATTGATAAGAATTTAAAGTCATTTCCTCCAGCAATTCATAAGTTTGTTCTAGTGTCTTCTTACCTAAAGTACCACCCCCGGCATCATTGATCATATTCCAAACTTTACTATTAAGACCATTATAAAACGTCTAAATTTGCAGCCAAACCGATAATTCATGGTGGGGACATCTTTGGAGCATGTCCTTGAACCTTTCCCATGCTTCGTATAGTGACTCTGTATCCACCTACACAAACACATTAATATCATTATGCAACTGTGCAGTCATTGCAAGAGGAAAATACCTACTTAAGAATTTTTGTGTCATCTATTCCTAGGTTGCAGTCGAGCCTGTTGGTAATGAGGTCAACCAACTCTTAGCTTTGTCTCTTAATGAAAATGGGAACAATTTTAGTCTCATAGCTTCATCGGAAACTCCATTGCGCTTAAAAGTATCGCAAATTTCTAAGAAATTTGCAATATGTAAGTTAGGATCCTTATGTGCCAAACTACCGAACTGCACTAACTGCTGAATTATCTAGATGATTGCTGGCTTTATCTCAAAGTTGTTGGCATTGATCATTGGTCATCAAATGTTTGATGCCGCTCTATTTAAAGATAGGGTAGACTACTCGTTCAATGAATGAGTTGTTGGCGGTGTTCCACTATTTTGGTTATCATGATCACCCATGATCTCCCTCTTGATTGCTCTCTTTCTTGCATGAAAAGTGTGCTCTATCTCAGGATCAATGCTAGTAAAATCTTTCCAGAAGCTATGGTCATACACTAGCAGAAACACCTATTGGTTTCCAATAAAAACAAACAAAATTAAAAAAAAAAATCTCAAAATAACAGGTAATCTCAAAATAATCACAAACAATCTAATGATCCCCGGCAACAAAAACTTGATGCAACTAAATCAACTCTAGCAAGTGCACTAGTTGTGTTCAAGTAATATAGTGATGAGTTTGAGTATCATCCCACGAAGATCAAATCAATTATTCACAATTACCTAAAACTACCTATATGTTATTTGAGAAAAAAAAAATTGTAGAGTGTAAAAGTAACGGATTAAAAATAACTAAATTAAACAAATAAATAATGTGAAGAACTTTGTAGTATTAATGAAGTTAGGGTACAAATTTCCCCTTAATTATGCTTGACAACTACTCTTAATACCCGTTTGTGCTATGAATTGGTAGGATTCTTCTAAGGCCAATTATCCTTATTCAAGTATAATATTCAACTTAATACAAATCCCTATTTGGTTACTTTGAAATTAAGAAGTATAAATTCACCAATCCCTTATGACTAATTCGCCTTATTCGATTATGAATTAGATGGACCACAAATTAATCCTAGAATCTCTATCCGATTGCTTCTAGTTTTAATACGATGTGAAATGTTATTCCAATAAAAAAATTATGAATATGAATTAAGCAATAAACCCTAACTTCTCTATTCGACACATCATCAAGGTAATTAAATCAATCCAACATTCATAAAGCATCAAACCTAAACTCTTGCACAAATTCATCAACATAAATCTGGTATTAAGAATAAAAATTGTTCAAAACATAATTAGGGTTTCATCCTCCCCTAACAAAAGAGATTTACTCTGTTCTAAGAACAAAGAAATAAATAGAGAAGAAAGAAGACATATTCAGACTTGAAAATAAACAAAAATCAAACTCTTAAAATTTGATCTTCAGTCTTCAAGCCCCAAGAATGCGTCTTCTCCTCTCAAAAATATGCAAAATTCATCCCTTCACAACTAATCTCAAGTATACTTAAATACACAAAAGAGTCCTAAGTGAAAAAGGAAAGAAAAATTGACAAAAATGCCCTAATAGTTTCCGCCACGGCTCCAAATTCAAGTCACCACAGCCTAGGCCGTGTTGCTTTTTGGTCTCTTTGTTTTATCTTTGTTCCACCACCATGGTCACGGTGAACTACCAAGGCATAGCCGTGGCCTTCAAGGATGTTAGGTAATCTCAACTTCTTCAAGTTTTAAGTCCCAATTTCATTCCAATCTACTCAATCAAAGCCCAAAAAACACAAAAGCTATCCAAATCAATAGTTAACCATTCATATCTCAAACTTAACAAAAACTAACATCAAAACAAAGAAAACAAATGAGAAGTTAACTAAACTAACATCAAAACAACCCTAAAAACACTTAAATTATGCAACTTATCAGTTTACAATTGAAACAAATAAATAAATTTTCCAATGGTTATCATTAATAAGCACACCATGGTTCTTTCGTGACCACTCAACCGCAAAAAAGTGAACCTTTATGCTTGTGTGCGCAAAACAATATAACAAAAAAAGATATCAGAATCGCCTAGTTTTGAGTTCTTTGAATTCCAGTACCATCAGCAATAATTCATTCCATTCTAAGAAACAACATATTATTATTTATCCTTAGCATAAAGCTATAGAAGTTAAATTGCTATCCTAATTATATATAAAATTTATGTAATTAAATTACATACCTACTTATGTTTAAAAACTAACCTTATTATATTCCACATATTGATTGATATTTAGAGACAATTATACGCTAAAGCTATAAACTTTGCCCGAAAGTAGAATAAAAAATTGTTAGAACCCCAAGGGGTTGGCCTAGTAGTCTAGAAGATTTGCTACTTTCATTAACATCTTGGGTCCAAACCACCTTGGGGCCACCTACCACATTTGTTGCTGACCTGAAACATTGGGTTTGTAAGATATTCAATTGGTCCTAGGATTAACTGAGGTATGCGCATGCTGGCCCAAGCATTGTGGTTATTTAAAAAAAAAAAAAAAAAAAAAATTAGTGGAGGAAAAATTGTCTAATATGATCATATAGTTTTAGTTATATCACTTAACTTTATGGAACACACCAAATTAATGAGAAATAAAAACTAGTGTTTCATTATTAATTAGTTGGAAAGCTCAACCTATCAATTTATGTTCATAAGAACGCATAGCTAGCCTAATAAGCAATATATATTATATATTAATTTATAGCGTAAAGAATTTCCAAAAAACAAAATTTGTTCACTTTTTTACTTTAGAGAATTTAGAATCATATTAATCTATAGGATATAACCAACTGTTTTTTGTTTTATAATTTTTATGAACTTTAAGAAACAGTATAAACTTCTTCACAATTGAGAATTATCAATTTGATCCCCTGATGACTATAGTTTGGATTAAGTAATTATTTATCATGATACAAGAGTTAATTAACTATCAAAGTTAAATTCTCTCTCACGTTTGAATTTAGATTGACTTGTGGTTACATATGTATTTTATGTTTGGCTCCAATTGACCCATTTGTTTTTTGCAGTTTTTCTGAATTGGTCCATTTGTCATCTATCACAAATTTATTAAACATAACTTAAAGGGTGTGTTTGAATTGGAGGCATATAAGATAATAGGGGTAAGCTTCATTTATTTTGCAAGATTCCGATGTTTGGTTTGCAAGTAAGTAATAAAATATTGCCGGTATCTTTTAATTGCAAACAGTGTTTATTGTTGGTAATGTAGCAGGTAATATGATACCCTCTCCCACCCCTAGGATTAAAACAGTACTGGGTAATTTTTTTTGTACCTATTTAAACCTTAATTAAATACCATTTCAGACACAATTGCCCTCAAATGTCTACCAAATAACAATTAAGCCAGCCCCTTACATTTGAGAAATTAGCTAAAACACCTCAACCACAAAAAAGTTTAAAAGTTAAAATAATACACCCAGCCACCCAAAACCAACACCGGCAACTAGCATTAGTTGTTGTAATGGTGTAGACCGGCAGGATCTAGTTGGTCGTGCATGATAAGGGTGATCCATGGCTGAAAAAAGCCAGATCTGGCCATTTCTATGATTGTTTGACGGCCAAAGATCTGGCCTTTTCATGGCCAGATTTGTGGCCATTTCACGGCCACATCTTTGGCCATGAAATGGCCATATATTTGGCCATGAAACGACCATGGATTTGCCAATGCATGGCTAACCATATATGGCCAGTCATGCACCATTCAATTGATTGCCGGCGGTGGCTAGTTGTGGTGGCTGGCTACCGGCAGTGGCTTGGGATGGGTGGGGGTGATTTTGCTATAAATTAAAGTTTTATATGATTGGGGTGTTTAAGAAGAATTTCAAATGTATGGGGTTAAAAGAAATTATTCAAAACAAATATTATATTAACATTTAAAAATGAGGGCAATTTAGTAGTCTATATAACATACCCATTCATTTATCCTCCCACCCAAAGATATTATTCACCAATTTATTTGAACCAACCAAACATATTTTCTAAACATTATCAGTAGTCTTCAAGGTGATCCATCTTTCCGTTACTATAGCATCCCCCTATAATAAACATTATATATATGATTCAAATGCTACGAAAGGGCTATGTGCGAAAAATTATGCATGAATTCTATCAACATTTAATTAAACAATAAGAATAGAATATTAGTCATAATCAACAATGTGCCAAAAGATCAACACATAGATTATAGATATAGAATCAATAATGAAAGGTTATGGACAAACCTATTGTACCATGATTTCTGATTCTTGATCCTTATAGAAGAGCGGCAAGTTTCTAGAAGCGATAGAAAGCATAGTCTTCTTTCCAATAACACATGCTGAATGCGACTTACAAATGTTAAGTTTTTGATGCTTTGAAAAGGGAACCTAGCCAATTTTATATATTAATTGGGTCCATCAAAGGCAAGCCCACACTAGTTGCTACCCAGATTATTATAATGAAGTGTATTGGGCAATCTTGGAACGATCACATAAAGCATTTGCATACTTATTCACTACACATTTACCGATTAAATAAAAAAATTATTTAATATTAGCCACAATCAAAAAATTTCTTACAATGTGATCCATTCATCATCTATCATCTGTGTACAATATCACATATGACACAGTAAGTTATTTTGTCAACTTATGAACCTAGAGTGCATCTCTGAATCTGGTATGATCACCACCTTTGTCTTAGCAAATCATTTTTATTTGAATTCCAGTATGACCACCCCAGTTTTAAGGTGACCACCTCCTTATGTTGGTTATCTGCAGTATCGGGTGAGCACTCGAGTTAGATGATCACCTGTATCTGCAGTTTTATCTGAGTTACAGTATTGAGCTTCTAGAAGCATGAGCTATTTTATTCTTTGTTATGATAGTTGTGTAGTCCTTACACCACAAATTTATATTCAATGTGCTGAAAGTGTTTATTTCTTTGATGTGCATTTGATATTGGATTTAACTTTTATAAAGGTAAATTCAATAAAGGGATGCTTCTATCTGTTCAGCATTGGCTGACTGTTTTCCTATATAAACTCCTCCTTTGCACTTTTTATCAGCCTGATATTTCTCCAAAAGTATACAGATATTCTCTGATTATTTTACTTTGTTGTTTGTCAAGTTTCTATACTTAGGTAAAGCTTTAAATATCTCCTTCAAAGTACCTAGAATGCATCCCTCTCACTATAGATATAGAAGTGTGTTGAACTTCCTCCACTGAAGTGTGTCTCATTTTGGTCTTGAGAGAAGTTAAGGCTAACCATATGGTTATATGTTCTTGTAAGCTCACTGTGATTGAAGTTGTTTAAGCAAAGGGTAGAGATTGAAACGTTGCCAAAACACATTGCAAAGAGGGGTATTATGGCATTGAGGCTTAATTCTAACTTTGTAATTGAATGTAAGTAAACCTGTAGATTGACTTCATTCTGGACTTGGTCCCATGGATATAGGTATTTTGCCGAACCATGTAAAATCTTTAGTGTTTACTTGATGTGTTACGTTGTTGCTTTATGTTTACATTTAATGGACTCTTAAAATCAAAGGTAACATTTCTGCTAGTTTTAAATCACTTGGTAAATTAAAAACTTTTAACATCAGACATCTCATTTTCACGAGGAGTAATTGAGTATATATAAAATGTTAATTAATAAATAAAAATTAAATGTGATAATAAAAGAACTATATCTCTTAGTTTGTTTTAAAGAATTTATCATCCAATCGAATATGAAACTTCTCTTTTTTTATACATAATAATTCTTGATAAAAGAATTTCTGGTAGATATTATTTGTCAGGAAAGAATAAATGAGGTTTAGATTTTATAAAATAAATGAATAATCAAGAACTCGTGTTAAGAAGATCTTCACAGGTTTTATCATTTCTGAGTAAAAAAAAACAAAATTCGTTGATTACCAAATTGGACTTTGCTTAAATCTTCCAGAACATCGTACATGGTGAGAGTAAGTGAACATCATAAACTGTTGACAAATAGCATACTCAAAGTAAAACATATTGTTGATGTTATTTTGTAATTTTATAATTTTAAATTTAATTAAATATATTTACCAAAATAAATAATGAGGAATAAAAAATGTTTTCTAAGATGAAAACGATCGGAACAATATAAATGTGGTCTTCGTATTTCGGATCCCTCTTTAATTTCTTTGTTAATAGAGAATATTAAAAGCAATATGTTTTGTATTTTCTAAATGCAAAATGAAATGGACAACGAAAGAGTTATTCACAATTTCACATTGTATATTTTATTTTATTTTAAATTTTTTATTCCTTAAACTTTACAATTTGAATAAATTTTATATATGTTAATAAATATTTGTTACTATATAATAAAAACTTTTAGCTTTTTTATATTTGTTTGTGTTGATCAATTGGGTTCAGCTTACACCTTAAATATATAATTTATAATGCTAGACCCAATTAAGTTCAAAGTCATTTGTCAATTTCGGTCTATGATTTTAACAGGTGATTTAATAGATGGTTATCATTATCATTATTATTAATTAATACAACATTAGTAACTTGTACACCATGAGATATTCCAAATTGGATTAAACATGCACCAAGTACAAAATAGTTTTTCTTTCTTTTAATAGGAATTAATTATTTGACATGTGAGACTATAATAATTAAAATCATCCTATCAATCACAAATTAATAATTGTTTTATGCCCATGAGGGTTTTAAAAAAAGACTTTTTGGTAGTATTATTAGTTAAGAAAAAAGAGGGAAGTCTAGACTAATAAATGAAATAATAACAAATATTGTGTCAAGAAAGATCTTCACATTTTTTGTAAGCATCACAAATAAATATTTATTAACAAAATATTGTGGAAAAAATGATCTTCACAGTCTTGTAAGCATCACAAAGAAATTTTATTAACAAAAATAATGTGTGAAAAAAATGATATTCACACGTTTGTAAGCATCATGATTTTTTATGATAGCATATTAACAAAGAAACTAACTTTGGCTTTGTATGAATGGCTTACAAATAATTGTAATATATATTATATGATTCTTAATTGTTGAGCCTTGATATCCCAGGAATCTTCAAGTTACATTAATCCATCTATCTTCAACTATTGAAGAATGAGTCATTCTCAAATATTGAGTAGAACTTTTTTTTTTCTTTAAAAAGAGAAAATTAAGAAAGAATACCAAGGGGCTTAAAATATAAATAGAATTCAACGTCTAAAAACATGATTGTAAGATTTGATTTATCTTTTAAATATTGAGTATACGTTTCAGAAAGTCATAGACTATTTTTTTTTTTTTTTTTTTTTAAGTTCAACCTACAAAACAATAATTGATCGATTATAAAAATGGAATATACCTAGTTAAGGAACAAATAGTAAAAAGAATATGTAGTCCATATTTGTAATTATTACTAACGAAAGTGAAGAATTTATGGAGTCTTGTTGTGCTATCTTAATCGAAATTTTTTGACCAAATGATTAGTTTTAGAAAGTATTTAAGATGTTATGTGTTTATTTATACCATTAAAGATGTCTTCTCATACTTACATAAGTTTTTCACTAACACATATATGTTTGATGTTAAACAATCTAAATAAGTGAAATAACCTGAGCACGAACAAATAGGCAACGAGTTTAAGCAAGATTAAATCAGAACACATCCTTTTTGACATAGTTTAAGAACATGATAAATAGTCAAAAAGAGAAGAAAGAGAAAGGAGGTAAATGAGCTAGAGAAAAAGAAAACATGCTACTAAAGAACTAATTGCACTAGTCTATCTGTATATAATAATGAGCCTGAGACCATTCTTATACTCAAATCTATTTTGTTGTTTTTTCTTAAACAGAAATTCGTAATGTCTCTTCAAGTTTCAGCAGTGCCAACTTCAAACAAAGTGCTAAGCAAGATACAAATCGGCGCTCAGCAAATTTCATCCTAGCATTTGGGGGGATCATTTCCTCTCTAGCTAGTAACTTGTGGTAAAATAGTGCTTATTGATTTCGTCTAATTTAATTTGAACTTGTTTGAGACAGTTTCGTTACAAAGTTTTTATATATGTTAATACTAAGTCATAGTAGGACCAGTGATGGTCCTCTTTACCATAAATAGCCAACCCCTGTTCAAATACGTGCATGCCAATTACCATTTGCCATATATATATATTTAAAAACATTAATTAATTTTATATATGGTTTCTTTTCCTATATGGTATCTGTATCTTTTTTTTTTTTTAATTTGATTTTCTTATTAGATAGTTGTGGTAAATAGGTACATCGAACTTGATAAAACAATGAAATTACTACTTAGTAGGAGTCTAAATTTATTCTCGTTATATATAACTAAGTTATACTCCGATTTTACTTAAGCAAAAATCTTCAATACGTACAACATATCTATTGATACAATATTCATATAGTAGACGGATGTCTTAGAAATTTATCGTGAGTTAAACAAAAAAAAGCTACCATAGTCATGGTTTGGTGTCTAATTAACATGAAGCAGACAAATTCTTGAATGTGATTTAATTTTTGTCTGCATAGCTCCGTCAATGCGTAAACTTGTACAAAAGGTACCAATTAAGTGCTAAATATTCATTAAAAAAATAAAAATTACTGTTTCAAAAATACTCCCAATTTTATATATATATACAAAATCCCACACATAATTACTAATGGCGCGCGTTCTCTTCTGATTCCTTATTTATAAGGAACAGTGGGATCAGAAAAAGCTACAGATTAAGGGAAGAAATTAAGAGAATCCTAAAGGCTAATGTTAACAAGCCGACAGAGAAACTTGACTTGGTTGACAGAATCCAGAGGTTAGGCTGTCCTACCATTTTCAAACTGACATTGATCAAATCTTAGAGAAAGCTACGAGGCTCATCAAGACAGTGGTCTGAAAGATGAGAATGAAACTTGTATTCCATCTCTTTGAATTTCGATTACTGAGACAACATGGTATAACATATCCTGTGGTATTGTTCTTGCTTTTCTCTTGTTTCTTTGTTCTTTTAAATTAATTACGAATTTACCATTTATATTATTAACTGTTAAATTGATGCTAATCATGCACATGGGTGGCGAAGCAGATGTCTTCAACAAGTTGAAGGCAACAATGGGAAACTTTAAGAAATCTTGTGAAAGACATTCGAGGAATGTTAAGCTTATATGAAGTACACATCTCAGGGTGCATGGTGAAAGTATACTGGATGAGAGCGCTTGCTTTCACCACCACATTATCTTGAACCAGTAGCGACCCAATTCAGCTCTCCCTTGGAGCACAAGTTAATAATGCCTTAAATCGACCTCTTCGCAAAAGCTTCCAAGGCTAGGGGCAAGATACTACATGCCTATATCAAGACGATCATTTGCACGATGAATTCTATTAAAATTTGCAAAATTAGATTTTAATATGTCCAGAAAGTCACCAGAAGGAACCCAGTGATATTACAAGGTATGAATAATGATTCGGATTTTGTAAGGATTTTTAAGCGTTGCTTATTTAAATGGCTTCGACTATTAATGTTATTTAATTAGGTGGTGGAAAACTTTAGATGTTGAGAATAATCTACCTTTTGTAAGGACAGAGGGTGTAGAGCTATACTTTTGGATAGTAGGAGTGTATTTGAGCCTGATTATGGGCTGGCTAGGAGGTTTCTAACCAAAGTGATCGCCATGTGTTCCATATTGATGACATCTATGATGCATATGGTACAATGAAGAAAACTGAACTTTTCACCACTGCAATGAGAGGTTTGTTCCTGTATTTCCTCAATTTTTACCATGTCATACAGTAAATCATTAGTTATATATTTATCATTTAGTTTAATTTTTCAGATGGGATATATGCTATGGAACCCCTGCCAGAGTATATGAAAATTGCTTACAGGGCTCTCCTTGATGTTTATGATGAAATTGAGAAAGATATGGTCTACCAAGGAAAATTGTACCGCCTGATTATGCAAGAGAAGCGGTAAATTTCATTTAGTAGTTAATTAAATAGTGCAAAAGCAATTGAAGCATGTAAGATTCCTGTCAATAATTTATAATTGCAATACTAATTGAGATTATTATTTATGTTTTATCATCAGATGAGATATTGGTGAGGAATTATAACATTGAAGCGAGTGGTGCGACAAAACTATGTACCAACAATGAAGAGTACTTTTCTGTTGCATTACCTAGCTGTGGCTACTTAACATTAGCAGCCACATCATTTGTGGGTATGGGAGATATAGTAACTAAAGAATCGTTTGAATGGGTACTCAGCAACACTAAAAATCGTTAAGGCCTCATCAATAATTAACAGAATCATGGATAACACAGTCGGTCACAAGGTACTGCTGGAATTAATTATTTTATTCATAATCTTCATCGAGCCCAATTCAGATTAGAGACTTCTTTCTTCAGTTATATATTATTTATTTGTGGGTAGGATGAGCAAGAGAGAGAACATGTTGCCTCAGCAGTTGAATGCTACAATGAAGCAGCATGGTATTCAGAGGAAGAGGTAGTAAATTATTTGGCGAACAAGTTAAGAATGCTTGGAAAGATATAAATGAGGAATTTATTAAACCAACTGCGTTCCAATGCCTCGCTTGAACGGGTTCTTAATCTTGCTCGCGTAATGGATTACTATACAAGGAGCTGATGGCTACACCAATTCTCATTTGATGAAGGCATGTGCCTCATTGCTTAGGGACCCTGTACAGCTCTGAAGATTAGTCCAGAGCTGAGTAATACTCCATTTGGTCCACCCCAATTTTAGGGGATAAATATTATATGGTTTTGTGAGAGGTACGACGAAAACAGGGAAGAAACAAGAAAAAGAAGAACTGAAATACTTCGGTATTTTCATTATATTTGGAGAAGTCCAGCAAGCTGACATTTATAGTAAAAACAGAGCAAAAGACGTAAAGCAAAAACAGAATTTAAAACAGTTACAGAGATGTAAAACGAACGTAAAACAGACTGCAAAAGCGAGTAAACAGAACGTAACGACTGCAAGGTTAGTTAAAGTAAAACTGACTTAACAACTTTTCTAAGACTTCTTAAACTGATTAACAGCTTTAACAACTATTAATCAGTTTACTAACATTCTCCCTTAAACTAAACTATCTTAATCACCATTCAGTGTTTTACTGACATCCTTCCGTAAATCAAGCCACCCCTTTTGTCATGCATACTTAACATCTAATTCTGAACCATGTTAGCAGCAACAACTCTCATTAACTTGATGCTAGTAGTTCTTCTTGTAAACGATCTGATGAAGCTTTAGTATACTAGACTGATGCAGCCACAGTATTATCTTACAGATTTACAGAGTCAATTCTGAAACAGAGAGAGTTAATAACTAGATTTCTTGGTCAGGAGAGATGACTTTAGAATCTGAGATTTCCTGTGAAAGAGAGGACACAACTGTAAGTTTATATCTGAGAGCTTCAAATCTCGTAGTGGACAAGGATTTGGTAAAGATGTCTGCGGTTTGGTGCTCTGTGGGAACATGCAGACTTTTAACTTTTGGCTGCAATTTGTTCTCTGATGTAGTGCATATCTAACTCAATATGCTTGGTGTCGAGCATGGAAAACTGGATTAGATGCAAGTGAGTTAGCACTCTGATTACACACCATATAACAGGAACTTCAGGAAGATGCAGACCCATTTCAGTGAATAAACTATGAAACCAGGCTATTTCTGTTGCACCTTGAGCAAGAGCTATACTCAGCTTCAGTAGAAGATAGGGCCACTACTTTTGTTTCTTGGAGCTCCATTGCAGCAAGTTAGATCAAGGAATAGGCAGCAACCGCGGTTGACGTCTGTCCTGAATGCTCTGCCCAGTCAGCGTCAGTGAAACATTCAAGATGAAATCTTTGTATTTGGTGAACTTGACACCAAATTTGAAGTGCCTTAAATATCGAAGAAGTCTTTTGCAAGCTTGCCAATGAAGTGAGTGGGAGCTTTTAGAAATTGACTTAATTTGTTGACAGAAAATGCAATCTCAGGCGGATAGTGTGAGGTATTTTAGTGCACCAATGGTACTCCGGTAGAGAGATGGGTTGCAAATGGCTCACTATCCTCAAATGTTAATTTGTTTCCTAATGCCATTGGAGTGGAGCACGGTTTGGAGTCTGACATTCCAGTTTTCACCAGTAAAATCCGCGCATATTTATCTTGACTCATATGTACTGCTGAATCTGTTCTTTGAACTTCAAATCCCAAAAAAAACTAAGAGAGCCTAAGGTTTTAAGGCAAACTCAAGATTTGTTTGCACACAATATCTTGAACTAACTTATCATCACTTCCTGTTGTAATATGTCATCAACATAAACAACACCATATATAACCTGATTATTGTGTTGTAAATAAATAGACTAGGATCAGCTACTGAACAGAGAAAACCCCACTGCAAGAAGGCATTTTTGAGCTTCTCAAACCATGCCCGAGGGGCCTGTTTAAGTCCAGAGTGCCTTTACCAATTTACACACATGAAGAGGCTTTGTATCATCAATGAAACCTTGTGGCTGTCATAAAAACTGTCTCACTAAGCTCTCCATTGAGAAAAGCGTTATTTACATCAACTTGCTGAATATCCCAGCCATATGTGATAGCCAACTTAGAACAACTCGAATGGTAGAAGACTTATAACGGGGCTGAGGTTTCAAGATAATCAATCCCGGGGTTTTGTTGAAAACCTTTTGCAACACAGTAGCTTTGAACCTTTGAATAGACCCTCAGAATTTTGTTTTACCGAAAAACCCATTACATCAACATATTATGTGTGATTCAGCTGGAACAAGTTCCCAAGTATGGTTGGATATTAAGGCTTTAACTCACTTTCCATGGCAACTTTCCAGGATGGATGAGATAGGCTTCAGCTACACCCTTTGGTTCACTTGTATCTAGGTGCGAATTAGAAGAAACTAACATGGATATAGGAATTTTAGCTTTAGACCGGAGTAACCATGGGGTGAGTATTTAATGAATGTGAATTATGAGCAGCAAAGTCAATGGTGGCAGGGTGGACTGGTGTTTAGGAAAGGGAAGATCTACAACAAGATGAATGGATTCAGGAGAACTAGTAGAGTTTTCTGGTAATGTAGTGGGAGAGTTGTAAGAGGCTGGACAAAGTGTTGAGCAGGTTCAAGAGCTGAGTATGTACAGATGTGAAGAAGACTCTATAAAAGGTGAATTTGGTAATGTACTAGGTGAATGTGAGGAAGGTTCTCTAAAGGATCAGACGTTAGTGTTTTATGTGAGGGAGTTTGTTCTAAAAAGACGGTGGAGATGAAATGTTAACAGACTTGGAAAGGGGACTGGACTTTGATAGTGGAGCTATAGATGACCTTTGCTGACCAATTGTAGGAAAAGGTGGTGAAGAGGAAGAGGAACGGGTGCAGTGGTCAAGGAAGGTATGACTCTAAATGAGTTTTATCACAAGATAGAAACTGTGGTGATTGACTGTTTTAGGACAGAATGCAACAGTTCAGTGGTTGCAAAAGGAAATGGTTTTCATCAAATTTAGCACTTTGCATATATAAAATTGCCTTTAGAATCCATGCATTGTATCCTTGTGATGCATGCTATATCCTACAAACGTGCATGTGGTGGTGTGAAATTAAATTTGTGTGAGTTATAAGGGTCTAAGGTAAGGATAGACTGCACAACCAAAGATTTAATACACTTATAATCTGGAATTGTTTAAACAAAATCTGAAATGGAGATAGACCAGATAATACAGACGTGGGCAGCCTATGTAAGGTAAGCAGCGGTTTGGAAAGAAGCACCAAAATTTTAAAGGCTATTGGCTTGAGCCAGAAGAGTTAAACCTTGTTCTACTAATGTCTATGTTTTCTTTCAACCCTTCATTTTGTTGGTGGGTATAAGGACATGGATGCCTAAAAACAATCCCATGATCAAGAAAAAATGGACTAAACTCCTATATTCCCCTCCCCAATCTGTTTGAACACATTTATGGTGAAGTTAAATTGTTTTTCTGCTAGAATATGAAAATGTTTGAAGATATGTTGAGTTTCTGATTTATTTTCAGTGGGAAAAATCCAAGTGAATCGGTTAGTCATCTAGGAATTGAATGTAATAACGAAAAACCTTCAGGTGAGGGAATGGGAGAGGGTCCCCAAAGGTCTGAATGAACCAGTTCTAGGGGTTGAGAGGCTCTTGAATTGGTTCTAGGAAAAGCTGATCGGTGAAGTTTACCAAATTGACATGCAGTGCAGAAATCAAGGTGTGTGAACAATATTGTTTAGTTGTAAATATGCGAATTTTGGAAAGAACATTGCATTGGGGTGACCTAAACGTTTGTGCCACCAACATTCATTGGTTTTGACAGTAGCAAGTGATTGAAATGTGTTGTGTATATTATTACTAGTAGCATTTACACAAGGGGTACATTTGCAAGAGATTCTAAAGACTCATTATTAGAACTTAAGTTGGTTCACAAAAATCTGAAATTACAGAAGAAGAAGGCTGGGTTGGACAGATGATCTTGGTGTAGTGTCTGGTTGAGAAGTTGAAGACTGTGGCTGTAGGTTTTGCAGAGACATCCGGCAAAGGAATTTTGGAGTGGCTGCAGTTTGAAGTTGGTAAAGGCCATCCTTAAGTCTTCCTTGAAGAAGAACAACCTTGGATTGTTTGTCCTTAACAACACAATGGTCAGCAAAGAATTCAACTATAACACCATTATCTTTAAAATCTAGATATGCTTAACAGATTTTGGTGATGCTAGGGAACACAAGACATGCTTAAGATAAAGAGACTTAGATTGACATGGAAATAAGTGAAACCAGTATGAGATATAGGTAGAAGCTCACCATTTCCAACCTGGAGCTGCTCATTTCAGTGTAATTAGAATGACAGTGAGTGAGAGAGATCAGCTGTTAACTGATCTGTAGCTCCTGAGTCATGTACCAGGAGACATCTTGGACAGTGGATGGTGCAGCAACATAATTGGCAACAGAGTTGGTATAGTTTGGTGACTGTGTTTGAGTTAAAAGCTGATTGGAAGGGGTATGTGGTATGTTGTAGAGGATTCATATTTGTTTGAATCTGCCCAGATGATCCTGCGGAAAATGAGTGATGTTGCATTATGAGCTGTAGAATTAGTGTTGTAGATGGGTGGACACCAGCTGATATGTTTGGATTATAGGTAGGCTGAGATGTGCTCTGAGGGGAGTATGGTGATCTGATAGACAGCAGGTGGTCTGGAGTAATTAGGAACAAAATTCTGTCTGATCAGTGGATTGATATTCCTGTATAATTTGTGTCAAACCTATGATAACAATTGAGAGCCAAGGGTCCATTTTTTCCACATACTTGGCATATAAATCTGCCTCTACCAGATCCACGCCTCCCTCTGCCACCAATCTGTGGTGAGTAAAACTGGTGCTGTGGAACTGAGTTAACAAGATGATTAGATCCAGGACAAAGTGACTAGATCCATGAGTAACTTGAGGAGTACTTGAATTGTGGGATGCAAAGCAAGAGGTGGCATAGGTGTAAACGAGACTGTTGACCATTGAAGGCATGATTTTCACTAGATATTTTTGTGATTCTCACCAGTTGTAAGATTGGCAAGGTTAACTGATCCACCTTGGAATTCAGTGTTAACCTTGAGTTCATCACTAAATTAGCTTTTTCTAAACTCAACTCATACTTTTGTAGAATTATCTGTGCTTCTGGACCGAAAGTGGATCAAGTCTAGACTCAAGTCTAGTGGTGATATTACTACTGCAGCGTCATATTCAGAAGTTAGGCCATCAAGAATGTAGTTTAACATTCTTCATCAGTGACTATTATACCACTGGAAGATAAAACTTCAGCAAATCCTTCATTCTCATGAAGTAATCATGAATACTTAGATTGTCTTTCTTGTATTTTGTAGTAAGTTCTTGATATGTAAGGTTTTAGATCTAGATTCAGTAAGAAACTCTTTTTCTAAAACAGTCCACATTTCGACAGAAATTGACACTTTGATACAACAGAAAAAATTGATTCAGATATGGATCCAAGAAGCCAACTTACTAGTGATTTATCTGTCTTTTTCCACTGAACATAAGCTGGATTAGGTTCTTTTCTGTAACTCCATCAGAATTTTCACTTTGGATCTGATAAAGGGGGTGGACACGAAAACAACCGGTTAGATGTTCCTCCAGATCATGAGAACCTGCTGCAAATAGAATCTGTGATTTCCAGAATCTATAATTATCTCTGGTAAGTTTGGGAGAGATAACAGGTAGGGTTGAAGAAGCCATGGCTGGAGATATACTGAAGAACTTTCGGTTTCAGAAGTCAACTTATGAGTTGAGATATTTTGATTGAGAGATCAACCATTATGACGTTTGTCTTATGGCTCTGATACCATGTGAGAGGTACGACGAAAACAGGAAGAACAAAGAAAAAGAAGAACTGAAATACTTCGGTATTTTTATATTGGAGAAGTCCAGCAAGCTGACATTTATAGTAAAAACAGAGCAAAAGACGTAAAGCAGAAACAGAATTTAAAACAGTTACAGAGATGTAAAACAGAACGTAAAACAGACTGCAAAGAGACGTAAAACAGAACGTAACAGACTGCAAGGTTACAACGGTAAACTGACTTAACAACTTTTCTAACAGACTTCTAAACTGATTAACAGCTTTACAACTTCATTAATCAGTTACTAACAGTTTTTAATGGAAACAAATAAATAATTTCCCCAATAATTTGGTCCACCCAATTTCATAGGGGATAAATAATGTATATATGGTTTTTAATGAAAACAAATAAATAATTTTCCTTTTTATCACCGGGGTGTCCGGACTAGTTTACGTGCATCTCGACTAATCTCCGAGATCCATTGAACGCTTTATAAGCCTAATGTTGTAGATAAGCCACAAATTAATTTGAGATAGATAACCTTGAAGTTCGAATCCAGAAAATCAATGAAATAAGCAAATTTTCTTGACATTAGGCAAATCCTTTGAGGTTCCAATAGTTATCATTAATAAGCCCCTTAGGATCTTTCATGACTACTCAGCTGCAAAAAAAAAAAAAAAAAAAAGTGAACCTTTTCGATGTTTGGCTGAAAAAAATATAGGGAAAACAGATCAGAAATTGCCCAGTAGGGAGTTCTTTAATTCCAGGACCATCAGCAATAAATCAGTCACTCCAAGACAACAAAATATTAATTACCTTAACATTATTCCCACTCACGAGATTCTAGAGAGTGAGTGGGACATGAATATCTTAGCTTAATCTAAATTGTAGTGCATAAATAACGAGATACTATTACGTAAGATTACTCGTCAAGGTATTCATCTTGTATAAGCTGCCAAATTTCAATATTAATTAGAAAACAATGTTACACTAATTATACTATTTTAGGTCCCATAATTTTTTGTATTTGTTTCACATGTTTGTCAAAGTACATTCATTTTGTGGACTGTGGACAGAGTCATAGAGACAAAACTATAAAGCAAGAGAGAGAACTAATAAATGTGTGGTTAATTCTCTCTCCCTCTTTTCATATGATTTGTGAGAAAAAAACCACTGTTTAATACAATTTCTCACAAATAGATTACGAGAAAAGTCAGAAAGTAACATGTGTCCAGTCCTGAGAATCACTTTTGAGATCCAATCGCTGTCTCTTCTAAGTTTAAGGACTTAATTAATAATGTTCAGATTCAAGTTGGTATATGAGGAAGCTTAGTTAGAAATCTGTTATGCTGAGCTGTAATTAGTTGAAGTAGTTAGAGGTAGTTAGTTGACAGTTATAAGCTATTTCTTTGTATATAAATAGCAATGTAACAAGACTCTTTTTAATCAATCAGAATTCTCTCTTCACGTTAGTGCCCCCAAAATAACATGGTATCAGAACACCAATTCCAGGGCTTGAAGATTCTGAAAATTCACAGAGTTTTTTGAACTTTAAGAAACAGTATAAACTTTTCACAATTGAGAATTATCATTTGATCCCCTGATGACTATAGTTTGGATTAAGTAATTATTTATCATGATACAAGAGTTATAACTATCAAAGTTAAATTCTCTCTCACGTTTGAATTTAGATTGACTTGTGGTGGCATATGTATTTTATGTTTGGCTCCAATTGACCCATTTGTTTTTTGCAGTTTTTCTGAATTGGTCCATTTGTCATCTATCACAAATTTATTAACATAATTAAAGGGTGTGTTGAATGGAGGCATATAAGATAATAGGGGTAAGCTTCATTTATTTTGCAAGATTCGATGTTGGTTTGCAAGTAAGTAATAAAATATTGCCGGTATCTTTGATTGCAAACAGTGTTATTGTTGGTAATGTAGCAGGTATATGATACCCTCTCCCACCCCTAGGATTAAAACAGTTGGGTAATTTTTTTGTACCTATTTAAACCTTAATTAAATACCATTTCAGACACAATTGCCCTCAAATGTCTACCAATAACAATTAAGCCAGCCCCTTACATTTGAGAAATTAGCTAAAAAGAATTTCACACAAAAGAAAGAAAAATTAAAGAAAATCAAGAAGCGAAAAATAGAGAGAAGAGAGGAGAGTTCTGGAATTTCAGTTTCAATTTCTCTAACTGCCGAATAACAGAGCAGGTGACTGATTTATTCAGCCTATTTACAATGCGCAGCGTTTTATGCATATTACAAACTTTTACAATTGTTTGTAAACATTACAAACAAATCCCCGTAGTAAGTTTGTAATTATTACACTTTCATACAACAACATAAACTGTAAACTATAGATTTAAAGGAAAACTTAGAAAATCTTTCTGCACCTTCACTTTACTCAATATCCTTCCGTAAACTAAACTGCTCTAGTGGTTTTCTGCAACTTTCACTTTACTAATATCCTCACGTAACCAAGCTCCCTTTCTAGCTGATTTTCAACAACAGCTTCCTTACTCAGGTCACCTTTCTTTCTGCAAAATGACCCATCGACTGTAAACAACTCCTTTATTGATACTTTTACAAAAAAATCATATGTATTCATCAACCAAAGCAAGCATTTATCAACCACATTCAATAACCAAAGCACAAGCATTCATCAATCAGAGTTAACATTTCAGCAGGAGACACACAAAAGCATTCAACTCTGACAGTCAGCTGTAGTAACAAATCTTCTGCAGGTTCTTCTGTTAAGCATTTATCAAACCAATTCAACAACGACTGTAAAAACTCCTTTATGATACTTTACAAACAATCATATGTATTCATCAACCAAAGCAAGCATTTATCAACCACATTCAATAACCAAAGCACAAGCATTCATCAATCAGAGTTAACATTTCAGCAGGAGCACATCAAAAGCATTCAACTCTGACAGTCAGCTGTAGTAACAAATTCTTCTGCAGGTTCTTCTGTTAAGCATTATCAACCAAATTCAAAATGAACTAAAGCAAAAACAATCATCAACCAAAGCAAGCATTTATCAACCACATTTAATAACCAAAGCACAAGCATTCAACTCTATCAGTCAGCTGAAGTAACAGATTCTTCTGTAGTATTCTGTAGGTATGGATGATACCACATTCAATTTTTCTTTGAGAGTCAGAAATCTGTGAGCAGGGAGAGCTTTTGTCAAAGTATCAACAACCTGGTATTCAGAACACACATATTGGACACATAATCTTTTCTCAACAGCCAACTCCCTCACATAATGCACATCAATTTCAATGTGCTTTGTCCTAGCATGAAAAACAGGATTGGAGGACAGTGCACCAGCACTCATGTTGTCACACCAAAGTATTGGAATGTTGTTGAGTTGGAGACCAAGTTCCTGAAATAAATTCTGGACCCAGACCAATTCAGTTGCTGCCTGGCTGAGAGCTCTATACTCTGCCTCTATAGACGACAGTGCAACAACTTTTTGTTTCTTTGAGCACCATTGAATCAGGTTTCCACCAAGAAAAATACTGTAACCCGTTGTGGACCTTCTGTCATTCCCATCACTGGCCCAATCTGCATCAGCATACCCTTCTAACTTGAGATGTTGGTTTGGTTTAAACAGTAAGCCATGCTGGAGTGTCCCTTTAATGTAACGAAGGACTCTTTTACAGGCAGTCCAGTGATTTGTAGTAGGGTATTGAAGGAACTGACTTAGCCTATTAACAACAAAGGCTAAATCAGGTCTTGATAATGTTAGATATTGAAGCCCTCCTACTAGACTTCGGTATAAAGATGGCTGATCAAAGAAGTCAATATCCTCTTTCATGAGCTTTGTTACAGTTGCCATGGGAGTGTTACATGGTTTGCACTCTGAGAGACCAGCCCTATTCAGTAGGTCTTGTGCATATTTTGCTTGAGTAAGGAGAAGTCCTACTGTGTTCCTATGCACCTCAAAGCCCAAGAAGTAATTAACAGCACCAAGAGTCTTTAGAGCAAATTTGCTGTTTAAATCTGTAACAATCTGCTCAATTAAGAAAGGATCATTCCCTGTTATAAGGATGTCGTCGACATAAACAAGGAGATAAACCACTTGAGTGTCTTTTTTGAAGAAGAATAGACTTGTGTCTGAAATACTGCTCTGAAATCCCCACTCAACCAGGGCCGTTTTTAGTTTATCAAACCAAGCCCTTGGGGCTTGCTTTAGCCCATAAAGAGCTTTGTGAAGTTTACAAACATGCTTGGATTTAGACTGATCAGTAAAGCCATCAGGTTGAAGCATAAACACTGTTTCTGTAAGTTCCCAATTTAGGAATGCATTGTTGATGTCTATTTGTTGGATTTCCCAATTGTGATGGACTGCAAGTGACAGCATAATTCTGATGGTGGCAGACTTAATCACTGGTGAGAAGGTGTCAAAATAGTCTAGACCAGGGGTTTGTTGAAATCCCTTAGCCACTAATCTTGCTTTATATTTCTGTAGGGTCCCATCAGCCTTTAGTTTAGTCTTGAAAACCCACTTACAGCCCACAACATTCATATATGAGGTGAAGGGGACTAATTCCCAGGTATTGTTTCGTAAGAGAGCCTCAAACTCCTCTGTCATGGCTACCTTCCAATCTGGAACAACTAAAGCTTCTGCAGCAGATTTTGGCTCTGGAAGAATGGAGACAGTGGTGATATAAGCCTGTCCTATGGGATGTTGTGAGTGAGATTTTGATCTGGTAATCATGGGATGATGATTGGTGCTAGGGGTGTGGTTGTGAAAGGGTAAAACCACTTCTAGATGAATTCCTGAAGGAACATTCTTGGATTCAGAAGATGGGAATGTCACCGCTGGTTGTTGACCAGAAATATTGTCCTGAATTATATCACTTCTAGGCTGCTGAGTTAAACAAGGAGAGGGGATTATTACAACTGGTTGTTGGCCAGC
The DNA here is from genome assembly GCF_008641045.1 of Pistacia vera. Taxonomy (NCBI): domain Eukaryota; kingdom Viridiplantae; phylum Streptophyta; class Magnoliopsida; order Sapindales; family Anacardiaceae; genus Pistacia; species Pistacia vera. The sequence continues at coordinate 474,733 of NW_022196258.1, read as the reverse complement.
AGCATTATCCTGAATAATATCTCCTCTAGGCTGCTGAGTTGAACTAGGAGAGGGGATTATTACAACTGGTTGTTGGCCAGCAGCATTATCCTGAATAATATCTCCTCTAGGCTGCTGAGTTGAACTAGGAGAGGGAATCATCTCAGCTGGTTGCTGACCTGCATCATTACCCTTCATTATACCATCATTAAGAGTATGCTCTATTTGAGGATCCAAGCAGTGAGACATATTCCAGGAGGCAGAACAACTTTCAACATTGGATAAAGTCAGTCCTGTACTGTCCACATCTTTAAACAGAAAACAGTTAAAACCAAGCTTGTAAGGAAAACTTGTTTCATTAAATTTTACCTGCTTGACAATATAAATTTTTCCTGTAGAGGAGAGGCATTTGTACCCTTTGTGTGCAAGGCTGTACCCTATGAAAACACACTGCTCTGAATGGTAGGACAATTTCTGTTTTTGGTAAGGTCTTATAAAGGGATAACAGCTGCATCCAAAGACATTCAGCTCACTATAATCAGGTGTCTTTCTGTACAACATCTGATACGGTGATACATCTTCAAGAGCAGAAGAAGGAAGCTTGTTAGCAAGATATACAGCAGTGTTGAAAGCTTGCCACCATAGGCATAAAGGCATACCAGCATGCGCCAATAATGTTAGACCAAATTCTGTAATAATCCTATGTCTTCTTTCTACTCTCCCATTTTGTTGATGAAGATAGGGAAAAGGATGTCTAAAATTAATCCCATGTTGCTGTAAATATTCAGTAAAGACTCTAAATTCACCTCCCCAATCAGTTTGTAAAGTCTTTAACTTGGCATCTAATTGTTTCTCCGAAAAACAATGGAAATAGGTAAAAACCTTAAAGGCTTCAGACTTAAATTTCAGAGGGTATATCCACATATATCTACTAAAATCATCCACAAATAGTATATAATACCTAAAACCTTCAGAGGANGGGTTCTCACTATCAAGATTTGAAACACTTGATACCCTCGTCACGGTTCTACCATTCTAAGGACATATATCAATACATATTGCAATAATAATGATTCACACGATATAGAATAAAATGCCTTTTATTATTGATTAATGAACATTATTACAAAGAGTCAATTCTACAATAATTAATTGGCTCTAGGGCATCTACTCTAACAGCCCTCTCACAAGACACATTACATTACACCTTCATGCCCGGAGTTCCTGTTTGAGAGCTTCACATCATCGTCGTAGTCACAATCCCCGACTAGACTTCTGGTAACCTCTGTACTCCCTAGCCCTCACTAAATTAGCATCTTTCAGCCTTGTTGACTTGAGCATCAGAGTGCCTACGGCAAACACCACCCCAGTGTTTTCCGTCGCTTCACGTTTGTTTCTCTACGTGTGCAGGTGCAACGGATCGCTAGTGGCTTCAACCTTACGGGATCAGACCCTCCTTCCGTACAGGTAGATTTTTATGTCTACAATTATCTTTATAGATAGAGAATCTGTTGCAATAATTATTTGTTATTTTTGTCATTCGTGTTTATAAGCCTTGAGACAAGAAGCTTCCATTATAATATTAACTGAGACGTGAATTTTTTTAATGCTTATATCTCTAATGATTCAAACAACAATTACTACTATAAAGTTTGTGACAGTAAAATTGTCACAATTATATCTATAATTGGCAAAATTACTTGTCTCAGACCTCATTATTGTAACAAATTTTTATTCTTTCTTTTAACTTTCATTGAATTTTAAACATTCCTTTTTCTTTTAAATATTGAAAATGATTGGAGAAAAAGAAAAATAAAAACGCATTTGACATGTTTGTCAAAAAATAGTATTGGAGAAGGTTCAAAAAATGAAACGCATTCGGTGTGTTTATTGAAACATAAAGAAAAAAATAAAAAAACAAATATGAAATTTATCACCTCCACAGCTGGTAAAACTTCACAAAATTGCCACTTATTCTGTTCGTAAAGTTGTGATTAAATGACTTTAAATTAGAAATAAATTAATTAATAAATTAAAAATGGATGATATATCAGACATGCATGTTAGGCTGTCAGGTTTGTTGCAGGGAATAGTTTGTATATAAAATTTGTATATAAGTTATTAATATTATTGAGATTATTGTTTGGCAGCTAGATTTTAGGGCATGTGACCACTTCTTCTAATTCATATAATTTTAAGTTTAAACAATGTTTGTAACTCGTTTGTAGTTGACCAAGTTATCACTAAGATTTACACAAATATATATTTTAAATTAGATTTACAATTAAAGAATGAGAAATCAGTTAGCTAGCGTAGGCGAGTACTTTTGAATTAGATTTACATATCCATTTTAACTGAAAATTAATAATCTGATCATTGATAAAAATTAAAAAAATTATTATCTTAAATTTTTTGTACAAAATAGTAATTCTTTTAACCCTGTATTTTTCATATAGAATTTTGTAATCCTATTGCATTAAATTTTATGTGTTTCTATATATCTTGACCCATGGTATGATTCTCCTTTTTGTGCGTGCACACACACAGACACAGAGAGAGAGAGAGAGAGAGAGAGANTGGCATTACGGAACCATATGTTGCAGGAACAAGTTTGTTGACAGACTGTCCAAACATAACTCCAGTAGGCATAACTCCAGTTGCTAACAGAGCTTGGGCAGATTCATGAGATTGACCTTCTATTAAAGTCTGAGTAGGTCCAGCATTGTATCCATGAGTAGCATTGTATCCAGGGCCAGAATTGTATATAGGTCCAGAATTGTATCCAGATCTAGAAGACACAAACCCCTGATATTCATGGTCAAATCTGTGATAACATTGTAGGGCTGAATGACCTCCTTTTCCACACACTTGGCATATTAATTTTGGTCGAAAGTATCCTCTGCCTCTTCCTTTACCACGCACCATTTGTGATTGATACACTTGGTATTGATTAAGAGGAGTAAAATGTGAGTACTGTTGTTGTTGAGGGGAGTTAAAATCAGGTCTAGCAAATCCTTGATTGGCTGTGAAACCAGGATGTTGATGTTGGGAAAAGACATTCGAAACTGGTGGTTGAGATAGGACTGGAGCTGAAGGAGTGAATTGATTAAAAGTTCTTGAATTATCAACCTCAAACAGGTGAGGGTTTGTGTGCTGTGACACAATTGAAGGATCACTCTGACCTTGCTTAGAGACCATCAAAGCTTCATGAAAATGAGTCAAGGAAGCATGTTGTCGTTCTAGCCTAATCTCATGTTTGTGAAGTAAAAACTGAGCCTCCTGTAAAGTGCTTTGACTACTATTCGCAGTTAAGTTTGCCACAACTGCATCATATTCAGGCCCAAGGCCATCTAATATATATAACAGAAGTTCTTCATCGGAAATATTAACACCATTGGTAATCAATTCATCCCCTAATTCTCTCATTTTTAACACATACTCGTTAACAGTACTAGCATCTTTCTTTGTAGTTTGTAGCAAATTTCTAAGGTGAAGAGTTCTAGCCTTAGAAGCAGATTGAAAATGCATCTCTAAAATATTCCAGATCTCATATGCAGAAGTACACTTAGCTACATGACGATACATAGTTTCAGACATTGTAGAGTGCAGCCAACTTACCAGAAACTGGTTAATCTTTTTCCACGCAAAATAATTTGGATTCGGCTTCTTGATAGCTTGTTCAGAATCCTCTGCTTTCTCAATTAAGAACATCGGTGGACACGTTCTCTCTCTAGTCACAAACATTTCAATTCTATGAGAGGTCAGCGCTGGTAGAATTTGGGACCTCCAGAAAGAATAGTTTCTTTCAAGTAATTTCACATAAATGGTGGGTCAGATGGGTGGGTTACTTGGAATAGCGAAATTCGAACCCTCAGTGTTCATTTCTACTGATTTTGAGCTGAAATTTTCTGAGTTAAAGACAAAATCAACCATAGACGTTTGTCTAGGGCTCTGATACCATGAAGAATTTAACACAAAGAGAAGAAGATTAAAGAAAACCAAGAAATGAAAAATAGAGAGGAAGAGAGGAAGAGTTCTGGAATTTTCAGATTCAATTTCTCTAACTGCCGAATAACAGAACAAGTGACTAATTTATACAGCCACTTTACAATACGCAGTGTTTTATGCATATTACAAACTTTTACAATAGTTTGTAAACATTACAAACAAATCCCCAGTAGTAAGTTTGTAATCATTACACTTTCACACAACAACATAAACTGTAAACTATAGACTTAATAGGAAAACTTAGAAAGCCTTTTCTGCACCTTTCATTTTACTCAATACGAACAAATTATACCTATAGTGACTGAAAAAAATTGTTGTTAGGGCCAAAAAATCGTCCTTGGCCCAAATAGGAAAACGGGACTGCATGAGGAAGAGATCAGACCTAACCCCGATATGGCCCAATTTGGATTAGGCCCATTTGATACGAGATACAACGGCCCAAACCATCCATCACCAACCTCCCAATCCTAGTTCATTTTCGGACCCTGAGTGAGTCAGAGCCACGTCACCTTTCCTATTCGAGATCACCTTCTTGTTCGAGGTCACCTTCCTATTCGAGATCACCTCATGTTCGAGGTCACCTTCCTATTCGAGATCACCTTCCTGTTCGAGGTTACTTCTTGTTCGAGATCACTTTCCTATTCGAGATCACTTCCTGTTCAAGATCACTTTCCTATTCGCGTCACTTTCCCATTCGAACAATGGCAAGACAGCTCACCCCGCCCTAATTCCTCTAGGGTTCGTATCAGAGTCATACTGACTCCCTCTCATGCCAGGATAAGGGGATCAAAGGGTGTATCCCTGGACAAAGGGATTGCTACAAGAACTCCCAATCCCATAGGATTGGGAGACTAGACAGTCACTAAATGAACGAGGCCAGCCCTTGTTGGAAACGACCCGGTTGCGCAGCGAAAACAAAAATTACAACCATGGAGTTCCTTAGAACCCAAAATCAGGGCATAGAAAATTACAGTTTATATTTATAAGAATCGCAGAAAAATAATCCAAAGGTTTGATTCACCCCACGTTGGAGGTTCCACCAATATTGTCTCGTGAACGTGTTCGCTACCGATCCAAGTATTGATCGAACCAAGAAGTCCACACGAGACAACCCACCAAGAACCAGGAGGGACTTGTCGATCCTCCTTGGCCGTAAGAAATCAAGAGAACAAAAGGAAAAGTTGATTTTCAATCAAACAGTGAAAGTGGCGTGGGAGAGTCAAATGGGGCTGCTGTGTATGTTGTTTTATTAAAAAATGAAACTAAGAAAACTTGTTAATTTCACACACACATTTCTTTATAGGCAAACAAGTTGCCCTATTCCCACATGAATGGGCTTGGGCTCCAACCCAAACACCCCATGTTGCCAACACTCCCAAATTAGATATTTTATTTATTTCATCTTATTTCAATTAAAAAATCAATTAATATATATATATATATTTATATATATCTCTATTTATTAAAATTTAACATAATGATGACTTAATTAAATATGTGCGAACACACATTCAACCGTAATTTCACTTATAATTTTCTACAAATTAATAAAAGGCTACGACCTCAGCAAATTTAATTGCAATGTGAAATTACAAAATACCCTTCGCCAAAAGACGCAAAACGCCCTTCTTTCTTCTTGGATCTTAAATTGTCTTCTATGTGTGTGACCCATAGCTCCCATCATACCGGTAGTATATAGTATCGCGATTACACCAATTAATCGTCTCAGTAATACACCCAAGATTGCCCTTAGCAAGACATCATGGCCACCCGATAGATTCGGATTCAGCAAAGTAGTAGCTACTGTCAACGATATGATTACTGTACAATTCGATCTTTCTCATACGTTATATCTCGAGACGAAGGCATAGAAATAATGTCAACCTTTGGTTACTCTCGATTTATATATTTAGTTTCTGGACAATGACCCACATTATATCTAGATAGAGCAGCAACTTATCCCACTATGGCACAGTTTTAGTGTCATTGCCATATACTGATTGCGCCGGAGATAACTTCTCCCGTACCGGGAGTGATGAATCCTTTGTCAATCCACCTAGTCTTGATACACTTCATGATATAGCCAATCACCACCGTACGACATCTCTGATAGAACTGGTTAGGCTAGTGTCAAACTGTACCAATCGGTGCCAAGGCACTCTAGTGATCTCAAGTCTAAGGATCACATACCCACCCTCGTTAGAGGATTTGTTCCATAGACACGGGTACCATCAATTGTATCCTCTGGTGGGTAGTCCAGTGAACTTGCTGCGGTATATCCGCCTACAACAAGCACCTATGTGTTGCACCAGGTGGTCACCAAACAACCTTGACAAGTGAGATCAATCACTACCTTTTGACAGGGTCGTTCAAAACTATGATAGCCTATCGTATTATTGTGCCCTTACTTAGAATAATACTAGGCTACGGACGTTTCTAGAATGGCCACCATATGTGTCATAGGGTTCTCACTATCAAGATTGAAAATTGATACCCTCGTCACAGTTCACCATTCTAAGGACATATATCATACATATTGCAATAATAATGATTCATGCGATATAGAATAAATGCCTTTTATTATTGATTAATGAACATTATTACAAAGAGTCAATTCCACAATAATTGATTGGCTCTAGGACATCTACTCTAACAATCTCCCACTTGCACTATAGCCAATATTCATGATTTATACCAATGATCTCAAGTGCCTTTCATGCTTCTGCTACGACAGAGGCTTTGTCAATGGATCTGCGAGATGTGTCAGTATGCACTTTACTATCTGCACGTCTTTCCTCTCAACTATCTCTTTGATGAGATGGAATCGTATGAGTATGTGTCTGGATTCTGATGAGATCGGGTTCCCTAGCTTGATAATTGCTCCATTGTTGTCACAATAGATATCTATAGGATCAACAATCGTAGGAACCATACTAGTTCTGTGATGAACTTCTTAATCCAACTGCCTCCTTGGCTGCATCTGATAAGCAATATACCAGCCTCTATTGTAGAGTCTGCTTTAGTGTTTTGCTTGGAGCTCTTCCAGCTCACTGCACCGTCATTGAGACAAAATACAACCCTGATTGCGATCGATATCATCTTTGTCCGTTTGGAATACATCACTGTCCTCTTACAGTGAGCTCATCTTCCCCTCTATAACCAGAACATACCTTAGTCTCTTATTTCAGGTACTTAAGAATATTCTTGACAGCCATCCAGTTATGCTACACGGATCTGATTGAAATCTACTAAAGTGCTTAAGCACATGAGACATCAATCGAGTACTAGCCATGGCATACATGATGGATCCAATTGCTGATGCTATGGGATCCTCTTCATCCTATCTCTCTCATCTTGTGTTTTAGGACACAATTCGTTAGAGAGAAAACACCATGTGACATCGAAGACTCCTTTCTTGGATTCTTCATACTAAATCGTTTCAGTACTTTGTCAATATATGACTCTGACTTAGGCCAAGCAATCTAACCGATCTAACGATAGATCTTTATACCAAGGATGTATGCTGCTCCCTAAGTCATCATGGAGAGCACTTGGATAACCAAGTCTTTACCGAGCAAGTTCGGTACATCATTCCGATCAGAGTATGTCATCGACATAAACACTAGGATGCTACTGCGCTCCCACTCACTTTCTTGTAAACACAGGGCTCATCTTCATTTTTGATAAAACCGAATTCTTTTACGGCCTCATCAAAACGAATATTCCAGCTCCTGAAGCTTGCTTGAGTCCATAAATGATCTCTGCAACTTGCCTACCTATTAGTTTGACTATCAAGAACGAAACCATCAAGTTGTGTCATATACACTCCTCCTCAAGTGTCCGTTCAGGAAAGCAGTTTTGACATCCATTTGCAAATCTCATAGTCATGATATGCAGCATTGCAAGCATAATCGGATGGGATTTATCATGGCAACCGCGAAAAGGTTTCTTCATAGTCAATGCCATGAATTTATTTGAAACCTTTGGCAACCAGCCGTGCTTTATAAGTATGCTGCTGCCATCCATGTTAGTCTCTCTTGAAGACCCATTTACACCCTATGGTTTTACCCTTCAGGTGGTTCCACCAGAGACCACACTTGTTCTGGTACATGGGAGTCATCTCAGATTTCATGGCTTCAAGCCATTTACGGAATCTGGATCCGATATAGCGTCTTCTAGGTTCTGGGTCATCGTTTTGAAGATAGTACGTCACCATGTTGAGTAAGAGATAACCGTATCTCTCGGGCTCATGGCGTACTCTCCCCAGATCTACGTAGCTCCTGTGCTATTGAGGTGGTTCACTTTGATCACACTTGTGGAGTAACCTCCTCATGATGCTCAACACTTTGTTGGTACATCATCCCGTCCTTCGTCTAGTATATCTTGTGGTTCTAGACTTATCGAGTTCTACTTCTCCCACTAGTACTTCTTAGAAAATATTCCTTTTAAGAAGACACCAAATCGAGCAACAAAGATTTTGCACTCTTCTGGGGTGGTGAGAAAGTATCCTTTGGTCTCCTTTGGATACCCACAAATATACATTCAAGGATTTTGGACCCAGTTGTTCGAAGTTAATTTCTTGACATAAGCTTCCGCAACCCCAAATCTTTAGATAAGACAAGTTAGGCTTTCGCCCACTCCCTAGCTCAATGGAGTCTTATATACAACTTTGACGGCACATGGTTCAAAACGTGAGTCGTGGTCTTAGGGCATAACCAGAACGATGCAGGTAAATCACTAAAAACCATCATGGACCTAACCATGTCAAGTAAGGTCCTATTCCTCCTTCTGACACCCATTGTGGTGGGGTGTATAAGGAGGGTGAGTTGTGATACAACCCCACATTCCTAGGTACTCAGAAAACCCGCTTAAGTATTCCCCTCCTTGATCCGGCCAAAGAGCTTAATAATTTGCCCAACATATTCTGCCTTCATTCCGAATTCCTTGAATTTATCAAAGGCTTCAGATTTATGTCTCATAAGGTAGACATAACCATATCTACTGAAATCCATCATTAATGTGATGAAGTATGAATATCCACCTCTGGCTAACTGTTAGTGGACCACATACATCACTATGAATGAGTCCTAACAGTTCAGTAGCCCTTTCACTTTGTCCTGTGAAAGGAAACTTGGTCATCTTACCTAAAGGATGACTCGCATACCTCAAATGACTGAGTCAAAAGGGGCCAAACTCCATCCCTTTGAGTTTTGCAATGCGGGTCTTATTAACAGACACAATCTACAATGCTAGAGATATGTTTGGTTTTGATCGCTATGTTTAGTTCTTGGTTTCAATATTGAGATAATCTTTATTGTTTAAATCAAGAACATATAATCCATTAAACCTTGCAATCCAAATAGAATACCATTCAAACTAAAGGAACACAATATTAGATATCTCAAAGATACCCCATATACCCAACGGATACTGAAATAATATTCTAGAAATAGAAGGTACGTGATAATAGGTATGTAGTTCCAACAATAAGCCCGTAGGCAAAGATAAACAATAAGTCGCTATAGTTAATGCAGCCACATGTGCTCCATTCAACTGTAGGTCCACTCTCCCTTGGCGAGCACTCTACTCTGCCTTAGTCCCTGCCATCAGTACAAATGTGAGTACCACATCCTGTGTCCTGACCACCAGATGTTGAGGGAGAGAAGTTAATCTCAATCATGAAAGTACCTGAGAGTAGCCTCTGACTTCTTCTTGCTTGCGAGGAAAGCCTTGCAGTGTTTCCTCCAGTGGCCAGGCTGCCACAAAAGAAGCAACTTGCCCTTTCCTATGCCACTCTCAGGACCAAGAGCAACCTGCCTTTTAGGCTTGCGCTGGGTTTGGCCTTAGCCTACCCTTGCCGTACCCTTTGCTTACTGGCAGCAACCAGTAAAACAAGCTTGGACTTTTCAAGTCCTGCTCTGCAGTCCTCAGCATGTTCAGAAGTTTTGACAGGGTTTTTCTCCATCGTGTTATATTGAATTCATTATGACGGAGCATAAGAGTCAGGCAAGGATTGCAGAATTAAATCTTTGTAATTCTGCATCCAAGCCACATCCAAAGTCTCAAGCTCTCTATGTGCTCGATCATCTTGAGCACATGAGGACCAACTTGGGCACCCTCAGTCAGACAACTCCCAAACAGTGCTTTCGACACCTTGTACCTCTCATGTCGAGCATTTGTTTCGTAGGCTCCTTGAGATGTAGAATATGGAAGAAGCATCCAATTCTCATGTTGCTTTGCAGCATGGTGTCATCAATGCTACATCAAGCATTGTACGCTATCAGCATCATCAAGGAACTTTGATAAGTATCTTAACTCCTGAGTGGCATCAGGATCAGGCTCAGCCATGTATGGCTTTTCAAGGAATATAAATTTCTTTTCTGACTTAAGTATAATCCGAAGATTACGATACCAGTCTAAGAATTGGATCCATCCAACCTGTTTTCTTTTCGATTATCGGTGCAGTTCATAATGCTCATTTCGGTGAATCTACATTGTAGAAAAGATAAAGTTATTTAAAGTTCATTATTATTTAATATGGTCTTTTTATAAACGATACTCCACTATTTTACTCAAGCCAATAGCCCTCACTATTAACTCGGGAAAGCCCGTTGGCTTTCTAGTGGACCGAGATCCCATCTGCCATTTCAAACCTTTGCTTTGGCGAACAAGCAAAATGAGTTGATTAGGTAGGCCAACAAAACTAATCCACACCAATATTGAAGCTCCCATTATCAACCTCAAATGTCAAAAAGCCAACAAGCCAATCACACAATCCAATGGCTCTAACCATTGTCTCAAGTGTGTGATTCTCAGTATCAGTAGAGTGGACACTACATGTCACCACGTACACATAATATGTGTACTGCTCTACTTTGCCTATAAAGCGTTATAACCTTCGCTTTGGCGAAAAGCAAAACCGTCATTTTAGTTGACCCATCACCATTAGGAAACTCCAATGAATTTTACCTCTCACTGGTAAGTGTACCCTTCGCTTTGCGAACAAGGTTTCGATGAGCAGTGGTTTGATTAAAACCATGGTGATGGAAGGCATTCGTGAATAATTACTTAATTGAGGGTTGTTATTTAATGTCTCATCAGATTATTATCTGTAGAATGACATTGTGTGGCAGTTATTCAACATTAACCTTAGCATGCATTCTAAGAAAAATGTTAAACATGTCGGTACATGCCTAACAAAACCGATCTCTCGAGCCTAGAGGGATCGGTGGGTCACCTAGGGTTACTGTAATAATATCTTGAGTCTTCAAGTATGGTTGCCTCGTCCTTCGCTCCGACTCCAGTGCATTACAAAAACATCATTCTAAATTTACAATAAAATAATATTAAACTAATTTTACATCAACAAATTTAGAAACCTCGATTTAATTCGAAGGGAATGAGATGAGAAAGAATGTACATCAAGAAGAGGAGAGAGAGGAGGACACGCAGGCCCTATTTAAAATATTACAGCCATACATACCCAAAATAATTTAAAACATTCACCCTTAGGTGTAAGGCTCATGTACCAGGCACCATGCATTACAAACAGTACAAGCATACAATTAAAAAATAATCAATTTTGAATTGGTGGGTTATTAATTAATTGCCCTCTTAAATGTGCAGAATGTACATTGGCTTACAGGTTATTAAAAACTGCAGATTAGAACCTTTGCAAAATAACAGAATTGGGAAGCTAGGCTTCGCCGCGACGAAGGTTTTATCTTCGCCGTGGCGAGAAAGCACAGACTTTGCCGCGGCGAAGGTTTATCTTCACCGCGGTGAGGTATACACTATGTACTTCGCCGCCATAGACTTTGCCGCGGCGAAAACTTTCCAGAGGCTCCTAGCTTCGCCGCGGCGAGACTGGAAATCCCCTTCGTACAGTTCGCATTTTTTGCAGTTTTTGTGTTAAACACGCCCAAATCAAATCAAACGCACATAGTCAACCAGGATGTTAACCAACCAATAAATCATCATCAACACATTATTAAACCAGTTTTCATTTGAATCATTCATCCATAAACAGATTTTTCAGATTTACAAAAATCGGGTTTTTCATGGCAGATTCATCAAGGCAACATGTTATCAACAAACACATGTATCAACCATTAATAACTGTAATCTAGTACCCTAGGCTCTGATAACGCTGTAGGAATGACCTGGTTGCGCAGCGGAAAACAAAAAATTGCAACACAGGTCGTCCTTAGACCCAAAATCAGGGCAAGAAAATTACAGTTATATTTTATAGAATCTGAAGAAAAATAAATACAAGTTTAGATTCATACCCACGTTGGAGGTTCCACTAATATTGTCTCTGAACGTGTTGCTATTGATCCAAGTATAGGATCGAACAAGAGTCCACCGAAGACAACCCCAAGAACTAAGGAGGGATTGCTAGATCCTCCTGGCCTTAAGAAATCAAGAAGAACAAAAGGAAAAAGTTTGATTTTCAATCAAACAGTGAAAGTGGGTGGGAGAGTCAAAATGGGGCTGCTGTGTGTGTTTGTTTTAATTGAAAAATGAACTAAGAAAAAATTGTTTAACTTCACACACACATTTTCTTTTATAGGCAAACTAAGTTGCCCTATTCCCATATGGAATGGGTTGGGCTCCAACCAAACACCCATGTTGCCAAACACTCCCAAATTAGATATTTTTTTATTTCATCATTATTTCAATTAAAAAATCAATTAATATAATATAATATATATAATATATATATATATATATATAATATATATATAACATTTAACAATAATGATGATTTAATTAAATATGTGCGAACACACATTCAACCGTAATTTCACTTATTTAATTTTCTAACAAATTAATAAAGGCTACGACCTCACAATGTGAAATTACCAAAATACCCTTTCGCCCAAAAAGACGAAAAGCCCTTTTTCTTCTTGGATCTTAAATTGTCTTCTATGTGTGTGACCCATAGGGCTCCTCATCATACCGTAGTGTATAATATCGTGATTAACACAATTAATCGTCCAACTAATACACAGACCAAGATTGGCCCCTAGCAAGGCATCATGGCCACCGATAGATTCGAATTCAGCAAAGTAGCTACCTGTCAACGATATGGTTACTGTACAATTCGATCCTTTCATCATACGTTATCTCGACGAGACGAAGGCATAGAAATTGTCAACCTTCGGTTACTCTCGATATATATATCATTTCTAGACCAATGACCCTATTATAATCTGGATAGAGCAGCAACTCAATCCCACTGTGGCCACAGTTTTAGTGTCATTGCCAATACTGAATTGCGCCGTGAGATACTTCTCCGTACCTGGAGTGATGAATCCTTTGTCAATCCACCATAGTCTTGATACACTTCTTGATATAGCCAATCACCATCGTACTGACAGCTGTGAATGAACTGTGTTAGGCTAGTGTCAAACTGTACCAATTGGTGCACAAGAGCTCCGGTGATCTCAAGTCTAAGGATCACATGAACCACCATCGTTAGAGGAATTGTTCCATAGACACTGGGGTTAACTCCATATGGAATCTCTGGTGGGTCAGTCAGTGAACTTGCTGCGGTATATCCGCCTACAACAAGCACCATGTGTTGCACCAGGTTGTTACCAAACAACCTTGGCAGTGAGATCAGTCAAGCCTTTCGACAGGGTCGTTCAACCTATGATAGCCTTACCGTATTATCGTGCCCTACATTCTGAATACTAGGGCTAGGACGTTTCTAGAATGGCCACCATATGTGCTCATAGGGTTCTCACTATCAAGATTTGAAACACTTGATACCCTCGTCCGGTTTTACCATTCTAAGGACATATATCAATCATATTGCAATAATATGATTCACCGATATAGAATAAAATGCTTTTATTATTGATTAATGACTATTTACAAAGAGTCAATTCTACATAATTAATTGGCTCTAGGGCATCTTCTAACAGCCCTCTCACAAGACACATTACTTCACCTTCATGCCGGAGTTCCTGTTTGAGAGCTTCACATCATCGTCGTAGTCACAATCCCCGACTAGACTTCTGGTAACCTCTGTACTCCCTAGCCCTCACTAAATTAGCATCTTTCAGCCTTGTTGACTTGAGCATCAGAGTGCCTACGGCAAACACCACCCAGTGTTTTCCGTCGCTACCGTTTGTTTCTCTACGTGTGCAGGTGGCAACGGATCGCTAGTGGCTTCAACCTTACGGGATCAGACCCTCTTCGTACAGGTAGATTTTTATGTCTACAATTATCTTTATGATAGAGAATCTGTTGCAATAATTATTTGTTATTTTTGTCATTCGTGTTTATAAGCCTTGAGACAAGAAGCTTCCATTTAATATTAACTGAGACGTGAATTTTTTTAATGTTATATCTCTAATGATTCAAACACAATTTACTAATAAAGTTTGGACAGTAAAATTGTCACAATATATCTAATTGGCAAATTACTTGTCTCAGAATCCATATTGTAACAAAATTTTATTCTTTCTTTTAACTTCATTGAATTTTAAACATTCCTTTTTCTTTAAATTTGAAATGTTGGAGAAAAAGAAATAAAAAACGCATTTGACATGTTTGTCAAAAAATAGTATTGGAGAAGGTTCAAAAAAATGAAACGCATTCGGTGTGTTATTGAAACATAAAGAAAAAAATAAAAAAACAAATATGAAATTTATCACCTCACAGGGTAAAACTTCACAAAATGCCACTTATTCTGTTCGTAAAGGTGGATTAATGACTTTAATTAGAATAAATTAATTAATAAATTAAAAATGGATGATATATCAGACATGCATGTTAGGCTGTCAGGTTTGTTGCAAGGAATAGTTTGTATATAAATTTGTAATAAGTTATTAATATTATGAGATTATTGTTTGGCAGCTAGATTTTAGGGCATGTGACCACTTCTTCTAATTCATATAATTTTAAGTTTAACAATGTTTGTAACTCGTTTGTAGTTGACCAAGTTATCACTAAGATTTACAATATATTTTAAATTAGATTTACATTTAAAGAATGAGAGATCAGTCAGCGTAGGCGAGTGTTTTTGAATTAGATTTAATATCCATTTTAACTGAAAATTAATAATCTGATCATTGATAAAAATTAAAAAAATTATTATCTTAAATTTTTTGTACAAAATAGTAATCTTTTAACCCTGTATTTTATAAGAAATTGAATCTATTGCATTAAATTTTATGTGTTTCTATATATCTTGACCCATGGTATGATTCTCCTTTTGTGCGTGCACCACACAGACAACCGAGAGAGAGAGAGAGAGGGAGAGAGAGAGGCCTAAGATTCGATCAAATTAAGGAGCTATGTAAAATCTTCTATTGGATATTAAATTAAGGAGAGAGAGAGAGAGAGAGGGAGAGAGAGAGGCCTAAGATTCGATCAAATTAAGGAGCTATGTAAAATCTTCTATTGGATATTAAATTAAGGAACATGCATGGCTTAGCGTCAACTTGTTTTATTTCATGGGATGAACATCAATTTTTTAACATTTGTTTCATGTGATGCCATGCTTTTGTTACTCTAGACTGCCTTCCGCAGTCTTTGGCAGTTTGGAACCATCGAGATATGGTCATGCTCAACGAACAAATTGCCTGTAGTGACCGAATCTGTCGCCACTAATTATTTGTTATTTTTGTTGGTCATGGTCAAGGTCACATCACACGTGATTTGTTATTATTATATATGGAATCCATGCAGTGATTAGAGATGGCAATTGGACAGATAGTTTTGGGTACATATTTCCGAGTACCCGACCCGAAAGGTCGGGCTTTACCTGGTATTTGTGGGCTTGGGCATGAACTTGTGTCTGATTTTAAGGCCTAACTTCGGGTACCGACCAAGTCTGGGTATGTCTTCAGACCCGTTTCGGTCTGGCCTGACAATTTTAGTATTAATTTTACTAAATTATCTTTATACTATATATTTAATTATAAGATTATCCCATATATATATATATATATATACTCATTTTTCCCAAACTCTAATCTTATCCTATTTGATGAGTATTAAAAAATAAATAAATATTTAAAAACTATTTTTAGAATTAAAAATATAAAAAAAGTAAAATCTATTAATATTTAAAAATTCACATTATAAAAATGGGCGGGCTTGGGCCGGGCTTGAGGTCACAAAAAACTCGTTGGGTCGGATTGGGCTTTACCTATCATACCCATGATGGGCTCGGGTGGGGCCAAGGCCTTTGTCATGAGGTCGGGCTTGGGCCTGGGCCAAGGGGTACTCGGTCTCGGCCCGGCCCATTGC
The DNA here is from genome assembly GCF_008641045.1 of Pistacia vera. Taxonomy (NCBI): domain Eukaryota; kingdom Viridiplantae; phylum Streptophyta; class Magnoliopsida; order Sapindales; family Anacardiaceae; genus Pistacia; species Pistacia vera. Next base: position 458,479 of record NW_022196258.1, on the reverse strand, counting down.
CATCAATGCTAGTGATGATGTTACGTACAAGCTTCCATGGCCATGGCGCCACAAATTTTTTTAAATTTTATATGGAAACTTCTATTTGGTTCCTATAAATTCAATGTTTTGCCCTAGTTTGAACTTAACCGGTAAACCTATAATAGTAATCCATGAAGTGTTTTGCCCTAGTAGGCCACTTTATGGTTGGCCCACTGCCTCTATTCATTGAAGATTACATTTTGACCCCCCACACCTCAAAATAAAATTTTCAATTACCCTCAGCACTGATGATATGACAATGCTACTGTACAATATTTTAAAACCCAGCTCGGCTCGACCAAGAACCAACCTTAAAGTCGGTTTGAGTCACCATAAAAACCGAGGATATGCATTTGCCCCGAATGACCTGCAGTTGGACCAGGTTGCTATACCAACCTGCCAGTCCAACCGGTTGTGTCAAAACTAGGTTAATGTATTTCCCACTTGATAAATAGTAAAATCCTTTCCATTTTTTTCAATTTTGCAGTCAATATCTACAATCAAAACTTTGGCCACTTTGTGTGCCAAAATCCTCCACTGTCGGTCGCAATATAATCACTGTCCATCGAGGTTTGTGGCTCATTTTATCTTGATTCACATCTCAGTTCTCACCATGTGTTCATTGTGTTGTCGATTTCGAAATCTTGTATTTTATTGCTGTTGAAGCTATGTTGTTTATGAGAAGTGAGAACTTGAATAGACCATATTCTGAAAACTTGAATATAGCTGCTATGGGTATGAGGAGGATTGATCGGTTTCTCCTTTGGATTTTAATTATGATTATGATTGAGATTTTTGATGATGATGATGAATTGGAATCGTTGATTGGTGATGTTTGTTTGATGAATGATGATTGAAATGTGGATAGAGGAGAGGAGAGGAAAGTTTGTAATTAGGTGTGAGACTATGAGAGATGCGTTTGCAATGACGAAATGGATGGTTGTGATTTTTTTGGGAGAAACAGGATGGGATAAGGATAAGGTACATGGATAGGTCATAGGGATAAGATTTTGAAATTCTACCATTTACACCCTCATATTATTTGTTATACCCAGTCTAACAAATAATATTACAATTAATCACTAAACAACCTAGTTAATTAATTGGGGAGAAAAATAGATAGATCCAATTTTGCAGATTAATTCGTACCTGGGTATCGGTCTACTTGAGTGAACCTTTTTCTTTGCTTCGAGTTTGCAATTTAAAAATAAATAAGAGACTGACATAATGAATTTTTCACAAACTGAAAATATTATTAATTTTCTCCAAACAAAATGAACATAGGCTTCTCTTTATATAAAGAAGTCCCGGACTTCAAATGAAATTGAATCCATAAGAAAAAGCCAAAAAGTAACAAAACAAAAGGAAAAAAGTAAAGATAACTTTGATTAACAAATTAATAAAACTTAAAGACAATGACATTGGGGTCCACATGTCTCCCATGTGTCCTACAAGAAATATATTACAAACGACTAAAACATAAAAGTTAACATCCAATGCCTTTTTAAATCTGGATCATTGAATTTTGTCGGCAAAATCCTAGATGTCCACGTATTATTTTTCCCTTATTTGATACACATCATCGTATTACGTGTTGGACGTTTCCGGTTGTCCAAATTTCCAACCTCTTAGATTTTTATCAACCCTTGAAGTTATCCACTTCTATTAGATTGATAAAATCCTTTAGAGTTTCATCTCCTCGGGCTTCCTGATCATGGGCTAAGGCCATCCTTAGAAGATCAATAGTTCCTTCCATCAAGGCCTGTTTTGGTAGATGGGCTAAATCAAACCCTTCTAGTAGCGTTCTTAACTGGGCCTGGTTATGCTGAAAGAGAGTATCCTGGATCACTGCATACCTATCTAGTAAAAGTACCACTATCCCATTATGGATATGGACAGTAGCATTTGCTCTAACGAGCTCCTCCAGTTTGGATTTAACTAGTAGCAATTTTGCAATATGCAACCAAGTCCAATCCTCCTCTTCTTTCTTTTGAATTTCTTCTAGTGCGTAAGAACCCATTTTTACCTCACTATTTAACATAATTCGGTACCATGGTTTTGCTACAAGAAATTCCCATATCTATATAGGCTGAACATTGTAGTTCTCCTACAATGAGGAAGTAATCATGCAAGTGAATGTGTCGACCTTCCGATTCAATACACAAAGCGTTTGTTTAACCGCGTCTGGCATATTCGGGTCCACCATTGCTTCATGTACGTCAATTTGCATTGTTTCGATCCACCTCTATTTAAAAGATCTCTGCAATGACATTTTCTAAAGAGTTTCCATGGAACAAACAATTCCATAGCGCCATTAGGATAAACTGCTAATCGTTGAACCAAATCCGTCAAATAAGTTTTTCCCAATTTCACTATTAAATCATTCAAATTCTCAAGTTTGAGATTCACCATGTCAAACAAACGACATTTTCTCATTACCTCAAGTTTTTGAATTCCCGCTTCATAGAGTAGAGAAGTTCCTTTAAACTCCTCGTCCTCATAAAAAAGTTTATCAGCTTCCAGCCATGCTAACCTTCTTGCTAGCTTTTCTAAACACTTTTACAGCTGTACTTCCCCTTGACCTGTCCCCATTGCGATCCTAATTTGGGTTTCCAGATCCTCCCAGAGTGTTTGACTAGTTGAAGTTAACCTTAAGCTTTCTGGAAAGCTAAATCTCTCACAAATACCTATATCAATTAATCGGTTCTTTTGTGGAGTGTGTGGAGTCACCATGCTACAACGATTCCTCATAATTCTTTGTCTTTGGTAGTGGACAATTAGCCCGTTCATGTCCTTCTTGTTTACAAGACCAGCAAACTATTGCTTTCTTCTGAGTTTTTTCCTTCTTAGGAGTAGCCTCCTTTTTAGAAGTATTTTCCTTCATAGAAGCTTCACCCTTCAATCGTTGAAATTTCGGGTTTCTTCTTTCCAAAGTATCAGAATCATAGTCTTGATTCTTTCCTTCCTTAACCTGCTTTGCTATAGTAACCTACTTAGAAGAAGAAGCCTCCTGCTTATCCGTGGTTTTCTCCTTTTTAGCTGTAACCTTTGAAGTCGAAGTAATCCTCAAAGGACAATTCCTCCTTAAGTGTCCTTGTTGTTTACACTTGGAGCATGAGAAGTGACTTCCAGTTTCCTTCTTGTCCGCCATATCCTACAATTCTTCCGAGAAATGTCTGGACAAAAAGTCAGCAACAAAGTTAGATTTACCAGAAATATATTCAAACTTGATTTTATAATCTGCAAACCAAATTTTCCATCTGATTAATCTAGATTTGTCATCCTTTAAAGACAGTTTCATAAAAGTTTTTAAATATTTAGAATCTGTCCTTAAAGTAAATTCTTGACTGATTATGAACAATCGAAATTGGTCAATACATTCTTTCGCTACTAAAACTTCCTTTTCATGCATAGGATAGTTTATTTTAGTAGGAGACAATTTTCTTGACGCATATCGAACAATACATTCAATATTATCAGTACCCTTAGCCTTAAGCATTCCTCCCCAATGTAGACGAGACACATCACTTTCTATGATTAGTCTATCCTCATCTTCTGGGAGTATTAAAGGTTTTAACTGCTTTGTCAAGGCTTTGGTCTGCTTAACACAATTAGTGTCTTCAAGTATCCAAATCTAAGGCACTTTGTCACTAACCTTAAGTGTTAAGCCATTAATTACATTACCAAGATTAGGAATATACTCGCCCATGTAATTGGCTAATCCAAGAAATTGTTGTAACATGTGCTTATCTTTTGTTACATCTAGAAAATCCAACAACTTCTTTGAGATATGTTCTTGGAGTTGAATACCTCATTCACCTATCTCCACGCCTAAGAACTTCACCTTGTTCTTAAACAATTCTATCTTTCTTTCAAATAGAATCATTCCATTATCAAGGAACCTTTTGTTTACCAGTCTAAGATGATTTGCATGTTCTTCCTTGGTTTTACTAAAAACCAAAACATCATCAATATAGACTACACAAAAGTTAGATAAGTCTCCAAAAACCTTATCCATTTTCCTCTGGAATACTGATGGTGCTTGCTTAAGTCCAAAAGGCAAAACCATCCATTCAAACAATCCTTTCAGACAGGTGAAAGTCGTCAAAGGAATGCTTGACTTTGCCATTCTAATCTACCAGAATCCTGACTTTAGATCAAATTTTGAGAAGATTTTTCCAAATCTAGCTTTATTCAAACAAGCTAATTTTTTTGGTATCTTATAGGCATCGTCAATGGTTTTCTCATTCAACTGCCTATAGTTGATAATTCGATGATTATACTAGTTTATTTAAGCTTTTAGGCCGGATTTTAGATACTTCTTAGTTCTTTTTGCCTGAATTTCTACTTAATTCTTTACATTTCGTGTTTCAGGTTAAAATGGGCAATTTGAGCGAATAAAGACAGAATTGGAATTTCTGGACTCAGAGGTAAGTGGATCTCAGAATCTGGGAGAGTTCTGAAGCAGAGTCAAGCACGATGAAGCTTGTTCCCAAGGGAGAGCACCAAAGATTCAAGATTCAAGCAAAGAAGCAAGCGGAGGGTAATTTTGTAATTTCAGAATTCTTCAGGAAGCTTCGCCACGACAAAGGTTGTTCTTCGTCACGGCAAAATGAGCCAGTCACGCACTAGATTCAACTTCTTATCGCCGCAGCGAGATTTCTTCTTTGCCACGGCGAAGTCTTCATTTTCTAGTTTTTGTAAAACGCACAGTTTTACTTTTTAGTGTTTTTCCTTGGATTTTGGGCGAGGTATTAAAGAAAGACTTAGTCTTTTTGCCAAGGGGTCGTCTTCCAGTAGGGTTGAGAGCTTTTTTATTACATTTTCTTAGATTCATTTTGAGCGATTTTAGATCTAAAGAGAGTGAAGATTCAGGATTAAACCAATGGATTCGTCATTTGGGGAGATTTCTTGTCTTTTCTCTTATTTTCATTATGTTTAACTTTGGTATTTTCGTTTCTTTCATTTGTATTGTTGATTTAGCCATGAACTAACGTATTTTGGGTTAGGGTTTTGATGGTAATTCGGAATTTCATGGGTTAAGTAATAGATTGTTTTCTTTTCATATGATTTTGCTTATATTGTGGGTTTACTTTGAACTTACTGTTTATATGTGATGAACATGATGAGATTGAGAAAGGAATCATGTTAGGCTTCTTGGATATTCACCATTGTAGTATTGGATGCTAGAGATAGATTCAAGAACCAATGAAATCATTCTAGGATTCGTGTGCTTAAAGAGCTTAGATTTATTAACTTTCAATTTGTTGGGTGCGGAAGGTTAATATGGAAGAGTAGGAAAAAATAGCCTGAGAAGGTATGTTTGACATTTTAGAGAGTTCGATTTACAATCAATGCATGTGAATATGAATTGAGTTTAATTCTTTAGGTTTAACCCATAGAGTCCGAATCAAGTCAAAACCCTACCCGTTTGTTTTAATTGATTTTATCCGTGTTTTACATCTTGCGTTCATAGTTAAATTTTTGTTTAGTAATTTTTGTTTTAGTCTTAGTTTAAATTGCTCCCATTAATCCAAAAGAATTCGATTGCTCCAACTTGAGAACAGTAGGAAACTTAGTGTTTAGCGAACAATCCTCGTGGGAACGATACTCACTCATCACTCTATTACTTGAGCAACTAGTGCACTTGCTATCCATTGCATATTGTAGTTACAACGCATCAAGTTTTTGGTGCTGTTGCCGGGGATTGAGTTTTAAGTTAACATTGAGTTTTTTTATAGTTAGCTAAATTGGAGTTTTAATTTTTGTTTTCATCATTGTCGGTTTTACTCTGGTTTTTAATTTTTAGTTGGATTGTGATCTCACTTTCTTTCGTCTTAGTTTGTGCAGTATATGTGAAGAGCGAGATGTCAACTAGTGGTTCCTGTTGATCTTGAGATTGAGAGAACTGCTAGACGACTTAACAGAGAGAGAAAAGAAAGAGAGGATATAGTGGTTGAATCAAACAAAATAGAAGTTGAAATGGCAGAACCAGAAAACAGGACACTAAGGGAATTCTCAGTTCCACGGTAAATGGCAGTGGGTCGAGTATTACTAGGCCTTCAGTGCAAGCCAATAACTTTTAGATTAAGTCGACAATCATCCAGATGATCAAGCAGTCGGTAAGGTTTAATGGTGATTTGAAGGAAGATCCGAATCAGCATATTGCGAACTTCTTCGAAATTTGTGACATCTTCAAGTCGAACGGAGTGTCAGATAACACCATTAGGTTGAGGTTATTCCCATTTTCATTGGGGGATAAAGAAAAGGGTGGTTAATGGCACTACTAACGGGAACTATCACAACATGGAATGATCTAGCACAGAAGTTCCTGACCAAGTTCTTCCTTCTAGCAAAATCAGCAAAACTGAGAAATGATATCACATCATTTCTACAAGATGAATCCGAGTCATTGTATGAGGCTTGGGAGAGGTACAAGGAATTAATGAGGAAATGCCCACACCATGGGTTGCTAGTTTGGCTTCAAGTCCAAACATTCTACAATGGACTGATGGGTAATGTGCAAACCATGGTGGATGCAGCATCAGGAGGAGCCCTGCAGAATAAGACACCAAAGGAGGCTTATGAGTCGCTTGAGGTTTTGGCAAGCAACAACTATCAAAGACCAAATGAGAGAGCAATATCAAGAAAATCTACGGGTTTTTATTAAGTTGATGCCTTCACAGCCATCTCAGCCCAACTCACGGCACTTCAGAAACAGTTGGGAAGTATTCAGGTAAACTCTATTCAAGCATCTCAACTAACTTGTGATTTTTGTGTAGGAAACCATGTGAGCAGCGAATGTCAAGTGGGGAACACATTTGCTTCGTCATCTTCATCATCGGAGCAAGTGAACTACTTGGCAGGAAATCAGAGGCAACCAAACAACCCGTACTCCAACACATACAATCTGGGGTGGAGAAATCATCCAAATCTAGCTTGTGGCAATCAGAACTAGCAAAATAATCAATGGAACCAGAGGACAGTGCCAACTAACCAAGCAGGTGTAAATAATCAACCAGGAGATCCAAGAGTGACAAAGTTAGAGGACATGTTTGGGAAATTCATGCAGGAGACCATGGGTTTTATGAATGAAACGAGGACGAATTTTAGAAATCAAGGGCGTCCATTCGGAATCTTGAGCTACAGATGGGCCAACTGGCTGAGAAGCTAAATGAGAGACAGCAAGTGTCTTTACCTAGCAACATAGTGACTAACCCATGTGAGCAAGTGAATGCTATAACTTTGAGAAGTGGGACAATCTTAGAAGAGGTGGAAAAATCAAGGAAAGAGGAAAGTCCATTAAAGAACAATGAAGAATCTAATGAGGAAGTTGGTGAAGAAATCGTTGCTGAAAAGAAACCATCCAGCCTTAGGAAAGGCGAACAGAAGCAGGATGAGAGGCAAAAGAAAAAGAAAGAGAAATTGCCATTCCCTGAGATACCACCAGAGTTGGCACATCACACGCCACCCGTGCCTTTTCTGCAAAGGCTCAGAAAAGAAAATCAGGATAAGCAGTTCATTAAATTTCTTGATGTTTTTAAGAAACTGCATATTAACATTCCTTTTGCAGATGCATTGCAGTAGATGCTGAGCTACACAAAATTTCTTAAGGAAATCTTATCAAACAAAAATTAGAAGATGAGGAAACGATGATGCTCATGGAGGAGTGCAGTGTCATTCTCCAAAAGAAGCTACCCTCGAAACTCAAAGATCCAAGGAGTTTTACTATTCCTTGTACTATAGGAGATATTACCTTTGATCGAGCTTTATGTGATTAGGTGCCAGCATTAACCTTATGCCTTTTTCTGTTTTCAGGAAATTAGGAATCGGTGAAGTGAAGCTGACAACAATATGCTTGCAACTTGCAGATAAATCGATAAAGCATCTGAGGGCCATTGTAGAGGATGTGTTGGTTAAGGTGGACAAGTTCATCTTTCCTACGGATTTCTTTGTGTTGGATATGGAAAAAGACAAAGAAATTCCTCTTATCTTGGGACGACCATTTCTGGCTACCGGAAGAGCTTTAATCGACGTTCAAGAAGGGAAGTTGATCATGAGGATGCAAGATGAAGAAATAACATTTAATGTCCTTGAATTAATGAGAGCTCCACCTAAACAAGAGTCATGTTTAAAAATCGATGTGGTGGACTAGGTAAAAATTGAAACCTTCAAACAGAAAAATCCTAAGGTGGAAATTAAGAACTGCATAATAAAACCGAATCAGTTCGAGAGTGAGGACCATAACGGAAAAGGTTGCAAAACATTTCGGGATGAACCTCACTCGAGATTGCGTCTTCACAAAGAACAGATGTCTCAGCTTAAAAAGGGTGAGAGAAAGTCAAGACAACAGAAAGTGGTTAGTGAGAAGAGTCGAACCACCAAAACAATGACCAAGGGATGGAAATGGGTGGTGAAACTCTCAACAAGGACCCTGTGTGAAAAAGATCATCAACAAAAGAAGCCCCAACACAAGGGAAAATTTTGGGATGTGATGTACTTGGATAATCCGGACTGACATGAAAAACCAAGAGAGTCAAGCTTACCGACTATAAACAAGCGCTTCTTGGGAGGCAACCCAAGAGTTCTTAATTGTTTTTCATTTATTGTGTTTTAATTTGTTTGAATTTCTTATAAGTTTGAATGTTTTTTTTTATTTGTGTGTTGTTGGGTGTTTCAGGTGAAGTTTTCGGCTAAGGCAAGGAAAGAAAAATGCTCAAGACTTCGCCTACTTCTTCGCAGTGGCGAAGCAATTTGTATGAAATGAGTTTGTGAAAGTCCTAGACTTCGCTGCGGCAAAGATTGTTCTTCGCCGGGGTGAAGCAACCTGAAAAATGTGTGTAGCTCCTGTACGTTTTCGCCCCAGTGAAGAATTTCTCTTCGCCGCGGTGAAGCAGGTGGGACGAAATTTTTCAAAGGCATTTTCTCCGCGGCGAAGATTTTTCTTCGCTGAGGCAAGTAGCCACTGTAAGTTTTCGCCCCAGCGAAGTATTTTTCTTCGCCGCGGTGAAACCTGGGTTTAAAATTAGGGTTTGTGAACGAAGAACTTCACCGCGGCGAAGCTTGTTCTTTGCCGCGGCGACGATCGTTTTTTTATAAATACCCACTTTTCTTCATTCATTCTTCACGCGACTTTTCTCATCCACTTGAGAGAAAATTTTATCAATTTCCATCCTTCGCCTTCCCAGTGTTTTCCCAACCAAAATTCTCACTCCTTAACCCTCCTAAACACCAAAACAACTCATTTCATCAACAAATTTTGCGAAAATTTCACAAAATTTTTAGGTCAAGAAATTTGGGGCTTTCCAATCTAGGCTGATTCTAGTCAAATTGGTGGTGAATAATCCTTCATACTGGTAAGATCTCAAGTTCCCTAAGCTTTTTATCACACAATTTCGAGTTTTGGTTTGTAGATCTGAAAAAATTAATTGTTGGTTGAGTTGTGAATTTATGGGTGCTTGTGAGTTCGATTTGGTTTGAGGAAGGGTTGATTGTGCATTTGGTGATATTGAGGAGTGTGGGTTTTGAATTTTTGGAGTGTTTGGTCAAATTTGAAAAAATTGTAGTTTGGGGGTTGAAGTGCATATTTTTGGAAGTGTTGTCAATTTTTGCAGGATTGAATTGGTTGTTGAAGGACACTTAGGTTTAAATTGTTGGGGTGCATTTTTGAGTTGAACTGTAATTTTGGAGAAAATGCCAGTCAAAGCCAAGGTTCCATACAAGGGCAAGAGAAAAGGAAAGAAAGTGGACAACCGCTTCGTGAGTGAGGAGGCCCGGAAAAGATATGAAGGGGCTATCCAAAGAAAAGATAAGGGTTTTATTCCTGAGCGCGGATTGACCGCAAGTCAGGCCTTGGACTGGAGTCGAGGGAGACGTTGGGAACTGTTTATGAGTGCTCCTGCACAACTGGCTGTAGAGCTGCTGGTAAGGGAATTTTATGCCAACCTCCCAGATTGTGAGGAAGGTACTGCATTTGTGAGAGGGGCTGATGTACCGTTTACAGAAGATGTGATCAATAATTTTTTTTAACCTGCCTAGGATTTATCAGGATGAGTACACAAGGTTTAAGACGTCACAGTTTAAGGATAGTATCATTCCTCCGGTCATTGTAAAATCGAATGCGACTTGGACAGTGTCGAAGAAACAAAAGAAGACCATTAAAGGAAGTTAATTGACACCGATGGCTCGACTGTGGAAGTATTTTGTTAGTGTGAGGTTGATGCCGGAAACGCACTACGGCACGGTAACTTACAAGAAGGCATTATTGCTTTATTCTATTGCCACAGGAAAGAGTATAAATGTGGGACGAATTATCCTGAACAACATTCATCATGCCGCCAAACCAAGGCAATCAAGTTACTCTTTCCCACATCTCATTACCGCCTTGCGCATTAGAGCTGGAGTTAAGGTTCATGACAATGAGCAACGTATTCATGCTGCCCCAATCCTAGACTCAGATTATTATCAAAAACATCTTGAACATTCAGAAGCTGAGCAACCAAGAGCAGGGACAAAACGGCAGAGAACCACACAAGGCCCTGCCACATCCTCCAGCTCCACAGCTACCCAGAAGGAGATGATACAGTAGATGATGGGCATGATGAAACGTATGGCAAAACGACAGGATTGGTTGGCTGATCAGACCCAAATGATGTATGATATGCAGAAGAGCAGTTTCAACAAGCTCAACATTGACACTACATAATTTCAATGGGCTAACTGGGATTCAGATGAGTGGATGGGCTCCGAGTTGGAAGAGGAAGACAAGGGAGGCGAAGAATGAGCACCGGAGCACCTGTTTTTTTTTCTTTATTTTATTTGTTTTTAGTTGATTTTGTTTTTCATTTCAAACATTAAACTCAGTTTTTATTATTGTTTTGGATTGTTGCAGTTGTTTCATTTTTTTTAATTTGCAGTTGTTGCAAGGACGAGATTAGGTTGTAATATTTTCAATTTAGTTTGTGAATTTTAGCTAACACAATGGACACCACAGTTTCAATTGTTTTGACAGATGTTGGGTGATGAAAAAGTCAAAGACTGGGTGTGCACTGTGGAGCAACACTTCACGGATTAACCAGGGAACTTTCTCGTACCTTTGTTATTTTTGATTTTCTATTCCTAATTTATGCGTAATGGGACATTGGGGACAATGTCATCTTTTGTTTGGGAGTAGGAAAATTAGAAATTTTTGAACTTTTGTTATTTTTCTTTAGTTTGATTGTTTTTGCCGACGATGAATTGTATAAATCAATGATGAGAATAGGGTTGTTGCGATTTTATTGTTGAGAAATGTTAAGCATTGCTTCAAGTTTATGTTTATTGACTGAATTTTGATTGAGGTTTGTTGAGTGGTTCAACCACCATTTTCATTTATGTCGGCATGCTTAGATTCGTTTTATGTGGTTAGGTGAAGTTTGATAATGTTGGTGGACTCTAGAACCTAGTAGAGAAGTGCTTGAGGCAAAATTCTAGGATTAGACATGGTTGAGGAGATGATTTAAGCATTCTTTTGGAACGTTTGAGCCTTTCTAGCCGACCCATGATTGAAATTGTCCCTAGTCACCCATTTGAGCCGTATGAATTATTATTGCTTTATTTTTCTTGGCAAACAAAAAAATTGTCCGATCCTTATACCCTAAACACTTTGTCGTACCCTTAGGAGAATTCGATCCTAATAATGCAAACACAAAGAACGGGAAGAGTTGTATGAATAAACAAAAAGAATACTTTGGGGGTTGTGAGAAGGACCGTAAAAACAAAAGAAGTAGTTCACCTCAATTCAATTGATTTTTTTTTCTTTTCACATATATATATATATATAAACAAGTATTTGCCAAGTTAAGGGTATCTCGGCTGGAAACTAGTAATCGCTTTAAAAACTGCCTAGCAGTACTTGGTGACCTCTGGTATAACAACGCCATGTACCCTTAGACATGTTTCCCCCGCTGCATATATGGTATCAGAAATAAGAAAGATACAAGTTTGAGGGTTGTAAATTAGTGGACACATTGATTGGTGGTTGAGAAGAAGTTAGTTCGATTTGATTTTAGTGTTTGCATGAGGAAAACCAAGTTCTCTTACTTTGTTATTCCTATCCTTTTCTTGGAACCCACTACCCGAGCCTAGCGTTACAAGCTTATAAAGACCTTTTGATTCTTATATTTGTCTAGTCCTCATTAGTGGAGAGTAATTTGATATTTAGGCTTATGGAGTCTGCCACCATTTGATAAACTTTACATTCCTACATAAAATAATCCAGGAAGTCCGAAGGTGGATTGAAGTGGGGATTACCTACTCGGAGGACCAGTTGAGAAAGAAAGTCGATGCAACTTATAACTTCTTGCAGTGTTAAACATTTTTCTAATAATAATTTTGCAACAACTTTTGAGATTGGTATAAATTCTAGGCAGTTGTTTTGTGAGTTGGGCCTTTTATTTTTCTTTTTCATTTTTGTTAATTTTTGTTTTCTATTTTTGAACGTTTGTGTTTTTCTTTTATCTTGTTTTGTACCTGATACTCGGGGACGAGCATGGTTCTAGTTTGGGGGTATTTGATAATCCGAGGATTATACTAGTTTATTTAAGCTTTTAGGCCGGATTTTAGATACTTCTTAGTTCATTTTTGCCTGAATTGCTACTTAATTCCTTACATTTTGTGTTTCAGGTTAAAATGGGTAATTTGAGCGAATAAAGGTAGAATTGGAATTTCTAGACTCAGAAGTAAGCGAATCTCAAAAGTTGGGAGAGTTCTGAAGCAGAGTTAAGCATGATGAAGCTTGTTCCCAAGGGAGAGCACCGAAGATCAAAGATTCAAGCAAAGAAGCGAGTGGAGGGCAATTCTATAATTTTAGAATTCTTCAGGAAGCTTCCCCGCGGCGAAGGTTGTTCTTCGCGGTGGCGAAATGAGCCAGTCACGCACCAGATTTAGCTTCTTGTCATCGAGGCAAGATTCCTTCTTCGCTGCGGCTAAGTCTGCATTTTCCAGTTTTTGTAAAACGCATAGTTTTACTTTTTAGTGTTTTTCTTAGGATTTTGGGCGAGGTATTAACAAAAGACTTAGTCTTTTTGCCAAGGGGTCGTCTTCCAGTAGGGTTGAGAGCTTTTTTTTTTTACATTTTCTTAGATTCATTTTGAGCGATTTTAGATCTAAAGAGAGTGAAGATTCGGGATTAAACCAATGGATTCGTCATTTGGGGAGATTTCTTGTCTTTTCTCTTATTTTCATTATGTTGAACTTTGGTATTTTCGTTTCTTTCATTTGTATTGTTGATTTAGCCATGAACTAACCTATTTTGGGTTAGGGTTTTGATTATAATTCAGAATTTCATGGGTTAAGTAATAGATTGTTTTCTTTTCATATGATTTTGCTTATATTGTGTGTTTGCTCTGAATTTATTGTTTATATGTGATGAACATGGTGAGATTGAGAAATGAATCATGTTAGGCTTCTTGGGTATTCACGATTGTAGTATTGGATGCTAGAGATAGATTCAAGAACCAATGAAATCATTCTAGGATTCTTGTGCTTAAAAAGCTTCGATTTATTAACTTTCAATTTGTTGGGTGCGGAAGGTTAATAGGGAAGAGTAGGAAAACATAGCCTGAGAAGGTATGTTTGACATTTTAGAGAGTTCGATTTACAATCAATGCATGTGAACATGAATTGAGTTTAATTCTTTAGGTTTAACCCATAGAGTTCGAATCAAGTCAAAACCCTACCCGTTTGTTTTAATTGATTTTATCTGTGTTTTGCATCTTGTGTTCATAGTTAAATTTTTGTTTAGTGATTTTTGTTTTAGTCTTAGTTTAAATTGCTCCTATTAATCCAAAAGAATTCGATTGGTCCAACATGAGAACAGTAGGAAACTTAGTGTTTAGCGAACAATCCTCGTGTGAACGATACTTACTCATCACTCTATTACTTGAGCAACTAGTGCACTTGCTATCCATTGCATGTTGTAGTTACAACACATCAATAGTCGATAACCATCCGCGCTTTACCTCTTTCCCACTCAACTCTATTCATAACCATGAATGCTGGTGAAGAGTGTGGACTTTTACTAGCTCGTATCAATTGTTAGAGTAGATGCCCCTAGAGCCAATCAATTATTGTAGAATTGAGTCTTTGTAATAACGTTCATTAATCAATAAAAGGCATCTTATTCTATATCGCGTAAATCATTATTATTGCAATATGTATTGATACATGTCCTTAGAATGGTAGAACTGTGATGAGGGTATCAAGTGTTTCGAATCTTGATAGTGAGAACCATATGAGCACATATGGTGGCCATTCTAGAAATGTCTGTAGCCCCAGTATTATTTTAAAGTAAGGGCATAGATAATACGGTAAGGCTATCATAGTGTTGAACGACCCTGTCGAAAGGCAGTGACTGATCTCACTTGTTAAGGTTGTTTGGTGACAACCTGGTGCAACACATGGGTGCTTGCTGTAGGCGAATACAACGCAGCAAGTTCACTGAACTGACCCACTAGAGGATTCCATATAGATGGTAACCCCAGTGTCTATGGAAAAAATCCTCTAACGAATGATGGTGCATGTGATCCTTAGACTTGAGATCACCAAAGCACCTTGTGCACCGATTGGTGTAGTTTGACACTAGCCTAACGTAGTTCTTTTCAGAGCTGTCAATACGATAGTGATTTGCTGCATCAAGGAGTGTATCAAAACTATGGTGGATCGATAGAGGATTCATCACTCTCGAGTATGGGAGAAGTTATCTCACAGCGCAATTCAGTATATGGCAATGACACTAAAACTCTGGTCACAGTGGGATTGAGTTGTTGCTCTATCCAGCTTATAATACAAGTCATTGGTCCAGAAACTGAATACATAATATCAAGAGTAACCGAAGGTTGATACTATTTCTATGCCTTCGTCTCGTTGAGATAACGGATGATGAAAGGAACAAATTGCATGGTAACCATATCGTTGATAGGTAGCTACCTTACTGAATCCGAATTTATCGGTGGCCATGATGCCTTACTAGGGGTCAATCTTGGTCTGTGTATTAGTGAGACGATTAATTGGTATTAATCGTGATACTATACACTACCGGTATGATGAGGAGTGGCGTGTTGTCGTAGGCACCCATAATTAAAACCTTCCGAACCTAACTACTGAACTGTAAATAGGGTAAGCAAGGGTCGATCCCACGAAGAGTGTCTAGCCGAATTTTCTTTGATGTGAAAAAGGCTGGGGGGTTTGTGTAAAAACAGAAAACAATCTCAGCAAAAACAAAAACAATTTAATTCGAATTCAATCAAAATGACGAACTTGGTCTCTGTCAACATCCACCATCGGAATCTTACAACTGATCATTGATGCAAAGATAATCAATTCACACATTGAATATTCACCGTTGGAACTAATTTCCTATCTCTCCTTAATTGTAATTAATCAGGAAACAAGCGATCCTAATTAATCTTACCCCTAAACAACCCTAGACAAGCGCTCAAGATTTAATCTAGTGGCAGCCTTAAGAATTAGAGAGATCGATGAAGCTAAACAACACAAACACAAGCGGTTGTATTTAATTTAGTTGAATGTTCTTCGTAAGGTTACTAATTCCTGACGCAGCAAATTACTAACCCTAATTGCTTCACAAGTTGGAGGGATCAAACAATTACGGATTTGATATCAAACTTAGCAGTAGATTTCAACAAATAATACACTAGTAGGCCTCCTAGTAATTAAATGCATCAATCATGAAAATATGCACAGAATAACATTCAATACTCAAACACGAATATAACACTAAAAACAGAAAGATCTCACAGTTTATTTGATTCCGAGGTTTCCGTTTCCTTCGACCAAGTTACAAAAGTTCTAGCCGCTCATGGCCATCACAAAAACTCAAGTGAAAGAAAATTTCAGAGAAGAGAAGAGAGAGAGGCGTGGTCCCCCAAAACCTACTCTGATCTCCCTTTTAAAATCTAATTTAAGAATTCAAATCCCACTCAATCTCCTAAAAGAAATATTCTCCTATCCTAAAATAACATTAATCCTAATTTAATTCTAATTGGAAATAAAATAAAATAGAGTCCTAATAAAATAGGAAGGTGGTGTTTCCAGCTGTAATTTTCGTGCAGCATGTATGTCTTCAAAACGTGCAATAATAGACTAACTTGCATAACAAGTCAGAACGCTCCAGGACGTCCGCAATGTAGGTGCGTCAAATTCAAGCTCGATTACAACCTTTATTCAGCCAGTATCTCTAAAAAGTCAAAACAGTAAAATTGTAGATCTCTTTCTTAGCGTTCCACAACATTTTGAATCATCTCAATCGGAGCTCGGATGAGAGAATTATGCCCAGAATACGAAGCAGTGGCGAAACTGTCCAAATTCCCCTAATTAATTCCGTTTTTCAATTAACACCTTCATTTGCTTCCTAAACCAAAATAAAGTAATAATGAGTACAATTAGGAAACAAATACATATAAAAGACTAAACATTAAGGGGGTTAAATATGACATTTTGCATTCCCATCAAGGAGCTTATGGGTCACACATAGAAGATAATTTAAGAGCCAGGAAGAAAGAAGGGCATTTTCATCTTTTTGGGCGAAAGGGTATTTTGGTAATTTCACGATGTAATTAAATTTTCTGAGGTCGTAGCCTTTATTTAATTTGTTAGAAAAAATAAATAAGTGAAATTACGTTTAAATATGTGTTGGCATATATTTAAATATATTATCATTATTGTTAAATGTTAATATATATTAAATATATATATTAATTGATTTTAATTGAGATAATGATGAAATTAAAATAAATATCTATTTGGGAGTGTTTGGAAACATGGGGTGTTTAGGTTGGAGCCCAAGCCTATTCCATATGGGAATAGGGCAATTAAATAACACTATAAAACAAAAGTGTTAATTGAAAGAAAAAATGTTTTTTTTTTCATTATTTATTCACTTTGATTAAAAGGAAAAACACAGCAGCCCCAAATACACTCCCATGCCAGATTTGGTTTTTGCCTAAAATCAAATCTCTTTGATTTTTCTTCTTTGTTCTTAAGGCTAAAGAGGATCTAGCAAATCCCTCTTTAGTTTCTTGCGATTGTCTTCGTGTGGACTACATCAGTTCAATCCTACACTTGGATTGGTGGCAAAACACGTTCAGAGACAAAATTGGAAGAGCCTCCAACGTGGGTATGGATCTTGAACTCTTGATTAATTTTCTGCAGATTCTTGTTTTTAATATAAACTGTAAAACTGTACCCTAATCTTGGCTCTATAGTAACGATCCATATTGTAATTGATTTTTGTTTTCCGCTGCCTCAATCGATCGTTTACTAACATCAATTGCTTTTCCAGCAATTCCGGTATTTGCTTACTAAATTTCTCCTCTACATCAGGAGTATAAGGATAGGATTTGGTAGTTATTGTATCATCCTTCCTCCTTAATTCAAGCGAAGCATATATACCGTTCCTTTCCCATAACTTCCATGGTTGATCATCAAAGCATGGAGAAAGTTCCTCTTTAAAGGATTTTACAAGTTCCTCAATCCTTAAAGAGTTCTTTCGGCTCTTGTTTTCAACTTTCAAGATTTTTTTTTCCTTATGTATGAATTTATCCGTGCTCTCAGGACATGCACCAGAGGGATCAACCTCCTACGATATATCCCATACGATCTAGTATATATGATGACTAGGATACAATCTTTGAAAGAAAACATTACAAGCCTCATCCACTTCTTCTGCATCAGAAGATTGCAACCACCAATTCCTTGTTTCCAAAACCTGGAAAACAATATGATCTACTTGTTGCCTTAGTTTCACCGGTTTAAAACCGTTTCTAACTTTTGAAACTTCAGGCTTAGCAAGAATAGGGATTTTGTGACGTCCAAGGATAATGTGGTCGTTATCCTGAGTAAATGGCCTAACTTCTACTTGACCTTGCAGAAAGCTATTTCCGAGAATAAACTCTACCTCTAAGTAATCCACTATTAGGACTTCCCTTAGAGTGAATTTTTTCTTGTTTAAGAGTACAACCATGTTCTCTGCCACATCCGTGATCATACTTTGACCTCCATCTGCAACCATATTTAGGATTGGTTTTTCCAATGATTTCCAAAGCTCTTGTGGAAAACATTGCTTCCTTGCAATACATTTGGTTGCTCCTATGTCTACAAGAATATCCAGAGTATATTCCTCATATTCTGGAAAACACAGTTTTGCATGAATACACATGTAAATAGTTCCCTAAACTATCGCATGACAATGCATTTCATGACTCATCATCATTTTAGTGCTTGGAGTTTCGTCTTCATATACTAGAATTTGCACAAATTTATACCCAACTATTTTCCTACTATTGCTATCCTAGTATCAGTAGCAGTGTCATCTGTTTCCAATATATTTTTCCTTGATATGATAGGCTGAACTTCTTTATTCCGCTCTAGAAACACCAAGTTTCTAAGCATAGGAAGAGTAATCTCAACCTCATTATCAAGTTCCTGGATTTAAATTTCTCGATTTGGGTTTAATTCCACCACGCTGGGCTGCATTGAATATTCCAAAACCCATCATTTTGGCCACGTAAGAGCCTTAACATTGACTACCGTAGGTCGAATTGGAATTATAGAATCCCATCTCGGGCCATGCACCTCAGTATATGCACTAGAGTTCATTCGTATAGGATTAACAGAGTTTATCAGTTGACAAATCAACCTATACTGAACTACTATTCCGTCATTAGAAGCCATCAAGTCTTATAATCTTGAAGTATGAATTCGAAGAACTATAACCCGTTTAAGATTTGGATCCGTGAGACTAACCATATATCCTGGTTTAACAGTCCCATAGGCATCCCCCAAAGCTAAATCAGTGTGAAAACCGCCTACTAAAGCTTTGCTAAACATAAGCCATCGTCTGTCCAGTACACAAATTTGTACAGCACCAAGTTGTACATAATTATACTTGCCATTTGCCCGTTTGGCAAGATGTCTAACCTTCTGTAACCAATCATCATCTGAGAGTATCAATTGACCCTCTCGAGACTGAGATAAAGCTATATGACCAGGTTTTTCGTGTACATCTTCCAAGCCTTCAGCTTTGAATAACCACTTAGAGCGTTCTTCAAAAACTTCTCTAGGTGTAAACCTCGGAATTACCCAAGTGTCCGGGTTACCCGAGTGATCCTCGTAATTAGATGATGAACTAATTACCGAGTTAGGATTTTCATCTTCATTTCTAATTGGGATAAGATCATATTCATCACCAATTCCGCTATTCCTAGGATATTAATTAAGACTACTAGTCTTTTGCATGAATATACCCATGTGTTGAAGATTTGAAGATTGTTCCTCAAAAGGAATATCTTTTTAGTCATCCTATGAAGAATCCGAATCTTCAGAGTACTCTGAAATCAATTCATAAATCTTATCATCTGAATCAATTTTGTATCCCCAAACTAGCTCAAATTCAGAAGTTTGGCTCTCCGGGTCGATTTCTACAAATCTAATCGCCGACTTTTTCTTACCCTTGTGTGGGCATTTATCCGCAAAATAATTTTTGTCACCACAAATCTAACAACAATTACAATCTTTTGCGTTTTTGGCAGATGGGCAAGTAGCACAAAACTTATGCACTCCGCGCTCTTTAGCATTAAGTCTACCTTTCCCTGTTTTCTAATCAAGCTTCCATGATCCAGAAGATTCCGTTTATTAGTAACAGGTCATTTTACCATATTACGAAAATGTTTCGACTTAAAGGTCCTTTTATCGAACGATCCTTTTTGTTTCATATGGTTTTTCCAACCTTGATGTTTGGTCGAATTCCTTGACTCACAGCCATATTGTCCTAGCACTCCATCAAAGTTTTGACAACAAGATTAGCTGAACTCAGGCCTTTTTGCTTCTTTACTCAGCTTGGCATTCAAACATCTTATCCTCACGAGTTGTCTAATAGCTTCTATTCGTCCTCCCAAAGAATCAACAACCTGATTCTTTTCGAGTAGAAGCTTAAACGCCTTGTTCGCTGCCTTATCCCATCTGCGGGGAAGCTTAGTAAAGAAAGTATTCTTCATGACTTCTTGTGTGCCACCACGCAACTGATAAAAATAACGTCTATATTCACAGGCGAAATTTTCAAACGGACACATGTCACAAAGCCTAAGCTTTCTCAAAGCCTCTAAGGCAACTATCTCTGCAAGATTATGATAATCCAAGGATTATACTGTTTTTATTAAGTTTTTTGGTCGGATTTTAGATACTTATTAGTTCATTTTTACCTGAATTGCTACTTAATTCTATACATTTTGTGTTTTAGGTTAAAATGGACATTTTGAGCAAATAATGAGCAAATTGGAGTTTTTGGACCCAAAAGTAAACGGATCCCAGAATTTGGGAGAGTTTTGAAGCAGAGGGAGCACTATGAAGCTTGTTTCCATGGGAGAGCATTGAAGATCAAAGATTCAAGCAAAGAAGCAAGCGGAAGGCAATTCTGTAAATTTAGAATTCCACCTAAAGGTTCGCCGCAGCGAAGTTTGTTCTTCACCGCGGTGAAAGGAGTCACGCACAAGAATGTCCCTTTTTACTTCGTCACCGCGACAAAGTCTGCAAATTTCAGTTTTCTGTAAAACGCACAATTTCATTTTAGGCAAAGTCCTAGTTTTTGGGCGAGGTATAAAAGCAAAACTTTGCCATTTTGAGTGGGGTCGTCGTTTCTCTTAGTCGCGAGTAGCCTATTTTCATTCTTTGGTTAAGATTGGACAAGTTTTTATTAAGAAGGGAGAAGATTCGGGATTTAACTTATGGATTCTGCACTTAGGGGAGATCTCTTGTCTTTTCCCTCATTTTCAATATGTTGAACATTGGGTTATTCGTTTTTCTTGATTGTTGTGTTGAATTAGTTATGAACTAACCCATTTTGGGTTAGGGTTTTGATGTAATTCGGATTTCCATGGATTGAGTAATTGATTGTTGAACATGATGAGATTGAGAAATGAATCGTGTTAAGCTTCTTGGATAATCACCATTGTAGTATTGAATGCTAGAGATAGATTTGAGAATCAATGAAATCAATCTAGGATTCCATGTGCTTAATGAACTTAGAACTATTAATCTTCAAATTGTTGGGTACAGAAGTTTGATAGGGAAGAGTAGGAAAACATAGCCTGACAAG
The DNA here is from genome assembly GCF_008641045.1 of Pistacia vera. Taxonomy (NCBI): domain Eukaryota; kingdom Viridiplantae; phylum Streptophyta; class Magnoliopsida; order Sapindales; family Anacardiaceae; genus Pistacia; species Pistacia vera. Next base: position 437,307 of record NW_022196258.1, on the reverse strand, counting down.
GTATGTTTTGCACTTTTGAGAATTCGATTTACAATCAATGCATGGGAATATGGAAATAGCATAATCCGTAGGCTTAATCCATAGAGTCCGAATGAAGTCAAAACCCTATCCGTTTGTTTGAATCGATATTACCCTTGTTTTAATCTTGCTTTCATAATTTAGTTTTATTTTAGTAAATTTTGTTTTAGTTTTAGTTCAAATTTCTCCCATTAATCCAAACGAATTTGATTGCTCCAACTCAAAAACAGTAGAAAACTTAGTGCTTAGCAAACAATCCTCGTGGGAATGATACTCACTCATCACTTTATTACTTTGTGTGACTAGTGCACTTGCTATTTATGCATGTTGTAGTTACAACCGCATCAAGTTTTTGGCGCCGTTGCCCGGGATTGAATTTTGTGTTACCATTGAGTTTTTCTTTCGTTAGCTAGATTGGAGTTTAATTTTTTGTTTTCATCATTTTTTATTTTACTTTTGTTGCTATTCTCAGTTGGTTTATGATCTCACTTTTCTTTCGCTGTTTCTGTGTAGTTTATGCGAAGAGCAAGACGTCAACCAGTGGTTCCTATTGATCTTAAGATTGAAAGAACCGCTAGAAGACTTAACAGAGAGAAAAGAGAACAAGAGTGTAACACCTGCTCTCTACTACTGTTCAGATAATGCATACTATGCAAATTATAGACATACATAGCGTATGGAAGATAGTGGGCTCAAACTTTTCTTTACTCATAAAATATAATTCTTTACAAATACAAAAGACTATGTATTTAAAAACTTTCTAATTAATACAAAATATCATAACTGGTGGACAGTGGTGCCAATATTCTCTGCTCCTTGACGTCTGTCCGACCGTTGCTCCTATTTCTGCAAAATAGAGAAGAACAATGGGGTGAGCACAACAATGCTCAGTAAGTAAATCCTCTACTACCTGTCCCCGCAACTCACTCTTTGGGTTTTTCCTTACTCTACTATTCTTCTATTTCTATTTTTCACTATTTTCCTCTTTCTTGCTAATACTTTTATTCTCCTTTAACTCTGTTCTGCTCTTTTTATTCTTTCTTTCTCTCTGTTCCTTTTCTCTTATTCTTACTCACCATGAAGGACAATCATGGTTCTCTCTTATTCTCATCATATTCACCATGAAGGAAAATCATGGTTCTCACCTGTATAAGCTCTACATGCAATTAATACAAGAACTGCATGTTTCTTTCTTCTACTCTCTATTCTTATTAGCTCAAACTTTCACATTCTTTCTCATACTCTCTCTCTCTTTCTATCTCATTCTTTCTCAAGCTTTCTCAAGCTTTATCATTCTTTAATTCTTTCTATTATCTCATTCTCATTTCTGTTTCTCTTTCTCATAATTCTTTTCTGTTAACTCTCTTTAGTAGTCACGGCCTCATCTTACCGGAGGCACGGCCGGGACTCGCTCCCGCTCTATGTGACTTCTCCTCATTCTAGCCGATCGGACTTGGTTATGCATGGATTTGAAACCTTTGGCCATGTGAGTGTACATGCTTTCTCTCTATCTCTCTCAAATGTCACGACCCCTTCTTACCGGAGGCACGGTTGGAACCTCATGTTCCACTCTACGTGACGGTCATGGCCTCATCTTACCGGAGGCACGGCTGGGGATCACAAAGCACCCACTCTCGTGACTCTACTCATCACTCACAGGTTCCCCATTGCACAACTTATTCTATTCTCTTCTGTAGCACTTTTCTCTCTTCTAGTGCTCAATCTCTCTTTCTCTGTACTATCAGAGTGTTCTCATTCTCTTTACTCTTAAGAGTTGCTATTCTCAACATTCTCTACTCTTTCTCACTCAAACTATTACTCATAGTATAGCTTATACTCAAAATTCTCTACTCTTAAGCTAGTACTCGTAATGTAGCTCATGCTTAAGATTCTCTATTCTTTCTCAAGCCACTTCTCAATGCACAATTAATGCATATGGATGGTTCATACTCATTAATGCACTTTTGAAATGCCAAATGCAATATTGCATCAAAACAGTCATTCTGCACAGGTCACACTCAAGAGGGCATAACTTGAGTTATACACCTCTGATTTCTATGGTTTTGGTCTTGTTTTAAAGCTTAGAGACAGGGATACAACTTTTATGTTTTGGTCTCAACCCAGTTCAATCTGTAAGATACCCAAAAATCACTCAGAAAGTCACGGCTGTGACAGGGTAGTTTTCTCACTTAGGTATTTCCTCAAACAACTCATGTACATACCAAAGCTCTACTTATCTATAACTCTACTCTTCTCTTTAATCATCCAAAATGAGAGGAAAACTCCCTCAACACTCTAATTTCCTGTCAAGGCAAAACACTCCCACAGGGTTTGCTCATAACCCCCTCCAACTTCAATCAAACTCAACTCATCATCATATAATCACAACACTTCTCATAACTCAATTAAATTCATATCAACATAGATACATACTCATAACATCTCAATTTCTCAGCATAATACATACATATACATACACAATTTCTACTCAAATAAATTCTTAAATCTCAATTTAGTTTGGATTTACTTACCTTGTGCTTGAGTAGTCTCTCCTAAGCTCTCTACTCTTGTTGGATTCCAATTTTCTCTTAACCCTAATCATAAACTTCATAAGAATTCAACCTTTACACGAATAAATCATAGATAAAGAGCTTGAATCCTTACCTTTTGATGCCTTGAATCAAAACCCTATGAAAATCCACTCAAAAGCCCTCAAATTCCTTAGAGAANAGACATACTACATGGCAGCAAAAGCTTATCGGGTTGATGAGTTCAAGGAGCACTTCCAGCAAATCCGAATCAAGGATGTTAGAGTTGCTAAGTATCTTGAGCATGATGTTGGTTTCGAGAGATGGAGTAAAGCTTACTTTCCTGGAAGAAGGTTTGATGTCATGACCACGAACATAGCTGAGTCCATAAATTCGAAGTTGTTAATAGAAAGAGAGTTTCCAATAGTTGCACTTTTTGATGCAATCCAGAGGACATTGTCGCGGTGGTTCCATGAGCGTCTACGGAGTTAGATAATTTTACTACAACCCTTGTTCCGTCAGCTAAAAAATTATTGCGAGAACATATGGAACTATCAAATGCACTGTTTGCCTATCCTCTTAATGCTCAAGAGTTCACTGTGCGTGGCTATGGTCCGGATGCCCTAGTTAACCTTCTTACAAAAAGTTGCAGTTGTAAAGTGCTTGACATTCAATGTTTACCTTGTCCTCATGCACTAGTAGCACTGAAACACCAATGGAAGCCGGATTTTGGTTCAAGAACTTACATGGAACTTTGCTCCCCTCTCTATATGACAGATCACTACATGCTAGCTTATTCAGAAACGATATATTCGATGCCTCCAAAAGAGCAGTGGGTAGTGCCGCCAGAGGTGGCTGACTGTAACACCCCACTTGGGATACGTAGCCATTGTTTAAGGTATGGCCTAAAGGGTTACCGAATTGCCCCTAAATGAGTTGGTATATTGTTCATGTTGTTTGGTTAACCCTTGGTTGAGTTTATGTTTTGGGTTTGGTTGAGTATTTAGCATAGAATTGATCAAGACTTGGCAAATTTTGGAGTTGCAGTCGTCGCCGGGGCGAGGGTGAAGCTTCGCTGCGGCGATGTTGGTTCTGTGATAGCGGTGTCGGTTCTGGAATATTTCGTTGGGGCGACGGAAGGCAGAAAAGTTTCTTGAGTTTTCTAGAGAATTCTCCATAGGGGTAAAATGACCATTCTACCCCTAATTAGCAGGAAAAGTGGGGAGTAAAATGTAAGGAAATTCCATGGAGAATAGTGTAAAATGGGGGTGAGTTTGTAAAGAATTAAAGGATAAAGGTGGAATTTTCAAGAAAGAGTAAGGGCAAAATGGGAAAGAGTGTATATTATATGAGTTAAGAAGGGTTGAGTTCTCTAAACCCATTCATTTCACCCATTTCCACCGCCTCTTCATCTCCCATTTTCTCTCAATTCCTCACTTAATTTTTCAAGGGATTTTTGAGAGTTTTGAGTTGGGATTTGACAAAGAAGTGGTCTTAAGCAAGAAGAGGTAAGAATCCCTACTTTAGAGATGAGTTTTATTTATGTAAGGGTTAAATTCTTACTAAGTTTATGCTTAGGAAATAAGGGAAAGCTAAGGTCCAACAAGAGTAGAGAGCTTTAGTGGAGACTACTCAAGTATGAGGTAAGTAAATCCTAACCCAAGTTGAGATTTGAGAATTCTTTTGAGTAGAGATTTAGTAGAAATGATGTATGCATGTTATATGTACGCTATTGAGAAATTGTGTAGAGATATATGCCTACTTGTGAAGGAATTAAATTGAGATGAGTATTCTTGTTGAGTTGTTGGATACTTCTCCTTTATAAGGAGTGTAGATTTGTGATGATTTGAGATGAAGTTAGATGAAATTGAGTATGTATTTTGGGAGTGTTCTTCTATGGTAGAGATTATGCCCATGGAAGGGAATTTACTTCCAATTTTGGATGGTTAAAAAGAGAAATAAAGTTGTAGTTAGAGAAGAGTTTTTATATGCACATGAGTTGTTTGATGAAATGTCTAAGAGAAGCATGAGAATGAGTTATGAACCTTAATTATTGCAACATTGCATATTGGCATGTCTTAAGTGTATTAGTGAGCATGAACGATCCATATGCATTAAGTGTGTATTGAGAAGAACTTGAGAAAAAGTTGAGAAAGAGTAGAGAATTACTCTAAGAGTTAAGCTACATTATGATGAGTAGCTAGAGAAAGAGTAGAGATCTTGTGCACAAGAGTTAAAGAAGAGAATAGAGAGTGTTGAGTATGAGCTACATTATGAACACTAGCTTAAGAGTTGAGAGTTTTGAGTACAAGATTTACTATGAGTGATAGTTTGAGTGAGAAAGAGTAGAGTAGAGAAGTTGAGAATAGCAACTCTTAAGAGTAAAGAATATGAGAACACTCTGATAGTAAAGAGAAAGAGAGATTGAGTACTAGCGAATAAAAGAGAGAAAGGTACTACAGAAGAGAATAAAGCAAGTCGTGCGATGGGGAACCTGTGAGTAATGGGTAGAGTATTCCCACATGTACGCCGCATTGAGAGAGCGGCATGAGTATGAGAAAGAGAAGTGGTGTAGCCCGTGAGAGTGCATGCGGATGAGGGCTATACCCGAGTACCCGAGAGAGAGATTATACACTCACATGGCCAAAGGTTTCGAATCCATGCATGACTAAATCCGATCGGTAGAGAAATAAGCAGAAGTCACGTAGAGTTGTAGCGCCCAGCCGTGCCTCCGGTCAGATGAGGTCGTGACATTTCCATGAGTAAGAATGAGAAAGAATAGAAATAGAAAGAACAGAGATGAGAAAAGCTAAGAGTTAAGCTATATTATGAGTACTAGCTCGAGTATGAGTACTAGCTTGAGAAAGAGATGAGTAAACATGAGAAAGAATAAGAGAGAGATAAGAGCATAGAGTAGGTTATGCGATGGGGAACTCGTGAGTAATGGGTAGAGTATTCCCGCATGTACGCCGCATTGAGAGAGTGGCATGAGTATGAGAAAGAGAAGTGGTGTAGCCTGTGAGAGTGCATGCGGATGAGGGCTATACCCGAGTACCCGAGAGAGAGATTATACACTCACATGGCCAAGGGTTCCGAATCCATGCATAACCGAGTCCGATCGACTAGAATGAGTAGAAGTCACATAGAGTGGGAGTGAGTCCCGACAGTGCCTCTGGTAAGATGAGGCCGTGACTACTAAAGAGCGAGTTAGTAGAAATGGTTTATGAGAAATGAGAATGAGATAATAGAAAGAGTTAAAGAATGAGAAAGCTTGAGAAAGAATGAGATAGAAAGAGAGAGAGTGTATGAGAATGAATTCGAACGTTTGAGCTAAGAAGAATATAGAGTAGAAGAAAGAAACATGCAGTTCTTTTGTATTAATTGCATGTATAGCTCATGCAAGCATGTACCATGAGTTCTTCCATGGTCAGTGAGAGTATAATGAGAATAAGAGAGAGAGAACCATGATTTTCCTTCATGGTGAGTATGATGAGAATAAGAGAGAACCATGATTGTCCTTCATGGTGAGTATGATGAGAATAAGAGAGAACCATGATTTTCCTTCATGGTGAGTATGATGAGAATAAGAGAGAACCATGATTGTCCTTCATGGTGAGTAAGAATAAGAGAAAAAGAATAGAGAATAAGGACAGAGAGAAAGAAAGAAAGAAAGAGTAGAACAGAGTTAAAGGAGAATAATAGTATTAGAAAGAAAGAGAAAAACAGTGAGAAATAGAAATAGAAGAACAGTAGAGTAAGGAAAGAACCAAGGAGTGAGTTGCGGGGATAGATAGTAGAGGATTTACTTACTGAGCATTGTTGTGCTCACCCCGTTGTTCTTCTCTGTTTTGCAGGAAATAGGAGCAGCGGTCGGATGGACGTCGAGGAGAGAAGAGTATTGGCACTACTGTCCACCAACTATGATATTTTGTATTAATTAGAAAGTTTTTAAATGCATAGTCTTTTGTATTTGTAAAGAATTATATTTTCTGAGTAAAGAAAAATTTGAGCCCACTATCTTTCATATGATATACATATCTATATTTTACATAGTATGTATTGTAAGAATAGTACTAAAGAGGAGGTGTTACACTGACATTATCATCTAGCCGCCATTCAAGAAGACACCAAAGGGGAGAAAAAGAGTTAAGTGTATTCCATCAGCCTTTGAGGTTCCCCGGAAGATGAATAAGTGCTCAATTTGCAAGCAACCTAGCCACAAGAGAAGCAGTTGCCAGAAGTAATCACATGCAGATCCGGATAATTAGGTTCGAAAAAGGATGAAATTCAGGGAGTTGCGAAGGGCAACCGTTGATGAGTTATTTTTTTCAATTATTGATGTTTTAAATTTTATTGTTACCTTTAATAAATCATTCTTTATATTGTGTATTCTTATTACATGGTCTAAATATTTGTTGGTGATTTTAGTTTGGAATTAGGTTGTCAAATTGAGGAAAAAGTATGGAATTAATACGTGTTGGTAATTTTAGTTTGGCCAAATTCAGGAGAAAAGGTGCAAAAGTATATATTGCCCATGATCGCTTAAGCGACTAAGTGTATCGTTTAAGCGACAAAGTGCTTTCATAACCGGATCGCTTAAGCGATATCACGGATCGCTTAAGCGATCGTGCACCGGGACAGATTGATTCTACCCATCAAATGATCGCTTAAGTGATCCACGATCGCTTAATCGACCATGGGAAAAAGACAAGATTCGCTTAAGCAATATCACGGATCGCTTAAGCGATCATGCACCTGGGCAGATTTGCATCTGCCAATCATATGATCGCTTAAGCGATCGTAGAATCGCTTAAGCGATTCTTGTGCAAATGGTTTTAAAATTTAACAGATACACCCCCACCTACCCACGCTGCCAGATTTTGGCCACCACCGTCGGAATCTTACAGGGAAAGGGCGTTACGATGCACAGTGGTCGGATCTGGCCGATAGGGCCTCCATATGGCCTTTTCCGGCCAGATTGACCACGGATGTGGCTAGAAAAGGCCAGATGATACCGCCAGATCTGGCCGTAGATGAACGAAAAAGTCCAGATCTGGCCATCGCAATTGACCGTCGTTGTCGGTGAACGATGGCCAACATTTGGCCGTCGTTGACCGTCAATGTCAGCCATTTCTTTGAAAGTCGATGACGGCGTGGATCTGGCTGGAAAAGGTCACAACTGGCCATTACTGGTTGTTTGTTGCTGTCGACGGTAGCCGGAATCTGGGAAGTTGGGTGGGTGGGGGTGTTTTTGTTAATTTTTAAACTTTTTCTTCTGTATTAATGAAATTAATTCACTTTATGGGTCTAAAATTAATTAAAAATATACTAATATTTCCTAAATAATTAAACAAACAAATATAAAAATATACTAAACGAATCGTAAACTCCATATGTTTAGCATAGCCGTAAACATTCTACACCTTATATGTTTCATACTGACGTAAAAGAACTATATGTTTAATATAAATATAATAACGGTCAAGGACCACTGAACGAATCGTAAACCCTATATGTTTCATACTGACATAAAAGAACTATATGCTTAATATAAATATAATAACGGTCATGGTCCACTGAACGAATCGTAAACTCCATATCTTTGCTTTTACTCTGGTTGCTTAATCGATCCATCTATATCGCTTACGCGATTCTTTGCTTTTACTCCTGGTTGCTTAAGCGATCCATTTGTATCTCTTAAGAGATTTTCGTCAAAGACTCTTGGTCGCTTAAGCGATTTTAGATCGCTTAAGCTATCTTTTCCGAGGCAAAATGAATATGCCCAGATCTCTGATCGCTTAAGCGATCCATCTATATCGCTTAAGCGATTTTCGTAAAAGACTCTTGGTCGCTTAAGCGATTTAAGATCGCTTAAGCGATCTTTTCCGAGGCAGAATGATATCTGCCCAGACTATGATCGCTTAAGCGACCTTATGTATCGCTTAAGCGATTCTTTCTAAAAGACTCTTAGTCGCTTAAGTGATTTAAGATCGCTTAAGCGATCTTTTTCGAGGTAGAATGACATCTGCCCAGATGGGTAATCGCTTAAGCGATCATATGTATCGCTTAAGCGATGCTTCATAATAGACTCTTGGTCGCTTAAGCGATTTGCCCAAACGCCACATCGGTGATAGCACAATCAGGATACAACAGATCACCATCACTAGTCTGTTGTAGCCTCATCAGTGCCAATATCTCATCGATGTGCTACATCAAATAAAAACAACAAGAAAAGTATGGAAAACACAAACAAAAATAAGGAAAATTAAGTGAAAATAACTCACCAAGTCCTCAAGCCACGTGCCCATCGTCAACAACTTCTCAAACCATTCCCGGGGATAATCCCCTGTCTTGCACTTTATATGGCCATTACTTCCTGATCCATTGTAGTAGGCATAAAAGAGTTTTTTCTTTTCCTCTATTAGCCCACTTCCTCCCCCTTCCTCCATTTTTACATCCCCGCTTCCTTCGCCTCCCACCTCGCCCTCCTCCATTATCACCGCCCCACTTCCACCACCAACCTCCCCAACCTCCTCCATTTCTGGTTCTTCCTCCATTTGTTTCTTCATTTTTTTTTTCTTTACTTGTGTCACAACCATGTAAGGCGATTTCACAAACTTGCTCTTTCGGCTCTCTCTTTTCAAGCTAGTTTGCACTTCAACCGCCTTTAATTCTCCACCAATTTCCTCCTCCATTGTACCAACTTCACCCTCCATTGTACCAACTTTCTCTCCTAGCTTATCCATTTTCTCCTCCACCCTTTTCATGCACTCTTCCATCTTGTCAAACCTTACATAAACAGCTATTGTAAAACTCTCAAACAGGCCGTTTATGAGATCAACAACCTCATTCTCCCCACGCCGATGTCTCGGCAAAGCGGTACCTGTTGTACCGGTTTGCTGAGGCAACGAACCTCTTCCTCCATCTTCTCCTCCTCATCCTCGGGCCTCCCGCCCATTGGAGCTTCATAATCCTCAGTATCAACGACATTGTCAAGCAATGACCATGCAACTGCCTTCACATGCGTGACCCTTTTTAGGTCCTGCATCAGGCGGTTTATCTGTTCACCCCTTTCATCCTCCATTGCTTTGAAAGATGTGACATAGTCCTCTTCCAATTCATCCCCAATAGCGGTGAGAAAGGGACGGACGACTCCCTGCAATAAGAAATAAAAATCAATCTAATTGAAGCAAAATCAAAAAGCAACTGCATATTCAAAAGCTTAATCCTTCAATCTTACCCTAGCCACTTGAATCTCAATCTCTAATTGGCCATAATCCCAATGGTTACACTTCCCGACATGCCACCGCAACATCCTAGGAAATTGCTGTTGCACATCCAAATGTTGCTCCTCCCCCCCGCCTTAGCGAAGACAGGGATGGCCTCGTACATCCAAGCCTACATTGTAAAAAAACAGTCCATGTCATTATTCAAACACATATATTATAAAAAATATAACAGAGAGCTATTAATATTTACCTGCATTGCCCATGGGAAGCCAAACAAATTATACGTGCTTGGTTTAGCCTTCCCGCCCCATTCGGCATGCTTTAACGCCATGTCTGGTTTTTTCAGGCTCTTGATGGTTCGCTCAAATGATATCCGTCCCCACGGATAAGAATTAAAGAACTCCAAGTCGCTTACAAACAGCAACCAATCTTTCTCAACAGCTTTTGTTGAGTCACCAGCCAATAAGATAGAATGTAAAAACAATATCAAGCACACTTTTATCTTCTCTGCATCACTAAACCGAACTGTATATAGCCTCTTCTCTAAAACTTTTCCTGTAATAGACTTTGCCCCTTTCAAAACCTTTTTACAAAAGTTTATGGCTCCCGCACTCGTCCTTACTGCGTCTGCCTCCGCCTTAGTTGGCACTTTCCCGCATCCTAAGCCCGTCACCAACGCATACTCCATCATACCAAACCGTAGTGGCTTTCCCTCCACCATGAACCACATTTCATTTTTTTTGTTGCATTTTACTGAGTGCATCAACATGTAATGCTCTCCTTGCCCCCAAAATGACTTTTTCTACTTTGTTCCGATTCTTAAAAACTGACCGAAACAAGTGCGACCAAAATCTCTTTCACCATGCCTCATTCTAGCTAAAATGGCCCTTATTCTGTCAAAAACCTCCCAGCTCGACCTCACCGTCACCCTTGCAGGGAAGTAGGGTACCTTCTCACTTATAGGCTCCAACTCGTACTCTCTACAGTTTACGGTCCACACAATCTGTACAATCGATATAAATAAAATGTCAGTAACAAAAATAAACCAAAACCACTGTGGATCGCTTAAGAGATCTTTACTCTGCCTCATGCAAGATCGCTTAAGCGATTTTAAATCGCTTAAGCGACCAAGAGTTAACTGAGAATCTCTTAAGCGATACAAAAGATCACTTATTATATAAGTGATTATACCAAACCTAAGATCGCTTAAGCGACCAAGAGTAAACACTCATGATCACTTAAGCGATCTTAGGTCTGGGCAGAATCATCTGCCCAGATCTCAAATCGCTTAAGCGATCATGACTGCGATCACGAGTAAAACAGAATAATCGCTTAAGCGATACAAATGATTGCTTAAGCGAAAGTACAAGCAATATTCCCAAACTACGTACCTTATCTTCGCCGGCCTCCTCCTCGTCGCCTGGATCCTCCGACGACTCCTCCTGGCCTGAATTCTCGCCGGAATCCTCCTTCTGGCTTGAATTCTCGCCTGACTCCTTGTCTTCAGACCCGTTTGCTGGTTCTTCCCTCTGTTCTAGTGCCGCCGGCGTCTCCTCTGTGTGTGGACCACCTTGGTCGGATGCTCCACCGGAGCAGCCATTGAACTGCTTGCGCCACCGGAATCTAGGATTCGAAGTGGCGTTGGGCTTCCCTCCTCATTGTCAGTGTCAGTCATGGTTTTGGATTGAATTTGGTGTCAAAGTTTGCAGTTTCGATCGGAAATGTGGACTGTATCGCTGGAAATGGCACAGATTTTGTTTAGGGTTAAGGAAATCGATTTTAGGATTCAACAAATCGATCGAAAATCGCGACTATATCGCCGAAAATCGCGACTGTATTCGGTTTAGGGTTCAAGAAATTGATTTAGGGTGCAAATTTGCAGGTGTTCGATCGGAAAAAATCGCATCTCCCTTTCGTTCAAGAAATCACTTTTTGAACTAATGAATTTCGATTAAGCAAGGTAAATAGTAGTGGGGCTTGTTTTGCGAAATTTCAAATTTTAAAAACTTTCATTATTTCTGATTTGGCCCACATATGTTTTAATCTTTTCATTTTAACCCATTTTACGTGTTTAATTAATCCTAACTATGCCACGTCATCTTCTCTAAATTAAAAAAAAAAATGATGAACAGTTTCAAGGCCATTTTCTTAAATCGAAACTTGGGATGATCGGGCAGCTAAATTTTCTCATGAATAAAGAACAAAGAAGAATACAAAGGAAGGAACACACCCAAGATTGAAAACCCTAAGTTTTGGAATTGAGATCTGTCTCCTCTTCTCCAGCAGCCACACTTAGATACACAATCATCCTTCTCTAAAATAGCCTCCACCTGTCTTTGATTTCATCATAGCTATGAGATGGCCAGCAATCCAGAAGATTCTTTAGCCAGGCGTTGTGTGAGGAAAAGAGGGAGAGATGAGAAGCTTTTTCAAGACTGAAACACGATATACATCTTGGTCCAACACTGAAACAGTGCCGCATTCTCCTTTGACTCTTTAAAGTGCTAACTTCCACCGTGGCAAATCATAAGCCACATCAGCACAAGCTGATTTGAAGTTGCAAATTAAAGATAGATGGATTTCTTCACTTTACTCACATGGCTCCCTGTCATCCTCATCCCTGTACTGCTTCTCCTGAAAAAGATAAAAGAAATTCAAAGAAAGAACAAGCAGCTTCCACCAGGGCCGCCTAAGCTCCCACTATTAGGCAGTTTACACCAACTGGGAGATATGCCTCACCTATCTTTAAGGCAACTCTCCATAAAATATGGCCCTGTAATGTTCCTTAAACTTGGCCGTATACCCCTTGTAGTAATCTCCTCAACTGAGGCTGCAAGAGTAAGTCTTAAAAGTTCACGATCTTGACTGCTGTAGTAGACCACACTCAACCGCCATTGGGAAACTTACATACAACTATTCAGACATAGCTTTAGCACCATATGGCGAGTGTTGGAGAGAGATTAGGAAAATATGTGTTCTGGAGCCTTTTAGCATCAAGAGGGTGCAGTCGTTTCGGTTCATCAGGGAAGAAGAAGTAACCTTGCTTATGGATTCCATCTCCCAATCATCATCTTCTGCAACTTCTGTTGATCTTACTGAGAAAATATTTGCCCTAACAGGAAGTATAGTATTTAGGATGGCTTTTGGGAAGAGATTTCGAGGGAGTAATTTTGATAATCATAGATTTCAAGAATTAGTTCAGGAAGTTGAAGCTGTAATGGGAAGCTTCAGTGCAGATGAATGTTTTCCTTATGTCGGTTGGATTGTTGACAGACTTAGTGGTTACAATGCGAAGCTTGAAAGAGTTTTCAAAGAATTTGATGCTTTCTTCCATCAGATAATCCGTGATCATCTTAAACCTGATGTGGAAAAGCAGGAACCGGAAGACATTATTGATGTGATGCTGAAAATAGAGAGGGAACAAACTGAATCTTGCCGTGGAGCTCGGCTCACAAATGATCATATTAAGGCTGTGCTCTCGGTAGGTACACATTCTCCATGCAGATTTAACTCTTACAAAGTCACTTTAATAAATTTAATTTTAATTTTTATTACTCTACTTATATACTTAATTTATTTGAATTATAGTTTATAAGTTCAATATTACTGAAATTAAAAATAAAATTTATAAATAGAAGGTGTGGTAATCATGTATTATATTACAATAGTTCTACGAAATAAATTTTCTAGTATTATCAAAAACATTTTGAATAATAATTGTTCTTATCCACCCATATGGCTATATCTCATGATTTTTGGGCCTCAAGAATTTATTGCTGGGCCCATATTTTACATATAACTTGATGAAACGAATTAAACCCCTTACCCCTTTACATATATCGTCTGTCAGGAAATATTTTTTGCTGGAGTTGACAAAGTTCAATTACTGTGGTCTGGGCAATGGCAGAGCTAGCTAAGAATCCAAGTTTAATGAATAAGGCACAAAAAGAAATTAGGAACTGTATTGGAACAAAAGGAAGAGTTACCGAATCCGATATTGATCAACTTGTTTATCTCAAGATGATTACCTAAGAAACTCTGAGATTACACGCTTCTGCCCCACTATTGCCTCCAAGAGAGACTATGTCCCACTTCAAAGTTAATGGTTACAACATTTTTCCAAAAACTCTGATCCAAGTTAACGCTTGGGCAACTGGAAGAGATCCTAACTACTGGAACAAACCTGAAGAATTCATCCCAGAAAGGTTTATGGATAATTCCGTTGATTTGAAAGGGCAAAATTTTGAGTTTTTGCCATTTGGGTCCGGTCGGGGAGGCTGTCCTGGCATTTATATGGGATTAATAACAGCAGAACTTGCACTTGCAAATCTCTTGTATTGTTTTGACTGGAAATTACCCAATGGAATGAAGGAGGATGATATTAGCATGGAGGACACAAGCAGTGTGACTAGTCTAGCAGCTTGTTATAAGCCTGGCCTTTATTTGATGCGGTTCATGAGGTGACTTTGCAGCTACAAAACATCTGAATTGCATTGTTCTATGTTTAATCCATAAATTTGGAAAAATTAATATGCTATGTGATATATTTGCAATTGATATTATTTTGTTTTTCATTGAAGTACTGCCACAACCGGAAACAAATGTTCTGTAGCCATATTTCTAATTTCCCATGACATTTGCGGTGATTGACAGCTAGCTAACTGTCAGTATTGATGTGGCAAATGAGAGTCTTACGCAAAGCATCTTGGTAGATTTGTTGAATTTAGCATAGATACTGGCAGGACTAGTAATTTTCCTCTGTTATTATTACAAATGACGAAAATGAGAGCTATGAACGAGTAGGACTAGTCGTCTAAGTAACTAGACTCTCAATTCCAAATGTCTATAGTATTTAGTAAAAGATAAAGCTCCTGCCGACGATCACCCTTTATATGATAAACTTCCACTTCTTAAATTTGAAGAATGACAGTTTTTTCTAAGATTAGTGCGCAAGCCTACCGTAAATCACAAGCGAACCCATAGCTTAGTATAAGGGGAAGATTATGGATCATATAACATACAATCGGAGAAGATATATTATGTTTTACTTTATAAGCTTTATGAACATGTTATGGTTTTTCAATTGAGTTTTTTTGTTTAAAATTAAATACTAGATGGTTTAAAATTCTAATTTAAGTTAGAAAATTATCGAATTAAGGAGTTTGTATTATAATAGGAGACGTAATTCCTCTCTTTAATGGAAAATATTTTTGTTATCATCTACCAGTATAAATAGATGTAAGGTTGTAGAAGTTAAGTTGTGAGTGTTAAAAAGAGTATCAAAGTGTAAGAGTGGTAGTGAGTGAAGGGAGAACAAGAGAAAAATCCTTGCATTGATTGTGTGAGAGTTGTCAAGTGTTAAAAAGTATCGAAGTGTTAGAGAGGTAAAGAGAGAAGTGTGAGAGGTGTCAAGTGTTAAAGAGTATCAAGGTGTTAGAGAGGTAGAGAGAGAACTAGAGAAGTCTCCAGTGTTGAAGAGTATAAAAGGACTAGAGAAGTAGAGAGTGAAGGGAGAACTGGAGAAAAATCCGTTTAAAGAGTATCAAAGTGTTAGAAAGGTAGAGAGTGAAGGGAGAACTAGAGAAAAATCGTGGTATTGATTGTGTGTGAGTGAATGTACAAAGGGTTTTAGCTTGGGTTATTAGGTTTATACATAGGCTTGTATATTTTTCTTTTGGTTTGGGTTATTAGATTTAGACTTAAGCTATTGGTTTGAACTAATTGTCTCTTTTTCTTAGTTATCTTTGTTTCGTGAAGGTAGGCTTATTTTGCCAAACCACATTAAATTGGTGTGTGATTTCGTTATTATTTTTCATTTTGTTTTGGATGCGTGTTAACTTTCAGAGATAGTGCCTAACCTTGAAACTTTTTGGAAAATTCAACTTTTGAACTGAACAGCTAAAGTTGAAAAATTGAAAAAAGAGTGACAAATTTCAGTGTGTTGAACAGATAATACTACTTTCAGTTTGTTGAACTCAACAGAACTCAACTGTTAGCGTAGAAATTACTAGTAGCGTAAAAGCCTAGACTAAGAGAATGAGTCACAAGGTGCATCAAGGGATTAGAAATTTGGGCATGACACTGAGCCTTCTACAACGGGTGAAAGAAAGCTTAGATACTATAGGGTTAAATATCATATTCCAAACGATGTTACCCTCCGAGCCCTTGTAGAAGGCGAGGTTCCACCAAGCCCTCCAACGGGGTTTGTAGCCTTTTTATTCCTGCACTTTTATGCACAACTTGAGACTTCCCCTTCCAAACGAGTTGAAACAATTTCTTGTAGAGATCAGGATAGCCCCTGGTGATCAGTTTGTTATAAACGAATGGCTTGTAAGGTTTTCTAGAGGAGTTGTTTCTCCCATGGTTGGTATTACATGTGTGCTTGGAGTAAAGCTATTGTCACAGGCATCACCGATCCCACCCTTGAGTGGAAACGCAAATGGTTTTATGTAGGTGGCAACTAGGGAAGCCAATATACAAGAAGAGACAGGGAAATCTAGGTGTCAGCCGTGTTCCATCTCGTATCTAGGTTTTTATCTTTCCTAATTTATGAGTCTTTTTATCAATGCCTCTATTTGTCTGATAGGTTTCTTTTTCTTTCTTAAAACTAGTGTAGATAAATATGGATTAAACAATGGTTTGGGTCCTGAATTTTAGGAAAGTGTTAGAGTAGTTATGTCTAGGTCTATTAGTTAGTGCGATCAGCACATTTGATTGCATATTGAGTCGTTGAGAGCTACAGGGTTGGTTCAGCGCCCAACCGCTATTGCTAGTGAGCTTCTTTGTTTTTTTATGCCTTTGTGATGTTTGTCTTACTTAGCTCCACACTCTGATTCATTTTGGTTTGTCTTTTGTTGCAGGGGAACAAGTTATGACTCCCAAGGGTGGCCCTGAGAAGTTAAAAAGGTTGGCTAAGATATTAAAGGATACTAAAAAGAGGAATAGTATGCCTTTTGAGTCATTTGTTTAAGTTTTAAAGGAAAGCGACCCAAAACCAATCGCCCCAAGGCGGATTTTGAAGGAAAGTGCTACATGCAGAATCTCACGTGAATTAAATTGGAGAACAAAACTTAGACTAATGAAGAAGCATTCACTGGCATTCTAAATGGGAGAACAAAACTAGACTAATAAAAAGTGATCCCATTCTAAAGCTTCAGCGTGAAGGACAACATAAAAATGCTGAGAAATTCAAATTTTGAATATTTTCCATAGTCATTAGCCACCCAACTTCATATATAGTTGACAGGATGAGCAATGCATGGTGGAGTTAACCGATGTTATGATTGAGCTTAAGTTGTCACTACTTGAAATAAAAGGGTTAAAGATCAAAGGTTCTATCACTACTCATGATAGAAAGCTTTGCAGTTGTTGGAGTGACTTATCATAAGGAGGATCAGCTACACAAAACATCTGGAACATGTGTCTTGTAATTTATCAATTGAATTATTTGATATTCTGATTATGAGGATATGTCAAACCCATTCTTACCTTGAGAGTATTGTGAATTCGATCTAATGCCATGCTACCAAAATTTGTGAACATTCCCATGATGAATTTCTACAATAAACCGGATGTGACTTAGAAAGGTTTGACAAGAGACAAAATGGAAAAGTTCAAATGTGCAAAAGTACAATTGAACTCATTTATATTTCAATATTTTCTTACATGACCATACTATGATCCAGTCATAAAATTATCATATGTTTTTCACATTCTCAGAGCAATAATTTCTCTAGACGTGTAGATCCTAAAGTGTAGCATAGGGCTGGCAACTGGCATAGTGCTACAATTGATATGGCAACTGATGTGGGAAGAGGCAGAGCCAGAATGTAAAGATAAGCTGGAAAGCGGCAGGAAGCTGGGTTGGAGTAGCGGGTGGAAGGGGGTGTGAGAGATAGGACCATGAGTACTGGTGTAGTAGCATAAATTTTACCAGCAAATATAAGATTGCACAAAGAGTGTTGATTGAGGCTTCAAAATTGGAAAATGATTAACCAAAATTTGGTGGTGTCTTTTCTAAGCTAGCCATAAGTAATGCTACCCCAACAACATATTTTCACAACATTTTCTTACAGTCCTAACGTGTCAACAGATTAGCACTATCATGTCAGTTCTCACCACACCCAAAGCATCCAAGACACTACAAGAAATAAACGATCGTTCCTTTAGAAGGAACGGTCATCCCCTATGAAGGAACGGCCGTTCCTTCAAGGAATGGTTATTCCTTCTTCTTCTTGGAACAACCTTGTTCCTTCTTCTTCTTCTTCTTCTTCTTCTTCTTGCAACAACCTTATTCCTTCAAGAACAGTCATTCCTTATGAAAGGAATGGATGTTCCTTAAGAAGGAACAGTCATTCCTTCCGTGAGAAACAACCGTTTTTCATAAAGAATGGCTATTTTTTTGTCTAGTGAAAATTATTTTGCATATTGGGTGTGGTGGAATTGCCGTGACAGTGCTAGCTCAACTGCCACATCAAGTTTGTGAAAGAGGTTTGTGAGAGTGTGTTGTTGGTGTAGCATTACTCGCTAGCCATAGAGTCATTATAGTTGAAGTGCTAGCTCTTAGCAAAGAGTAAACGACATGTTCCCACCGAAGGTTTTGCGAATCTACTAAGTTTCCACTCCTAGTTTCATAAATTTCATATTCCCGCCCTTAAATTAACAGAAAATCATTGACTTAATGGTAAAAGGGTAAAGGTCATTTATTCTATATTAAATCTGAAATAAAAATAAAAATTTTAAAATAACCCTCCCTATCTCAAATTTCTCTCACAAACACCCTCGCAGTCTCAAATTTCTATCACTATTTCTCTCTCTTCTGGACCTTACTTTTCCATCAACTCCTTCCTTTCTCCTCCTCCTCTTTCCTTTCTTTCTTCTCTTCTTATTCTTCTTATTCCTTTCTTTCATCTCTCTCCACGATTTTGGCCAAAATCCTTGGAATTGGAACAGTTCCTCTTAGACAAGATGTGCCTCTCAGTTTCATTTTCATAAAGTTAAATGCCTAGTTAGTAAATACGGGTACGGGAATTTTACGGATATGATATAGCAAATGGTGAAAAATATGTTTGTAAAAGTTTGGCTATAAAATTCGGATACGGAAAAATACGATACGAGTATATATGAGTTTAATACAGCACATTGTCAATAATATGTTGTGAAAAATATGGCAATATCAATCATGATTTTAACACTTTTCATGGACTACTAGGTTAAAATCAATATAGTATTTCAAATGTAAAATATTCAATTAACCAATAACCATTAGACCTAATAATATAACCTAATATATAAATGAGATTTAAATTATAGTCTCCAAACTCAAACACATTATATAGCAAAGATTCAATTATAGTCTCAAATCAAACACATAACAAAACCAAAATTCAAAATCGAACTAGAGCTCCAAACAAATAAAATAAATAAATAATACAACGAAGATTCAAATTATAGTCTATAACAGAAAATCACCCTAGTTAATAAATACGGGTATGGCAAAAAAAGAGTACGAGAATTTCACGAGTATGATACGACAAATGTTGAAAAATACATTTGTAAAAATTCAGCAAAAATTTGGATATGAGAATAATTTACGAATAAAATATCTTAGACATACAGTTCGCAAATAATATGGTTGGGCTGATAAAATACGAAAATTCACAGATAATATGGTTGAGCGTATAATTCACAAATAAAACGCGAATTTACTAACTAGGGTTTGATAATGGAGTTCCTTGACGCAGAAAAGAACTAGACCCCATCCTTATCAAAGAAATAATGTATCAAAACTCTACGACATACCACTTAAAAGTATTACCAAACTCTTTTTTATGTACGCTAATGACATCACCATGCTTAGTCTAGATAAGAGAAAAACATCATAAAACAAGAATTGGTTCTTTGTCGATTTGTTGTTTGATTGTGGTGATTAATAGAGATTGATTGAAGGTTTTTGATAGAAGTGTTTGTTAGGACTCTTTGTGGCCGCCCACTACCGCTGGCAACTCACAAGACCTCCCTCAATTACACTGCCCACAACCTGTTCAATAAAACTCCCTAACCAACCACCCATAAACTATTCATGCGACAGTCATGATTGATCACGCAAGGACGGCTGGAGTTGACTTTTGTGGCAACTGGGAGAGGTGTTTGCAACTCAAGGGCAGTTGTCGCTTTTGGGCCAACCGGCTTGATTACGGAGCCGTTGGACCCTGTCGGCACAACCATTAGCTACATCGTCCCATCTACGCCAAAAGCCCTCTATTCCCCACCTCACTGCCCCAGCCAATTGCTGACGCCACTAGGTTTTTGTTCGCATGACCTCACACTTCCTAGCTGGATTCCGGCCGTTCCCGATGCCAAAAAATCCACCTACCCCCACCATCAGCACCACCAGCATCTCCTTAACAAAACCCCCATCTCATCGGACGGTGGTTGCTCACGATCGCCATTCACCACCCACCTTGGTTTTGCGGACAGAAAGAAGAGGAAGGTTGAAGATGTGGGTGTTATTAAAATAAATTTGAAACTAAGATAATTATTTTTCTTATTCTATTAATTTGGGGTTAAAAAATAATTTATTAATTTATTTGTGAAGGTCAAGTACATAATAGCACTTTCTATATTAATTTAGAATCCAAAAATTACTAACGATGCTAGTTTAAAGGTGGAAATCTAAAATTTATGAAACCAGTGATGAAACCCTGTAGATTCGCGAAACCTTGGGTGGGAATATGTCATTTACTTCTTAGCAAATGATGAGATAAGACTTATTTTACAACAATACTCAATATACATTCAATAGTTATACGTTATATTATAACGTACAAAGTTTTAATCAAACATGTGCATTTAATTTATTTAAAACAATACTACTCTTACATGTAACCTTACAGAAATGATTATTATGGAAATATCATATTTATATTTTCACGACCTGGATAATACGCAGCCAAAATAGGCAATACAAGTCTTACTGCAATTCCCACTTGTTATTGCAAATAGCTGGTGGCCACAAGGCTGAGAGGTGTCTTCTTAGCGACGGTAAGAGTCTGACCAGCTGTCTCGTCCATGTTAAAACCTTCCTCCTTCATTCCATCTGGCAATTTCCAGTCGAAGCAATACAAGAGATTTGCAAGTGCAAGCTCTGATGTTATTAATCCCATATGAATTCCAGGACAACTTCTTCGACCAGCTCCAAATGGTAAATACTCAAAATTCTGCCCTTTATAATCAAAAGAGCTATCAATAAATCTTTCCGGGAAGAATTCTTCGGGTTTGCTCCAACAGTTAGGATCTCTTCCAATTGCCCAAACATTGACTTGCATCAGCGTTTTATGATAAATGTCGTAACCATTGACTTTAAAGTGGGACATAGTTTCTCTTGGAAGTAGCAGTGGGGCAGGAGGGTGGAGTCTGAGAGTTTCTTTGATTATCAGTTTCAGGTATTCAAGTTTATTGATATCGGCTTCCGTAACTCTTCCTTTCTTTCCAATATGGTTTCTCACTTCATCTTGTGCTTTTTTCATGGCTCTTGGATTCCTGGCTAGCTCTGCCATTGCCCAGACAACGGTACTCGCACTTGTGTCAACTCCGGCCAAAAATATATCCTGATCAATTTAAAGATTATAGTTAAAAGAAATATGAGGTCAAACCTTCAATAAAATGGTCAATATGTCCAACAAAAATCTTCGGTGGAAGTTGATCAGCGAGGTGGCATTTCTTTTAGCAGTACGGTGAACTTTTGAGCCAAAACAGAGCTAGAAATAAATAAAAACTGAGATGATATGATTCTCGGACATGAAAGGTTCCTACTCTGTATTTTTGGCCTAAGAGGCAGGTTACATGTATAGTTATTGAATAATTCACTCTTAGTTTATTATAAATTTAGATACTTTTGTCAGTTTGAAACTATTAATTTAAAATGAAAATAAACATATCATTTACTTCAAATTAACATACTATAGGAATTAAATAACATAAAAAGAATTTTAAGTAGTTCAGATATTATTACTGAGATCATAAATTCAGTGTGTTCAATATATTTCTTTTAATAGATTATAACGTCTTAAAAGATACTTTTTTTTTACAAATTAGAGTTTTATTTAAACAAAATTATTATTTAGGCAAAATATAAAAAGTTTTGTATTTAAAAATCGATTTTTAAAGTCAAGATAGACCAAAGAAACCATCCAAAAAGGTGCGGTCATTTTTGAAAAGCGTGACTTTTATGCGTCGGATGTGGAAAGTGGATACACAAAATTCAATGACTTGTCTGCGTCGGACGCGTATTAGACTAAAAAATGAAAAAAGGAAAAAAAAACAAAAAGAGAAAGAAAGTTGGTGCACTACGGCACTTGGATAAGGTTAGGCACTTAAAATCATCCCAAACTAATGAGGATGAGATGGGGAAGAAACGGTGCTGTGTTAGCAAACGGATGAAGATTGACATGCAAAACTGCTTACGTACCATGATTACTGCTTTAATACTATCCCTGGTAAGCTGAGCTTGGCGGCCAGATTGAATTTGATCTTCTCAATTTTCAACATCACGTCGATAATGTCTCGTGCTCTTGTTGTTGCTGCCACCCTCAGGTTTAAGATGATCATTGATTATTTGCTGGTAGAAAGTATCCAATCATGGCAACTTCTCAAGCTTTGAATATAACCCGTTAATCTATCAATCATCCAACAATAAGGGAAGCATTTTTGCAGTGAACCCTCCGCCACAGCCATAGCTGAAGAATCAACTCTTGAAACCTATGGTCGTCATCATCAAAATTAGTCTCTTGAAATCTTCCCAAAAGCCATCCTAAATACTATACTTCTGTTAGAGCATACATTCAGGAGAGCTCCACAGGAGAGGCAGTAGATGACGACTGAGAGATGGAACCAAACTGACGCCACTTCTTCTTCCTAATGAACCGAAATGACTGGACGCGCTTCAGGCTGAAAAGCTCCAAGACGCAGACTTTCCTCATTTCCCTCCAATAATCACCATATGGTGCAAACGAGACGTCTGAAAAGTTGTATGAGAGCTTCCACAACCAGTCAACGGCGGTCTGCTGACACAGTCAAGATCATGATCTTTTAAGACATCCCTTGCGGCTTCAGCGGAGGAGATTACAATGAGGGTATACGACGAGTTTGAGGAGCATGACGGGGCATATTTTTGGGAGAGTTTCCACAAAGATTGGTGAGTAATTTTCCAAGTTGGTGTAAATTGCCTAGCAGCGGGAGCCTGGGAGGGCCAGGTGGAAGCGGTTGTTTGTTTTTTGATTTGTTTATGTTTTTGAGGAGAAGAAGTATTGGGATTAGCAGAAGAGGGAGCAATATGGCATGGATACAGTGTCAGAGCCATCTGAGCTTCGAACTACTAGTTATTGAGCTCGTTTTACAACCTTAAATTATTCAGATGCCTCCTCTTTAAACCCGCTACATGGACCACAAATCTATCATCAGATGGCTCCGCCGATCGCATGGTTCTCAAACATCACTTAAGTTTTATTTTCAAAGTTTTACTCGAGTAAGAAGGAGCAACACCGATAACTTCCCATATCTCTTTAGACTTTAATTAATATTTTTTAATATATATATATTATATATATATATATATATATATATATATATAAAAATAAATTAGTACCGATAAATTAATAACCTCGATTAATTAGATAATATTTTTTTGTCAATCCGACTTATGACTAATGTGATAAATAAATAATTCGTTAATTTATAAGATAATACATTAAAAAACACACATAAATAAAACTTGATATATAAATTAATAGTCTGCTACACATCAAAATTATATAGAAAAAATGGTGTTATCATGCAAATCAAAATTACAATGACACTAAGCTCTGATATCCAACTTGGGGGCATAACCAATTTGCAATGGTGTTTGTACTAGCAAAACAAAATCTCATTAAATTAATATGATGAAATGGTGTTATTTTCTCTGTACCAATTGAAGCACAAGGCAAATGAGGCAATTGCCTGAGGCCCATACCTAGCTCACACCTTAACTGAAGGAAGGTGCTCCACAAGAATGGCTTCGCCGCCCTCCCGGCTCCCGATTTAAGTGAAGATGTTTTCCTGGGAGTTATTCAAGTTTTTATCAAAAGAAATAGTTGAAATGGGAAAAGCCACTGGAGCCATTCTAAAAAGGGAGAAATTAGCACTACTCGGTGAAATAGGTTCTTTTAGATCAATTTCGAGCCATCTGCTAGAGGTTGTAACAATCCGAATGATACACTACATCAGGACCCTTCGACGTTGCACAAATGAAAGAATGGCACGATTGAACTGTCACTTAGGAAAGGAAATTGACTTTCATCCAAAAATCCCGAGAAAATGGCACATTCTAGAGTAGTCCCCCTAAAAAATTATTAAATATTTTTTTATAAAAAAATAGTAATTATATTAATTAGAAAGTTATTCATTTCTATTATATTATTTTTAGTTTAATTGATATTTCAAATTAAAATTTTGTTTAACAACTTTTTTTTTTCAATAATTTATTTCACTTTGAATTGAATTCTCTAAATTGATATCATTATTCGTTTCTTTGTATCCGTTTTCATTGAAAAACTAGAACATCAAATGAAAACATCCACCATTGGAAATTTAGAATGTCACACAAAAGCATCATCTTTGAAGAAATTTAAAATATCGGATTGCATTGCAACCATCGTACCATTTATTTTCTCAAGCAAGCTAGTGTGGAATTAAAATAAATAATTAACAGTCATCTGGTTTGTAGAAAACTTTGGATACCTCCCACTTGTTATGGGTAGAAGTAGAACCAGCCAAGCAAATGTGTTGGGCGGATGTTAAGATTAAGAATTTATCAATTACAGTACAAACTTTTTAAATTTTATTAAAGAATTGTGATATAAGTTATAAAATCAATTAAAGGAGACAATGAAATACTTAGTATTAGATATAACTTTATATAAGGATAAAGATGTGTTGTGCCAAAATCAGTACAAACAACAACTAAAGCCTAAAAGGTGTAAGTTGTCATCAACTTAATCCAAGTATTCCACACTGTTTCAACTCTATTAAATTTTGGATAGATGAGGGAGAACTCTCCATGTAGGTAGATAGTTTGCTAAGTAACCATTACATTTGACTTAGCTATATAAAATGAGTAACGTTCTTCACCAAGAGGAGGCTACATACATTCAAGTTTAAACCATTATTTTTCTCATAAACAAAACATTACTCCACTTTGTATGCCTCATAGGCGATATCAGAAAAACAGTCAGAGAATAATAAAATAAAAATAGACGTAGGACTTGCTCATAGCATTGAACCACTCTAAAAAAAATTCTTGCTAACTTTTTAATTACGTTTCTTCAAATACATATCATCACTTCACCACAAACACTCACCATAATTACCTCACGTGTAAACTCATAACACTTTGTACGTGCATATTTTTTTAGTGTCAAAGTCACACATCAACGGATGTAATTGAACAAAAATAATTTTTTATTCAAAAATATATAATTAAAATAAAAATTATGAAAATAAAAATAAAAATTGAAACTAAATAAAATATTAAATTATCCATTTTAACAAAAAAATAATAAGTTTTTGTTTTTATCTATTTTTCTTGATTTCTTTTTAGTTTTAGATTTCATAATTTTATTTTTACAATTTCCCTTGAAAAAAATGATTTTGCTCTTTTTTTAGTTTTTCAAAATTTCTGTTTTAAGAACTAAATTCACTTAAAAAAAAAAAAAAAGGAAAAATTAAGGGCATTTAAGTGATTTTAACATTTTACGTTCATGTTAATGTCAAATAATCATTATAATCTCTAATTGAACAAATTGTAAACAAGTTAACGTTAACGTTAATGTCACACGTTTCCGTTATACTAAATAATCATTAACGTAATAGTCATTATTAATTATGTCAACGTTAATGCAATAATCAAATAATCACATATTAAAATGAAGATTTGGTTACCTACCTCCCAAACGTGTCATATCATACGTCTCCTCCAATTAAAAAGATTCCTAAATTCCTTTTCACTCTTCTCTTGATTTTATTGTCTGGACAAGTTATCCTTAGTTGACTTCCTATAAATAATTTCATAAATATTTTCAAGCAAAATAAAAAATGAAAATGAAGTGCATGAGGGTGAATATAAGAAAATGAAAATTTTATTAAAGATACGACATATTGAGAACCACTATAATTTATAATATCTTAGGATTAAACAGTTCAATAGGAGAATCTAGTATATACAAATAAGAATATTTCAATATTTTTTAGTATTAATTTGAAATAATATTATGAAAACAATTTAATTTTTAGAACATTTCACTCAAAGAATTGCTTTAAAATATAAACCAAACAAATTGGATCATAAGTGAATAATATAATGAGTTTGAAGTGTTAAGTGTATGGGCCAAACTAATCGCCTTGGGCCTACCGGCCAAAGCATGAGACACCTATTACTTGGCCCAGGGACATGACCCAATTATGGTTGGGCCTATCGTGAGTCGTGTCACAAGCCTAATACATCTTCTAAGCTGGGCCATCCAAGTTGGGCCTTATGTAAGCCACCAAGGAACGACCCATTGGCCCATGTTAACT
This sequence comes from Pistacia vera, assembly GCF_008641045.1. Taxonomy (NCBI): domain Eukaryota; kingdom Viridiplantae; phylum Streptophyta; class Magnoliopsida; order Sapindales; family Anacardiaceae; genus Pistacia; species Pistacia vera. Next base: position 410,921 of record NW_022196258.1, on the reverse strand, counting down.
ACTAGGGCCCAAAGTCTCACTCAGATTCTAGTAGTCTACTTCATATTCTATCTTTCCCTAATTCACTTAAGATCCTGAATCTCATATGAATTAGGACTCTTGCTACTCTAAAGGTAAGCGAAACAAAGCTTTACTATTCACTAATCCTATACCATTATGGACTCAAAGTCTTACTAAGATGAAGATCCTACAATTATTATACAAACAGAGAACACACCTCTATTAGGCATTCATGATCACTACCAACTACTAGTTCCCAAGTTCTTATGCCGAGAACTTTGCACCTTCGCTGTAGTTCGTCTCTGACTAAACTTTTGGTAACCTTTCTTCCTTAATCTACTAAATAAGCGTCATTCAACCAAGACTTGAGCGTCGAGGAGTGCCTATGGCAAAACACACCCGGTGTTGTGTGAACTTCACACTTGTTTCTTTGTGTGTGTAGGTATAATGGATTGTTAATGGCCAACCTCAGGATTCATCCTCTCCGGAACCGGGGATTTTTAGCATCTATAGTTTGGTGCCCACTGTGGGGCCTCTGGCAATCATCGTCCTCCAACACTCGCTCCACAAGGAATCGCATCATGACTTAAACTATGGACAATGCCACTCCCAACCTAGTGGCTAAGCTAGAAGCCCTTATTGCCCTCATGCAACAACACTCGGACAAAGTCACAGCGTTAGAAGCCGAGAACGCCACAATCTGGGCTGAAAACGTCACCATCCAGGTCGAAAACCAAACTCTCAAAGAAAAGGTTAGTCAATTCTACAATCTCGATCTCGATCTCCCACCTAATCAAGTGCCACCCAACTGCTTACGTGCTATAGTCACCTCGATGTAACCACTCATGACCTCGGACCAGATTACTAGCCTCAGATTCAGTCACCCCAATCCACTGTCCTTAGTGGATAGCTCGACTCCTACCACAAACACATCCGACCCTAATCTGTCAACACGACCGCTCTCGGTTGCCATCCCCAAAGATTTGACGCGGGCACTCAGATAACTACAAACACCTACCTAGGCAAATCTCATACTTGGCCCTCCCATTCACCCCAACGAGCGAAACACACTACCAAACACTCGCCCGACTCATCCTCATAGGTCGAGTGGACTACCTCACACCCATCCAACACTATTTGACCTATTCACCCTCACGGGTCGAATGGCACCCAATTTACCCCCTATCATCCATGCTAACTGGTACACTCGAAAATCATGCTTGGACAAGTCACCCTGATGAGATGAATGGAGATCCTAACCCCCAAATAACCTCTCAAGATGGAACCAATTCTTAGGTCATACACCATGACTCGAATCACCCTAACGTGTCAAATGGGAGTTACCCACACCACCAAGCTGTTAGAGTATGTGCCCTAGAGCCAATCAGTTATTGTAAGATTGACTCTGTAATAAATGTTTATTTATCAATAAAAGGCATATTCTTCTATATCGTGTAAATCATAGTTATATGTAATGATATATGTCCTTATGATGGTAGAACCGTGACGAAGGTATCAAGTGTTTCAAATCTTGATAGTGAGAACCCTATGATCACATATGGTGGCCATTCTAGAAACGTCCGTAGCCCTAGTATTATTCTGACCAAGGACACTAATAATACGGTAAGGCTATCATAGCATTGAACGACCCTTTTGAAAGGCAGTGACTAATCTCACTTGTCAAGATTGTTTGCCGACAACTTGGTACAACGCATGGGTGCTTCCTAGAGGCAAGTTCACTGGACAGATCCACCAGAGGATTCCATATGGATGGTAACCCTGGTGTCTATGGAATAAATCCTCTCATGGATGGTGGTGCATGTGATCCTTAGACTTGAGATCACCAGAGCGCCTTGTGCACCAATTGGTGTAGTTTGACACTAGTCCAACGTAGTTCTATTCAGAGCTATCGATACGGTAGTGATTGGCTACATTGAGAAGTGTATTGAGACTATGGTGGATCGATAAAGTATTCATCACTCCTGGATACGGGAGAAGTTATCTCACTATGGCAATGACACTAAATCTGTGGCCATAGTGGGATTGAGTTGATGCTCAATCCAATTTATCATTCTGGTCATTGGTCTATTAATTGAATACAAATATGTTGAGGATATCTGAGGTTGACACTATTTTTGTACCTCAGTCTCGATGAGATAATAGATGATGAAAGGATTGAGTTGCACGATAGCCATACTGTTGACAAACCGCAATTTTGTTTAATCCAAATCTATCGGGTGGCCATGATGCCTTGCTAGGGGCCAATCTTGGTCTGTGTCTAGTGAGACGATTAATTGGTGTTAATCGCGATACTACACACTGCCGATATGATGAGGAGCCTACGGGTCACACACTTGGAAGATAATTTAAGAATCAATTTGTGAGAAGAGTATTTTCGTCTTTCAGGATGAAAGGGTATTTTGGTAATCTCACAGTGCAATTAAATTTGCTGAGGTTGTTGCCTATATTTAATTTTAATATTAAAATTAAATTAGTGAGATTATATTTAAATATATCTATGTATATATTTAAATGAATTAAATGTTGATATATTATTATATATTTATTGATTTTAATTATAATAATAATAATAATTAATTAAAATACCATAAAGGGGGTGTTTATTTGCAAGGGTGAATTAGGGTTGGAGCCCATGTCTATTCCTAAGTGGAATAGGGTTTTAATTGTTGCACTATATAAGTGCAACTTAAAATTAAAACAAAGAGGAGTATTATTCAATAATAAAAAACCCTAGCCACCCTATCTCTCTCTCTCTCTCTTTCACGTTACACTTTTGAGTGACGAAGAAAATTTTTCTTGTTCTTTTTTCTTGATTCTTGAAGCCCTTGATTGTTCTAGCAAAATAATCAAGGGTTCTGTGGATTATCTTCATGTGGACTTCCATGAGTGCAATCCAACATTGGATTGATTAGCGAAGAATCATGTGAACAGTGTCGGTGAACAGTATCTGGTGAACAGTAAACGATGAACAGTGTTTGTGTCCGAAGTCAGAGATATTCAGAGGAGCCTCCAAACATCGGTATGAACTAAATCCTTGTATGAATTTGTTTTTTATACAGTTTTATTTTACGTTTCAGTTTATGCATGAAAAACATTATAATCTATACTCGAATCTTGGTTCATGTAATTGATCGATTCATTTTAAATATTACGTTTTTCCACTACGTGAATCCGGTCAGTTACTAATAGTGGTATCAGAGCCTCGGGTACCAGATTATAATGTTTAATTGTTGATTGATAACATGTTGATGCATAAATTGATTGTTTTTAAATCTGTAAAATTTTGTTTAATTGATCAATTGATTAATGATGTGTTGATGAGTGACTTATTGGTTGGTTGATGTCCTGGTCGAATGCTTGTGCATTCAATTTGATTTGGATCCATATCGTTACGTGAAAAAACTGCAAAAGGGTTACTGTGCGATTCACTATTTTGTGGTGTTAGCCACGACAAAATAACACTTTGCCACAGCGAGAGGCAAAAAGTGAATCTGGCCGCGACATGAAACTCTCTAGAACGTTTTGTGTTTTCTGGAAGTTTATGGCATTTGTTGTGGCGAAATAAAACTTTGTCGTAGCGACCATGTGTATGAACTTTGCCGGGGTGAAAAATTTATTTGCCGCGACAAGAAACCTACTACTTCGTTTTGCTTTTCTGTTTTTCACATAGGAGGCCAAATTACAGTTTTTGAACCAATAAAGCCAATAATAATTCTACACATATAAGAAGGGTAATTTAATAATTCCACCCACCCAAATTCAAAATGTTAATTTTGGATGTATGCAATGTTCTTGTTTGAAATTGCATGGTGCTCGGCACATGAGCCTTAAACCTTTGGTACGTTTTTGTAAATCTGGGTTTGTTTGTAATTTTATAAAGAAATAGGACCTGTGTGTCCTGCCTCTCTCTCTATATCTTCATGTATTTCTTCTTCTCATCTCACTCCCCTCATATGTAACGCGAGGTTTCTATTTTATTGATGTAAATTAGAATATGATTTTTTATTATAAAATACTTTGTAATGATCGTGAAGAAGAAACGAAAGAGCTATGAAGAGGAATAACTTGAAGACCCAAGATTTACTTTTAAACCCCTAGGTTGACCCACCGATTCCTCTAGGCTAGAGGAAATTGGTTTTAGTGGGCCATGTACCGACATGTTTTTTTTNGGTCGGGTACGAGTAAAAAAAACGAGTCTAATCTTAAGGACCTGTACCCTATATTATTTACTCGGGTACAAGCCAACCCGCGGGGAAGGACTCGTTTTGCCAAGTCTACCTACCTCCCAAACGTCATATGTCTAATTAAAAAGATTCCTAAATTCCTTTTCACTCTTCTCTTGATTTTATTGTCTGGACAATGTTGTTATCCTTAGCTGACTTATTATAAATAATTTCATAAATATATTCAAAGTGAAAATAAAAAATGAAAATGAAATGCATGAGGATGAATATAAGAAAAATGAAAATTATATTAAATGATACGACATATTAAGAAGCACTATAATTTATAATATCTCATGAATTAAACAGTTCAATAGGAGAATCTTGTGTATTATACAAATAAGAATATTTCAATATTTTTTTAGTATTTAATTTGAAATAATATTATGAAAACAATTTAATTTTTTAGAACATTTCACTCAAAGAATTGCTTTAAAATATAAACCAAACAAATTGGATCACTTTCTAAAGTGAATAATATAATGAGTTTGAAGTGTTAAGTGTATGGGCCAAACTAATCGCCTTGGGCCTTACCAGGCCCAAAGCATGAGACACCTATTACTTGGCCCAGGGACATGACCCAATTATGGTTGGGCCTATCGTGAGATCTGTGTCACAAGCCTAATACATCTTCTAAGCTGGGCCATCCAAGTTGGGCCTTATTGTCAAGCCACCAAGGAACCGACCCATTGGCCCATGTTAACTACTAAGGGCCCAAAGTCTCACTCAGATTCTAGTACGTCTACTTCATATTTCTATCTTTACCCTAATTCACTTAAGATCCTGAATCTCATATGAATTAGGACTCTTGCTACTCTAAAGGTAAGCGAAACAAAGTCTTTACTATTCACTAATCCTATACCATTATGGACTCAAAGTCTTACTAAGATACGAAGATCCTACAATTATTATACAAACAGAGAACACACCTCTCATTAGGCATTCATGATCACTACCAACTACTAGTTCCCAAGTTCTTATGCCCGAGAACTTTGCACCTTCGCTGTAGTTCTAGTCTCTGACTAAACTTTTGGTAACCTTTCTTTCCTTAATCCTCACTAAATAAGCGTCATTCAACCTTACAGACTTGAGCGTCGGAGTGCCTATGGCAAACACCACCCCGGTGTTGCCTGTGAACTTCACACTTGTTTCTTTGTGTGTGTAGGTATAATGGATTGTTAATGGCCTCAACCTCATAGGATTCATCCTCTCCGTAACCGTGGATTTTTAGCATCTATAGTTTGGTGCCCACTGTGGGGCCTCTGGCAATCATCGTTCCTCCAACACTCTGCTCCACAAGGAATCGCATCATGACTTAAACTATGGACAATGCCACTCCCAACCTAGTGGCTAAGCTAGAAGCCCTTATTGCCCTCATGCAACAACACTCGGACAAAGTCACAGCGTTAGAAGCCGAGAACGCCACAATCTGGGCTGAAAACGTCACCATCCAGGTCGAAAACCAAACTCTCAAAGAAAAGGTTAGTCAATTCTACAATCTCGATCTCGATCTCCCACCTAATCAAGTGCCACCCAACTGCTTACGTGCTATAGTCACCTCGATGTAACCACTCATGACCTCGGACCCCAGATTACTAGCCTCAGATTCTCAGTCACCCCAATCCACTCGTCCTTAGTGGATAGCTCGACTCCTACCACAAACACATCCGACCCTAATCTGTCAACACGACCGCTCTCGGTTGCCATCCCCAAAGATTTGACGCGGGCACTCAGATAACTACAAAACACCTACCTTAGGCAAATCTCATACTTGGCCCTCCCATTCACCCCAACTAGAGCGAAACACACTACCAAACACTCGGCCCGACTCATCCTCATAGGTCGAGTGGACTACCTCACACCCATCCAACACTATTTGACCCTATTCACCCTCACGGGTCGAATGGCACCCAATTTACCCCCTTATCATCCATGCTAACTGGTACACTCGAAAAGTCATGCTTGGGACAAAGTCACCCTGATGATGAATGGAGATCCAACCCCCAAATAACCTCTCAAGATGGAACCAACTTAGGTCATACACCATGACTCGAATCACCCTAACGTGTCAAATGAGTTACCCACACCACCAAGCTGTTAGAGTAGTGCCCTAGGCCAATCAGTTATTGTAAGTTGACTCTGTAATAAATGTTTATTTATCAATAAAAGGATATCTTCTATATCGTGTAAATCATAGTTATATGTATGATATATGTCCTTATGTGGTAGAACCGTGACGAAGGTATCAAGTGTTTCAAATTTGGTAGTGAGAACCCTATGATCACATATGGTGGCCATTCTAGAAACGTCCGTAGCCCTGTATTATTCTGACCAAGGACACTAATAATAGGAAGGCTACATAGCATTGAACGACCCTTGAAAGGCAGTGACTAATCTCACTTGTCAAGATTGTTTGACACAACTTGGTACAACGCATGGGTGCTTCCTAGAGGCAAGTTCACTGGAACAGCCACCAGAGGATTCCATATGGATGGTAACCCTGGTGTCTATGGAATAAATCCTCTCATGGATGGTGTGCATGTGATCCTTAGACTGAGATCACCAGAGCGCCTTGTGCACCAATTGGTGTAGTTTGACACTAGTCCAACGTAGTTCATTCAGAGCTATCGATACGGTAGTGATTGGCTACATTGAGAAGTGTATTGAGACTATGGTGGATCGATAAAGTATCATCACTCCTGGATACGGGAGAAGTTATCTCACTATGGCAATGACACTAAATCTGTGCCCTAGTGGGATTGAGTTGATGCTCAATCACATTTCATTCTGGTCATTGTCTAATTATGATACAAAATATGTTGAGGATATCTGAGGTTGACACTTTTTGTACCTCAGTCTCGATGAGATAATAGATGATGAAAGGATTGAGTTGCACGATAGCCATAACTGTTGACAAACCGCAATTTGTGTAATCCAAATCTATCGGGTGGCCATGATGCCTGCTAGGGGCCAATCTGGTCTGTGTCTAGTGAGACGATTAATTGGTGTTAATCGCGATACTACACACTGCCGATATGATGAGGAGCCTACGGGTCACACACTTGGAAGATAATTAAGAATCAATTTGTGAGAAGAGTATTTTCGTCTTTCAGGATGAAGGGGATTTTGGTAATCTCACAGTGCAATTAATTTGCTGAGGTTGTTGCCTATATTTAATTTTATATTAAAATTAAATTAGTGAGATTATATTAATATATCTATGTATATATTTAAATGAATTAAATGTTGTATATTATTATATATTATTGATTTTAATTAAAATAATAATATAATTAATTAAAATACCATAAAGGGGTGTTTATTTGCAAGGGTGAATTAGGGTTGGAGCCCATCTATTCCTAGTGAATAGGGTTTTAATTGTTGCACTATATAAGTGCAACTAAAATTAAAACAAAGAGGAGTATTATTCAATAATAAAAAACCCTAGCCACCATCTCTCTCTCTCTCTCTTTACGTTACACTTTTGAGTGACGAGAAAATTTTTCTTGTTCTTTTTTCTTGATTCTTGAAGCCTGATTGTTCTAGCAAAATAATCAAGGGTTCTGTGAGTATCTTCATGTGGACTTCCATGAGTGCAATCCAACATTGGATTGATTAGCGAAGAATCATGTGAACAGTGTCGGTGAACAGTATCTGGTGAACAGTAAACGATGAACAGGTGTTGTCCGAAGTCAGAGATATTCAGAGGAGCCTCAAACATCGGTATGAACTAAATCCTTGTATGAATTTGTTTTTATACAGTTTTATTTTACGTTTCAGTTTATGCATGAAAACATTATAATCTATACTCGAATCTTGGTTCATGTAATTGTCGATTCATTTTAAATATTACGTTTTCCACTACGTGAATCCGGTCAGTTACTAATAGTGGTATCAGAGCCTCGGGTACCAGATTTAATGTTAATTGTTGATTGATAACATGTTGATGCATAAATTGATGTTTTTAAATCTGTAAAATTTTGTTTATGACAATTGATTAATGATGTGTGATGAGTGACTTATTGGTTGGTTGATGTCCTGGTCGAATGCTTGTGCATTCAATTTGATTTTGGATCCTATCGTACGTGAAAAAACTGCAAAAGGGTTACTGTGCGACACTTTTTGTGGTGTTAGCCACGACAAATAACACTTTGCCACAGAGGAGGCAAAAAGTGAATCTGGCGCGACATGAAACTCTCTAGAACGTTTTGTGTTTTCTGGAAGTTTATGGCATTTGTTGTGGCGAAATAAAACTTTGTCGTAGCGACCATGTGTATGAACTTTGCCGGGGTGAAAAATTTATTTGCCGCGACAAGAAACCTACTACTTCGTTTTGCTTTTCTGTTTTCACATAGGAGGCCAAATTACAGTTTTTGAACCAATTAAGCCAATAATAATTCTACACATATAAGAAGGGTAATTTAATATACCACACCAAATTAAAATGTAATTTTGGATGTATGCAATGTTCTTGTTTGAAATTGCATGGTGCTCGGACATATGCCTTAAACCTTTGGTACGTTTTTGTAAATCTGGGTTTGTGTAATTTTATAAAGAAATAGGACTGTGTGTCCTGCCTCCTCTCTATATCTTCATGTATTCTCTTCTCATCTCACTCCCCTCATATGTAACGCGAGGTTTCTATTTATTGATGTAATTAGAATATGATTTTTATTATAAAATACTTTGTAATGATCGTGAAGAAGAAACGAAAGAGCTATGAAGAGGAATAACTTGAAGACCAAGATTTACTTTTAAACCCCTAGGTTGACCCACCGATTCCTCTAGGCTAGAGGAAATTGGGTTTAGTGGGCCATGTACGACATGTTTTTTTTTTTTTTTTTTTTTTTTTTTTTTTTTTTTTTTTAGAATGCATGCTAAGGTTGAATGTCAATAACATACCAAACAAATGACACTCTAACAAGATAATAATTTGGTGAGACATTAAATAAAAACCCTCAACTTAAGTAATTAAGTCACGTATGCCTCCATCACCATGGTTTTAATAAAACCACTATGTCGGAACCTTTTCGCCAAAGCTGGGTACACTTTATAGTGGGAGGTTAAAATTCATGACTTAAAATGACAGTTTTGCTTGTTCGCCAAAGCAAAGGTTGATAACACAGTCATAGGCATCGTAGGGTAGTACACATGTTTATGTACGTTGTGACATGTAGTGTCCACTCTACTGATACTAGAAATCACACTTGAGGACGACAGCTAGGCCGTTGGTGTGTGATTGGCTTGTTGGCTAGCTTCACAATTGAGGTTGGTAGTGGGAGCTATCAACTAGTGTAGATTAAGTTTATTGGCCTACCTAATCAACCTATTTTGGCTTGTCGCCAAGCAAAGTTTGAAGGGGCTAGATGGGATCTCAGTCCACCTAGGAAAGCCAACGAGCTTTCCCGAGTTAATAGTGAGGGCTATTAACTTAAGGAAAATAGTGGGAGCGATTATTTAATAAAAGGCCTTATAAATAAAAATAAACATGATAATAATTTTGCTTATTCCGTACTTGTAGTTTCACGTAATTGAGCAAAATGATCCCAACATCACTGCGACAAATCATCGAACTGGGAGAGAAATGGAATGGTGAGAATTTCGTTGACTGGTATAGAAGTATAAATGATATACCGTAGTCAAGCGATAGATTATACATCATTGAGCAAGCGTTGTCACCAGAGCATGCTGATAGTTCTATCCATGAGACTGGGTATGTATATGTGAAGCATACACATGATGCGAAAGCATAAATGACTAGATACATTGTGTTTGCATCAATGACACCATTACTGCGATAGTAATGCCAAAGAATGGACTTGGCTTCTATTCTTCATTTTCTTCAAAGAAATGAGAAGCATATGGTGTCTCACTCATTATTTATATGTAGGATGGAAGAGGGTACCAAAATTGGCTATCATATACTCAAGTTGACCGAGTATATGAACATGCTTGAGATTTTGGGATGCAGACTTAATAAAGGTTTAGCAATAGACCTATTATTATGGTCTTTGCCAGATTCTTACTCTTAATTTTTCTATGACTTCACTGAGGTTGATAAGAAGAATACCCTTTTCCAAGCTTCTAGATATGTTGAATGCTACTGAGTCAGGCATTAGAATGTTAGAAACATTGACGTTGGTTGAAGCCAACTCAAGTGAGAAGGTAAGGGCTCAAAAGTAGTTGGAAGGAACTAATATAGATAGAAAGGGCATTTGTCCTCATTGTGGGAATCCTAGTCACTGAAGGAAACATTGCAAGGTCTTTCTAGCAAAAAGGAAGAAGAATGTTACTTCTTCGTTGGGTATGTTCTTGATTGAGGTTAACTTCTCCCGTCAACATCTTGGGTCATTGACATAAGATGTGGTACTCACATTTGTTCTAATGTGTAGGGACTACGGTAAAGTAGATTGCTCGCTGAGGGAGAGGTAGACCTACTAGTTGGAGATGGAGCACATGATGTTGCATTAGCTGTAGGATCTTATTGTCTGATTTTGCCTACGGGCTTGTTACTTGGAACTTGTGGATTGTTATGATATTCGTTCAGTTTCTAAAAATAATTTTTCTGTGTCCACTTTAGACAAGTAAGAATATTGCCTTATTAATGGATTGTTGTCTTTTAGTATAAATAATATTCTATGGAACTATTTCATAATAATATGTTTTCAAAAATGGATAATAAGAATATTCTCAAAGTCACATCTACGCCAAAAGTGGCAAGTTGAGTTAAACATACCTGAAGGAATGTGGGAGTTAGGTCTATGATGAGGTTTTTGTGATCTGCCCACATAATTCTGGGGTTATGCCCTAGAGACTGCGACTCACGCACTAGACCATGTACCGCCAAGGTCTGTAGATAAGACTCCATATAAATAATGGAGTGGGTGAAAGCCCAACTTGTCTTATCTAAGGATTAGGGGTTGCGAAACTTATGTCAAGAAATTGACTTCGAACAAGCTAGGCTCGAAATCCTGCGAAAGTGTATTTGTGGGGTATCTTGAGGAGACCAAATGATACTATTTCTATCGTCTAGAAAAGCATAAAACCTTTTGTTGCTCATACTTGTATCTTCCTAGGAAAGGAATTTTTTTCTAAGAAGCACTAGTGGGAGAAAAGTAGAACTCGATGAAGTTCTAGTACCACAAAATACATTAGACGAAAGAGGGGATGATGTGCCATAGGAAGTGGTTGAATATCAGGAGGAGGATACTCTACAACTTGTAGATCAAAGTGAACCATCTTAGCTAGCACAGGAGCTAGGTAGATCTGGAAGAGTACATCGTGAGCCCGAGAGATATGGTTTTCTCGTGACTCAACATGGTGATGTACTGGTCTACCAAGACAATGAACCCAAAACCTATGATGAATGTGTATTGGATCCAGATTCCGTTAAATGGCTTAAAGCCATAAAATCTGAGCTAGACTCCATGTACCATAATCAGTCATGGTTTCTGGTGAATTCACCTAAAGGGGTAAAACCCATAGGGTGTAAATGAGTCTTCAAGAGGAAGACTGACATGGATGGCAAGGTGCATACTTATAAGGCACGACTGGTTGCCAAAGGTTTCAAATAAATTCATGGTATTGACTATGAAGAAAACTTTTGACGGTTGCCATGATTAAATCCATCCGGATTATGCTTGAGATTGCTGCATATCATGATTATGAGATTTGGCAAATGGATGTCAATGATGCTTTTTTGAATGAAAACCTTGAAAAGGATGTGTATATGGCACATCCCGATGGTTTCGTTCTTGATGGACAAGCTAAAAGGATATGCAAGTTGCAGAGGTCCATTTATGGACTCAAGCAAGCTTCAAGGAGCTGGAACATTCGTTTCGATGAAGCCATATAATACTTTGGTTTCATCAAGAATGAAGATGAGACCTTTGTTTACAAAAGGGTGAGTGAGAGCGTAGTGGCATTCCTAGTGTTGTATGTTGATGACATACTTCTGATCGGGAATGATATACCAAACTTGCAGTCGGTAAACACTTGGTTATCCAAGTGATTCTCCATGAAGGACTTAGGAGAAGCAGCTTACATTCTCGGACTAAAGATCTATCGTAATAGATCAGGAAGTTTGCTTAGCCCAAGTTGAAGTACATAGACAAGGTATTGAAAAGATTCAGTGTGGAAGAATCCAAGAAAAGATCTCTTCCGGTGGCACATAGTGTCTATCTCTCTAAGGATATGTATTCTAAACCACACATTGAGGGAGATAGAATGAAGATGATCCCATATGCTTCAGCAAGTGGATCCATCTTGTATGCTCAGATTGATGTCTCATGTGCATCAAGCATTTGTAAGGGATATCAATTGGATCCAAGAGAGCGATATTGTGATTACATGCTTGGACTGATATCTTATGTGCATTAAACACTTGCAGAAGATATCAATAGGATCTTAGTGAGCAATGTGTTATGTACTTAGATTGATGTCTTATGTGCATTCAGCACTTGTAGAAGATATCAATCAGCTCCAAGTGAGTGACACTGGATAAGTGTCAATGGACATCCTTAAATACCTAAAAAGGGGCTAAGGATATGATCTTGGATTATGGAGGGGAAGATGAGCTCACTGTAAGAAGATACAGTGATGCTAATCTCTAAAGAGATAAAGATGATTTTCGCTCGCAATCTAGGTTTATATTTTATCTCAATAGAGCTGTAGTGAGCTATAAGAGCTCGAAGTTAAGTACTGTAGTGGATTCTACAATTAATGCTAAGTATAACGCATTGTTTAATGCAGCTGTATAGGCGGTTTGGATCAAGAAGTCCATTACTGAATTTGATGTGGTTCCAAGCATTGTTGATCCAGTAAAGTTCTACTGCGATAACAATGGAGCCATTGTTGTGGTTGAGGAATCACGGTCTCATCAATAATCCAAATACTTACTTAGTCGATTCAATCTGATCTAAGAAGTCAATCAAAGAATGTGCAGATTTGCAGAGTACCTACTGACCCACTGTTGAAGTTTCTATTGGAGCAGAAGCATGATGACCACTTGGGTCATTCGATGTTAAATACATGAATGATTGGCTATAATGCAAGTGGGAGATTGTTAGAGTAGGTGCCCTAGAGCCAATCAATTATTGTAAGATTGACTCTATAATAAATGTTTATTTATCAATAAAAGGCATATTCTTTTATATCGTGTAAATTATAGTTATATGTAATGATATATGTCCTTAGGATGGTAGAACCGTGACGAGGTTATCAAGTGTTTCAAATCTTGATAGTGAGAACCCTATGATCACATATGGTGGCCATTCTAGAAAAGTCCAACCCTAGTATTATTCTTACCAAGGACACAGATAATACAGTAAAGCTATCATAGCGTTGAACGACCCTGTCGAAAGGCAGTGACTAATCTCACTTGTCAAGGTTGTTTGCCGACAACTTGGTGCAACGCATGGGTTCTTCTTAGAGACAAGTTCACTGGACAGAACCACCAGAGGATTCCATATGGATGGTAACCCCAGTGTCTATGGAATAAATCCTCTAACGGATGGTGGTGCATGTGATCCTTAGACTTGAGATCACCAAAGCGCCTTGTGCACCAATTGGTGTAGTTTTACACTAGCCCAACGTAGTTCTATTCAGAGTTATCAATACAGTAGTGATTGGCTACATTGAGAAGTGTATTGAGACTATGGTGGATCGATAAATGATTCATCACTCCTGGGTATGGGAGAAGTTATCTCACTAGGTAATTCAGTAAATGGCAATGACACTAAATCTGTGGCCACAGTGGGATTAAGTTGATGCTCAATCCAATTTATCATTCCAGTCATTGGTCTATTAACTGAATATAAACATGTTGAGGATATCTGAGGTTGACACTATTTATGTACCTCAGTCTCGATAAGATAACAGATGATGAAAGGATTAGATTGCATGACAACCATACCGTTGATAGACTACGATTTTGCTGAATCAGAATCTATCGGGTGGCCATGATGCCTTGCTAGGGGCCAATCTTGGTCTGTGTGTAGTGGGACAATTAATTAGTGTTAATCGCGATACTACACACTGCCGATATTATAAGGAGCCTACGGGTCACACACTTAGAAGATAATTTAAGAATCAGTTTGTGAGAAGAGTATTTTCGTCTTTCAGGACGAAAAAGTTTTTGGTAATCTCACAATGCAATTAAATTTGTTGAGGTTGTTGCCTGTATTTAATTTTAATTTTAAAATTAAATTAGAGAGATTATATTTAAATATATCTATGTATATATTTAAATGAATTAAATGTTAATATATTATTATATATTAATTGATTTTAATTATAATAATAATAATTAATTAAAATGCCATAAAGGGGGTGTTTGGTTGCAATGGTGAATTAGGGTTGGAGCCCCTGTCTATTCCTAAGTAGAATAGGGTTTTAATTGTTGCACTATATAAGTGCAACTTAAAATTAAAACAAAGAGGAGTATTATTCAATAATCAAAAACCCTAGCCACCCTATCTCTCTCTCTCTCTCTCACATTACACTCTTGAGTGAAGAAGAAAATTTTTCTTATTCTTCCTTCTTGATTCTTAAAGCTCTTGATTGTTCTAGCAAAATAATGAAGGGTTCTGCAGATTATCTTCTTGTGGACTTCCATGAGTGTAATCCTACATTGGATCGATTAGCGAAGAATCACGTGAACAGTGTCAGTGAACAGTGTTCGTGTTTGAAGTCAGAGATATTCGGAGGAGCCTTGATAAGTTGCATAAATTTAGTGTTTTTAGGTTTGTTTTTGTAGCCTTCTAGTTAATTTTTCATTTGTTTTCTATGTTTTGATGTTAGTTTTTGTTAAGTTTGAAATATGAATGGTCAGCTATTGATTTGGAGAATTTTTGTAATTTTTAGGAGTTAATTGAGTAGATTGGAGCATTGGAATGAAATTGGAATTCAAAGCTTGAAGAAATTGAGATTAGCTGACAAGTTTGAAGGCCATGGCCTTGCCTTGGTGGTTCACCATGGCCGTGGTGGTTGAATGAAGATAAAATAACGAGGAGAGAAAACACCATGGCCTAGGCTGTGGTGACGTACATTTGGACACGACCAGGGCCGTGTCAGACACTTTTAGGGTTTTTATTAATTTTTCTTTCCTTTTTCACTGAGGACTCTTTTGGGTATTCAAGGTTTATTAAGATTATTCCTTAGGAGGCCGAATTTTACCCATTCTTGGAGAGAGATTATTGGGTAACAAAAGAGCAAGGAGAATCAAGAACAAAATTCATCATAGAGTTTGTTTTTACTTTTTCAATATGATTTATTTCTTGGATTCTACTATTGTTTCTTTTATTATGAACTAATTTTCTTAGGCTAAGAATAGGGTTAGTCTATTTATGGATCTGTGATCAATCTTTTACTCTTTGATCAGTGAATTATTTTTCTAATGATGAGTCTATATTATGTGCTTAATGCTATTAAGAACTTGATCAATTTCTGATAGAATTGTTTTGTGTGATTGAGACCGAGAGGAGATATCACATGAGTGCTCTAGTAATATAGGCCATGGATTAATTGAATATAGAGATATATGAATTGATACATGCAATAGTCATAGGCAGGATTAACTTGTGCTGAAAGCTAGAGGATTTCATAAAGCTTAATGCTCGTCTATTTCATTAAATCTATATAGAGATATCTAGGTTGTGAAATAGAAGTAGAATTAATATTGCTTGAGAAAGAATATTGGTTAACCTAGGAAATCCCGTTGTCACATTAATTAAATAAATTCATTGACCATAGTAAATTGAGGGGTGCAGAGAAGTTATAGATGAGCCTGAAGTCTTAGCCGTTTTCTCTCATTGAATTCTTAATTTTAGTTTTACTGCAATTTGTTTCCAATCTTCCAGATTTTAATATTTTTAGTTTTAAAGATCACCATTCTAAATTTTGATTATCTAGATAAAGTTAAGACTAATTAATAATTCAGTACTTGTTTACGCAATCCTTTGGGTATGATAACCTATATTTTGTTATACTATATTATTTGAGACTAGTACACTTGCTAGTAGTTGTTGCAAACGACACAACAAGTTTTTGGCGCCGTTGCCGGGGATTGCAGTTAGGCAATATTGAAATCATTAGTTTAGCTTTACTTTAGATCTTGTTCCATTTTTTTTTTTATATATATAATTTTTTTTCAAGTTCTCTTGTTTTCAGATTTTCCAGTGCATGACACACACTAGACGAAGATTAGAGATTCTTGAACCTTTTGATCCATAAATTGAGAGAAAAATACGAGCATTGAGAAGAAGGCAAACAAGGAATATGACAGACAACAATAATAATCAAGAGGATCCTTTACTTTTGGAGAATCTCGAAGACGGTGCAGCCCGATGTTCTTTAATGGATTATGCAATGCTGTCATTGAGAGGCACTGCTTCTAGAATTAGGAGGCCAACCATTGCAGCAAATAACTTTGAGATTAAATCTACGATCATTCAGATGATTCAGTCAGCCTGCCAATTCAGTGGTTTAGCCCACGAGGATCCAAATGCTCACATTGGAAATTTCTTGGAGATATGTGATACATTCAAGCAGAATGGTGTCACAGACGATGCAATTAGATTGAGTCTGTTTCCTTTTTCATTAAGAGATAAAGCCAAGAATTGGCTAAATTCTTTGCCTGCAGAATCTATTACAACTTGGGATACATTGGCTCAGCGCTTTCTAGCTAAATATTTTCCTCCCTCTAAAACTATAAGGATGTGTAATGATATCACTAATTTTATGCAGGTAGATGGAGAGTTGTTATATGAAGCATGGGAGCGTTATAGAGAGTTGTTGAGGAAATGCCTGCATCATGGATTACCAATTTGGTTACAGGTACAAACTTTTTATAATGGTTTAATTCCTGCTAACCTTTCTATGATTGATGCAGCTTCAGGAGGCACTATAATGAAGAAGACACCAAAAGCAGCGTATGAATTATTGGATGAGATGGCTTCAAACAGCTACCAATGGTAGTCAGATAAAGTGCCACAAAGGAAAGTAGCAGGATTATATGGAGTGGATGCAATCACAACAATTTTTGCTCAATTGGAACCATTGAACAAAAAGATTGATAATATGAGTGCCCCAATCATGCAAGTGAAGAGCATGAGTTGTGATCTATGTGGAGGAGACCATCTTAGCAATGAATGTCAGGTAGGTAACCTTTTTGCTCATTCTACTGAAAGTGCTAATTATGTTGGTAATTTTCACAAGCAACAACAGGATCATCCCTACTCCAGTACTTACAACCTTGGTTGGCAGAATCACCCAAATTTTTCATGGAGCAATCAAAATGCAGTGAAACCACCACCTCCAGGTTTTCCTCAAGAAAAGAAGCCCAATTTGGAGGAACTAGTGACGAAGTTTGTAAGCTCCACTGAAGCAAGATTTCAGAATCAAGAAGCTTCGATCAGAAATTTGGAGACTTAGATGGGGCAGTTCGCAAATTTAATATCAGGGAGAGCTCAAGGAACATTGCCTAGTGACACAGAGAAGAATCCAAAGGAGCATGTGAAGGCAATTACACTAAGGTGTGGCAAAGAAATTGGGCATAAAGAGCAGGAGAAAGAGGAAACATCGAAAGTGAAACCATACAACATTGCTGAAAAGTTGTTTGAACCTAAGAAGATAATGATTCAGCCTCCTTTCCCTCTTGCATTGAAGAAGCAGAAAGTTGATTAGGAATTTGCAATTACACATTAATATTCCATTTGCAGATGCTCTTCTTCAAATGCCTAGCTATGCAAAGTTCTTGAAGGAAATCCTTTCTAACAAGAGAAACTGGAAGAACAAGAAATAGTAAAACTCACTAAAGAATATTCAGCAATTTTGCAAAATAAATTGCCACCAAAATTAAAAGATCCAAGGAGTTTTACAATACCTTGCATTATTGGTTCACTTTCATCTTCCAAAGATTTATGTGATTTAGGTGCTAGCATTAATCTAATGCCTTTATCTATTTTCAGGAAATTGGGACTTGGAGAACCAAGGGCCACCACAGTATCTCTACAGCTGGCTGACAGATCAATTAAATATCCAAGAGGTATTGTGGAGGACATGCTTGTCAAGGTAGATAAGTTTATTTTTCCTGCAGATTTTCTTGTGTTGGATATGGAAGAAGATGTTGAGATACCTCTCATTCTTGGATGACCATTTTTAGCCACAGGTTGGGCATTGATTGATGTGCAAAGAGGTGAGCTAATTCTTAGGGTAGGAGATGAAAAAGTAACATTTGATGTTAAAATTATGAAACACCCTTTAGAAGATAACATGTGCTTTAGAGTCGATGCTTTTGATCCCTTGGTTCATGAGTATTTTCAAGATAATAGGTATGAAGGTCCATTGGAAAACTTGCTTGGTTGATTCAAAAGAAGATGGAGGGGAGAATAAGCACTTAATTGAGATTGTAGCAAATTTGGAGGCCAATCGACCTTATAAAAGGGTCACGTTAAAGGATAAAAAGCTTGCAAAGTCCAACGTTCACCACAGGGTACCCCGTGTCAGTTTACACAACCGTGGCTTCCAAAAAAAAAAAAAAAAACCTAAAGTCTAGCATCACAAGTGTCAATGACTGCCTGCTCATTCGTGGAGCCACATTTGACTGCTTTATGAGCCCAAATTCCTAGTAGTTTTGTCCTCTCACTTCAGAGAAGTTTCTATCTCTCATTTTTCAGTATTTTTGTTTTTATTCTCTTTGTTTTTCATGCACTGAGGACATTGCATCCTTTAAGTTTGGGGGAGTGGGCGGTTTGGTTTGTGTTGCATCGTTGATGGTTTATTTCTTTTGTTTGGTGTGTTTGTTCTTAGGAAGTGTTTAGTATATTTGTGTATTTTTTTTTGGTTTGTATTTTGTATTTGTTGCATGATGGGTAGTATGCTTATACTTTTGATACAATCCCAAACGAAACTTTGTGATATCCCCAAGGAAAAAATTTGTTTTTTGTGATGAACTTGGTAATCACTTGGAGTAGTGGTAGTATCAAGTCATTGAAAGGCTTCAAACATGCTCATATCTTTAAGGATGCTGAAAAGTATGCAATTCTAGATGGTTGTGCAAATTATGGTTTATCACTTGATTTTGTTGTGTATTAGCTGAGCCTTTGTCTTCACTTCCTACTTAAAAAAAAAAAAAAAAAAAAAAAAAGTGCATATACAGTCTTGAAATAAATTAACTATGCTTATTTGTTTATTTTTGAATAAACTACTCCGCTGTTTCGAGCTACTTAGTAACCAAGAGTATTCATGAGACCCATGTTTACTTTTGTGTCAAACCGTAGCTAGAATTATGAGTATATAAAGAAACTTTATGTGTTGTGACATTATTGAGTAACCGAGGGCATTTATCACAAATGTGTGCATTCGCGTAAAAAGGTGATGTGACAATCTAAAGAAGCCTATGAAAAAAAAAAAAAAGAGGAAAATGAGCAGGGTGTAACGCCCCACTTGAGGTATGTGGTAGATTATGTTGTATGTTTGAATGTTTATTGCTTTGTTCTCATTTGAGCTTGTATGTCGTTATTTTCAGTTGGTTGGCCCTTAGTTGGTTTGGTTGAGTGTTTGCCCTGATTTTGGTTGAGTTTTGGTGAAGTTTGGAATTTCGGTCTTCGTTGCGGTGACGTTGGTTATGTAATTGCAGTGTCGACTCTGTAAGTTTTTGCCAGGGTGACGGATCTGTCTTCGCCGCAGCGACGGGTCGGATGAAAAGTTTATTGAGGTTTTTAGAGAACTTTTCCATAGGGGAAAAATGACCTTTCTACCCTTAGTTAGCAGGAAAAGTGGGGAGTAAAATGTAAGAGAATTTTATGGAGAATATGTTAGAGTGGGGGTGTGATTGTAATGATTGAAAGGACAAAGATGGAATTTTAAAGAAAGAGCAAAGGCAATATGGGAATGAATGAATATATTTTGAGCTAAAAAGGGTTGAAGCTTAGTGAACTCTTCATTCATTCTTCTTCCACCGCCATACTCTTTCACCATTTCCTCTCAACTCTTCCACCATTTCCTCTCAACTCTTCCTTCCATCTTTCAAGGATCTTTGAGGGCTTTTAGTTAGGTCTTGGTAGAACACTAATCTAAGGCATCCTAAGGTAAGAATCCTTGCTTTAGATGTGAAGTTTTGCATATATTTGTACACTGAAGTCTTATGGTTTTATTGTTTAAAGGGTAGAGAATAGACAAGCAATCTAAAGGAAAGGAAAGTCCTAGTAAGATTTCTCAATTACAAGGTAAGAAAATCCCAATCCAAGTTGATATTTGAGAAATCCTTTGAGTAGAGATTTATTTATGCATGATATATGTTATGTTATTGAGAAATTGGGTTGAGATGAGTATTTATTTTATGGTTGTTGAATACACTTCATTGATGAGAAGTGTTAATATGTGATGAGAGGATGTAGTTTGAGATGAAGTTGGGAAGATTGAGTAAGTTCTTTAGGAGTGTTCTTTTATGACAAGAATTATAGTTATGTGAGGGAGTTTCCTCCCATTTTGGATGGTTCAAGAAAGGGATAGAACTATAGATAAAGTAGAGTGTATGTATGCACACTAGTTGTTTGATGAAATGCCTAAGAGAATCATGAGTAGTAAACCTTAATTCTTGCAACATTGCATGTTGGCATTTCATGAGTGCATTAGTGGAGAAGAACCATCCATATGTATTAATTGTGCATTGAGAAAGAGTAGAGAACTTTGTGTATGAACTACTCTAAGAGTAGAGAGAATGAGAAAAACACGAAAAACGGGTTGGTGCTTTGTGATCTCCACCCGATAGTTATGAAAAACGGGTTGGTGCTTTGTGATCTCCACCTGAAAGTCACCAGGAGTGGGTTGGTGCTGTGTGAACTCCACCCGGCCATGCCTCCAATAAGATGAGGCCGTGACATATAGCAGAAGTTAAGAAAGAGAGCTGTGTGAAAGAGAAAATAAACGAGATGAGAAAACGTGTAAGGAAAGAATTAAGAGAAAGAGTTACGGGGACAGTCGAGTAGAGGATTTACTTACTGGGCATTGTTTTGTGCTCACCCCGTTGTTTTCTTTGTGGTTGTAGGATCTAGGTGAGAACGTAATCGGATGGGCGTCGGCAAGCGAGGAGCAATAGCTACACTGTCCACCTTTTTAATATCATTTTGTAAATGATATTCTGTTTTGTATAAATAATGTTTATATGTAATAAAAGAAAATTTTGGGCCTATTTACTTTTGCTAATATAAATATATTCTACTTGATATATTTCTATGAGTATCCTAGTATAAAGTAGTCATTACATTTTTGGTATCAGAGCAAAGATTTTGGGATTTGACAGTGTACTATTCTCATCGCTACGATGTCCGATAACCGATTGTGTGAGTTAATTCTTTCCTTACTATAAGTGTTTCTCGAATTGATAAAATACTATTAGAGGACTGAGTTCATGAGAAGGTCCAAGAATTTATTAGCTTGCAGCAGGAGTCTAGTACAGGGAAGGAGTACTTAGTGAAATTTAACTCCTTTGCAAGGTTTGCACCTGGAATAGTTAGTACTCCGGCATTAAGAAGAGATAAGTTTGTACATGGGTTGAAGTCGGAGATAACTCGAGATATAATGACGAGTTCTGATCCCCCTCGAACTTATAGTGAGGCCTTGAGGCAAGCAATAAGGGTGGAAATCTTCGAGAACAAAATTCCCTTAGTAGATTCCTCGATAGGAGGACCAAGTGAGCCACCCTCCGCCCCGCAGAGAGAGAAATTTGAGGGTGTGAAAGGTAAAGAAATGAAGAATCAGAAGAAGAAGTTTCAATTTAGACAGAACAGAAGAGAGTGGAAGAATAAGCGACCCCGAACGGAAGGGTTTCCTCTTTGCCCTAAATGTGGGAGGAACCACTTAAGAGAGTGTCTGAGGGACCAGAGGGTGTGTTTTAGCTACCGACAACCAGGGCACTTGATGAGAGATTGTAAATCTTCTCTTCCACCACCCGCACAGAGTTCTGGAGGTACTACGAATGCCAGAGTGTTTACAGTGGCATAGGGTGAAGCAGAAGCTAGTCCATTAGCCGTTACTGGTCAGTTATTATTCCATTATGTTCCTTTATATGCCTTAATTGATTCAGGAGCCACTCATTCTTTTATATCGTAAGGGATGATTAAGAGGTTAGGTTTGAAACCTACTAGAGTGACTCAACCCATTAAGATAAAGTTACCCGATGGGGTTAGTGTTCTAATGCAAGAGATATTGTCAGGAGAGTCTGTAGTGATGCAGGGTAGAGATTTAACAGTTGATCTAATAGTTTTTGATATGCCCGACTTTGATGTGATATTGGGCATGGATTTCCTAGGGAGATATGGGGTAGAGATTGAATGTCGGAAGAAGAAAGCGAGATTTAATCTCGATAATGGAGATAAGTTTAGTTTTGGAGAGGATCATTAGTTGAGTATGTTAATTAGCAGTGTAAAGGCTAGAAAGATGTTGAGAAAGGGGTGTTCAGGATATATTGCCCATGTAGTGCAGAGTGGTGATGTTCCACCGCCAGAGATTCAGAAGGTGCCAGTAGCTCGAGATTTTCTAGATCTGTTTCCAGAAGAGTTACTGGGTTTGCCTCCATAAAAGGAGTTTGAATTTAGTATTGAGCTAGCACCAGGGACTACACCAATATCCAAGGCCCCTTATCGAATGGCCCCAGCAGAGCTTCAAGAATTAAAGAAGCCACTCCAAGAGCTTTTGGACAGAGGCTTTAGCAGACCGAGTCATTCTCCCTGGGGAGCTCCAATTTTGTTTGTGAAGAAGAAAGATGGGTCACTACGGATGTGTATCGATTATAGAGAGTTGAATAAAGTGACAGTGAAGAATAAGTACCCGCTACCTCGCATTAATTGATGATTTGTTTGATCAGTTAAAAGGAGCCGCAGTGTTCTCTAAAATTGATTTGAGGTCAGGGTACCATCAGGTAAGAGTGGCTGAGCAAGATGTGGCTAAGACTGCATTTCGTACAAGGTATGGGCATTATGAGTTTGTAGTGATGACGTTTGGTTTGACTAATGCCCCAGCAGTTTTTATGGACTTGATGAACCGGGTATTCCATGATTATTTGGATCAGTTTATAGTGGTTTTCATTGATGATATCCTAGTTTATTCTAAGTCGAGGGAAGAGCATGAGGAACATTTGAGGATAGTGTTACAACGATTGAGAGAAAGAAAGTTGTATGCTAAATTTTCTAAGTGTGAGTTTTAGCTTGATCAGTTGATATTTCTGAGCCAGACTATGTCTAAGGAAGGGATTTCAGTGGATCCGAGTAAAGTGCAGGCCATCCTTGAATGGTAGAGGCCAAGGACAGTGAAAGAAGTCAGGAGTTTCTTAGTCCTAGCAGGTTACTACCAGCGAATTGTAGCAGGGTTTGCCCAGTTGGCTAAACCATTGACAGCTCTTGCCAAACAGAGAACTCCTTTTGTATGGTCAGAAGCATGTGAGGAGAGCTTTCAGGAGTTAAAGAAGAGATTAACGACAGCTCCCGTGTTAGTGTTACCACAGGAGGGTGTAGATTATGATATTTATACAGATGCCTCATTGCAAAGACTTGGTGCTGTGTTAATGCAGTTAGGTAGGGTGATAGCAGATGCCTCTCAGTAATTGAAAGAGTGTGAGACAAGATACCCTACGCATGATTTAGAGTTGGCAGCCGTAGTCTCCACACTAAAGATTTGGAGGCATTACCTTTATGGTGCTAAAGGCAATATCTACACTGATCATAAGAGTTTAAAGTATTTCTTCACTCAGAAGGAGTTGAATATGAGACAGAGAAGGTGGTTAGAGCTGGTTAAGGATTATGAATGTGAGATAAAGTACCAACTGGGGAAAGCCAATGTAGTAGCCGATGCCTTGAGTAGAAAAGCTTATTTGTCCCTGCTCACTAAGCAGAAAGAATTGGTAGAAGAATTGTGTAGAGAACAGATTGAAGTGGATCCAAGAAGAATTGTTAGGTTAGAGGTTCAGTCTACTTTACTGGAGGAAGTCTGAGATAAGCAGGTGGCCAATGAGTGATGTCAGAGAATAGTTCAGCAAGTGCATGAGGGCAAGACAATAGAGTTTCAAGTAATAGATGGTGTCCTCTATTTCAGGAATCGGTTGTGTATCCCTCAGAATGATGAGTTGAGGAAGAGACTACTTAAAGAGGCTCATGATACACCGTACACTACTCATCTTGGAGCAACCAAAATATATCAAGATGTAAAGAAAAGCTATTGGTGGCTAGGTATGAAGAGAGATATTGCAGACTTTGTAGCTAAATGTCTGGTTTGTCAACAGGTGAAAGCAGAACACCAATGGCCGTTAGGGTTGCTTCAGCCACTGAGTATTCCCAAGTGGAAATGGGAAAGTATTTCGATGGATTTTATCACAGGTCTCCCCAGAGTACAGAGATGGTATAATGCTATATAGGTGATTGTGGACAGGTTAACCAAGTCAGCCCATTTCCTTCCAGTAAAGGAGAGCACCACTACAGATCAGTTGGCTCAGATTTATATTAAGGAGATAGTCAGGTTGCATGGTGTGCCTAAGACAATAGTGTCAGATAGAGATTCCAGGTTTGTTTCAGCTTTCTGGATGAGTTTACAGAAGAATTTGGGTACCCGTTTAGCTTTCAGTACTGCCTATCATCCTCAGACGGATGGCCAAAAAGAGAGAACAAATCAGGTGCTTGAGGATATGTTGAGAACTTGCTGTATGGATTATAAAGTATCCTGGCATGAGATGTTACCCTTAGTGGAGTTTGCCTACAGCAACAGTTATCAGTCTACAATTAAGATGGTGCCTTACGAGGCCTTGTATGGTAGACGATGTAGGTCTTCACTACATTGGGATGAGATCGGTGAAAGGGATGAGTTGAGTACTGCTCTTGGGCCAAAGGTGACTCAGAAAATGATAGAGGATGTAAGGTCAATCAGAAACAGAATGAAGCAAGCCCAAGATTGATAGAAGAGTTATGCCGATTTGAAGAGGAAAGAAATTGAGTTCCAAGTGGGCGATAAAGTGTTTCTGAAAGTTTCCCCCTACAAGCGAGTAATGCACTTCGGAAGCAAAGAGAAGTTAGCTCCGAGATATATAGGTCCATTTGAAGTATTGCAACGAGTAGGAAATGTGGCCTACAGATTGGCACTACCATCTAGTATGGACAAGGTGCATGATGTGTTCCTTGTCTTGATGCTTCAGAAGTACGTAAGTGACCCCTCCCATATCTTGAAAGTAGATGATGTTGACTTAGAAAAGAACCTTGTGTATGAGGAGCATCCAGTACAGATTTTGGACTGAAAGATTAAAAAGCTCCGAAATAAGAGCATTCCATTAGTAAAGGTCCTTTGGCGAAATCACAAGGTCGAAGAGGCCACATGGGAGGTAGAGCAAGATATGCAGAATCGTTACCCGGAGTTGTTTGTGTGAATTTCGGGGACGAAATTCTTTTAAGGGGGGAGAATTGTAACGCCCACAATTCTCCCCCCCTTAAAAGAAAAACAAGAAAGAAAAGAAAAGCTTGGGCAAGCAAGACAAGAAAGAAAGAAAATAATAAAAAGAAAAGAAAATAGAAAGAAGAAAGACAATGCATTTTTATGCATTATTGCATATACATTTCATTCATGCATATTACCATGAATTTCATCATGGTTAGAAAGAATAGAAAGATTGAAAAGAATAGAAAAAAAGAAGAAGAGAATTAAGTAAGGAAAGAACCAAAGAAGGAGAAGAGTTAAGGGATTTACTTACTCAGCATTTTTATACTCACCCCGTTGTTTTTCCATGTTTTTGCAGGAAATAGGTGAGTAGCGGTCGGAAGGGAGTCGTAAAGCGGAGAGAATTGGCATTACGGTCCACCACTACTAAGTTTTTGTACTTGTTTTTTTAGTATATGTAAAGAATTATATTTTATAAGTAAAGAAAAAATTTGGGCCCAACTATCTTCATATGTTAATTATGTATGTTTTCATTGTATACGTTATAAAGTATACTAGTAGAAAGAAGTCATTACATTTTTGGTACCAGAGCAAAGATTTTGGGATTTGACAGTGTGCCATTCTCACCGCCACGATGTTCTGTAGCCGACCGTTGTAAGTTAAATTTTCTTTCCTTACTTTAAGTGTTGCATGTGGTTGTTTTGTAGATGAGACGTAAAACCCGAGCAAGTAGTAAGAAAGCAGTGAGTACAGGGGAACCTTCTAACCCACCAGAACCTACTCCCCTTACCCTTGATGAAGCTAGAATTCGGGGGATTGTACAGCAAGTCTTAGGAGAAAGACAAGGGAGAGTTGAACCAGAAAGAATTGAAACCCCCGTTCAAATACCGCCTACTAGAGAAGAAAGAGAAAGGCCGGTACCCCTGCCAGTACAGACTCGGATTGAAACAATTTATGGGCTTCCAAGTCAACATCAACCGTCAGAATTTAAAGGTACAACAGACCCTTTAGTGGAAGAAGAATAGTTTAGGTCTGTTGAGCGTACGATGGCATTGTTTCTTATGACGGACAGGGAGAAGATCCAGTATGCCAGTTTCTTGTTTCAGGGTGATGCCCGAATTTGGTGGGAATTGATGGAAGACACTCATGATGTTTCAGTGATGACCTGGGGCGAGTTTAGAAGATTGTTTGCTGCCGAGTATAGAATAGTGGATTGGGTACATGAGAAGATACAAGAGTTTATTAATTTGAAGCAAGGGTCGAGTACAGTGAAAGAGTATTTTGTGAGGTTTAATTCCTTTGCAAGATTTGCACCCGAAATAGTCAGTACCCTAGAACTGAGAAGAGATAAGTTTGTCCATGGTTGAAGCCAGAGATAGCTCAGGATGTAATGATAGGAGCTGAGCCCCTCAAACCTATAGTGAAGCTTTAGAGAGCGCTTTACGTGCAGAGATTTTTGTAAACAAGCTCACCCCAATGAGACCAAGTGACCCATCTCCCACCCCGCAGAGAGAAAGATTTGAGAGTGCAAGAAATAGAGAAGTGAAGAATAAGAAGAAGTTTCAACCGAAGAAGAACGGGAAAGATTGGCAGAATAAATGGGCGAGAATAGTGAAGTTTCCCCCATGTCTTAAATGTGGGAAGACCCATCCAGGAGAGTGTTTGAGAGAGTTGGGCCGTAATGTGTGTTATCGATGCTGGCAATCAGGGCATCTAATGAAAGATTGTAAAGCTCCTCTTCCACCTGTAGCATAGAATTCCAGAGGCACTAATGCCAGAGTGTTTACAGTAGCACAATGTGAAGCAAAGGCTAGTCCATCAGCTGTTACTGGTCAGTTATTATTTCATGCAGTTCCTCTTTATGCTTTAATTGATTCTGGAGCCACTCATTCATTTATATCTTATGGGATGATAGAAAGATTAGGTTTGAAATCTATTAGAGTGAGTCGACTCATTAAGATAGAGTTACCTAAATGGGTTAGTGTTGTGACCCATGAGATGCTATCAGGAGAGTCTGTGGTGATCCATGGTCGAGAGTTAGCAGTTGATTTAATAGTGTTTGAAATGCCTGACTTTGATGTGATTTTGGGTATGGATTTCCTAGGGAGGTATTGAGTAGAAATTGACTGTCGGAAGAAG
Source organism: Pistacia vera (assembly GCF_008641045.1). Classification (NCBI taxonomy): domain Eukaryota; kingdom Viridiplantae; phylum Streptophyta; class Magnoliopsida; order Sapindales; family Anacardiaceae; genus Pistacia; species Pistacia vera. The sequence continues at coordinate 383,124 of NW_022196258.1, read as the reverse complement.
AAAGCGAGATTTAATCTTGATAGTGGAGATAAATTTAGTTTTGGAGAGGGCCATCAGTTGAGTATGTTGATTAGTAGCATGAAGGCTAGAAAGATGCTAAGAAAAATGTGTTCTGGGTATATAGCCCATGTGGTACAAAGTAGAAATGTCCCACAACCAGAATTGCAGAGTATGCCAGTAGTCCGAGAATTTGTAGATGTATTTCTAGAAGACTTACCGGGTTTGCCTCCAGAAAGAGAAGTTGAGTTTAGTATTGAACTGGCACTAGGGACAACACCGATTTCTAAAGCCCCTTACCAAATGGCCCTAGCTGAACTCCAGGAATTGAAGAAGCAACTCCAAGAGCTCCTAGATAAAGGTTTTATCCGACCAAGTCATTCTCCCTGGGGAGCTCCAATCTTGTTTGTAAAGAAGAAAGATGGGTCATTACGGATGTGTATTGATTACAGAGAGTTGAATAAAGTGACAGTGAAGAATAAATACCTGTTACCTCGGATATATGACCTTTTTGATCAATTAAAGGGTGTAGCAGTATTTTCCAAGATTGATCTGAGGTCAGGTTATGATCAGGTAAAAGTGGTAGAAGAAGATATAGCTAAGACTGCCTTCCGAACAAGATATGGGCATTATGAATTTGTGGTGATGCCTTTTGGGTTAACTAATGCTCCAGCAGTCTTTATAGACTTAATGAACTGGGTGTTCCATGATTTTCTAGATCAGTTTATAGTGGTGTTTATTGATGACATCCTGATTTATTCGAAGTCAAGAGAAGAGCATGAGGAACACTTAAGATTTGTGCTATAGCGATTGAGAGAAAATAAGTTGTATCCCAAGTTTTCTAAATGTGAGTTCTGGCTTGATCAGGTGGTATTTCTGGGCCATATAGTTTCTAGCGAGGGAATTTTAGTGGATCCTACTAAAGTAAAGGCAATCCTAGAATGGCAAAGGCCAAAGATAGTAAAAGAAGTGAGAAGTTTCTTGGGACTAGCTGGTTACTACCACCGATTTGTGGCAGGGTTTTCCCAGTTGGCTAAGCCATTGACAACTTTTACCAAATAGAGAGTTCCTTTTATATGGTCAGTTGCCTGTGAAGAGAGTTTTCAAGAGTTGAAGAAAAGATTAACGACAACTCCAGTGTTAGTGTTACCATAGGAGGGTGTAGATTATGACATTTATACAGATGCCTCACTGCAGGGACTTGGTGCCGTATTGATGCAGTTAGGTAGGGTTATAGCTTATGCTTCTCGTCAATTGAAAGAGTACGAAACAAGATATCCTACACATAATTTAGAATTGGCAGCAGTAGTCTTTGCCTTGAAGATTTGGAGGCATTACCTTTATGGTGCCAAGAGTAATATCTACACCGACCATAAGAGTTTAAAGTATTTCTTTACTCAGAAGGAGTTAAATATGAGACAGAGAAGATGGCTAGAGCTGGTTAAAGATTATGAGTATGAGATTAAGTGTCAACCGGGGATAGCTAATATGGTAGCCGATGCTTTGAGCAAAAAAGCTTATTTGTCCCAACTCACAAGACTGAAAGAGTTAATAGAAGAGTTGTGTAAAGAGCAGATTGAGGTCATACCAGGAAGGATTGCCAGGTTAGAGGTTTGGTCTACCTTACTAGAAGAAATTAAAGAAAAGCAAGTAACCGATGAGTGGTGTTAGAAAATAGTTCAGCAAGTGCATGAGGGCAAGACATCAGAGTTTCAGTTGTTGGATGATGTCCTCCGGTTTAGGAGTCGGTTGTGTATTCCTCACAATGATGAGTTGAGAAAGAGAATCCTTATAGAGGCTCATGACACACCATACATTGTTCATCCTGGAGCAACCAAGATGTATCAAGATTTAAAGAAAGGCTATTGGTGGCCAGGTATGAAGAAAGATATTGCAGAGTTTGTAGCTAAATGCCGGGTTTGTCAGCAAGTGAAAGTAGAACACCAAAGGCCATCAGGGTTGCTTCAGCCACTTAGTATTCCAGAATGGAAATGGGAGAGTATCTCGATGGATTTTATTACAGGTCTCCCTAGAGTGCAGAAAGGATACAATGCTATATGGGTGATTGTAGACAGATTGACTAAATCAGCTCATTTTCCTCCAGTAAAGGAAAGTACCACTGTGGATCAATTGGCCTGGATATATATTAAAGAGATAGTGAGACTTCATGGTGTACCCAAGACAATAGTATCAGACAGAGATTCCAGATTTGTCTCAGCTTTCTGGGTGAGTTTACAGAGGAACTTGGGTACCAGGTTGGCTTTTAGTACTGCTTATCATCCTCAAACAAATGGCCAGACAGAGAGAACAAATCAAGTGCTTGAGGATATGTTGAGGGCATGTTGTATGGATTATAAAGTATCCTGGCATGAGATGTTACCCTTGGTGGAGTTTGCTTATAATAATAGCTACCAGTCTACAATTAAGATGGCTCCTTATGAGGCTTTGTATGGTAGACGGTGTAGATCTCCACTGCATTGGGATGAGATGGGCGAGAGAGATGAGTTGTATAGCTCTTGGGCCAGAAATGACTCAGAAAAGGATAGAAGATGTAAAGCTGATCAGAAGCCGAATGAAACAACCCCAAGATAGGCAAAAAAGTTATACTGATCTGAAAAGAAAAGAAGTTGAGTTTGAAGTGGGTAACAAAGTTTTCCTGAAAGTTTCCCCCTTCAAACGGGTGATGCGTTTCGGTAATAAAGGAAAGTTAGCACCAAGATTCATTAGTCCATTTGAGGTGTTACAGCGAGTAGGAAAAGTGGCCAACAGATTAGCATTACCACCCAGTATGGACAAAGTTCACAATTTATTTCATGTCTCGATGCTTCGGAAGTATGTAAGTGATCCTTCCCATATTCTGAGCATAGAGGACGTAGACTTGGAAGAGAATCTTGTGTATGAGGAGCATCCAGTGCAGATTTTGGACAGAAAAATTAAAGACTCCGGAACAAGTGTATCCCTTTAGTGAAAGTCCTCTGGAGAAATCATAAAGTTGAAGAAGCTACAGGGGAGACAGAGCAAGGCATGCAGAACCGTTACCCAGAGTTGTTTCTTTGAATTTCGGGGAAGAAATTCTTTTAGGGGGGGGGGGGGGATAATTGTAATGCCCACACGGAGGTATGTAATTTAAATTGTGTTTTATAGCCCTTAGTTCATTTTTGTTAGAATTATTTTAAAAGAATATGAAGAGATAGCCTTAAACTTGCATTAAGGGTAAAATAGTCTTTTCGCTCAAAATTAGTTGAAATTGTGGGGAGTGAAAAGAGATAGAATTTCATAGAGAATACAATAAAAATGAGGGCATTATGGTAATTGACTAAGGGACAAAGATGGAATTTTTAAGAAAGAGTAAGGGCAAAATGGGAAAGCGTGGTTATAAATAAAATGTTAAGGGTTTGAGACCCTTATTTCTCTCATTCCACCACCACTCTCCTTCTCTATTTTCTCTCAATTTTTCACTCAATTCTCCAAGGATTTTGAAGGCTTTTGAGTGGATTTTAATAAGGTTTTGATCCTAGGCAACAAGAGGTAAGAATTTTTGCTCTTTATCTATGATTTATTTGTGTAAAAGTTAAGTTCTTATGAAGTTTATGCTTAGGGTTAAGAGAAGGTTTCAATCCAACAAGAGTAGAGAGCTTAGTAGAGATTACTCAAGTATAAGGTAAGTAAATTCCACTCAAAATCCAACTTAAATTAAAGTTTAAGAAATCAAGTGAGTAGAGATTTCTTTTAAGCATGCATATGTTAAGATTATTGAGAAATTGAGATGAGATTGATGATTATTTATGTTTGTTGTTGGATATATTTGTGTATGAGGAGTGTATGTGATGGTATGTTGATGGGTTGAAATTGGAAGAATTGGAGAAAACTTTTGGGAGTGTTTTTGCCGTGTAGGTATGGTGATGATGCAAGAGAGTTTTTCTCTCAATTTGGATGGTTTAAAAAACAAATAGAATGATAATTAAATTAGGGTTTGTATATGCATATTTATTGTTTGATGAAATGCCTAAGAGAAGTATGAGTATGAGCAGAAACTTTAATTTGATGCAACATTGCATATTTGCATTTCATGAGTGCATTTAAGTAAGAATTTTAAGCATGAGCCATCCATATGCATATATTTGTATATGTGTAATGATTTAAGAAAGAATGAAGAATTTTTAGAATAAAAAACTTTAAGAGTAAAGAGAAAGAGAAATAGAAAGAAAGAATAAGCATTAAAGAATTAAAGAAAGAAAAAAAAAAGGGCAAAGAAGAGAAAAGAATAGGTTGCTGTGATGGGGAACTGTGAGTGTTAAGAAGAAATTCCCACATACATGTCAGCTTAATTGAGTGGAATAAGAAGAAGAAGAATTGTACGACCCGTAAGAGTGTATATGGATGAGGGTTGTACCAAGAAGAATTTCCTACATGCACGCCACCTTAATTGAGTGGCCTAAGAAGAAAGAAGAATTTGTACGGTCCGCAAGAGTGCATGTAGATGAGGACTGTACTCATTCACTCACACGGCCAAGGTTTCAAATCCATGCATAAACCAAGTCTGATCGGCAAAGAATAAGAAAAGAAAGAAAAGAAAAAGAAAGAATAAGAATAAGACAGAATGAGAAGGCTTGAACAAGCAAAGAAAAGAAAAACAAGAAAGAAAAGAGAAGCTTGGGCAAGCAAGACAAGAAAGAAAGAAAAGAATAGAAAGAAAAGAAAAGAAAATGGAAATAGACAGAAGAAAGACAATGCATTTCTATGCATTATTGCATATGCATTTCATTCATGCATATTACCATGAATTTCATCATGGTTAGAAAGAATAGAATTAATAGAAAGAATAGAAAGAATGAAAAGAATAGAAAGAAAGAATGAAAAGAATTAAGTAAGGAAAGAACCAAAGAAGGAGAAGAGTTAAGGGATTTACTTACTGAGCATTTTTATGCTCACCCCGTTGTTTTTCCATGTTTTTGCAGGAAATAGGGGAGCAGCGGTCGGAAGGGAGTCGTCAAGCGGAAAGAATTGGTATTACTGTCCACCATTACTAAGTTTTTGTACTTGTTGTTTTAGTATATGTAAATAATTATATTTTATAAGATAAGAAAAAATTTGGGCCCAACTATCTTCATATGTTAATTATGTATGTTTTCATTGTATATGTTATAAAGTATACTAGTAGAAAGAAGTCATTACAGCCATCATCCAAATCAAATGGGAAGAGGATGAGGTGAATCGAATTAGGCATGCAACATATGATGACCGCCACTAGAAGTGGAGCGATAGATGACCAGAACCTCGACCTTATGAACCTCACTATCAACCCCCTGCTCACAATTCCAACAAAAGCAACAAGAAACCATATGACTGTCAGTCGGCTTGTCCCACAAATAAATCCTCCAGCTCTACTCCATTCAATGTTTATATTATAACCTCAACATAGAGCTGGCCCAAGTGGTAGCAATCATGAAAAGGATGGGACCGACTGTGAAGTGGTCAGCTAAGCTTAACCTTGAGATCAAAAGAGACACCTTCAAGTGGTGTGAGTTCCATAGCGACCATGGCCATAACACCACTGACTGCATTGCCCTAAGGTTAGAGGTGACAACTTTATTGAAGAGAAGACACCTCTAAGAGTTATTGATAAACAAGGGAAAAAATACATTCAGCTAGAGAAATAACAAAGAGTTGTCTCCTCCGCCTTGGGAACCGACGCTGAGGGGTTACTATGCCATTATCTTCGATGGTTCAGAAGTTAGTGGGGTAAGTTATTCTTCAACCGAAAGAAATGCCTAAGCAAGCCATCACCCTGAAGCCTATTCTCCTCATCTACCTTCTTTAGCACAAACCAAGTAGGTAATCCAGTTTGAGGATGACAAGCCAATCACACTAATCACCCCACACCATGATGCTCTGGTCATCTTCTTTCAAATTGCCAACATCCTCGTCAAAAGAGTGTTCGTGGATGGAGGCTCCTTAGCCAACATCCTTTCCCTAGAAGCCGTGAAAGTAGTGGGATTGAATGAGTCAAACATCAACAAGTGCCCAACCGTCCTAATCGGGTTTAGCTTGGAGTAGAAGTACACAATAGTGAAATTGCCCTCCTTGTCTATGCCAATGGGGTGAATAGCTAGACCATTTCCTAGTCCTTAACTACCCCTCTCCCTACAATTTCATCTTGGGTCGACCTTGGATCCATGACACATGAGCCGTCCTATCTATTATCTACCAAACCATCAAGTTTCCCACCAAATGGGGAGTGAGAAAGATCAAAGGTGACCCCAAGGCCTTGAGAGACTGCTACAAGAATGCCTTCAAGGGCAGAAGTCATGCATTATAGCAACTACAAAACTACTCGACTCTTTCGACCGAGCCAGATCAACCTTCAATGGAAAAGTTGGATGAAATCTAAATACATCAGGATCATCCCAGCCGAAAGACCCAAATCAACTTTCATTTAAGGCTAGAGATAAGAAAACGACTCATAGACTTCTTGAAGCAAAACCACGGCTACTTCGCATGGTCCCATGCAGACATGACAGGGATCAACCTTAAGGCCATCATCCACCACTTTCATGTAGACCTTGATCACCCCCCAGTAAAGTAGAAGCAAAGGAAGTTTGCCCCAAAACATAACCGAATAATCAATAAGAAGTTTGACAAGTTATTGAGTAATGGGTTGATCTGAGAGGTACACTATCCCGACTAGCTCGCCAACATGGTCGTTGTCAGAAAGAAGAATGGCAAGTGGTGTGTCTACAAAAACTTCACAGACCTGAACAAGGCATGCCTGAAAGACTCATTCCCACTCCCTCACATTAACATGTTAGTCGATGCTGTAACCGATCATGAACTACTTAGCTTTATGGATGCCTTCTCAGAATATAATCAAATCCTCATGCATCTGGACGACCAAGAAAAGAGAGCCTTTATCATTGAGAAGGGCATCTACTGCTACAAGGTGATGTCATTTGGCCTCAAGAACACTGGGTCCACATACTAGCAATTGGTAAACAAGATATTCGCTAAACATTTAGGGGATACTATGGAAGTGTACATCGACTATGTTGGAGTAGGTGCCCTAGAGCCAATCAATTATTGTGGAATTGACTCTTTGTAATAATGTTCATTAATCAATAAAAGACAATTTTATTCTATATCGCGTAAATCATTATTATTGCAATATGTATACTTTGCTGAATTCGAATCTATCGGGTGGCCATGATGCCTTGCTAGGGGCCAATCTTGGTCTGTGTATTAGTGAGACGATTAATTGGTGTTAATCACGATACTATACACTGCCGGTATGATGAGGAGCCTATGGGTCACACACATAGAAGATAATTTAAGATCCAAGAAGAAAGAAGGGTGTTTTCGTCTTTTAAGGCGAAAGGGTATTTTGGTAATTTCACAGTGCAATTAAATTTGCTGAGGTCGTAACCTTTATTTAATTTATTAGAAAAATTAAATAAGTGAAATTACATTTAAATATGTGTTCGCACATATTTAAATATATTATCATTATTGTTAAATGTTAATATATATTTAAATATATATTAATTGATTTTAATTGAGATAATGATGGAAAAAAATAAAAACATTAAATTAGGAGTGTTTGGCAACATGGGGCGTTTGGGTTAGAGCCCAAGCCTATTCCATATGGGATTAGGGCAAATTGATGTACTATAAAAAGAAAAATGTGTTAATTAAATGTGACAGAATTTTTCTTTGAAATGAAAACACAGCAGCCCCTTTTGAAATACACTCCCACGGCAGAAACACTTTTGCCTAAAATCAATTTCAATTGATTTGCTTTCTTCTTAATCTTGAAGCCAAAAAGGATCTAGGAAATCCCTCTTTGGTTCTTTTGATATTGTCTTCGTGTGGACTACGTGGGTTCGATCCTACACTTGGATCGGTAGCAAAACATTCATTGACAAATTTGGAGGAGCCTCCAACGTGCTTTTGTTTTTCTTTAAACTCAGATTTATTTTTCTGCAGATTTTATTTAATATGAATTGTAAAATTATACCCTTGATCTTGGCTCATGTAAACGATCCCTGAATTATTTGTTTTGTTTCTGCTGCGTATATGGGACCGTTTACTAACAGACGACATGCTCGTCAAGTCTCGGATGGCTGAACAACACCTTGATCACCTCAATCAAGCCTTTAGTGTCCTTCAAAAGTATAACATAAAGCTCAACTCTGCTAAGTGTTTATTTGGGGTCTCATCCGGTAAGTTTTTGGGGTATATGGTGACTCAGAGCAGGATAGAGGCTAACCCTGACTAGATTTGAGCTGTCCTAAACATACCTTTACCTATATGCATCAAGGAAATCCAATGTCTCATTGGGCGAGTGCTAGCCTTGAGCCGATTCATCTCTTGGTCAACTAAAAAATGCCAACACTTCGTCGCCACACTCATAAAGTCCAAGAAGTTTGACTAGAACCCAGCCTGTGAAGAAGCCCTACAATAGTTGAAGAGGTACTTGACAACTTCCCCATTACTCTCCAAACCTCTAACCGGAGAGAAACTTTACACCTACTTAGCAGTCTCAAAGACAACCATCTCAGCGGTACTAGTTTAAGAGGACAATGGGAAACAATTGCCGGTTTACTATGTTAACAAGTCACTTCTTGATGTTGAAACTCAGTACAGCTAATTGCAGAAGTTGGCACTCACACTCATCCATGCATCTCGAAAGCTTCTCCCTTACTTCAAGTGCCACTCTATAGTCGTGTTTACCACTGTCCCGCTAAAAAAGATCCTTCACAAGCCAGAAGTCTCGGGTCAGCTCACTCAATGGACATTTGAATTGAGTGAGTTCAATATCTCCTTCCAACCATGCACCGCCATTTAGTCTCAAGTGTTAGTAAACTTCATTGTAGATTTCATTCCTAACACTTCCGTTCAGGCAGAGAGAGAGTTATTATGCATGAACAACATGATATCTTCAAAGTGGACTCTCTCGGTGGATGGGTCAAGCAATGCGAATGGAAGTAGGTTGGGCATAGTATTGATTACTCTAGAGGGAGACATCATCCAACGAGCCATTCGGTATGGGTTCAAGTGCATAAACAACAAAGCCGAATATGAAACTCCGATAGCTGGTCTCTTACTCACCAAAGAGATAAGGGTGACAAAGTTAGAAGTCAAATTTGACTCTCAACTTGTGATCAACCGACTATAAGGCACTTACTAGGCTTGAGACTCAAAGATGACAACTTACCTAAACCTAGTCAAAGAGCTCCAGTCGGTCTTCGAGGAAGTCACTATCACCCAAGTCCCATGGACTAAAAACACCCATGTAAATGCACTCGCCAACCTTGGCTCGGTCCTTCAAGGATCCTCTGAGGCATTCATCCCACTCATGTTCCTCCAATGGCCAGTCGACTGAAAAGAACCCCAGATTAATGACTCACTCACCCCTCAAGAGCCCTCCGAGATTATGGATATTGAGCTAGCTGACTCATGGATGACCCCCATCCTTAGATACTTAAAAAAAGATGAGTTCCTAGGCAACAAGAATGAAGCATGCCTACTAAGAGCCAAGACAACCAGATTCATCATCTATCGGGCCAGCTCCTAAAGAAATCCTTCTCTGACCCTTACCTCAAGTGCATCACTCCAGAATAACCCAAGTATGTTCTTGCCAAACTTCATGAAGACAAGTGTAGGAATCATGCAGTGGGACGTAGCCATGTCCACTGAGTGATCATTGCTGGCTATTACTGGCCTACCATGCACTCTGACTTAGCTTCATATGTAGAGAAGTGCTATAGTTGCCAAAGGTTTGCCCATGTCTGGCACCTCCCCCCAGAATGACTCAAATTTATTCTCACACCTTGGCCATTCATGAAGTGGGGGATAATTATAGTTGGCAAACTCCCAACTGCACCCTGCAACGAGTCTACATGCTGGCAATTACTAGTTACTTCACCAAGTGGATTGAAGTTGAAGCATTCATCCAAGTCACAGATCGACAGGTAAAGCCCTTCGTATGGAAGAATGTAATATGTAAGTTTGGTATACCGAAGGAAATAGTCACCGAAAATGAGTCTCAGTTCATCAACTCAGGCTTTAGAGACTTCTATGACATGTGGGGAATCAAGCTCAGCTTCTCAACCCCCCGCAACCTTAGTCAAACGGCCAGGCTGAGTCCTCCAACAAGACTATCATGCAGATTCTAAAGAAGTGCCTTTAAAAAGTAAAGGGTGTATGGGCAAACGAACTACTAAGAGTCTTATGGTCTTATCGAACCTGTTAGTGTATACCCTAGGAACCAATCGTGTTGTCAATTTCAGGGCATTATATCTTGTAAATTCTCTTTTGAGAATGGAAGAAAGAGTTCTAATTTCACATGTTGTTTACTGCTTAATTTATACTATTTATAATGCATGTGAAATGTCTGGATGATATGAATATTTAAAAGATCAAATCATCGAAGCATTCCCTATGTAAGTAATGTTAATTGGGTAATAACATTGCATAGTAGGCATGCTGAATGCCTCTATTGAATATCATGTGATGGTATTAGTGTGGGTGATTATAAGAGTTATGTCACTAAGGCATTGGCATGGACAAACAGTTAGTGGACTATTTATCAAATATGAACGATTACGATGAATCACGTGGACATTTAGAATGTGGCCAATGATATATCGTAGGATCATACTAGTATACCATTAATCCTTAGACCCGAGACATCATGGTTGGACTCGACATAGGACGCATATGATTCATATGGTATATATACACAAGAATAGTCATGTTTTGTGTAAGAAGCCGGTTTGGTCATATGTTATTCATGTGCAAGGACAAGTGATGGTCAAGATGGGATCCATTGACTCAAAATAGTTTGGTCCCGAGTTCCCAAACGAATGTCAATAAACATTGGAAAAATGAAATCTCTAGCCAAGGTACAAAATAGTTATATGAAAAGGAGTTTCATGATGACACATTCTATTGTATTGATTGACAATTCGGATAAAGATTAAGTTAAGGGTTTTGACACACCATGAACCTATACTTAATCGGGATTAGACGATGGAGAGATTTTATTACATAAAACGTACGATCGGGGAAAAAAGGTTTATTGGAGTTTAACTTCATTGTGGCTTAGGGGTTATGAAGCATTGCTAGATGCCTACCATGATCGGTGGGAGTTTTGATCATAAAGAGTTATGACGAAACACATCAAATTGTGATATTGGGCCCACAGCTAGGTTACAGTGAACCTAAGTGGTCACACCTAAAAACCAAGTATGAGAAGAGAGAGTAATACATATCGTTAAAGGTTAACAATATTCAGATGTAAACGTGTGCATCCGAATTTATGTGTTGGTGAGAAATTATTACTCATGGGAAGCTAGCACTTACCAAGGGTAATAAGGTAATTTGGTTATTATTGGATTAAATTCAAGCCTTGATTATAAATTTGTTTAAATCAAGGATTTAATATTAAGGAGTTAATATTAAATTGAAATTGTTTCAAGGACTTAGGATCAATAACGGTTTAATATTAAGAGTTAATATTAAATTGAAATTAGTTCAAAGACTTGAAAATAACATTGAATTTGTATTATGTGTTAATATAAGATTCATATTAATTCAAGGACTTGAGAACAATTTTAAAATGGTCCTTGTATATAAATAAGTGATATTTCCCAAATTTAATCTAAGTTTTCATTTTGATTGAAAATCTCTCTCTTGAATCTCATGGTCGGCTCTCTTTTCTTCATCTTGGGTGGACTTTACTTTGAGGATTTTCATCAAATTTGTTGAAGATCTTGAACTCCTTTTTGAAGTTACAAAAGTTGTAAAGCATAAAAGGTAACAATTCTACCCTTTTAGTTTCAATAACATGTCATATGGCCTTATACCGTGTTTTACACCAATTTTACCCTTTCCAAGCATGAATTCTTACAAATGGTATCAAAGCCATGTTACATCCATGCTTATATGTTCAATTTTTGGTGAAAAATTGAATCAAAGTTTTTGAAGAACAATAAGGGTAAAATCGGCATTTTGTTTTTTGCAAATATGTGTTATGGTGTATTTTTTATGCAAATGATCATGTATATGTGATGTTCATGGCAGATAACATGTATATATATGAAGTTTTATGTTTTTGAAACAAAGAATTTCATGTTAGGGTTTGGTTATGTACATGTATGATGAGTTGTTGCATTATAGACGCAATTTCATGACCTTAGATAATTGTTGTTCTTGGTTGTTACATGTATGTGCTAGATCCACAATTTGATGCAAAGAATTTGATAATCATAGCACGGTTTGAATTCGACATACACTTGATGTGTGCATCAACTTTATTGAATGCAAGATTCATGGATATCATATTTGATATCATGGATAATTGATGCATGAAAATGAATTGTGTTGTGAATATAATTTTAATGATGAAATTATGCATTTTGGCCATGATTTTCATGTTGAATAAGGCATGTTTTAATAGTGATTAGTGCATGTCTTAGTGGTGATTCATGCATGAATTGTTTGTGTAGAAAACATGATTAATGGAGATTAGTGTATATGTTTTCTATGTGGATTATCCTTGAAATTCGTGTGACAATTGAATGCATGGATGATCCATACCTATTGCAAAATTCGGCAATATTTGATGTTGATAAAATAATGCATGAATGGTGTTAAGGTGATGGCATGTTGATTAAGTTGATTAATATGAATGACGTGTAATTAGAGACATGAATTAGGATAAGGAGATTTATTAACTCAACCATGGTTGATGGGTGGTTAATGCCTTTAATCATTTCATTTAATTTGATTAACAAATGAGATTAAAGTGCAGTAAATGTTAGGGTGGTGAAATGTTCACTAATGACCTTTTAGTTAATTATGACATATTTATATGTAATTGTTGCATAAGTCATTGAATTCATATATATTGCAACAAGCATAAAAGATAATTTGCCTTAAAAAGTTAAGGGTAAAATTGTTTTTGTGCTAAAAACATGGAAAGGTAGTGTAAACATAATTTAATTGTCAATTATGTCTTTGATAAGATTAATTGGATTAATAATTAATGTATATTAATATGCCATGTGATAAGATAAGCATAAATTTACTCCACCAACTTTTCATTGCCAAATGTTGGTTGTATAATTGCTTATTTAATGCAAGTGTTACATTATCCCCTAAGGTTTAATAATTTTTTTAATTAATGATTATTAATGGGAAATCTATTAAATATAATTGATATATGGGATATATATTTGTTATGTTTGATAACATGTGATGCCGTATTGGAGCATGTAATATGATTGTATGATTTATGCATAGTAATTATGCCATCATTTATAGTGAAGTTTTAATATTTATATGAAGTGTTGAAACTTAATTTTATGGCATGCATTTAGTTTTAGGTTTGTAGTTTGGGGTTTATTTTTTATATTTAGTTGATACATATGGTGGATTTGTATAGGGTAGATATTAAAAGATTAACCTAAAACAAAACCTAATTTTTAAATCTTCTCTAATTAAAATATTAACTCTAAACCTTCCATTATGGGCCAATTAATTCTTTGGCATAAAAATTAGAGATCCCAAGATTTATATTATGTGAGGGATGCTAATTTTATGACATGGAATTAATTTTCTTAGTTCTTGGATAGAAATTTTCATTGTACCCAAGATTTCTATTATGTGAGTGTATACTGGAAATTCTATTTTAAGAAAGCATAATGGGTCAAATTTAAATAGTCTAAGGTACCAAGATTTCTATTATGTGAGGTATTCGAAACTAGAGGCAAGGAAATGAATCATAGCTTATATGGTGATATAAAAGGAAATAATCTCCTACTTATTGAATTTAATGGACCAAGATTTCTATTATGTGAGGTTTATTAAATTTGATAAGAATTTGATTCCCCACTAGAAATTTATTCCAACGAAATTTTCGAATAGTCATTTAGGGGAGTATGGGATTCGAATAAAATAGTGGGAGCTAATTATATTAGCATTAAAGGTTTAAATTTACAAGACATTGATAAAATGTTTTAATTTCTTACAGCCTCTTTATAATAGTTGTTGTGTAATATTTAGTTGAAAATGAGCAATAATCTTCTTTTGAGGATTTTAGATGACAACAAGTTGACCGAACCAAATTTCAAAGATTAGTTGAGAAACCTGAGAATTGTTCTCAACTTTGAAAAGGCGGCGTATGTTATGGAAGCACCCCTTCCATTCTCTATAGTTCCGAATGCCACATCGGAAGAGAGATAAACTTTCAATAAGGGGGAAGAAGATGTTTTTGCAGCTTCTTCAAGTAAGACTAAGAAGAAGCAATGGAAACCGAAAAAAGCTCTAAAAGTTAGACCGCATAAAAAGGGTTTCGAAAAGGGATGCAACCAAGGCTGAGAAGGCCAAAGATAAAGGGCAGGGCTTCCAATGCAAGAAAAAAAGGACATTCGAAGAGAATTCGTCCTCTATATCTCGAGAGCTTAAAGAAAGCTCGAATAGGTATGCTCCATTCTTATGTTATAGAATTTGAATTAAGTGTTAATTCAAATTATCATTCATGGATATTAGATTCAGCTACCACATCTCACATTTGTGTTTCATTATAGGCACTGCAGAATAGTTCTACATTGTCAAAAGATGAAATCATTCTAAAGATGACAAATGGAGCAAAAGTTGCAACCGAAACAATAGGGACTTGCCATTTGACATTGCCATCAGGACACATTTTGTATCTGTACATAATTTTGTTATTTGCCAAAGTGACCAGAAATATCATTTTTGTTTTATGTAAATCTGGTTACAAAATACAGTTTAATGTAAATGAGTATCTAATTTATTTTCAAAATAAATTAGTTGGCAAAGCTATTAATACAAATGGTTTGTATGTTAAAGAATTGAATGATCATAATATAATTAATACCATTACTAGTAAAATAACTCGAAATGAAATATATCTTAAATTACTTTGGCATTATCGATTAGGTCATTTAGGAGATAAAAGGATAATCAGGTTAGAAGCAAATGGCTTTTTAAGCCCATTGGTTTCAAAACACTATCTGACTTGTGAATCTTGTCTTCAAAGAAAAATGACCAAATCTCCCTTTAATAGTAAAGCAAAAAGATCCAAAGAATTGTTGGATTTAATACATTCAGATGTATGCTGACCATTTATTGAAATAACTCCAGAAGGTTTTCAATACTTCATTACCTTTACCAACGATTATTCTAGATACGGGTACATGTATTTGATAAAATACAAATCTATCATTTAAAAATTTCAAAGAGTTCAAGAATTAAGTAGAGAAACTAACCAAAAGGAATATTAATATTCTATGATCAGATCGTGGTGGTGAATACTTAAGCACGAAATTTCTAGATTTTTTTTTTTTAAATATAATGGTATAATATCCTAGTTGACTCCTTTGAATAACTACAACATAACAGTGTGTCAGAAAGGAGGAATTGTACTTTATTAGATATGGCACAGTCGATGATGATTTTCACGGACTTGCCAATGTCATTTAGGGGTTTGCCCTTGTTACCGTTGTGCACATTTTGAATAGGGCACCATCTAAATCTATCGAGAAGACACTATTGAGATTTGGTACGGTAAACTTCTTAGTCTCAAATATATGAGAATTTGGGGGTGTCCAACTTATGTCAAGATTGTCGAGACAGATAAGTTGGATGTAGATTTGAGAAAGGTCATTTTATTGGATATCCTAAAGACTGATTGGGATATTATTTTTACTTCTATCCTGATAAAAGAGTTTCGATCAGTAAAAACGCATATTTCCTTGAGAAAGAGTTCATATAAGAAGGAGGAGTAGGAAGAAAAATTGTGCTCTAGGAAGAGTTTGGGAAGCTTCAAACTGATAGTACTCAGATAGATGGTCCATTTCAAGAAATCCCAACACCTAAAATATCGGTCCTTGTTCATCAATCCTCTAGAGTATCTTGACCTTTGGAAAGATATGGATATCTTCATAAGGAGATTTTTTTGAATCTATCATGATTGGAGAAGTCAGTCACGAGGATGAAGCCATAACCGATGAAAAAGCGATATTAGATATCAATTATGGTAAATGGCTAGAAGCTATGAATTTTGGGATAATTCCATGCATGTTAATCAAGTATGGACTCTGGTTGATCCTTAGAAGGAATATTTCCTATTGGATGTAAGTGGGTCTTCAAGAGAAAGATTGGCGAAGATGGAAAGGTAGATACCTACAAAGCTGGACTAGTTATGAAAGGTTATACTCAGAAACAAGGGTTAGATTATGATGAAACTTTCTCACTAGTCGTTATGCTTAAATCAATCAGAATTATGCTAACCATGGCTACACACTATGATTATGAGATCTGACAAGTGGATGTCAAAACAACGTTCCTCAATGGATTCATTGAGGAAAATATCTACAGACAACAACCGTAGATTTTGTATCCAGTTCTGAAAGAAATAATGTGTGCAATTGATGCGTTTTTCCTACAACATGCAATATGTAGCAAGTATACTAATCGCACAAGTAATATAATAACGAGTGAGTATCATTCCCACGAGGATTGTTAGCTAAGGACTAAGTTTTCTACCGTTTTCAAGTTGGAGCAACCGAAATCTTTTGGATAATTGGGAGCAATTTAACCTATTACTAAAACAAATTTACTAAACTGCAAATTAACTAAGAATGCGAGATATAAAACACGGATAAAAATCAATTCAATTAAAACGGGTAGGGTTTTGAATTCATTTGGATTTTATGGGTTAAACCTAAAAATTACACTACATTCACATACATATGCATTGGTTGTAAACCGAACTCACTAAGGTGTTAAACATACCTTCTCAGGCTATGTTTCCTATTTTTCCTTTTTAACTTTCTGCCCCCAACAAATTGAAAGTTAATAATTTCAAACTCATTAAGCAAAAGAATCCTACAATGACTTCATTAATTCTTGAATCTATCTCTAGCATCCAATACTATAATGGTGATTACCTAAGAAGCCTAACATGATTCATTTCTCAATCTCATAATGTTCATCACAAAAAGCATTAAAACTCAGAGTAAACACACAATCAAAGCATAATCATATGAACATAACGTGATCAATAATTTAACCCATTAGAAATCCGAATTACAATCAAAACCCTAACCCAAGACGGGTTAGTTCATAGCTAAATTAACACTACAAATAATAAAAACGATAATAATCAAGTTCAACATAATACAAAGTAAGAGAGAGAACAAGAAATCTCCCCAAATGATGAATCCCTTGGTTCAAAATCCAATCTTCACCCTCAAATCGATCAATCTCTCGCTGCTAAAATAAAAAACACTCCAAAAGTTGCTAACCCTAATCCCTGGACGACCCTTGACAAAAAGGTTAAGTGTTTCTTTTATACCTCGCCCTAAATTTCTCAGAAAACCCCACACAAAGTAAAACTGTGCGTTTTACAAAACTGAAAATTACGACTGTCGCCGCGGCGAAGAAATAAGCAGACTTGTTCGTGTCTGGCGTACTTCACCGTGGCGAAGGACAAGTCTACGCTGAGGCGAAGCTTCTTGAAAAGTTCTAAAATTACAGAACTGCCACTCTGCTTGCATCTTCGATTCTCAGTGCTCTCTCTTTGGAACAAGCCTCATCGTGCTTTATCCTGCTTCAGAACTCTCCTAACTTCTGAGGTCTGCTAACTTCTGAGTCAAAAACATCCAATTTTGTCCTTATTTGCTCAAAATGTCCATTTTAACCTGAAACACAAAATATAAATAATTAAGCAACAATTCAGGTCAAAATGCACCAGAAAGTACCTGAAATCCAAAAAAAAAGTCTAATGAAAACTGTATAATCCACGGATTATCAAATACCCCCAAACTAAAGATATGCTCGTCCCCGAGCATACGGTACAAAACTAACGAAAACAAAAACAACAAAAAACAAAATAAAACACAAAACACACACAACAAAACTAGAAAGTGAACAAACCAACAAAACTCAACTCTACAAATGAATTGCCTAAAAATTGCGCAAATCTCAAAAGTTGTTGAAAAATTATTAAAAGGAAATGTTCAACACTCCAAGAAGTTATAAGCATTATTGACTGTCTTTCTCAATCGGTCCATCAAGTAGGTGATCCCCATTTCAATCCACATCCCAAATTCCCGGATTATTTTATGCAAAAATGCAAAGTTTATCAAATGGTGGCAGACTCCATAAGCCTAAATATCGAACTACTCTCCACTAATGAGGACTAAACAAAGATGATAATCAAAAGGTCTTTAAAAGGTTGTAACGTTAGGCTCGGGTAGTGGGTTCCAAGAAAAGGATACGAAAAACAAAGTAAGAGAACTCGGTTTTCCTCATGCAAAAACTCAAGTCAAATCGAACTCCACTTCTTTTCAACCAACATTAACGTGCCCACTTATTACCACCCTCAAACTCGTATCCTTCTTATTTTTGAAGCCACAAATGCGCGGGGTTAAGGTGTACGTGGCGTTGTTAAACCTGAGGTCGCCAAGTACTACTAGGCAGTTTTTAAGGCTGTTATTGGTTTCCAGCCGGTATACCCTTAAACCTTGCAACGGAACAAATTTTTTTTTTTTTTTGAACATAACATGTCAATTGAATTGAGGTGAACTACCTCTTTTATTATTATTTTTTTTTTTCTGCCCTTCTCACAACCCCCAAACTATTCATTTGGCTTACTTGTACACTCTTTTTCCGTTCTTTGTGTTTGCACTAAGGCCGAATTCTCCTAAGGGTACGACAAAGTGTTTAGGGTAACAGGATCGGGCAATTTTTCAGTTTGCCAAGAAAAATAAAACAATACTGATACATACGGCTCAAAAGGGTGACTAGGGACAATTTCATTTCTGGGTCGGCTAGAAAGGCTCAAACGTTCCAACAAGAATGTCTAAATCATCTCCTCAACCATGTCTAATCCTAAAATTTCACCTCAAGCAATTCTCTACTAGGTTCTAGAATCCACCAACATTATCAAACTTCACCTAATCACATAAAATGAATCTAAGCATGCCGAAATAAATGAACATTGTGGCTGAAACACTCAACAAACCTCAATAAAAATCCAGTCAATACACAAAAACGTAAAGCAATGCTTAACATTTCTCAACAATAAGATTTCAACAACCCAATTCTCATCATTGATTTGTACAATTCATTATCGGCAAAAACAAACAACTAAAGAAAAAGCTAAAAAAATATATATTTTTTTTCTTCAGTTTAAGGTATACGTGGCGTTGTTATACCAGAGGTTGCCAAGTACTGCTAGGCAATTTTTAAGCCGGGCACTGGTTTCCAGCCAATATACCCTTAAACTAGGTTTTAATTCTATTTCCTACCCCCAAACTAAACATGACATTGTCCCCAATGTACTATTATGCATAAATCAAGAATAGAGAAAAATAAAAACAACAAAGGTACGAGAATGCTCCCTGGTTAATCCATGAATTGTCGCTCCACAATGAACACCCGGTCTTGGACTTTCATCACCCATAATCTGTCAAAACAATTGAAACTGTGGTGTCCCTTATGTTAGCACAAATTCACAACTAACTTGAAAATATTACAACCTACTCTCGTCCTCAACAACTGCAACTAAACAGCTAAACACAATCCAAAACAAAAAAATAAAACTGAGTTTAACGTTTAGGATGAACAACAAAATCAAATAAAAACAAATAAACATAAATATAAAAAAAAAAAAATAGGTGCTCCGGCTCATTCTTCTTCTTCCTCATCTTCCTCATCTTCCTCGTCTTCCTCGGAGTCCATCCACTCATCTGAGTTCCAGTCGGCCTATTGGTATGCTGAAGTGTCAACGTTGAGCTCCTTAAAGCTATTCCTCAACAGCTCATGCATCATCTGAGTCTTCTTCACCACCCAATCCTGACGTCTTTTCATATATTTCATCAAACCCATCATCTGCTGCATCATCTCTTTCTGTGTACCTGTGGAGCTGGATGATGTGGCAAGGCTTGTTCTCTGCCTTTTTGCCCTTGCTCTTGGTTGCGCAGCTTCCAGACGGTCAAGATGCTTCCTGTAATACTCTGAATCTAGGACTGAGGCAGCATGAATACGGTGCTCGTCATCCTGAACCTAGCTCCAGCTTTAAGGCATAAGGCTGTGATGAGATGTGGGAACCTGTAACTTGTTCTCCCTGGTTTGGAGGCTAGCTTAATACTGTTCAAGATCATGTCTCCCACATCGATAGTCTTCCCTGTGGCAATTGAGTAAAGCAATACTGCCTTCTCGTGAGTAACTGTGCTGTAGTGCAATTCTGGCATCAATTTTGCACAGACAAAATATTGCCACAGTCTAGCCATCGATGTCAACTGAGTTCCCTTGAGAGTCTTCTTCTGTTTCTTTGATACTTCCCACTCTGCACCTGGTTTTGCAATGACCGGAGGGATGACACTGTCCTCAAACTGTGATCTCTTAAACTGCACATACTCATCCGTGAGAATTTCAGGCAGGTTATAGAAATCATTGATCTCCTTTCCCGTAAATGGCACATCCTCCCCTCTTACAAAAATAATATCTTCCTTACACTCCGAGAGATTGGCATAGAACTCCCTTACTAGCGGCTCTACAGCTGGTTGTTTAGGAGCATGCATAAACATCTCCCAACGTCTCCCTCTACTCCAGTCCGAGGCCTGACTCACGGTCAATCCGCGCTCAGGGATAATACACTTATCCTTTCTTTAGATTGCCGCCTCATACCTTTTACGGGCTTCATCATTGACAAAACGATTGTCAACATTCTTTCCTTTACTCTTACTCTTGCCCTTGTATGGTTGTTTAATTTTGGGAGCCATTGTTCACTATAATAATTCACTCAAAAACTTACCCCAACAATTCAAACCTAATTGTTCTACACAATCAATTCAATCCTGCAACAACAACCAACACTTCCAAAAATTCGCGCTTTATCCCCAAACTACAAATTTTCAATTTCACACAAACACTTCAATATTTCAAAAATCCATACTCCTCACAATCACCCAATGCATAAACTACTCTTCCCCTAACAAAATCAATGCTCAAAATCACCCAAAATTCTCAACTCAATTGAAATAAAAATTTTCAGATCTACAATTAGAAACTTGAAATTTTTCAATAAAAAGCTTTGGGTACTCGAGATCTTACCAATATGAAGGAATATTCACCACCAATTGAACCAGAAACATCCCAGATTGACAAGCCCCAAATTTTGGATCCACAAATTTTCGTGAAATTTTCGCGAAAATTGTTGTTGAAATGGGTTGTTTTGGTGTTTAGAAAGGTTATGGAGTAAGAAATTTGGTTGGAAAAGCACTAAGGAGGCAAAAGATTGAATTTTGAAAAATTTTCTCTCAAATGAAAATGAAAAGTTGCGTTACAAATGAAAAAGAGGAGTGGATATTTATAGAAAAGCATCGTCGCCACGGCGAAGAACAAGCTTCGCCGCAGTGACGTTTTTCGTTCATGAACCCTAAAAATTTCCCAGGTTTCGCCGCGGTGAAGAAAAATTCTTCACTGGGGCGAAAACTTCCCTAGGATACAAGGCTTACTTCGCCCCGGCGAAGAAAATTTCTTCACCGCGGCAAAATGCCTTAACCAATTTTTGAAAAAAAAAATTGTTCTTCTTCACCGCGGTGACAAAAATTCCTTCGCCGCAGCGAAAACTTCCAGGAGCTAACTTGAAATTTTGAGGTTTCTTCGCCCTGGCGAAGTCTGGAGCATTTTAATTCCTTTCTTTAGCTGAAGACTTCACCTGAAACACCCAAAAACACAAACATTAAAATTCATACAAATTCAAACAACCAAATTGAAAAACAAACAATTAAAAACACTTGGGTTGCCTCCCAAGAAGCGCTTGTTTTTAGTCGATAGCTCGACTCTCTCAATCCTTCACGTTGGGATGTCAAGCCAGATTGGGATGGATTTGCAACTTCACCCCCTTAATGTATGGCTTCAATCTCTGTCCATTGATCGTGAAAGTGCCTTTTTCTTTATGTGTAACTTCCACTGCTCCGGATGTGTGAATCCTTGTAATAGTGAATGGTCCGGACCATCTAGACTTAAGTTTTCCAGGGAATAGCCGAAGTCTAGAATTGAACAACAACACCTTCTGTCCTACTTCAAATTCCTTTCTCCGGATATGCTTGTCATGCCACCTTTTTGTCTTCTCCTTATAGATCCAGGCATTTTCATATGCTTCGAGACGAAACTCATCGAGTTCGTTCAAAGTCAACATCCTTTCTTTTCCAGCAGCTTTCAAGTCCATGTTTAGCTGCTTGACTGCCCAGTACGCTTTATGCTCAAGTTCAACCGACAAGTGGCATGCTTTCCCATATACCATCCTGAATGGAGACATACCAATCGAAGTCTTAAAGGCAGTTCGATAAGCCCATAATGCATCATCCAGCTTCCGTGACCAATCTTTCCTAGATGCATTAACTGTCTTTTCAAAAATCCCCTTGAGTTCTCTATTCGACAATTCCACTTGCTTGCTCGTTTGTGGATGGTATGGTGTTGCAACTCTATGTGTCACTCCATATTTACTCAACAGTGCATCCATTTGCCTATTGCAAAAAATGTGATCCTCATCACTAATGATTGCCCGTGGTACCCCAAACCTTGAGAAAATATTCTTTCTCACAAACTTAATCACTACCCTAGCATCATTAGTCGGCAAGCAAACTGCCTCAACCCACTTTGACACGTAATCACCGTACTAAGATAAACGGTTTCCAAAAGAATTGGGAAAGGACCCATGAAATTAATCCCCCACACATCAAAAGCTCAACCACCAAGATGTGTTCAAAAGCGCATCTCACTTCTTTTGAAATATTACCCAACCGTTGACATTGGTCACACTCTTGAATCATCAGGAAGGAATCCTTAAAGAGGGTTGGCCAATAAAAACCCGATTGTAAAACCTTGGCTGCTGTCTTAGCTCCTCCAAAATGGCCACCTATTCTCTCGTGACAATGCCTAAGATGCTTTCATCCTCCTCTGGGACACCTCTCATATCGTTTGATCTGTACAAGTCTGTATAGAAATGGTTCTTCCCAAAGTAGTACTTCAAATCGAGAAAAATTTCTCTTTTGTTGGCGTCATACCACTTGGGAGCACTCTTGATGACAAATAGTTTGCAAAATCTGCATACCATGGTGCTTCTTCCCCTCTCATCAACTTCTCATCTGGAAATGTTTCTTAATTGGCATCCTCCTCATTTCCCTTGATTGGTCTCTCAATTCTCAACAAATGATCAGCACCACATTTTCGACCTTTCTTGTCTCGAATTTCCAACTCAAACTTCGAAGTAGTAACCATCTATCAGCCGAGGTTTTGCTTCTTGCTTTGCCAATAGTGCCTGATTGCTGAATGGTCTGTGTAGACGAACACCTTTGCAACCTAACAAATAGACAGAACTTGTCAAAAGCAAAAACTACAGCAACATTTCTTTTTCAGTGGGTGGTGTAATTCAATTTTTGCATCAACGGTGTTATGCTAGCATACTGAATTACATGCACACTTTGTTTTTCCTTTGTCCTAAAACTACCCTAAAGCAAAATCACTAGCATCACACATCAATTCGAAAGGTAGTCCCTAATCGGGAACTACAATAATAGGCGCAGATACTAATATTTTTTCAGAGTTAGAAAAACATGCATGCAATCATCATTAAAGTAAAACAAAAACATCTTTATTTAACAAATTGCAAAGGGGTTTAGAAATCTTAGAAAAATTCTTGATGAAGCACTGTAAAACCCCGCATGCCCAAGAAACTTCGGACTGCCTGACATTTGATGGTGGTGGCAGTTCTCAATCACTTTTGTCTTTGCTCGATCAACTTCTATTCTATCCTTGGAGATCCTATGCCTGAGACTATCCTCTTGGACCATGAAGTGACATTTCTCCCATCAGCACAAGGTTGTTTCCTTCATCGTTGTAAAACAGAAGAAAGATTAGTTAGGCAGCTATCAAATGATGAACCAAAACTAAGAAGTCATCCATGAAGACTTCTATAAATCATTCACCAATGTCTCCAAAGATGACATCATGCATTTGAAATGTTGATGGTGCATTGCACACCCAAAAGGCATCCTTCGATAAGCAGAGTGCCTGCCAGAGCCAAGTGAAGGTCGTTTCTCTTGATCCTAGGAGCGATGGCAATCTGGTTATATCTGAATACCCATCCAAGAAACAATAATAGGCCTGTCCTGCCAACCTCTCAACATATTGATCAATGGAGGTAATGGAAAATGATCCTTCCTTGTCGCCTCATTCAATTTACAGTAATCAATGCATACTCTCCAGCCTGTCACCGTCCTCGTTGTGATCAACTCGTTACTCTTCCTTCCTACCATCGTGATACCTCCCTTCTTCGGAACCACTTGTACGGGCTCACCCATGGGCTATCAGAAATGGGATAAATACCCTGCATCTAAGAGTTTCACCACCTCCTTCTAACCACTTCCTTCATTGAAGGATTCAATCTCCGTTGTGGTTGCACCCTAGGCTTAAATCATCCTCAGCAGTATCTTATGCATGCAAAATGATGGCGAGATACCTCTAATATCCGAAATTGTCCATCCAATTGCTAGTCTGTGTTCCCTCAACACCCTATCAACTGCCTCTTCTTATGTACTCAAATTGTAACTAATAATCACCTGGAAAGTTATGAGTCTCCAAGATAAACATATTGAGGTGGGATGGTAAAGGTTTCAATTCAAGCTTTGGAGCTTCTTCATTTTCTTCCTTCTTCTTCTTTGTCAAAATCAAGCTCCTCAAATTCTTATCTGACTTTTATCAATAGGTTGAAGTGCTTCTAACATCGTAGCACAATCATTACTCGCCGACTCTTCTACCTCTACTATTTTTGATTGGCTATGCAAGCTTCTAGAGGTAATTGTGGGGTGTTTTCTTCCATAGATTCCTCAACCAATTTGTCCACACATCGACACTAAAACTGAATCCGTTCAGTCGGAAACTCATCGCCTCAAAAAAATTGAAAGTACTGTTCATCTTAAACCCTTAACAGTAACTTTCCTTCCTGCAATCAATAAGTGCTCTCCTCGTGGCCAGAATGGTAGCCCAAAATCAGAGGAATTTCCTTATCCTTCCATGTCCAACACCACAAAATCTACTAGAAAAATTATCTTTCCCACCACAGCACATCCTCTACTATCCCCTCGGGTGTTTTATGACCTATCCGCTAGTTGCAAAAACATGGTCGTGGCTTCACTTCACCAATACCCAATCTCCTGAAAACAGAAAAGGGCATCAAATTAATGCTAGCTCCTAGATCACACAAAACACGATCAAATGTAAAATTCCTTAATACAAGGAATAGTAAAACTCCCTGGATCTTTGAGCTTTAGAGGTAGCTTTTCTAGAGGATGGCATACACTCTCCCGTGAGATCACCGTTTCCTCATCGTCTAACTTCCTTTTGTTCGATAAGATTCTTAAGAACTTTGCATAACTCAGCATCTGCTGCAATGCATCTGCAAAAGGAATGTTAATTTGCAATTTTTAAAAATTTCAATAAACTTTGAAAATGCTTATCCTGATTCTTTTCTTCAATCTCTGAGGAAAAGGCAAGGTGGGGTGTGATGTGCCAACTCTGGTGGTATCTCGGGAAATGGAAATTTTCCTTCTCTTTTGCCTTTCATCCTATTTCTTTTCTTTTTCTCTCCAAACCACTTGGTTTCTCTTCAGCTACTATCTCTTCATCAACTTCTTATCAGAAGCTCCTTTCCGGATTTTCAAATCCTTGGTAGCTTGCTTACTCTTCCAAAACTGTCCCACTTTCAAACATATGGCATTTGCTTGTTCAGTGGGTTAGTTACTGTATTGCTTGGTAAGGAACCCTGCGGTCTCTCATTAAGCTTCTCGGCCAATTGGCCATCTGTACCTCGAGATTCCTGATGGACGCCCCTTGATTTCTAAAATTGTCCTCGTCTCATTCATGAATCCTGTGTCTCCTGCATAAATTCCCAAACATATTTCCAAACTTCGTCACTCTTTGATCTCCCGGTTGATTCGTCACCCCTGGTTGGTTATTTGGAACTGTCCTCTGGTTCCATTGGTTTTTGTGGTTTGATTTCCCCAAGCCAGATTTGGATGATTTTCCACCCTGGGTTGTAGTGTTGGAGTATGGGTGTTTGGTTGTCTCTGATTTCCTGCCAAGTAATTCAATTACTCCGTTGATGAAGATGACGAAGCAAATTTGTTCCCAACTTGACACTCGCTGCACATGGTTCCTATACAAAAATCACATGTTAGTTGAGGTGCTTGTATAGAGTTTACCTGCCTAGTTCCCAACTGTTTTGAAGTGTAGTGGTTGGCTGAGATGGCTGTGTGAAGGCATCAACTTCATGAAAACCCGAAGATTTCCTTGTTGTTGCTCTCTATTTGGTCTTTGATAGTTGTTGCTTGTCAAACCCAGCAACTACAGGCCTCTTCTGGTGTCTTATTCTGCAAGGCCCTCCTGAAGCTGCACCACCATGGTTTACACATTACCCATCAATCCATTGTAGAAAGTTTGGACTTGAAGCCAACTGGACACCATAGTGTGGACATTCCTCAATACTCTTTGTATCTCTCCCAAGGCTCATACAATGACTCGGAATCATCTTGTAGAAATGATGTGATATCATCTCAATTTCGCTGATTAGCGAAGGAAAGAACTTGGTAAGAAATTTATGTGCTAGATCATTCCAAGTTGTAATAGTTCATGGTAATGCCATTAACCACCCCTTGGCTTTATCTCCCAATGAGAATGGGAATAACCAAGCCTAATAGTATCATTCGACACTCTATTTGACTTGAAGGGGTCACAAATTTCCAAAAAATTTGCAATGTGCTGATTCAGATCTTCCTTCAAATCACCATTAAATCTAACCAACTGTTGGATCATCTGGATGATTGGCGGCTTGATCTCGAAGTTGTTTGCTTGCACCGTAGGTCTAGTAATACCGACCCACTACCATTATGTGGGAAATGAAATTCCCTCAGTGTCCTGTTTTCTGGTTCAGCCATTTCAAAAACTATTTCTTCTGCTTCTACAACTAAATCCTCTCTTCTCTTCTCTCTCTGTATGTCGTCGAACGGTTCTCTCAATTCAGGATCAACAGGAACCCATGATTGAGTCTCGTTCTTCGCATAATTGCAAAGACAGAATTGAAAGAAAGTGAGATCACAAACCAACTGAAAAAAAAAAAAAAAATTTAAAACTCCAATCTAGCTAAATAAGACCATCTCAAGTTAACTTAAAAAAAATCCCCGGCAACGGCGCCAAAAACTTGATGCGTGTTTCTTACAATATGCAATATGTAGCAAGGATACTAATCGCACAAGTAATTAATGATGAGTGGGTATCATTCCCATGAGGATTGTTAGTAAGACTAAGTTTTCTACCATTTTCAGTTGGAGCAACCGAAATCTTTGGATAATTGGGAGCAATTTAACCTATTACTAAAACAAATTTACTAAACTGCAAATTAACTAAGAATGCGAGATGTAAAACACGGATAAAAATCAATTCAATTAAAACGGTAGGGTTTGACTTCATTCGGATTTTATGGGTTAAACCAAAATTACACTACATTCACAACATATGCATTGGTTGTAAACCGAACTCACTAAGGTGTAAACATACCTTCTCAGGCTATGTTTCTATTTTTCCTTTTTAACTTTCCACACCCAACAAATTGAAGTTTAATATTCCAAACTATTAAGCAACAAAAGAATCCTACAATGATTTCATTAATTCTTGAATCTATCTCTAGCATCCAATACTATAATGGTGATTACCCAAGAAGCCTAACATGATTCATTTCTCAATCTCATCATGTTCATCACAAAAAGCATTAAAACTCAGAGTAAACACACAATCAAAGCATAATCATATGAACATAACATGATCAATAATTTAACCCATTAGAAATCCGAATTACAATCAAAACCCTAGCCCAAAACGGGTTAGTTCATAGCTAAATTAACACTACAAATAATAAAAATGATAATAATCAAGTTCAACATAATCCAAAGTAAGAGAGAGGACGAAAAATCTCCCCAAATGATGAATCCCTTGGTTCAAAATCCAATCTTCACCCTCAAATCGATCAATCTCTCGCTGCTAAAATAAAAAACACTCCAAAAGTTGCTAACCCTAATCCCTGGATGACCCTTGGCAAAAAGGTTAAGTGTTTCTTTTATACGTCGCCCTAAATTTCTCAAAAAAACCCGCACAAAGTAAAATTGTGTGTTTTACAAAACTGAAAATTACGACTGTCGCCGAAGAAGAAATCTCACCGCGGCGAAGAAAGAAGCAGACTTGTTCGTGTCTGGCGTACTTTGCCGCGGCGAAGGACAAGTCTTCGCCGCGGCGAAGCTTCCTGAAAAGTTCTAAAATTACAAAACTGCCACTGCTTGCATATTCGCTTGATTCTTCGATTCTTGGTGCTCTCTCTTTGGAACAAGCCTCATCATGCTTTATCCTGCTTCAGACCTCTCCTAACTTCTGAGGTCTGCTAACTTCTGAGTCAAAAACGTCCAATTTTGTCCTTATTTGCTCAAAATGTCCATTTTAACCTGAAACCCAAAATAGAAAGAATTAAGCAACAATTCAGGTCAAAATGCACCAGAAAGTACCTAAAATCCGAACAAAAAGTCTAATGAAAACTGTATAATCCACGGATTATCAACAAGCTATATATGTCCATTTATGGGTTAAAACAAGCTTTAAGAAACTGTAGCATTTGGTTTGATGAAACAATCAAATCGTTTGGTTTCATGAAGAATTCGGATGAACCCTGTGTTTATAAATGGACAAAAGATCATACCATAATATTTCCCATGTTGTATGTAGATGATATACTACTGATGGGAAATGACATTGGAATTATAAGTAAAGATAAGTTATGGTTATCCAGAACTTTCTCCATGACAGACTTAGGAGAAGCGACCTATATCCTTGGAACTCGTCCCTGTAGAGATAAAGTGAAATGATTAATAGGCTTATCCCAAATAATGTATATAGAAAAGATGTTGAAACGGTTCGGCATGTAAGACTCCAAAAAGGGTTTTTTGCCTGCAGTCACAAAATTCATCTTTCAAAAGATATGAGTCCCAAGACTGATCAAGATAGTGAGCAGATGCGTGGGATACCTTATGCTTCAACCGTAGGTAGTCTCATGTATGTTATGTTATGTACTAGGCCTGATAAAGAATATGCTGTAAGTGTTACGAGCATAGATCAGTCCGACCTAAGGGAGAAGCACTAGTCTATTGTTAAAACAATCCCTAAGTACTTAAGAAGAACTAAGGATTTAATCCTGAGTCAAGGAGATTCAGAGATACTCAGACTCTGTTTTTTCAATCAGATGTGGATGATAGAAAGTCTACAATTGGTTTCATTTTTAGATGTAATGGAGGAGTAGTCAGTTGGAAGAGTTCCAAACAGTCGACAATTGTCAATTCCACTACAAAAGCTGAATATATTGCTACTTTAGAAGCATAAAAAGAAGCTATCTGGATGCGCAAGTTCTTAACTAAACTTGGTGTAGTTCCAATATAAAGGTTATCCGATAACCTTGTATTTTGACAATACTAGCATTATTGCACAGGCAAAAGAACCAAGGGCACACCTGAAGTCCATACATATTCTGCGTAAATATCATTTTTTTTTTAAGAGAATTCGTTGGAGTTGGAGAAATTTGGGTGCAATAGACACCTTCAACTGAATATGTAGCTGATCCACTTCACTAGAGCAATGACACAGACGCGGTTGGACCATCATTTTGAGAAGATGGGTATTAGATACCATAGTAATTGGTTCTAGTGCAAGTGGGAGATTTGTTAGTGTATGCCCTAGGAACCAATCATATTGTCAGTTTCAGGGCATTATATGTTGTAAATACTCTTTTGAGAATGGAAGAAAGAGTTTTGATTTCACATATTGTTTACTGCTTCATTTATACTATTTATAATGCATGTGAAATGTCTAGATGATACGAATCTTTAGAAGATCAAATCATCGAAGCATTCCCTACGGAAGTAATGTTAATTGGGTAATAACATTGCATAGTAGGCATGCTAAATGCCTCCATTGAATATCATGTGATGATATTAGTGTGGGTGATTATAAGAGTTATGTCACTCAGGCATTATTATAGACAAACAATTAGTGGACTGTTTATCGAATATGACTGATTACGATGAATCACATGGACATTTAAAATGTGGTCAATGATATATCGTAAGATCTTACTAGTGTACCATTGATCCTTAGACCTGAGACATCACGGTTGGACTCGACATAAGATGCATATGATTCATATGGTGTATATACACAAAACTAGTCATGTTTTGTGTAAGAAGCCGGTTTGGTCATATGTTATTCATGTGCGAGGACAAGTGATGGTTAAGATGGGATCCATTGATTCGAAATAGTTTGGTCCCAAGTTCCCAGACGAATGTCAATAAACATTGGGAAAAGGAAATCTCTAGCGAGAGTACAAAATAGTCATATGAAAAGGAGTTTCATGATGACACATTCCATTATATTGATTGACAATTCGGATAAAGATTAAGTTAAGGGTTTTGACATACCATGAACCTATACTTAATCGAGATTAGACGACGGAGAGATTTTACTACATAAAACGTACGATCGGGAAAAAAGTTCATTAGAGTTTAACTTCATTGTGGCTTAGGGGTATGGAGCATTGCTAGATGCCTACCATGATCAGTGGGAGTTTTGATCATAAAGAGTTATGCCAAAACATATCGGATTGCAATATTAGGCCCACAGCTAGATTACATTAAACCTAAGTGGTCACACCTAAACACCAAGTATGAGAAGAGAGAGTAATACATATCGTTAAAGGTTAATGATGTTCAGATGTAAACATGTGCATCCTAATTTATGTATTGGTGAGAAATAATTGCTCATGGGAAGCTAGCACTAACCAAGGGTAACAAGGTAATTTGGTTATTATTGGATTAAATTCAATAATGGACTAAAATATATTATTGAATTGGATTCAATAATGGGTCAAATATTAAATGGGATTATTTTATATGCCTTGATTATAAATTTGTTTAAATCAAGGATTTAATATTAAGGAGCTAATATTAAATTGAAATTGTTTCAATGACTTAGGATCAATAATGATTTAATATTAAGAGTTAATATTAAATTGAAATTAGTTCAAAGACTTGAAAATAATATTGAATTTGTATTAAGCGTTAATATAAGATTCATATTAATTCAAGGACTTGAGAACAATTTTAAAATGGTCCTTGTATATAAATAAGTGATATATCCCAAATTTAATCTAATTTTCATTTTGATTGAAAATCTCTCTTTTGAGCTCTCATGGCCAGCTCTCTTTTCTTCATCTTGGGGTGGACTTTACTTTGAGGATTTTCATCATATTTGTTGAAGATCTTGAACTCCTTTTTGAAGTTACAAAAGTTGTAAAGCATAAAAGGTAACAATTTCACCCTTTTAGTTTCAATAACATGTCATATGACCTTATACCATGTTTTACACCAATTTTACCCTTTCTAAGCATGAATTCTTACAGAACCACTGCCCGCTCATCCATTGGCGA
The DNA here is from genome assembly GCF_008641045.1 of Pistacia vera. Taxonomy (NCBI): domain Eukaryota; kingdom Viridiplantae; phylum Streptophyta; class Magnoliopsida; order Sapindales; family Anacardiaceae; genus Pistacia; species Pistacia vera. The sequence continues at coordinate 351,515 of NW_022196258.1, read as the reverse complement.
GACTCCAGTCTCCCTTACATATGGCCTAGAGGCGGTCATCCCAACCGAAACGTCAATTCCTTTAACAAAACTCCAGTGGAAGGACAAAGAGTCCAACAACCAATACCTTTTCTGTAAACTTGACACTATCGATGAACTCTAAGAACAAGCTCATATCCGCAATGCCATCTACCAGCAGCAAGTCTGAGTGAGAACATTCAAAGAAGGTGACTGGGTCCTTCGCAAGGTCTTTTAAAACATTAAGGAGATCAATTTTGGCAAACTCAACCGCACCTGGGAGGGTCCATACCAAATCACCAAAGAAGTGGGAAATGCCACCTACAAACTCCAGTCTTCTGAAGGCAAAGACATCAACAACAGTTGGAACGCCATCTATCTCGAATGCTATTACTTCTAATAAGACTCATCTTAGCTTCATTTTATTTTTCAAATAAAAAGGATGAGTGGGCTTGTCTATCTCCTTCACCGTTAGTGCCTTATATTAATAAAAGTACTATTCAACAAAAAAACTATGTTCACCTTCAATCAATTCAAATCGACTAGACCACAAGGCCTAATGTCTTGATATCTTCACCTTCAGTCGGCTCATATCGACCTAGACATCTATGTTTATCACCATCGATCGGTCATGTTGACCCAGACATCAATTCACACCGAGTCAGCCATAAGGCTGAATGCCTTGAAATATTCACCTTCAGTCGGTCATGTCGACTCAACCTCAGGGCACTTAGTTTTTATCGATTTACAATCTTGCACCTTCAGTTGGTCATATCGACTTAGCCTTTACAACACTTATGTTTATTATTTACAATGGATTGCACCTTTAGTCGATCATGCCAACTCAACTTCCAAAGCATTTAAAGTTTGTTTACACCACATTCACATTCACATTCAGTTGGTCATACCGACTTGGCCTATATGGAACTTATGTTATTAATTACAATGTGCTTACACCTTTAGTCGATCCATACAGACTCGGCCGCTAGGACTTAAGATTGAATTTCATTCAAACGTAACACCATCGATCGGCTTGACCGAGTCAATAGACGCTCGACCCATTCCACCTTCAATCGGCTTGTATTGACTCGAACACTAGGACTTGAATAGCAATTCAGATCTATCGTAGTCAGTCGGATGACACTAACTCGGTCTCGAAACACTTACGCTTTAAACAAGTTACTACATCTACAAGAAATTACAGTATGAATAAACATCAAGATATTCCATTTATATAAAGCTTTATAAGGTTGAGTCAATTAAAAGATAATGGGCGCTCAACACCCTAAAAAACAAGTTTGGCAGACAAAAAAACAAAAAAACACATCAAGGAGAACCATGCTCCAGTTCTTCATCCCAAGTAGATTACTCCATGGATGGCTTTGCCTCCTTCTCCTTTCGAATAGACTCCACCACAACCAACTCATCCTAAGGAGAAGCTTCAGTTAACCTCGCCAGGGAACCTTCTAGGTCCTTAACAAATTCGTCCATCAAGTCTTTGGGATTTGGCTCGACTTGGTTTTCTTCCACTCGACCATCCCCCCCCCCCCCCCCCCTCCCTGCTGACTTGGCCTCAATCTCCTCTTAGAGTTCGATGTCTTCGTCAGGATTCCAAAATGTAGTGTTCTCAGCCTTATATTCTCTAATTAGTTTGGCGTGGGCTTTAATCATGGCATCCATGGTGATAGACTTGCATTGCTCTGTGAGAGCGACTAACTCCTCTTCCTTCTCTGCAAGCTTCCCTTCCTGCTCATCCTTGACCAACTCTAACTCGGCCTACCGCAACATGGTGGAGCTCTCATTTGCCAGCTTCAATGTCGCAGCCTTTCAATTGTGCAGACCAGTGTTAGACTTGGTTAACTCTTACACTTTCACATCTTGGGTGATCGTGGCCTTCTTCAAGTAAAGGTTCTCGCATAAAGCCTACACAAGAGCATACTGTTAAGAACTATAAATTAACAAAAGTATTTAAGTCAAGATATACTTGAAGTTGCCAAGACATTATCCATTCGACTGCAGCTATCATCCCTATTTGAGTAAGTCGACTCTAGTCCACGGGGAGTAGAAAAGAGTCAGCCAGATTCCCAATCTTGGTTGTGTTAGAGTAGACGGCGATCATTGTTGGAAGGGTGATAGTAAATGTCTCGCCCTCCTTGTCGATTTTAATACTCTTTGACAACTTGGCTCTAATCGATGACTACCTAACTGGTGGAGTTGACTTGGTTCGCTCCACTTGAACCTTCTCCTTTAACACTGATTCCCTCTTTCTTTTGGCTCAACGCTCTACGGCTACTTCACTTGCACTTGAGGTGTCCACATTGATGTTCTTCATCAACCTCTCTACAAAGGCAAACTCTGCATGTGTTAGAGGGCGAAGAAACGAATACTGGTAGAGTATATGATTGCAGTAACGAATCAGTAGCACATGTCACACTTGCTTCGATGAGGGGAATAAGATACCTCTCTTGATAGCCTTAACTCCTGCCCACAGATGACCCGCCCTCAAATTGGATTCTTTCAACACCTTTTGCCAGTCTCTATGCTCTTTTGGAATAGCGAGGAATTCCCTTGTCATCACGTCCAAACCATCTTTGCTTTGTCCAGCTCGGTTGCAGTCAAGATCTGCAAAAGAAAAGGAGAATAAGACTTTAGTCATCAAGAAGTAAAGACTAGTATAAGTTTCTCACCCGTGGCTTTCCATGTGTACAATATCTCGCCCTAGCCTCTCTCGCTAAATGTTGCCTTTCCCTTTAAAAAGAAGAACCATTCTTTCCAATTCTTATCATTCTACCTGAGACCAATCACTAGGTGGATGCAGTTATGCCTTAGGGTGATAACATATCTACCCTTATGTTCATCGTGCTCCTTCAAATAGTAAGAGTACAATAACTCATGCAGACCATACATCACATGGTCCTGAATTCACATCAACTCCAAGGCCATCAATAGTCCCAACCTATTCAGCATGATTTGCGTTGGGGCAATCATGAAGTGATTCAACACCTCTTACGTGAGTTGGGGTACGGGCAATTGCAACCTATCATGAAACCATACCTCGTAACAGTCACCCATCCTTTTACCTTCTAGTTGACCCTTTCATAGATTTTGGGTGTTCTAATCTCTATAGAGTCAGGAATGTGATACTGGATCCTGATCCTCCATTCATTGTGTTCCTTGAGAAAAGGTCGATAGTCGATGCTCGAAATCCCACTACCCAATCAACTCAACTCATCTCCTAATTCCCCTCTTGTCGAAGTCTCCCTTTCGAAACTACTGGATTCATCATCTGACTGTTCCCCACTCATCTCTTGCCTCTCAGAACTATCACAACTCAAATCATTATCACCCGGATCGGGGATAACCATAGTTAACCCCTTAGGTATCCCATTTGTACGTTACCCGACTCCAACATCACCACCATAGTTGAAGCACTCTCGTACTCATCCACAATCTCTATAGTTGTTTGACTCATCTCACTTGACTCGGTTTGCGATATTGAAAAATTCTACAATGTAACTTCACAAAATTTGGCCTCCCTTACACTCGACTCGGTCTGGTCGACCAAATGAGGACTCCTCAACACAAGTCTTCTCTCTCCTAAACTTGAATACGCTCGACTCAGTTTGGATAACCAGATGACTGAGACAACCCTAACCTCAACCAGCTTCTAGATGCAAAACCTAAGACTTCACTCGACTCAATCAAGGACACCGAGAAAAGCTCAATGAAGACCTTCGGTAGCTTATCTCTATCTTCTTTCCTCTAAAAACCCAAAAAACCCAAAATCGCAACAAATTTACTCAAAAACCTCCAAAATCCAAAAATGCACTCTATGAACAAGAAGCAAACTACTTTAACCTTTTCCTCAAAATCTCCCAAGCAACAGGAAGAAATGCCAAAAAAGGCTCACAAAACTACCTAATCTAGTCAAACAACTTCACACCTATCCTTCTCCAAACTTTACCAGGAAATCAGATAAATCTCCGCCCACACTCACCAAAACAACCACAGAAACACAAAACAAAGCCAAATTTCATGTAAAGAACCTCAAAGTTTTTTAACTAGGTGATGGAAGAATAGTCAAAAAAAATCCGCTCGCATGGCAGAAAGACTTCGAACTAGGATGAAGAGGGAAACTGAGAAGTTAAAAGCCAGGAAGGTGTAGTTGCCCCAAATGACTTCTTCCTCCCTTGTTTACTCATTAAGCCTGTCAGACATCACATGTGGCCACATCTGATTGGTCCTTAAGAACCACAGTTTTTCCTTTTCTCTCGCCTTAGAAAATAGAGATGATCCCAACCCTACGACGGTTGGACAAGATACGATCACTTCGAAATGTTTGCAACTTTCTTACATTCCCCCGGCTCAAAGCCTTCATGTCTTCACTTCCTGCTCAAACGATCTTATCACATCCTGCCTCCCTACAAAGGTCTGTCCGGTGCTTCTCAATGTTGAGTATCGCCTCTACGTGCTCACGCCAAACTGGGGGCTACATCCTTGAGCGGCGTCAATGGATTCCAAAGTGGCATCACACGATTTCGCCCCCCCGATTAGTAAACAAGTAGTCCATGCATGACGTATCATGGGCCGCAACCATCGTCCTCTACCCTCTGCGGCGCCACTCAGTGTCACTTGCACCGCGGGATGGCGAAACCTTTCTGTACAGGGCTTGGGATGACACACATAGTCCGTCCCCCTTCTTGTGCCACGGGGGGGGCGAGTGCCAGACCCGAGTGAGGACACCCCAGGAACGCGAGCCTTCTACGGCCCCTCACTCGCTGTTGTGCGCGGCCGCTTCCCCGGATCGCAACCCTCCCCTTCCGCGAGCGCCTGGCGTCATCTGTTCGTTACAGCGGTCCTCGGCTCCAGTGGTGTGCCAGGGCCACCCTGCCCTGCGGCACCTCAGTTGCGTGGCACCCCTCGGCACTTCTGCTGGCACACTGTGGGGGGGGGGGCCGGGCCGTCAGAGAGACACCAGGGACGCACACGGGAAAGGGGCACGGCGCAGGCAGCTAAGGCCGTGCCCGCCAGATGTCAAGCCCGAACCAGGACGCCCCCCATGCGTCGCATGGGGCCGTCGTAACGCGCCCAAGTATAGCTCACTCGGTCGCCTAACGGAAAGAGCCGCGGCGCTTCGGCCGAGACAAGGAACGCGTGCTGCCCCAAAAGACCACAGCGGGAGGCGCACTACTAGCGGTGGTACTCCGCCCTGTGACGCAGACATGGGACAGAACCATACACACGACGGTGCGTGTCCTTGCTCTCTCTTCTGTGTTCGGCTCCTCCTGCCGAGGACGCGACAGGAATGGGTGGTGAATTGGATCCTGGTTTGTTGAAAGAACACGGTCGGCGGTGTCCATCGGGCTCTTCGCCCAGGCCGCGACTCGAACAGCAGGGGAAAGTTTCCCCTATAGCGAGGGATGGCCCAGGCCAGCTGCTCACAACTGCACGACCTAAGGAGTCTGAAAGCAGCCACACAATGGTACCCACGGTGGTAATTGTCCTACCTCGAGGCCGGCTCGCCCTCCCTCGCGAGTGAGGACTCAGATGCTAGTTCGTTCCCAACCACTCGACAGTCCCTATGAGAGATGTATCTACCCATAAGGAAAGTGCCTTGAGAATACTGGAGAGGCAATGAGGAAGCTCGGAAGGAAGAGGAACTGGTACTGTCTCCGTTCTTTGCGCTCTCGTCGATAAAGGGAGGCGAATGCCAAAAGGACGGGAATACAGCTCACACTATCACCACGTCTTGGCGGAACTCACGCTCGGAGGGAGAAAAAGCATTCTAGAGAGTCGCAAGTGAGTTATGGGGCGGCTAGGGTGTCAGTCCGATTCCCATGTGATCAGCCTCGGGGTCTCCGTGAAGGATCCGATGCCCGCACCGTCGTAAGTGCGCCTAGCTCAGACTGGGCGTGTCGGAACCAGTCTGCACATTGACAGTGTTCAGGGAGGAGGGGTCTCCACGACGTGTAAACTGCGGGTAAATGAGTTATCATGTGCACCGAACAAGAACTGGAAAAGACGGCTTAGTGCGAGGCTGTCTGAGGCTTTGATGCTAACGGCAAAGCCGCGGCGCAGTTTGGACACTTATCGGGTCGAATTACACATAAAATGATGGGCGTCGTGAACGCGACGATGGGGACGCGTAGTCTAGGGGGCAAGGCGCAAATTATAGACTGGGGGAAAGGTAAAAGCCAATGTATCATGTCTCGAAATCAAGGGCCGCCGAACGGGCAGAGTAGTGGCCAGCACAGGTGAAAGGGGGAAGGACCGACCATCGTTGTAATTAAGTAATCTAAGTTAGAGGAAAATTGTATTACCCAGGCAGTTTTAAATGATCGGGTGGGGGGGGCCCCTAATCCCTCCTATGCCGGTCCCCGTCTCCTGTGACCTGGCGCACCTCTCAAGCGAACACCGAAAATGAGTTTTTATGCAAGGAGTGAGATGGTAGGTAGAGATTTCCGCCATTCGTGGAAGGGGAACCTACTGATGAACATTACTCCTCACCACTTGGCGTCTGCACTTTGCTAATTAAGGAGGTCTCTATCTCATGTCAAAGCCCCCCTCCATGGATTAGCTGACCGCTACCGTGTGACACCCTCATAGTGGTTGACCCCTAGAGGGTTAACTCATGGCGGTCAGGGCCATGAGGTTGCCGGCTGGCTATAATGGTCGCGCTATTGTGAGGCACCAATTCTAGTTTGCACGTAAGTATACGAAGCGCCTAAGAGTAGAAAAGGAGGGGTAACGAAGAGTAGGTGCTTAGATCCCCAGTACAAGGTAAGCTGGGGGAAAAAGGAGAGACTCGACAGAAACCGGTGAAAATGACTCAAGAGCGTGTGGAACAGAATCTGCTGAACAAGTGAGAGCTCATGCACGTGACAGACCATGTGTGAGCCCTGGGGATCACGGCAAGAAAATCATGCTAAGATATAACACATATCTTCGATCTAGGGAAGCAAAAAAGAAAAGCATGATTGGCTGTACATATCAATGTCATTACTTGGCCTTTGAGTCCTTGCATAACATTTGTATTTCCACAAAAACTCAAACAGTGTTTGGTTTAAAATTGCCCAAATGCTTGAAGCATAACTACCTAACCACGTTATCAATGTCTATATTGAAAAAATAATCATTAGCACACAATGAATTATATAAAACTTTCACCTAGAAGTTTGTCATAGTTTTATAAAATTCTAGTTAAATTGTCAAACGCCTACTCATAAGCAAGCTATCCTCTCTCTGACTTTTCATACAACATTTATTATTTGTTTACATATAACTACGTTCATATCATTGTCCACGATAATCAATGTTGCATTCGGATTTATAGATTAAAAATAGAACAACTGCACCTCATGTTTAAAGATGCTGACACTAAGAAGCTTGTGATGCAATGGGAGGATCTAGCCACGATGACTTACCCCTAGAATAACATATAGATTATTTACGAATAGATTTCTTTCAACAAGATCTTACAAGATTTTCTCCTTGAAATAAAAAATATTATTAAATGCTCGTTAGCATCTTTTTTTTCTCTCATAGCTGCAGCTGGGTAATTGACTGGCACAAGGGTGAGAGGAGACTTTTTAGAGATACTAAGACTCACGCCAGCTGACTTTTTCATGTCGAAATCGTTCTCCTTCATTCCTGTGGGCAATTTCCAGTCAAAACAATACAAGATTGCAAGCGCAAGCTCCACTTTACAAATTCCATATTATATCCGGGACAATTCTTCGAGCAGCTTCAAATGTTAAAAGCTGGAAATGTTGCCCTTTAAAATCAATGGAGTTATCCATAACCTTTCAGGAATGACCCCAGGTTTCTTCCACTGATTCGAATCTCTTCCCATTGCCCAAGCATGAACTTGGATCGTCTTTTGGGATAAATGTCCTAACCATTTACTTTAAAGTGGGATTTTTTCTCTTGGAAGTAGCAGTGGGGGAGGAGGGTGCATCTCAGAGTTTCTTTGATTGTCATCTTCATATATAAAGTTTATCAACATCTTCTTCTGTAACTCTTCCTATGTTTCCAATACATTTTCTGACTTCATCTTGCTTTATGCATCAATCTTGGATTCCTAGTGAGCTCTGCCATAGCCCAGATGACAGTGATTGCACTGTGTTACTCCCAAAGATATATTCTGAAATTAAAATCATGAGATATATAAATGGTAGAGGGGCATTTTTTTCATGAAGATCATCAAATATATCCCACATTATTTTGGAGCTTGGACCCTTCAGAGATGATGAACCTTTGGTTTGGTTATGGAAATATATGGGACAAACTCATCGTCTCATATATCCAAGTGATGAAATCAATGAAGATCACATAAAAGTTAGTTTTGAAAATTAATAATAGGTGATTGTGTTATGTAAGTTTTGTTCTCTCTCTCTTCTTTTTTTTTTTTTTTTTTTTTTTCATCTTGGCTATAGATTTTGCTAGAACATACTAGTTAAATGTTAAATGAAAACAAAATTGTCTGATTTCTTTTCTTTAATATTATGTAAAAGTGTACAGAGTGTTGTTATTTGAGCAAACAAATATTTTTTAAGCAACTTTTTAAATAAAAATTTATAATAAAAAAATAATACTAAACATCCAAATCTGTATATAAAGTTTCTTGTTCAGAGAGATTTGGTAAACATAAATACAAGAGTGAAAATCAAAAGTCAAATTCATAAATAGGATGAATAATATTAGTTAATGAGAAATGCCACATCACTTGTAAATATAGTTAATTTTATATACAATTTGTTGATGCTCGTTTCAGCACCACCAATTGTCACGTGGATTTTGCTCTTTGATGAATTAATGCACGTGATAATGGATATGTCTAATGAAATAAATGCAGGGAAAAACTTTTAAAGTGGTTCGGATGCTAAGGTAGCAAGTCCTACGTCCACTGAGTTGTATTGATTTTTGTGTGGGTCAGGTCGCGAAGCGGACTGACGTACAAAAATATGAAAAGTAAATGTTTTCTTTTACAAGAGAGAGAGAGTTATTTTTGTAAAGAATGGCCGAATCCCCTTAATGGAGGGTCTTCTTCATTTTATAACAAATTGAGGCGTGTAATCATCATTAAATCCATGGTTGGTGTGATTGTCAGGATGTAATCCGGCTTTCGTCCCATTTTCCTTTTTCCAAGCTGATTTCGCACGACTTGCTGCAGAGGAATGGACGCGTGTTAGCTCCACTTACTTTGCAGGTCTGACGTGTGCATGTTGCCCTGACGGGAGCAGGTCACCCGTAACGTGACTCTTCCACGTCAGCCCTTGCTTTCCCGGTATACAGAAGCCCCCTAGTTTTTAAGGTTCGAGGAACGAGCCTTGGAAACTAAGTCACACTGGAGACTTTGGTCGCTCCGACCTGGATGGTGAGCTCGCCTCAAGACTCGCAGCGAACACCATCTCGCGCGATCCTTGCCTAAGCGACCTGACAATCTTTATCTCACGACTGTGACTTGACTGACGCTCCTTTCTGCACCTAGTGTTCAATGAATCTGTCCCTGCGCTGTCAGCGCTCTGCATGCGTTACAGCGCTTGTCAGACACATTTAATGCGCGAATGATACCCGACGCCGTTTGACAGTATTGACCGTTTAACGCTTTGAAACCATCAGCCCATATCACTGCATTAATGCGACGTGAGTTTAAATGGCGCCCCTTTTTACGGCATTTAATGCGACGGGGACGCATTTAAGCGGAGGGAGAGGGAACTGCCGTTTCGACTCGAGGTGGTAACCGTCGTTTCGCTATCCATATAAAAACTTTGTATTTTTCAGACGAGGTCACCGAAATTTCTTTCGCTTTGAGTGACAAACTTTGGCAAACCAAGAGTCATTTTCTCCCGTCGACGCTTTTCAGGCAACCGGAACGAGTCTCGGCCCTAGCTCCATATACCACCAGAGTAAGGTTTCTCTCTTCTTTCTCTCTCTCTTTTTTTTTTTTTTTTTTTTTTTTTTTTTTTTTTTGGATGGTCTGGTTGAACCACGGGTTGGGTCTTCCGGTGTTTCACCGGAGTCGCGACGCCGTTTTGGATTCGAGCCGTGGATGCGGCTTGAATCACCACTAGGTTTTAACTATTGTCCCTTGCTGCCGTACGGGACAACACGAAGGCCCAAATGACCGTGTCTATCGATGTTGCAGACTGAATGGAACCGTCACATCCAGGACCGAGGGGGAGCCAGCTCGTCCTCGCGGGAGCTCCCGAGGACGCACTCTCGACGTCTATTCGGTCCTTACCTCAGCGAATTGCTAGAATAAGCGCCAGTTCGATATCCGTAAGGAGGTGTTCCTCGACCACCAGGCCGTCACGCGCCCACCCCCGACGGCCTTGCCGCGATCTCGAGGAGATCTTCAAGGGTGGGAGGATTCCCTTCCATCCTTTCAGTCGTCCTGGTCATTTCGGGATCGCACCAATGCACGCTACCCAAACGCGTATGTCATCGCCATCGCGATGTACATTGCGTGCTCGGAACGCTTGGGGGAGCCGTCGGCGGTGGAGCTCGTGTCGCCTACTACCTGAAGAAGATAGGACAAGGATTCTTACTATTTGTTCGACACCCTACCATTAGCGGCGGAGATACATAGCTATCCCACAATGCGGGGCCTACGAGACAAAGTTTTTCTTTTTCGTTTATGACGGTCACCCACTTTCAGGATCCAAGTATGTTTTCTTTTGCTGGATTGTTATCTGCTCGCACGATCGTTAGCACGACCTGTTTTCTTATGCAGTTAATAGAACGACCAGCCAAGATTACTCGCCGACCCGAACAGGCTCGTATCTTTCGGGGTACTAGACGAGGAACACGGACGCGAGGAAGCTTGTGACGACCGCAACCTCGAAGATTAGTTTTTCACCGACAAGGCATCGTTAAACCCTTGCGGTAAGTTATGCTGGTAGCTTTCTGGTCTTGATATAAATCCCCTTACTGACAAGTTTAAATGCAGAGACCATGCCCCAAAGGAGTCCGGGCAGTCCCGCCGAGCGCCATTTGTTTCCCTCGATCAAGGGGGAGGGAGGGAGAGAAGGGAGCTGAAGCTGCTCTTTGCCATTCCCGCACAACCGCTGCGAACTTCTGCGCCTTCGCAGTCTCGTCCTGCACAAGAAGCGACCAGAACAGAACAGGTCGCTCCAGCACCTCCTGCTCGCCCCAGGCGGAAGGCTCCGGCCCAAAGGTCCAAGAAGAGGAAACAGGTCCAGGTCGAAGAATCTGAGACCGAATCCGAGGAGGAACCCCTCAGGACGCGCCAAGAATCCAGGAGGTCGGGAAAGGAACCCGCAAGCGGGGCGATGACTGGCGACAAGACGAAGGACGCGCCTATTCTGGACTCGTTCGGGAGTCTGCCCGAGTATCTGCAGCCAATTGTCTATGGCTTGCTCGAGAGCGAGCTATCGGAGTCGTACAGCGAATTTGCGGACACGGGTGACGACCTGATGGCCACCTCGTTTAAGCATCTGAGCAAGGTAAACCAGCTGTACCTTGAATTCCCATTTTGATTTTATTTCTAACTCGTATACTGCTCGCAGGGGTTGCTTGCGATGAGGATGTCCATGGAGAAGACGCGGCTGGGGGCCGCAAAGGGAACGAGCGACCTGGAGGCGGAGGTCGCGAAACTGAAGCAGAACTTGGAGTCCGTTGANTATCTCTATCTTCTTTCCTCTAAAAACCCAAAAAACCCAAAATCGCAACAAATTTACTCAAAAACCTCCAAAATCCAAAAATGCACTCTATGAACAAGAAGCAAACTACTTTAACCTTTTCCTCAAAATCTCCCAAGCAACAGGAAGAAATGCCAAAAAAGGCTCACAAAACTACCTAATCTAGTCAAACAACTTCACACCTATCCTTCTCCAAACTTTACCAGGAAATCAGATAAATCTCGCCCAAATCACCAAAACAACCACAGAAAACAAAAACAAAGCAAATTTTGTAAAGAAACAAAGTTTTTTACTATGATTGATGGAAAGAATAGTCAAACAAATACAGCTGCAGAAAAAAGAACTTCGAAAGAGAGAAGAGAGGAAACTGAGATTGCCAGTGAAAGTGAAAAGTTGCCTAAAATGACTTCTCCCTTTTTACTCATTAAGCCTGTCAGACATCACATGTGGACACATCTGATTGGTCCTTAAGAACCACAGTTTTTCCTTTTCTCGCCTTAGAATATAGAAGTGATCCCAACCCTACACGTGTTGAAAGATAAGATCACTTCGAAAGTTTCAACTTTCAAATTCCCGCTCAAAGCTTTCACTTCCTTGCTCAAAACGATCTTATACATCTGTCCCTACACATGTCTTCTTGCTTATCAATGTGAGTACCCTAATGATCATCGCAACTTTGGCAGGCATCCTTAGAGCGCTCAATGGATCCAAAGTGTCATCACACGATTCGCACTCGATTAAGTAAACCAAGTAAGAATGCAGACAATGTATGTCCTACACCATCCAGAGACATAGAACGCCTTCATAGCATGTGTCGCACATCCTCTCACTCGGTTCAATGCACCGAGTGAGGAAACCTTCATAGGATGTGACACACATCCTCTCACTTGGTTCGATGCACCGAGTGAGGACACCTCCATAGGATATACCTCACATCCTTTTGCTCGGTTCTATGCACTGAGTGAGGACACTTCCATAGGATATACCTCACGTCCTCTCACTCAGTTCGATGCACCGAGTAAAGACACCTTCATAGGATGTGCCCCATATCCTTTCACTCAGTCCGTTTGGCCGAGAGATAACACCTGCTCCCACTTTAAATGTTCACTCAGCTAAGGACGCCTCCATTCAGCCCGAACCATGACCACTCAGATTTGACTACTCTCCAAGTTAATTACTTTAACTTAAAGAGTGGGGGGCTAACTGTATGGGCCAAAATATCATCTTAGGCCCTACTAGGCTTAGAGCATGAGACACATTTTACATGGCCTAGAGACGTCGTCCAACTCCGAATGTGCCTACTGTGAGATCCGTGACACGGGCCTAATACATCTACTAAGCTGGGCCATCCAGGTTAGGCCTCATCGTCAAGCCACCAAGGATTCAGCCCATTGTCCCATGTTAACTACTACGGGCCCCGAGTCTTACTCAGATTCTAGTACATCTACTTCCTATTTCTATCTTTATCCTAATTCACTTAAGATCCTGAATCTTATATGAATTAGGACTCTTGCTACTCTAAAGGTAAGTGAATCAAAGTCTTTCCTACTCACTAAACCTCTACCACTATGGACTCAAAATCTTACTAGAATACGAAGATCCTATGACTACTATATAAACAAAGGACACACCTCTCATTAGGCATTCATTATCACTACCACCTACTAGCTCCCAAGTTCTTATTCCCAAGAACTTTATACCTTCGTCGTAGTTCTAGTCTCTAATTAAACTTCTAGTAACCTTTCTTTCCCTAACCCTCACTGAATAAGTCTTATTCAATCTTACTGATTTAAGCGTCTAAGTGTATATGGCGAACACCACCCTGATGTTGTCTGTGAACTTTACGCTTGTTTCTTTATATGTGCAGGCACAACGGATTGTCAGTAGCCTCAATCTCATAGGATCCATCATTTCCGTAACCGTAGATTTTTAGCATCTACATTTGAAGTGTTAAGTAAACTGTTTAATTAATTAATTAAGTTATTATTAAAATTGATTAAGTCAGAAAAGAATCGCACCATAACACCTTCTTCTTCCTCACTCAATCGAACACTAAAAATTATTTTTAGTTCAATTATTGAGATGGTGGATAGAGAGATTCCGCCATTCTGGTGGAAGTGGAACCTATGATAACATACCCAACACGTGGCTTCTCATTTTTAATTAATTAATTCCATATATTATATATTCTTAAGAAAAATGGATTTTGCTTACCGATATTGGTTAACAATATTTTAATATATTTTCTAGTCGATTTTAGGCTAATTTTTATGATTATTTTTGGAATCTATTTTTCGTCAATAATTGAGTAATATATAATAGCCAATATTATGAAAATGATTGGTAAACTAATAATATTTTCTTAGGATTCCCATTACAAATGTAATCTTGTGAAAAATGAGAGCTCATACAGACAACGTTGAAAACAAAATCTTGTGAAAATGAGAGCTCATGCTACGTGACAAGACCATGTGTGAGCCCTTGGGGATTCACGGCAAGAAAAATCATGCTTAAGATATAACACTATATCTTCGATCTTATGGGAAGCAATAAAAAGAAAAGCATGATTGGCTGTACATATCAATGTCATTAACTTGGCCTTTGAGTCCTTGCATATACATTTGTATATTTCCACAAAAACTCAAACAGTGTTTTGGTTTAAAAATTGTCCCCAAATGCTTGAAGTCATAACTACCTAACCACGTTATCAATGTCTATATTGAAAAAATAATCATTAGCACATCAATGAATTAATATTAAAACTTTCACTTCTAGAAGTTTGTCATAGTTTATATAAAATTCTAGTTAAATTGTCAAACGCCTACTCATAAGCAAGCTATCCATCTCTCTGACTTTTCATACATACATTTATTATTTTGTTTACAATTATAACTACGTTCAATATCATTGTCCACGATAATCAATTGTTGCATTCGGATTTATAGATTAAAAATAAAGAACACTGCACCTCAGATGTTTAAAGATGCTGACACTAAGAAGCTTGTGATGCAATGTAGGCGGATCTAGCCACGATAACTTACCCCTAGAAATTATAAATATATAGATTATTTACGAATAGATTTCTTTTCAACAAGATCTTACAAGATTTTCTCCTTGAAATAAAAAATATTATTAAATGCTCGGGTAAGCATCTTTTTTTTCTCTCATAGCTGCAGCTGGAGGGTAATTGACTGGCACAAGGGTGAGAAGAGACTTTTTAGAGATACTAGAGACTCACGCCAGCTGACTCTTTCATGTCGAAATCGTTCTCCTTCATTCCTTTGGGCAATTTCCAGTCAAAACAATACAAGAGATTTGCAAGCGCAAGCTCCACTGTTACTAAATCCCATATTATATCCGGGACAACTTCTTCGAGCAGCTCCAAATGGTAAAAGCTGGAAATGTTGCCCTTTAAAATCAATGGAGTTATCCATAAACCTTTCAGGAATGACCTCTTCAGGTCACTGATTCGAATGTCTTCCCATTGCCCAAGCATGAACTTTGATCATTCTTTTGGAATATATGTCCTAACCATTTACTTTAAAGTGGGATTAGTTTCTCTTGGAAGTAGCAGTGGGGCAGGAGGGTGCAATCTCAGAGTTTCTTTGATTGTCATCTTCATATATAAAAGTTTATCAACATCTTCTTCTGTAACTCTTCCTATGTTTCCAATACATTTTCTGACTTCATCTTGTGCTTTATGCATCAATCTTGGATTCCTAGTGAGCTCTGCCATAGCCCAGATGACAGTGATTGCACTGGTGTCTACTCCCGCCAAAGAAATATTCTGAAATTAAAATCATAAGATATATAAATGGTAAAGAGGCATTTTTTTTCATGAAGATCATCAAAATATATCACACATTATTTTGGAGCTTGGACCATTCATGAGATGATGAACCTTTGGTTTGGTTATGGAGAAATATGGGACAAACTGATAAGGTTTGGGATATGATCTGTTTATATGAGTAACAGAGACCTCCAAAAACAAAAGATAGAGAGATTAATTGACAAAATTCTTCATTGATAACCACAATCTAGAATTAGGCTATTATATAGCCTTACACTTGATTCTAATGACTCCAAAATGGCTCTAATTGTCTAATTCAAATCTAATAAGATATTATATTTAATTAATAAGATAATTTTAATTCTATCCTAATAAGATAATAACATAATTATAAATGATAATTATAAAAGACTTTCTAAAATAATCCTAACAAAAACTCATCACCTCAGATAATTCCAAGTGATGAGATCAATGAAGATCAACATAAAAGTTAGTTTTGAAAATTAATAATAGGTGATTGTGTTAAGTAAGTTTTGTTCTTTTTTTTTTTTTTTTTTNAGAGAGAGAGTTATTTTTTGTAAAGAATGGCCGAATCCCCTTAATGGAGGGGTCTTCTTCATTTTATAACAAATTGAGGCGTGTAATCATCATTAAATCCATGGGTTGGTGTGATTGTCAGGATGTAATCCGGCTTTACGTCCCATTTTCCTTTTTCCAAGCTGATTTCGCACGACTTGCTGCAGAGGAATGGACGCGTGTTAGCTCCACATTACTTTGCAGGTCTGACGTGTGCATGTTGCCCTGACGGGAGCAGGTCACCCGTAACGTGACTCTTCCCACGTCAGCCCTTTGCTTTCCCGGGTATAACAAATTTGTATGTATAGTGACACTCTAGAATAAATTATACACAAACCCGTATTCTAAGAAAAGTTTTTATCTTCTTGTTATCCTATCATTCATGCAATCTCCAGTTTCCAAATCAAACTAGACTTATGATGGTAGTTCATTGATACAATAAACCTATCATATCATACACATTATAGAGCTTACAAAAGCCTACTTGATTTTAGCCAATGTTTCGTTGCCAATAGGAGGAAATCTTGACATCTAAGAAAAATTTTGATTTTTTTTAATCAGCAATAAATTTGTAATAAAACTGGAAAGTAATATACTCTGAAAAGAATAATTTTTAATACATTTATTTTAGAGATAAAAGATTATTTTTGGAATATAGGTGAGAGTATAATTCTATACTGGCTTATATTACTTAAAATGGGGGTATAAAACCTGATTTAGGAAGGGCTTTAATAACAGTACACTAGATAAATTTGAGAGTCGTGTTATTTAAGCCCCATTAGATCTATCTGTAAGCCCCATTAATAATTAAATTTATTTAAAAAAAAAATTTACAAATATATCATATTTTATTCCTAAATTAGCCATCTCAAAACATTAACGTTTTAAAAGACCTCATTACAGTTTCATTTCTTTTAGTGCACTTAACCTTTTGTCACGGCCCCTCCCGGGTGTCCTTGTCCCATCGGATCCGGGCACTCCTAGGAACTTAGGATCGAGAGGAGGGTGATTAGTTTTGAAACAAAACGTTTCATAATTTTTTCTTCACAAAACATAATTTAAAAATAATCATGTTACAAGTTCTGAAAATGGCAACACGTAAATCCAAATACAAAAAATGTATTAGAGTACTCTAGAGTTTAACAAAATCACGTAGATTAGCATGCGTCAGCAGGCCAAACCTAGAGCGTACTGTAAGCTCTACACGAATCCTGTACTCCAGCTTTAGGGGACATTAAATTAGTGAGTTGGGGAGCCAGTAAGTAGATAATACATTTTGTACAAAAATAATCTTTAATTTGAAAACATGTATGCACTTTGGATGCTATGGCAATATAATTATCAATCATAATGCTCATACAAATACTGAATCCATACCACACTAGTACCCTAGGACCTATGCAATACCTCTTCACATAAAAGTCCGTAATACAGAAAAGCAACTAGGTGTGTCTCTCACACACTTGAGCAACAAATCCTGCCCAAGTCTACCCTCCAGGCGTCATAATCCCACTCAAGCCTATACTGGCCTGGTGTAACCTCGCTTGGAGTTCGTCAAGGATCCATCCTATCAAGGGGATATCATGATTGTATAGAGTGATGGATCATCCCATTGCATGCGCGTGGGGCCAAATGTAAATACAAGCCGGTGTTTGGAGGGGGACGGGTACTACAGAACTGTGGTCACAAAGGCGAAAGATAAAGCACATCCACATACATTGCATCCGAATATCCAAACACATTATGAAATATGGATGCTCTCATGCAAGTATATATAATAATATTATATAATCCTCAATCCAATGCAACATTTGTAATAATAAAAATAAATAAGCATGTGAAAGTTTTCATTTAGAATCCATAAAATAACTTCTTCCAAAGACAATCCCAACACTTTCTATCTTTTTAGTTAACACTCCAAAAGAACTCTTAAAACTGACAATTTCCCCCTTCTTACCCGAGAGCTTTTTGCTTGGTAGAAGAATATCACCGCCACGACAGAAAAGCTTCTACCCAAAGACTTCTTCTTTCACTCTGTTCAACCTTTTTAAACTATTTAAAAGAAATATAATATAATCAACCCCCTTCCAAATACAACACAATAAACACCTGTGTTTTTTTAACTCTCCCCTGGCAAAATTTCACTTTAGTCCAAGGTCTCATGACAAATTTCGCACGTACCCTCAAGGTTTCAGTTGTCACACTTCACCCTGCAAAATCATATAACAAAGTTTTGATAAGTTAAAAATCACCCCCCATAAAATTATACATGCCCCCCTAGAAAAGTATCATTCATCCCTATCTGGCAAAATATCAGAAAATCCTCTCAACTTTTTACATAGGTTGTGGGCCTCCTATACTTGTCATTGCATATCCAAATAGTCCACAAAAATTACATTCTTACACTTAGACCCCCCAAATTATACTTTAAAAACTAACACATAGATCCCTTTTCACGCCAAATTTCTCATTGGTCTAGAGGTGGGAATTAAGCCCAGGCCCAAAGGGTCCGACCCAAAAACCCAGTCCTAGGACCAGACTAGGCCCAAGAGAGGAGGGCCCAGCCCTGCTTGGGACCGGTCCTAGGCCTGGGCCCAAACACCAATATGACTGTTCAACGAGGTGAGCCACTCACGAGCCAGCTTGGCTCGAGTACGGCTTGTTAACGGCTCACCTTGTCTGGAATCGAGTCTGCTTGGCTCGATTTGTGAGAGAGCATGAGCCGAGTTCGAGCCTGCCTTGGCTCGACTCGGCTCATTAGGCTCATGAGCTGAGCCAGGCTCGAATTATTAGGGGCGTCGAAGGGTTTTATAAAGTATGGGGGATTAAAATAAAATTTTCAAAATAAAAAGTTTGCAAAAATGACAAAGAACCCCCAATGTTAAAATCCCTAAAAACGCGACTAAAACCCTTTGCCTTAAAACCAAACCAAATCAAACTATTTCAGGCAAGTTGTCACCGTCAAATTGGTGGAGAGAGCAGGGGAAACAAGAAGAAAGAAGGAAAGAAAGGAAGAGAAAATAAGAGCCATTAGAGAGAGAGAAAAGAAGAGAAAGTAAAAGAGTAATAAGTAACAAAAAGAAAAGAGGAAGATGGGTTAAAAAGAAAAGACAAGAAAGGGGTTAGGGTAAAGTTATAGGAAAATAAGTCAAAATTTCTTTTCAATTTGGAACATGGGTTTTGTTACCAAGAGAGAGATCAGAAAGCAGAAGAAAACATACAATCCTAGAGCAAAAGGGCAATGAGAATACCTTTAGAGTTGGTGCAGAGAGTAAGGGAGAAAGAAAGGAAGGAAGAAAATAAGAGAAACAAGAGCCAATAGAGAGAAAGAAAATAAAAGAAAGCAAATGAGTAATAAATTAGAGAGAGAAAAGAAGAGAAAGCAGTAATATATTAGAGAGAGAGAAAAAAGAGAAAGAAAATGAGTAAGATATGAGAGAGAGAGAGAGAGAGAGAGAGAGAAAAGAAAAGAAAGGAAAGGAGTAATAAATTAGAGAGAGAAAATTTGCTCTAAATTTAAAAAAAAAAATGCATTTTTTTACCTAGTTCGCGAGTCGACTCTAACTCGGCTCGTTAAGCCAGCTTGCGAGCCAGGCTCGAAATCTTCTCCCACTTTCACAAGCCAAGCCGAGCCAGGCTAGGAAATCAACGGCTCAGCTCAGCTCGGCTAGGCTCGAACTCGAATTCTCCTCCCCTTTCACAAGCCGAGCTCGTTAAGCCAAAAACTTGGCTTGGCTCGAAAACAGCCCTACCAATACCTAAACTATAAATAACCCCTAATTCCCACCCATTTCCCTAGAACTCCCAACTCTCAATCTCTCATTCTCTCAACTCTAATTCTCAAACTCTCTTCAATTTCATCTATTATTCAATTAATTATTTATATCTATTCATTACTCAATTTCTTTCATTTTTCAATTTTATCTATTATTCATATTATTATTTATATTATTCAATTTTATCCATTTTAGTTATTTATAATTTTATCAAAATGGATTCCCAAAATTATGGATTCGGAGGATCATCATCCCCAAATGAGTATTGTGTTCCAATTCCTCCATCCACCCAAGAATGGAAAGGTTCAATCCATTTTCACCCTTTTTGGATGTAGCAATTCCAAATCCAGAGGTGCTCCGGATTGCATCCAGCTAAACACAAGTGAGCTGCGACACCACGATAAGATCGACGAAAAAGGTCGTGTCTAGGGTATGGCAATTTTTCATGAAATCAAAATAGGCAAAGCCAAATGGGTTGGTGGAAGAGACATGCAAGGTATGCAATTTTTGTTCGACCACGAACAGTGCTGAGAATAGCACTTCAACGATGAGGCAGCACCTGGAGAAGAAGCACCCCCAATTAATGCAGCAAGGTTCTGTAGGTTTATGGATCGAGTGAACACAACGAAATACAAAATTTTTCCCGATCCACAAACCAAAAACGCTAAGATCCTTATACCCATTTTACATTGTTTGCATATGAAATATATATTAAACGATTAATAATAAGTTTCATACCAACGTTTGGAGGCTCCTTCAATTGATTTGAATAGCTTCCACTCCAAGATAGGAATGAACAATCGATATCCACACAAAGACAGGACGACAATCACCAAAGGATTCGATGTGCTAGCCAAACCAATTCATTCAAGGATAATTGTACATAATTTTTCACTTGAAAAATTCACTTCTCCAACCTATGGGTGTTCACAATTTTTTTTTTTTTTTTTTTTTTTTTTTGGATGGGGGAAGGGGAGAAGGGGAAGAGAGAGGGCAGCTTGGGTTTGTATTTTATTGAATAATAATGTTCTAATTTTTAAGTTGCACTTAAGTAGTGCAACAATTAAAACCCTAATCTAATATGAAATAGTCATATACTAATTCCATATTTAGATTATATTTATTCAATTACCAAATCAAGGTAATTCCAAACATGGTATTTTAATTTTAATTTCAAATTTGAATTTTAATTTATATTATTTTTATTAATATCAATATTATTTTAAATATTAAATTAATTAATAATATAACATATATATATATATATGTATGTATGTATGTATGTATGTATGTATGTTTAAATACACAATCTCACTTATTGTAATTTTCATATGAAATTAAATATAGGCAACGACCTCAGCAAATCTAATTTCACTTTGAGATTACTAAAATACCATTTCATCTTGAAAGATGAAAATGCACTTCTCACTTACTTATCCTTTATCAGTCTTCTATGTGTGTAACCCCAAGGCTGCTCATCATATCGGTAGTTAGTAGTATCTTAATTAACACTCAATCAATCATATCACTGACCAAGATTGACCTCTAACAAGGCATCATGGCCACTCGATAGATTCAGATTCTGCGAAATAGCTTACCTATCAATGATATAGTTATTGTACAATCAAATCCTTTCATCATACGTTATCTTATCAAGGCTGAGGTACAAAAGTAACGTCAATTTTAGATATCTTTGATCTTTTTCTATTTAGTTATTGGACCAACGACCAGAATAGATTGGATTGAACTACAACTCAATCCCACTGTGGCCACAAATTTAGTGTCATTGCCATTTACCGAATTGCTCAATGAGATAATTTCTCTCTTACCTGGGAGTGATGAATCCTTTGTCAATCCACCATAGTCTTGATACACTTCTCGATGTAGCCAATCACTACCATTCTGATAGTCATGAATAGAACTATGTTGGACTAGTGTCAAACTACACCGATTGGTGCACAAGGCGCTCCAGTGATCTCAAGTCTAAGGATCACATGCACCACCATCCGTTAGAGGATTTATTCCACAAACATTGGGGTTACCATCTATGTGGAATCCTCTAGTAGGTCTGTCCGGTAAACTTGCCTATGGCAAGCACCCATGTGTTGTACCAAGTTGTCGAAAACAACCTTGACAAGTGAGATCAATCACTGTCTTTTAACAGGTCGTTCAACACTATGATAGCCTTACCGTATTATATGTGTCCTTAGTCAGAATAATACTGGGGCTACAGACATTTCTAGAATGGCCACCATATGTGATCATAAGGTCCTTACTATCGAGATTTGAAACATTCAATACCCTGGTCATGGTTCTATCATTCTAAGGACATACATCACAACATACAATAAATATGAATTACATAATGTAGAAAAAGCCTTTTATTGATTATAAACATTCTTACAAAGAGTCGATATTACAATAATGGATTGGCTATAGGGCATCTACTATAATAGGTTCAAGTTCAACTGAAACCGGTAAGCAAAGACAAACTCAACTTAATTTTAATCAACAAATCTCAACTCTCTCAAACTGGAAATTCAATGCATAGACTTCACGAGAGGAAGTAGCAAAATACATAGTTGCTATGGACTCTCCCATTTCTTTATCTGAAAATGTATTTTTTGTTAATATGATTAAAAAGGCTTTTTGTCCACAATATAGGCCTATTAGTAGAGGTACAACTAGAAGGGACATAGAAAAACTTTATATTAAAGTAAGTGATAAACTTAAAAAAGAATTTGAAAATTGTCAGAATATTTCTATTGCACTTACTTCCGACGTATAGGCTGCTAGATCAAAAACAGATTTTTTGAGTGTCACAATACATCACCAAGATCATAGTTGGGCTTTACAACAAAAATAGATAGGTTTTAACCCATTATATGCTAAACATAACGCTAACACTATTTATTTTACAATTATTGAAGTTTTGTAAGATTATTTATTATCTGAGAGAGATGTGGCACTAACGCTTGATAATGCAGTTACTAACACCGTGACAATTTCTTTATTTCAAAAGAAATTGAATCCGCTTGGTGAAGGCAAATTTTTTCACTAAAGATGTGCTTGCCACATCATCAATTTGATTGTTAAAGTAGGTTTGGAAGTTATACATGCAAAGATTGATAAGGTGCTCATGACTATCGGATTCATTGTCGATAGCAATACAAGATTAACTGAGTATGTCATATATTGTCACCAAGAGGAGTCGCCGATTCAACCAAAGAAGCTATGTTGCAATATGCTTGTCCGTTGGAACTCAACGTACTTGATGTTACAAAAAGCTATTCCAACCGCAAGATAAATTACAAATTTCGTCAACCAAAAGAACTATCTGGACGAAGTCATCAACGATGAAGATTGGACGGTTTGCAGTATTTTTCATTCATTTCTTAATCTTTTTATGATTCCACTAATACATTAAGTGGTATTTATTATCCTACTACTAATTTAGCGTTAGATATTTTACTTCAAATTTGTAAAACTTTTGCTTGACATAGATATAATGAAGAGTTAAGCGACATTGTTTCAAAAATGGAAGCAAAATACCAGAAATATTGGTTAGATATTCCATTCTTTTATGGATTAGGTCTTATTGTAGATCCTAGGTTTAAATTAAACATATTTACTTGCATAGTTAATGAGATAAGCCAACATTTAGAATATGACTATGGTTCTTATTTGATAGAATTTAACAGAAAATTGGAAAGTCTTTTTTCTTTGTATCAGAATAGGTACATTGGAATGCCCATCAAAGACGAGCAGTAGGAAGCTAATGAAGACATTCATTAACATGGATCCAGCATCTGGACATATATGGGACTTAATACTAGTGGTTGTGGATGTAGCAGCTCCAGCGTACAAACATGGACCAAGTGAGCTACATCGGTATTTGCAAATGGACATGTCCTACATGACCAAGAGGGAGAAACGCGAGATGGATGTGTTTCAATGGTGGAACCAAAATGCAAGTCGATTCCCCATTGCAGCCCAAATGGCACATGACATTCAATGTGTAACAGTTTCCACGATTGCATCTGAGTCAACATTCTTAATTAGTGGTCACATTATTGAAGACAGAAGATGCTCTTTAACCAATCAGATGTTGAAGTCATTACATGTTTACGGGATTGGATTCATGCAGACAGAAGACTACAATACCACCCTGAAGATCCTGAACTACTCGACCTCTTCAAAAACACAAATTTGAGCGATGTAAATTTCGAGGATGTAAATTAATAATTTAATAAAAATAGATTTATTTAATTGTTTATTTGTTTAAGTTTAAATTAAATTTGCACATTGCGAATATTATATTTATGCTAAAATTATTATCTCTTTAAATTAAAATCCCATAAATTTATAACCAATTAATCATCCATTTATATTTATTTAATTGTTTAAGTTCAAATGAAATTTTCACATTGTGAAGCTAAAATTAAATTGTCTCTTTAAATTAAAACCATCATAACCATTCATTTATATTTATTTACTAATTAATTAAAAAATTTACAAATCACCCCCTAAAAATTACATAAACCGCCCTGCATAATTTTTAATTTAGGCCCTAAAGATATAAAAAATAGGGGGCTAAATGAAATTTTTCAAGCCTATATGACTAGTCCATGGGCCCATGACCGGTCCTAGGGACTGGTCCAGGCCTTGAGAAATCTCATGGGCTCATGACCAGTCCCTGATGATTTGGGTCTGGGCCCTCAAGGACTAGGCCTAAATTGGGCCCGGACGTTGAGGGCCTAGGCTTAGGACTGCCTAGGCCTAGGTCTTTCTAACCTCTAAATGGGTCCTGCCAGTTCTTATTTCCTTACCACAACACCCTAGAAAAGTTTAATTTCTTTTAATTTACCCCCATAAAAATCAAATTATTAAACTCCAATAATACTTTAGAAAATATGGGGCATATTTTCATTATCTTGTTGATATATTTTTCCTTATCTATTATGTTGTTGTGAGGACTAGTTACAAGTGTCCTAAAACCCACAAGTGGTCCAGGGAATTTTTTTTTTCCATTTTGGTTGTGGTCCCAAAAGTTTGGTGGAATCTTTTCACCTTTTGGACCAACACATGTCAGCCTTTGTCTGTTGACTTGGCATAAATTGTTGAGCAAGAAATTCTCTTTATCATCTTCTTTCTTGCGTATGTTTGAACTAACCTAGATATTTCATTTGTTTGTGTGCTCTGAAATTCTTCGGAGAGTTTATCCTTGTTCAGGTTCTTTTTATGGGTTTGTGCTAAAACCATTATGTTTATCTTCTTTGTTTGAATGGCGACTGGAATGAGGTTCCATTGTTGATGCTAGAGCGCGTCTTCAGCATGTGAAGTTTGGGAGTAGCTCAAGCTTGTCTGGGAGTGTTCCTGGTGTGTGAAGTAATCCGAGAGTGACAAAGCATTAGGGAATCAGAAGGCGGTGTTTAGTGTATTGTAGAATAGAGAGTTCTCCTTGCTATATCTAAAATCAACTTTGAATGTTAATTCTTGTAATGTTTGATGTTGTAGTGGATTAGTTTCGATCTAGATGAGGTCCCATAGATGTAGGCTAAGAATGGTTTTAGCCGAACTATGTAAATGTTTGTGTTCTTTACATTTTCTTGTTTATAGTTGTTGATTCACACTTAACTTGATAACGTTTAATAAACATGGTAAAAACATTTCCGCTGTGCTTTTAAAAATGGGTACCTAAACATTTACAAGAGTTCATTAACTCTAACAACAAGAACAAAGAAAACACTCAACACTTTCATTCGCAGGATAAATTTAATCGTAGGCATAAATTTTTTTCTAGAAACTTTTCTCGCTTTTTCTGCATTTTTGCTCAAATCACGTTCTCTAATGGATGACGCATTTATTGTAAACACTTAAGTACAAATGTATTTTTTCATAATTTTAAATTTAAGACATATTTGAATTTTTTTAAATCATTTATGGAGCTTAGAAATAGGTTTTGTGGGGCTTAAATAACACCGCTCCAAATTTGGGACAAGGAATATATCGCTTGTTCAGCCTAATGTACTCATCGTGCAAGTTTGCAAAAACTGAAAAAGAAAACAAATAAATTCATTAAATTAAAGCAACAAGCCCGGAACACATTGTCATATCAAAACAATAATATTTGTACTTAAAATTGTGAAGTTGCTTGCCACTGCAAATACAAATTTAATATGATCTTTTGTGAGCCGAGCTTCATGGAAAGATTCAGTTTTGTTGATGCTTGATTTTAACACCAACTAATTGCACGTGAGAAATGCTGAGCTGACTCAAAAAACACACGTGTATATGGGGGTATTGGGTTGAGTAAGAGATGAAGGACAATGTCTAAAGTGGTTCAGATGCTTAAACAAGCGAATCCTACGTCTACTGATATTTTATTATATATGAGATTAGGTCACGTTCAGCAAGCTGATTTATAGCTTAGAGAATACAAGTGAATACACGAGAGAGAGAGAGAGAGAGAGAGAGAGAGAGAGAGAATGTATGCTATTTTAGAGAAAAATTAGCTAATCCTACAAATAGGAGAGGAGCCCTCTATTTATAGTGGGATAAATTGATTGAGGTAATGATTACTAAATCTGTGAGTAAGTTAGATTGCCATGCAAATCCTTCTTTATATCCCATTGCTCACCTTCTCGAGTGATTTCCTTGACTTGTGCAGGGATAGGACACGTGGAATGTTTCCAGTCTTTTGCCACTTTGGCGCATACCCACTACACTGTCAGGAGCATGCCGCTCACGTCAGCATGCGATGTGGCTATGTCTGAACGGCTGCAGAACCTACCTAAGCTTTGACCGCCCATGCTGACAAGGCTTGGCGTCAGCCCTACTTTTTCATGCATAACAGAAGTTCGCTAGTTTTTAAGGTTTACGGATTGAACCTTGAGAACTATACAATTATGCCTTGATTTGATGTGTCGAATGGACACTAGTCGATCTAACATGGTTGCAAAGAAGCCGCGGAAACATTCCCATGCAGGCAACCTGAAATCATCTTCCTTAAGGTCCCAACCTATTCTAGATCTTATTTAGTGCCATAACGATGATTCTGGTCTTCGACCAAGGTTCTCGACCTGATTACACTTGGCAAATTTTTTGCTAAAAGCAAAGTCACGTCGCTTCGCAACTGACATGCGACGAGGGCAAAGAGTCACATCGCTTCGCGATTGACATGGCAAAAAGTGTTTAATGTAACGACCTCTTCAGATGTTATCCATTGCACTTTTGCAGCTGATACATTAAATGAAGTACCTTCTGCTCTAACAAATGTTTCCTGTGCGTAATAAGTGCCAGCCATGCGCATTAAATGAGAGCCATGCTGAAACAACATTCCCTATCAGAGCATTAAATGCGGATGTGAGCGCATTTAATGTGGAGGAGGGAAACGAGCCATCGCTTGAGTGTTCCAATGGAAAAGAACGACGATTTGGTTTCTTGGAGCGTGACGGTCACTCTTCTTCACTGATTAGCGACACGCGATCGCAATCAATGGTAAAAAGTGATTTCTGCTCAAACGTCGTTTGACTTTGGGAAAACCAAACACCACTTCCTTCACTGTAAAACCCTAGGCTCACCTCAAGTAATTTGCACAATATTCACTTCTTCAAAGAAAGCAAGAAACTTTCGTGAGCCTTGGTTTTCCATCTTTCAGACTGGTGCGCGTTTGACACTTGGAGCAGGAGGTTCAATTTTCATTCTTAAGAGGTAAGGATGATTCTCCTATTATTTCCTTTTCTCTGTTTTTTTTTTTTTTTTTAAATGATAGCCATGCGGTAATGATGATTGTTTGCTGGTGGACGGTTGGAGAATAAGCTTTCTCCTAGGGTTTGAGCCATTGGGGGTGGCTTAAGGATTCTTTTAGGGTTTTTTCTAGGGTTTAAGGGAGGAAGCATTTATTTTGTCCTCCACGTCATCGTACGAAACAGTGTACAATGACTGAGCGATTCTTGCATGTCACTTTTTTCAGAACGCAGAAGAATAGACCTTTCAACGACCAGGACAGATGAGTAAACCAGCTAACCGGTGTAGGATGCTCCAGCAGGCCCCTCTCAGGAGATTATGTCGGTAATCACTGCCGAGGAGATTTAGAAGGTGGTAGACCAATACACCGTTGGAGTAGAGGTCTTCTAGCATAGAACATACACAGCTGCGAATCCGCCAGAAGGAGCGGGGGGTTGATCCCTTTCCACCCTTTCATTAGATTGGTCCTAGATCACTTCGGGATCGCACCACTACAGCTTACGCCGAATGCTTATATGATAGCCGTGGCTATGTATATCGCATGTGGTGAAAATGATTTGGGCGAGCTAACCGCGTTAGAGCTCGATTGCTCATACATCCTGAAGAAGAGTAAGGACAAGGATTCCTTCTATCTCTCGAAGCGACCTACAATCGAAGCGGGAATACATAGTTACCCTAACAATGTTGGGGCATAGAGATGAAGTTTTTCTTCTTTTGATATGGTGGCATTTGCTAATTTCAAGAGCCGAGTAGGTTTTCCTTTCTTTGATTTTGTGAATTTCCTTTTAGTCGTCTGATGCGTGTTTACTACAACATGCAAAAATAGCAAGTATACTAGTCGCAAAAAGTAATAAAGTGATGAGCGAGTATCGTTCCCACGAAGATAGTGTTACTAATTACCGATTTTTCTAGTTTAAGTCCTAATTGAAGCAACAATAAATTGGATTGATGGAAGATTAACAACTAAATATAAATGCAAAACCCAACAACTTAACTAATTAAACAATTCTAAAACAAATGCTAGGGTGTTGAATTCACCTAAATACGCTAACCCAAATCATAGAATCTATTACCCAAGTTCTAATTCCTTGATTGAAAATCGAATTCCCTAAGTTGTAAAACATACATTCTCATGCTACATTTCCCTACTTATCCCTATTAAGCTTCCGCACCCAACAAAATGAAGATTAATAGTTCAAAGGATTTTAAGCTTTGTGGAATTCTATCTAGATTTCATAGATCGCTAAACCTATCTCTAGCGTTTGCTAATCTATGGTATTTATCCCAAGAGGCACAATCACAAATCACTTCTCAGTCTCATTGTGAACAACACACATTTGAATGGTGATCAAGCATCCAAAAGACATTAAGCAAAGAGATAAACACTCAATCATGAAATTAAAACTCAAAGTAATTCAATCCATATAAATTTGAATCATTGTATCAAGATTACATCAAACCCTAGCTAAACAACTCAGTTCATACTCAAAAACGAAATAAAACAACAAAAACAAACTGAATCAAGATTCATCATTGAAAAGCAAGCAAAAGATGGAGAAATCTTCTCTAATTTGAAGCCCAAATCTTCAATAATCTTCTCCTTCCATGAGCTGCCTCCCAAATCACGAACCAAGCCCCTTTTCTCTTCCTTTTCGCTCTAATTTATACCTCTCTCACTTAAGGACGAAGCCCTAGCAAGCCAAAACGCGTCGTTTTATTTTTGCATCTGACGCAGGTTTCGCCGCGGCGAAGCTTTTTCCTCGCCGCGGCGAAGACTTACAGGCCCAATTTGAGCATGATATAGTTAGAATCTGGAAAAGTGTAAAACATATGAATTGTAGCCCTTTCAATTATCTTTCTGGTCGTTCAAGAATCAGCACAATCCGAGGTCTACAGCTCAAGTTATGGCAGAAATACTGAAGCACGTCCAAAGACGTTTTTCTTCAGTTCCCAGCGTCCTTTTCACGACTTCAAGCCAAGTTTTCACCTTTGTCCAGTCAGAATTAGGAAAAACCCAAAACATGAACGTTGTAGCTCTTCTTCTTAGCTTTCCAAAGCTTCTAAATTCAGGTTATTCCGAGTTTTCAAGCTCAAGTTACACAATTTACGCTCAAAACTGTCATTTATGCTAAAAATCATCGTTTAGGCCTACAAAGACAAATTAATAGAATTAGGTAGCAATTATGGCCCAAATTGTATGAAAAGTATCCTAAATCCTATCAAAATTCAATGCAAAATCATAGTGTAAAATACGCTTATCATCGTCGCTAACGAGCTTTTGTTTCTTCGCAATTAACAAGACGACCAGGTTATTGGTTCTCGAGGATCCTGACAGAATCACTGCTTTCGACTTTTTGCTCGAAGAGAGTCGCAATGCAAGAATGCTCATGACAACCGCGAACTTGCAGAAATACGGTTTCTTTAGTCCCAAAGCGATCTTAGAAACCATACCGAGTAAGTACCATAACCTTAACTTGCTCTTTTTTAACTTTACATGCAGCGAACTGTTTTACTAACGATGTTTGCATGCAGCGACCATGCCTCCCAAAGTGCTCAAGTCGCTGTGACCAAGGCAGTTTACCTTCCCCCAAGTAAACATCACTAGACCGGCTGGAACGGCTCCCAGCAGTCCCCCCGTTAGAGGGACATCGACAGGTGCTCCGATTAGACCTGTAAGCGCTTCCCAGTCTTCGGCTGTTCGCCCAAAGCATAGGACCATGGCCCAAAAGTCCAAGAATCAAAAGCAGCTTCAGGCCGAAGAGTCAGAGTCTGAACCGGAGGGCCTGGGTGTTCAGCCCTAGAGGTCGCAGCCTTACCAAGCATTCTGCTCGAGAGGGCCTTCCAAGGGCGCGATCGGCATCTCCATTGCTCTAGGGGGGTCACGAACGAGGCAGAGTGAGGCCGCGAATCTTGGAAAGAGACCGGACAAGGAACCAGCGAGCGAGACGCTACTTGCTGCAGGCATAGGCATGAGCACACCCATGCCAGACTCGATGGGGAAACTTTTGGATCATTTGCAGCCAATGGTTTTTACCCTACTAGAGTGTGGGCTCACGGAGGAGTTCAAGAAGTTCATGGCCTCTAACCCCGTGGACCTGATATCCACATCCTTTCAGCACCTGAGCCAGGTAAAATGAGCTATCCTCGGCGAGGACTTTACACTTACTCTTTTCAGTAGAAAGGAAACTAACTTTTTACTCTCTTCGTTCACAAGTCCTGCTCTCCATGCACTTGTCCCTGTAGAAGGTTCAGCTGGGAGCTGCTGAGGGGTTGGTCGAGCTAAGAGAGGAGAACACGCAGCTTAAATGGGACATAAAAGCTACTCAAGCAGAGAAAGACTTATCCACCGTTTAGGCGAATCAGTACCTGTCTGAAAGGAATGCTGGTCTTCGCATAGTGGACTATTAGAAGGTCGAGCTGGAGAAGTGAGGAGAGGAAGTAAATGAGCTCCAAAAGACGGTGGCCTCCAAAGGACGATGGCCATACTCACCAAAGATGCTGGCGAGAAAGAAAATGAGCTACAAATGAACTCCGAGCAGGCCTTGTGAGCAGAGCAGGAAAGGGCAGAGCTATGGGAGACCATCGAGAAGCAAATGTGGGCACTTGAGGCCGAACTCTAACTTAACCAGGGTCGTGTCGCTTTGCTGACCGAAGAGATGCAGCGACAAGAGTTGGAGACCGAGAAGAGGGATGATGAATGGGCAATTCAGTCCATCTATGCCCTACGGCCGAAGAATCCTGATATCAATCTAACCGACCTCCTAGACGAATACTAGGACATCCTCGCCTCCATGGCGCGGATTAAGGCAGAGGAGGCAGAGGAGGCAACCTGAGGACTTGGCCCGAAAGAACATCCGGAGTATGTCCTAAAGGAGCTTGCGACCGGCCAGGTGGTTGGCGACCAGCCTCGGGACGCTGAGGTCACGCCTCTGGGACTTGGGGATGAAGGCCAATGATTGCCTTTGCTTTTGTACTGCCCTTCCTATGCTCCTTTTTTTGTACTTTTTATTTTTATCATAATAAATAAAGACATCACTTTCTAACTCTTTTGTGAGTACTTATAATTTTTTGTACCCCACAAACGCTACACATGAGATCGCATTCTAACTGCTTACAATAACATTTGTACAAATAATATCTACACAAACAGAATTGTATACATGTAGAAAAAGCAATTACAAAAGAACTTATATTATTTACAAAGCTTGAGAAAAGTAAAAATCTTTACAAAGAAAAAATTAGTTCAGAATTACTGATAATATGGGCGGAGATGCTCAGCATTCCAAGCTCATGGTACTTCAGAACCGTTTAGCCTTTTGAGGTGATAAGTCCCCGATCTTATCACTTTGGCAATGTGGAACGGGCGTTCCCAGTTCGACCCCAATACTTCCTCATTCAATTCTCTTGTACTAGGAAGGACTTCCTTTAGGACGAGGTCGCCGACCTGGAAGTCTCTTCTTCTAACCTTAGAGTTGAAGAACCTTTTTGCGCACTGCTGATAAGTTGCTATTCTTAGTTGAGCCTTGCTGCGATGTTCTTCAACTAAATCCAGGCTTGCACGCATGAGCGCCTCATTATCTGCTTTGTCGAATAGGTCTCTCTGAAGTGAACCAGTTCCTACCTTTGCAAGGATCATTGCTTCACAGCCATATGCTAGCGAGAAAGGTGTTTCTGAGGTAGAGGTTCTCGGAGTTGTCATGTATGCCATAGGACTTCAAGGAGGTCGTCGGCCCAATTTCCCTTGGCTGCGCCAAGTTTGGCCTTCCGAGTGTGCTTAATGGTTTTGTTAATAGCTTCAACCAGACTATTTGCTTGTGGTCTTGTGACTAAGGCAAATTTCTTATGGATACCCAGCTCGTCGCAAAACTGCTTGAATTCCACATTATCGAACTACTTCCCGTTGTCAAAGATGAGGGTATGAGAAATCCCATAGCGGCACACAATGTTCTTGAAGACGAAATCCTTGAGCTTTTTGGTGGTGATCGCGGCCAATGGCTCTACTTCGACCCACTTGGTGAAATAGTCCACCGCGACCGCCGCATACTTGACTCCCCCTTTACTAACCGGCATGGGTCAAATGAGATCGATTCCCCACATGGAGAATGGCCAGGTGCTAGACATGGTTATCAGCTAGTGGGAAGGAGCACGTGGTATGTTCGCGAACCGCTGGCACTTGTCACATTTTTTAACAAAGTCGTAGGTGTCTTCTTGGATCAGGGACCAGTAATACCCTTGACGAACAACTTTGTTGACGAGGGATCGTGTGGCCATGTGATTACCACAGATCCCTTCATGTATCTCCCTCATGATATAGTCTGCTTTTTCATCGGTTACACATCGAAGAGGTGGGGCACAAAC
This sequence comes from Pistacia vera, assembly GCF_008641045.1. NCBI lineage: Eukaryota > Viridiplantae > Streptophyta > Magnoliopsida > Sapindales > Anacardiaceae > Pistacia > Pistacia vera. The sequence continues at coordinate 318,606 of NW_022196258.1, read as the reverse complement.
CCTCGCTTGTATAGCTGATCACCTATGAGTGTGTAACGAGTAGCTCTAGTTCGTAGGATTCTTGCCTTGATCTTGTTGTTGGGCAAGGTCCCATCTCAAAGATATTGAATGATAGGGGTCATCTAGGAGACTGATTCGGTCACATTCACGGGCTGTTCAGGTGAGCTGATACTAGGGGCTTCTATGAACCAAATAGGAATGCTCTCTGGCGCGTCCGAGTCCAGCAATGAGGCTATCTTGTTGGGATTCATGCATTTTGGACATAGAATTGGTGTAACATGGATGAACAAGATGATGGATGCAAGGTAGAACACAAACATAACACATAAGCCCAAAAAATTTCAAGGTAAGGATGGAATATTACCTACTCCTTTGCTATTCAACACTTGAATCTTCTTTCTTGGAATCTTAGTTCTTCAAGTGAAGTTGAAGAACCTCAAAATGTGATCCACACAAGTCAAGGAAGAGAGAGCCGTGAGAGTAAGAGAGAAAATGAGAGAGTGATTTTGCTTTAATTGATTCAATTCAATTAAAATGGCATAAAACTTAATTTATATACCATGGGCACAAAGTGTAATTTTAAATTGTTTTAGGAAGGCCTCAAACAATTTAAAATTAATTTGAGAATAAACATTTATGGCAAGTCCTTGGTTTTATGGTTAATTCATAATTAGACCAAATTTTAATTCCATTAAATATTCTAACCCTTTAGAATAAAACCAATGCACTTTTGCCCCCATCATTGAATCCAATTCAATAATAATATTTAATAAATCTTTATTACCCTTGGTTAGTGCTAGCTATTCATGGATAATCATTTCTCACCAATACATTAATTCGGATGCAACCGTTTACGTCCAAACATCATTAATCTGATTAATGATATGTATTATTCTCTCTCCTTGAGCTTGGTTTTATGTGTGACCATTTTGGTACACTATGATCTAGCCGTGGTCAGATTTTGATATGTTTCGTTATAATTCTTTATAATCAAAACTCCCACTGATTATGGTAGATGTCTAGCAATGTTCCATAACCCCTAAACCACAATGAAGTGTAAATTCCAATGAACCTGTTCTTATCATATGTACCATGTAGTCAAATCCCTCCGTTATCTAATCCCAATTAAGAATGGTTCATGGTATATCAAAACCTTTAACTTAATCTTTAATAAAATTGTCAATCGATACAATGGAACTCGTCAACATGAAACTATTTTTCATCTGACATTCATTATACTCTGGCCAGAGATTTCCTTTTTCCAATGTTTATTGACATTCGTCTGGGAACTCGAGATTGGATGATTTGAGTTAACGGATCCCATCTTGACCATCACTTGTCCTCGCACATGAATAACATATGACCAAACTGGCTTATTACACAAGACATGACTAGTCTCGTGCTTATACACCATATGAACCATATGCATCCTATGTTGAATCCAACCGTGATGTCTCAGGTCTAAGGATCAATGGTACACTATCACGATCCTACGATGCATCATTGACCATATCCATGTGATTCATCGTAATCAGTCATATTCGATAAACAGTTCACTAACTGTTTATCCATGCTAATGCCTTAGTGACATACCTCTTATAATCACTCACACTAATACCATCACATGATTTTCAATAGAGACACTCAACATGCCTACTATGCAATGTTATTGCCCGATTAACATTACTTGCGTAGGGAATTCTTTGATGATTTCATCTTCTGAAGATCCGTGTCATCTGGACATTTCACATGCAATATTAAATATAATATAATATAAATGAAGCGGAAAATCAACATGTGAAATAAGAACAATTTCTTTTATTCATAATACATTTACAAGATATAATGTCCTGAAACTGACAACTCGATTAGTTCCTAGGGCATACACTAACATATCTTTGCCAAGGCATCCGCGACAGAATTGTTGTCTCTAGGGATCTGCGTGATTGTGAAGTGCTTAAATGGCTCGACTGCGGCCTTAGATTTCTTCAGATAGTCGATCATGTTTTCTTCCTTGGCCTGATACTCCCCCAAAATCTGGTTGACAACCAGCATGGAGTTGCTATGAATGCTGATTGCGGTTGACCTTATTTCTCTTTCCAACCACAATCCAGTGAGCAGAGCTTCATACTAGGCCTCATTGTTGGTCGCTTTGAACCAGAAATGGAGAATGCCATGAATGCAAGTTCCTTTGGGACTTAAGAGGAGAAGGCCATCCCCGGCCCTTTTCCTGTTCGATGACCCATCGACATAGAGGCTCCAGGTCGATAGGCGTTCTTAACAGTTTCCTAGGTGACTTCACTGGCTTATTGCTTGAATTCCTTCATCGGATGATATGAGAATTCTAAAATGAAATCAATGACTGCCTGCCCTTTGATGGTTGCTTTCGGTCTGTACTGCAGATCGAACTAACTTAGTTCCATGGCCCACTTGAGTAATTTACCCAATGCCTCTGGCTTCTAGAGGACTTGCTTGAGCAGGTAACTGGTCATTACATGGATTGTGTGAGCATGGAAATAAGGTCGCAACTTTCTAAAGGTGACTAGCAAGGCATAAGCCAATCGCTTCATTTCCGGATACCACATCTCGACATCTAGCAGATGCTTGTTCGCATAGTATACTGGCCATTGAACCCTGTTCTCTTCCCAAACTAAAGCTGCACTGATCGCATACTGAGAGGACAGATACAGGAGGAGAATTTCTTGTGAGAGAGGTTTGGACAAAAGAGGTGGCTTTCCGAGGTGCTCTTTAATGCTCGGGAATGCCTGTTCGCACTCGGAAGTCCACTCAAACTTCTTATTGGCCGGAAGTATATTGAAGAATGGCAAGCAACAATCTGTTGCCCTCGATATGAAGTGACTGAGTGCAGCTATTCACCCATTAAGACTCTGAACCTGTTTTCGGTTGGTCGGGCTTTTAATGTCGAGGAGAGCTTGGATTTTCTCGAGGTTGATCTCTATTCCCCTCTGGTTAACCATGTACCCCATAAATTTTCTTGAGGATACTCCGAATGAGTAGTTGAGAGGATTGAGCTTCATTCTGTACTTTCGGAGTATGTCGAACATCTCAACGAGATGTGCTATGTGATCTGAAGTGACATGCGACTTGACCAGCATGTCATCAACATAGACTTCCATCGACCTTCCGATCTGCTTGGAAGACATACGGTTAACCAGTCGTTGGTAGGTAGCTCTAGCATTTTTTAGACTGAAGGGCATAACCCTATAGTAATATAGCCCCCAATCTGTAATAAAGGAGGTATGCTCTTCTTTCTACACGTACATCAGAATCTGATTGTATCCCAAGTAGGCATCCATAAAACTTAGCAGCTCGTGCTAGGAGGTGGGATCAACGAGCTGGTCAATCCTTGGCAGAGGAAAGCTATCTTTAGGACTTGCTTTGTTGAGGTCGGTGAAGTCAACGTAGGTCTGCCATTTGCCGTTCGCCTTCTTTACGAAAACCAGGTTGGCAATCCAGCTAGGGTAGAGCGCCTCCCAGATAGATCCATTTTGAAGGAGATTATCTACCTCAATTTTCAAGGCAGCATATCACTTTGGATCCATTGCTCTTCTCTTCTAGCAAACTAGCTTGGCTTCACTATTAATGTTCAGAGCATGACAAATGATACTCGGGCTGATCCTGACCATGTCGGCATGCATCCATGCGAACACGTCGATATTTTCTCTTAGAAAACAGGTCAGGTCACTGGCGAGCTGGGGGTTGAGATTGTTTCCAATCCTCAACACTCGACTCGGCTCGCTCTGGTCGACTGACACTTTAGATAAATCCTCAACCAGCCTACTGGAAGGGCATTCTTAGATACAAGGATCCAAGTTACCCTCTGCTGGACCAGGCTGTGGTTCGATCTGACTGATTGCTATTGCCTATTTGGGAATGCCATGTGGAGTGCATTTTCCCCTGCACGTCATCTGCACTGCCTTTACATAGCAGTTACGAGACGCGCATTGAGATCTGCTTACTTCCCCTATCCCCGTCGGGGTGGAAAACTTCATCTTGAGATGGTAAATCGAAGTGACTGCTTTGAAGTTTCTCAGTAGAGGTCGCCCTAGAATGCCATTGAAAGTGGACGGGCAGTCCACTACTAAGAACTCAGTGATCTTGGTCACCTCGTCAGAGTCACCCAATGTGACTGAGAGTGAGATCGTCCCTTTGGGGATCAGATGATCCCTGGTGAAACCATATAGAGGGATGGAGGCAAGCTTCATGTCAGCCTCATCTAGTTTCATTCTTTCGAAAGCTCGCTAGAATAGGATGTTCACAACGCTTCTGTTATCCACCAATATTATGTGGACGTTGCAACGCCCTATCTAGGGCGTGATGACGAGAGCATCGTCATGGGGATGATGCAATCGGACTGCGTCTTTTTTGGAGAAGGTGATTTCCTCCTCCCTACGAACCTTTGACGGTCATGGCGTCGTGTTCATTACACAGATGGGGTTGTGAAGGGCTGCGCAAGCATACCTCTCTTGGGTACCTCGCAAATTCCCTTCGAGGTGTGGTCCCCCAAAGATTATCCCTACGCTGTAGATACCCTTGCGACCATGACACTTCTTACCCGGTTCCTCCTGATTTTTCTCCTGGACGGGAGCAGAGTCATCAACATACTCTTTGAAGTGCCCCTACTTAATAAGGTCTTTAATTGCTTGCTTAAGGGCCCGAAACTCATCGGTGTGATACCCGTTATCCCTATGATAACGATAGTACTTCTTACTGTTTCTGACCGAAGAGGGATTTTTCATAGGCTGAGGCTCCCTAAGCAGGCCGGCCTCTTCTGACTTATCAAGAATAGTAGAGACCGATGCATTCAGAGGAGTGTACAAACTCTTATCGCAATCGTGACGAGGAATTGGGGCGTAAGATTTCTTGGGCTCATACCACTGCTTCTTTCCTTTTCGCTGATCGTCATTAGCCCATCTGCGATCATCCCTCCTATTCTCCCCCCGACCAAGCGCACTGCCCGAAGGACCGGGGTCATGGCGGTTGAGCGCCGCCATAGATTTTTCAATGCAGACGTATTTTTCTGTAAGGCTGTAGAAGCAGGTGAGGGAAACATCATCCTATGATTGCATCTCTTTCCACAGATCTGTTTGTGGATGAATTCCTGCGATGATGAGAGTCCAAACAGACTCTTTGGGAGTGTGAGCTACTTTATGGAGCTCCCGATAGAACCTGTCAATATAGGATTGGAGGGGCTCATCCCTCTCTTGCCTTATGTTGCTGAGATAACTTAGAGGCATCGAGAACTTCCTATTCGCCTAGAAGTGTCTCAAAAATGTCGAGCTCATCTAAGGCCACGAGCTGATTGATCCTGCTGTGGGCGACCTGAACCATCGCTTGGCATGAGAAGTAAGAGTTACTGTCAAGCAATGGCATTTTGCCAAGTCAGAGACTTGGTAGAGTTCCATGAAGTCATTGAACTCGTATAGATGATCCTGCGAATTGGAATTCCCATCGGCTGCTTGAATGTCGGGCATTCTAAGCATTGACGGGAGAGGAGCGGCTAACATGCTGGAGAAAAGGGAGACGCCTTTGTGACCTGCCCTTGCTCATTTCGCTAAGCCTTTAACTGATCCAAGGCTCGTTGTAGTTCCTTAATCTAAGGCAGTGGAGCCATCTGGGGATCGCTTTCCGCAACGCGGGTTCGACCCTCACGGTTGCGATTGAGGAAAGACCGTAAGTCAGATTCCTCCTCACCTCGGCCGACGGTCCCAGCTACTCTTGACACACGCTAGCTGGAGTCATGTGATGGAGTTGAATGGTCTGGGGAACCTTCCTGACCTCCACGGTGGTACGAATCGACCTGCAGACAGTGGGAACTTCCCACGCGATGACGATCGAAGTCGTCATTCTAGTGATAATGGGAATCTCCCCGCCTTGCACTTTTGTGGAAATGCTCATGCAACGTAGCATGGGATAGCTCAGGTCACGATATGTCACCGAGTCTTTGCGCCACGGGTATTCTATCCAGGGTACGATCGGTGTTCACTGGTCCCTTGGAGCCTCTAGGCCCACTATTTGCCACTTGTTTTCCCTTTCTTTGATGCACTGCAGTGCACGCGGCATGGGCTATTGCCCTTTTTTCGCGCTTTCATGCGACCTATAGGTGTTTTTGGCAGTGGCACCACCTCATTCGATTCGGGTAGCACGACCCGATCCAACTGGTCTAGCCTTTGGCTGACCGTTTGGAGAGTATTGTTGAACCTCTCCAGGTAGCTCGTGACGACTGGGTCAAGCTGCGAGCTTGAAGGTATATCCCCCATGGTATTTTGCAGGACTGAGGGCACTTCGAGAGAAGTGTCCTCTTGTACCTAGGGGATCTCTTCGTCTCCATGATTGGTTCACTCAGATTCAAATCGAAGAGCCATTTGCTGTAATGGGATCGATTAGTCAGAGATTCTCCTGATGAAGAATAAGTACTAAATCAGGCCCTCCTTCTAGTGCCAAACTATTGATGCTTGATTTTGATACCAACTAATCGCACATGGGAAATGCTGAGCTGACTCAGAAGACACACATGTATATGGGGGTATTGGGTTGAGTAAGAGATAAAGGATAATGTTTAAAGTGGTTCGGATGCTTAAATAAGCGAATCCTATGTCCACTGATATTGTATTAATATATGAGATCAGGTTGCATTCAGCGAGTTGACTTATAGCTTAAAGAATACAAGTGAATACACGAGAGAGAGAGAGAGAGAGAGAGAGAGAGAGAGAGAGAGAATTTATGCTATTTTAGAGAAAAATTAGCTAATCCCACAAACGGAAGATGAGCCCTCTATTTATAATGGGATGAATTAAGGTAATGATTACTAAATCTGTGAGTGGGTCAGATTACCGTACAAATCCTTCTTTATATCCCGTTGCTCACCTGCTCGAGTGATTTCCTTGACTTGTGCAGGGATTGGACACGTGGAATGTTTCCAGCCTTTCGTCACTCTAGCGCATACCCATTACACTGGCAGGAGCATGCCGCTCATGTTAGCATGCGACGTGGCTGCATTTGAACGGCTACAAAACCTACCTAAGCTTTGACCACCCACGCTGACAAGGCTTGGCGTCAGCCCTACTTTTTCAGACATAACAAGTTTGTTCCTTAATAATTTTTAGCACCACATCGATAACGTCATCTTGATCATCGATTATCTGCTGGAAGAAAGTATCCAATTCCTGGAAACTCTCTCCAGCTTTGCATTATAATCAGAAAGTTTGTCAACAATCCAACCTTCATATCGAAAGCATTCATTTGTAGTGAAGTCGCCCATTACAGCTTGATCCTCATGAACCAATTCTTCAAATCTATTATTATCAAGTTTACTCCCTCAAAAATCTCCTCCCAAAAGCCATCCTAAATATTATACTTCCTGTGAGGGCAAACATCGTCTCAGAAATATCAACGGGAGTTGTTGAAGATGATGATTCAGAGATTGAATTTATAAGCAAACCGACTTCTTCTTCCCTAATGAACCGAAATGACAGCACCCTCTTTATGCTAAAAAGCTCGATAACACATATTTTCCTCATCTCTCTCCACTACTCACCAATCCCCATATGGTTCAAAAGCTATGTCTAAATAGTTGTATGAAAGCTTCCCAGTGCCAATTAAGTGTGGTCTACTCTAGCAGTAAAGATTTTGAACTTTTAAGACTTCTTTTGCTGCCTCAACAGACAAGATTACAACAAGGGGTATACGGCCAAGTTTAAGAAGCATGACAGGTCCAATTTTACGAAGAATTACCTTAAAGATAGGTGAGTGTCGTTACAAAAACTCGCAACAACGAGAGATATCCAATCGACTTTGGTGGCACTGGGTATGATATGTACGTGATTATGGATAATCAATAATAGAAAGAAAGATTAATGGAAATAAACAGATAAGAGCTTTTTAAAGTGGTTCAGTGAGTTAGAATCAAGTCTACGTCTACTGTTATGTTATTGCTTTGTATTTGCCTTACACTTAGAGCGATTGTAGAGAAAATACGTAAAAGCGAGGATAAACTCTCTCTAAGTGGTTTTTTCATTCTTGTGTGAATAATCGGTCCCACAAAATGTAGGTTGTTTCTCTTTTTTATACACCATCTGACAATGGTTGGGAGTGGTTGTTACAGGATAGATTACATGCATAATTCCTCATAATCCAGATCTGAGTCAGGCACACTCAATTCAAGCGCACCCATGCATAAAACTGAACACTCGCCCATGTTTAAGACTAATGGTCTTGCTGGTGAAGTCATCTGCTATGGGAATGACATGTGGGGTGAGCTTGACAGTTAGATCCTAGCATGGTGTATAGACAGGTGGTATAAATCTGGCCGTTGAAAAGTCCACTGCACTACAGTGAGGAAGATCTCCAGGTTGGTGCAAAATACCAATACTGGGAGCTTAGGTGGCCCTGGTGGAAGCTGCTTGCTTTGCCTTTGAACTTCTTTAAACTTTTTCAGGAGTAGAGGAATCAGGAAAAGAGGGAACCACATGAGCATGGTGTAGATATCCATTGGAGCTTTAACTTTTATGTGAATGAGATTGCTTTTCGCCTTGATGCCAAATCAGCTTTTACCCATTTCATTACCCAACTAGCTCCATAGAGATGGAAATATTGCGGTCCTTCTTCATTTGGCTGTTAGCTGTGTGTTTGGCGGGGGCGGAAGATAGAGTAGGCTAGGCCGGGCTAGATTTTTTAAAATTTTTACCAAAGTTTTAAAATACCTTCAATTTATAATTTAAAAATATATCATAAAATGCTTAAAAGGTTATATATCAAGCCTTCAGTTTTCTTTTGCCTTTCTTTCAAATTCTCCATGATTATTTTTTCATCTTTTCTATCTACTTATTCTCCCTCTCTCTCTCTCTCTCTCTCTCTCAAACATTTTTTTTTTCAGATAAAAGTCTATTTTCATTTGTGTATTTGATTAATTTTCTATTAAAAGACCAAATAGCTAAAATTGTCTAAATTGCAATAAGATTTGAGTAATGTTTTAAGTTTCTTTTATAGTTGGTTTCGATTGATTTTTTTGTTTTTGTTTTCACGATATGAAATATTGTTTGATTTTCTTATATTTGAGATATGAAGTTATTAGATTCTTGATTAATTATATTGACTTTGATAATCAAATGCTTGTCAAATAAAGTGGTGAAAATTAGTTTCAATTGAATTAATTGTTTTAAGTCTTTTATCTAATTAGTTTATGTAGAATTTTTTTTTATTTTTTTTTTAGATAAGAAGTAATATATGATTTTCCTATATTTACAACTGTAGTTTATACTGTCAAACAAATAATTACTCAAATCAACCAAAAAAAAAAACAAAAAAACCATCTGTTTGATATAACTTCATAGTTTTTTTTTGTGTATTTGCATTATATGTCTACTTATTACTTTGTTTTGTCTTTTATTTTAAATACTTTTTTTTTTTTTTTTTTGTGTCAAAATATGCAATTTGAAGGTTTAGTTTCATATGTCATCTCTTATTAGGTGTTATACTTTTTTTTTAAAATAAAATTTCTTTTGTACCGTTTATTAAACTTTGGACGAATAAAAAATATTTAAATTGACGTGATAGTTTGGCTGGTTTTTATGTATCCTTGTGTACTTTGAATCCATATAATAAGGTCTTTGAAGTTTGAAGTTTGAACCGAAGCTTAACAAAATATTTATTTATACTTAAACAAATTATGGAGCATTATTATTGTATTTAAAGAGAATAAGAAAATAAATTATAAATTTTTAAAAAAGAAACTGAAGAAATAACTATTTGTATAATAAAATTGTAAGCAATGTATATCATCAATTTATTATATGGAAAGCTGAACCCCAAGAACACATACTGATAGGTCCCGTCGAGATTCGTGTACTGCAGCAATTAATTATAAGTATTTTCTTAAGGTGAGAACAGACCATACAAATTGGGTTAAAATTTATGTCCTTTTTTATTGATGTCCATGAGCAATAAATACAAATAAACTAACAGACTTCAGCATGTCGCCGAAGCTAAAGGTCCTTAACACCGTAATGAAATAATTCAAACAAAAAAAAAATATAACAAAGCAAAGCGAAAATCAATGCAACAACTTTTTTCCTTCTACCACTACTTATGACTCGTTCCTGCACGTGGTTGTAATAATAGAAGCTTGACTATGAAATGACCCCACAACCACTTGAATGCGTACGTGTCTTCATGCATGTATTTTGGATTTCTTTTGATGGCGTTGCGAACGTTGTGGCTCATCCGAAGTCTTATCACATACCTCTAGCCATAGCAATCAAATTCCAAATACAGCAAATACTGTGAGGAAGAACTTGATATCTTTATCTAGTCGGTCGACCTTAATCCTGTAATTGATGGAGTAATCACAAACTTCCTTGTTAGACTAGAGACCCCTTTTTTTTACTCTATAGAAATATATCGTATATTTCTTTCTTAAGACCAAAACTCTCTCTTTCTTACTAAAAGAATGAAATTATATAGACGCCAATTACCTAGGGAAAATACTGATATGGGAGTTACGAAGGGATATAGGCCACAAATTAATATATTGTTTTTTATTAAATATAAACCAGTAACTTACATTCTCCCACTTGGCCCATCTATACTTAATATGTACCAACTCAATTTTGATATATCCTCAAAAATTTTCCCATAGATATAGTATCCTCATACCCAACAAAAGAGTTTAAATTACATGAATCATGACAATAAGTCCTTTAATCAGTATTATATTTCACGTATACAATGCAACTTTCTCTTTTGAATAGAACCATATGTGGTACATAACTTGATGAATGAACTTCCAAATGCTCATTCAGGATCAACAAACAAATTCAAATATGCATTGCCATTCTTCAAACTACACATATTCAACTAAATAACAAAGACAAGTATAAATTCATGGAGTCTTTCAAATCAACAAAATGTGATTAGACATAAGGGTATCTCAATCACAAAAAAAACTACATAATTACTGAGTCTCATATGCTCAACATGTCCCTTATAACAATAGGTGGTAAACCTTTTATTAATAATCAGCAATCTCAATCCAGTATCGATATGCTCAGTAACCCCTTTGTTTGCTTTGACATGTTCTCCAATAGCTAGATACCTAATGTCGATTGCTTACTACGACTTTCGCTTTTATTGTTCTTGCCCAAAAACACTACAGTGAAATTATCGCAATAAATCCTCAATGGCTTGAAGTGAGTCAACAACTCCAAGCCCCGAATTAAAACTCCTTAACTGTAAGCCTGTGATGTCGCTCTAAAGCATGATACAAACTCTGCTTCAATAGTAAAATAGCAACTAAAGATTGTTTTGCACTTCTCCAAGAAAGGGCCCTCTTGCTAATAGAGACATACCCTAATGTCGACTTTCTTAACCAAGGCAACCAGCAAAGTCAGAAACTAAATTTCCACTCACTTCTAAATGATCAGATCACCTATATGTGCTTTTAGTCCTTAGTTCGCTAAAGGTATCACATGATTTCTTTATAGCTCTCCAATGGTCCAAACCTAGGTTATTTTGATATTTGCCCACATTCCACTACATAGCAATGTCAGGTCTTGTGTAGACCTGAGCATACTTAAAATCCCAACGGCGAAAGCATAAAGGATGCCTTCATTTTGTTTACTCTCTAAATTTTTCTTGGACTTTGTTCCAAACTAAATTTGTCACCTTTGACAATAGGCACATACTAGATGAACAATCTTTCATACAAATCTCTTTAAAACTTTATTGATATAGGCTTCTTGAGACAATCCTAATGTCTTGCGGGATCTGTCTCTCTCAATTTTTATGCCTAATGATATATGAAGCTTTGCCCATATCTTTCATATCAAATATCATTTGAAAGAAATTGCTTAACCTCTGAAGTAAGCCCAAATCACTTGAAGCAAGTAAAATGTCATCTACTTAGGACTAAGAAAATTATTTTGCTCCCATTGACTTTATGGTATATACATTGGTCCATAATATTCTCCGTAAAACCAAATGAAACATTAAGGAATTTTAAATACCATTGACAGGAGGCTTGTTTTAGCCCATAATAGGTTTTTCAAGCCTAAAAACCAAGTGTTCGTTCCCCTCTGAAAGGAAACATTCTGGTTGTTTTTATGTAAACCTCTTCATTTAGGTCTCCATTGAGGAATGATGTTTTCACATCCATTGATGTAGCTCCATATCCAAATAAGCCACCAATGTCATGATTATCCGAAATGATCTTCTTGAAACAAGAGAAGGTATCATGATAATCAATTCTTTCTTGCTAAGTGAATCCTTTGGCTACAAGTTGCCTATATCCTTCAATATTGCCTAAAGAGAATTTTTTTTTTTTTTTTTTTTTTTTTTTTAAAGAGCCATTTACAACCAATGCCCTTTTCACCCTTTAGGCAATTCAACAAGATCCCAGAATTGGTTATTAGCCATCGAGTTCAACTCAACCTTCATGGCATCACAGCATAATGTGGATTTATTTCCACTCACGGCCTGTGAAACGTAATTGGATTATCTCGCACCAATATCATGTTAGATTCTTGTAGGTCAACATAATCCGAGAATAAAGGTATCCTAACTCTTGAAGATCTCTCAATGTTACATCAACATCTTCAGCTTGAGAATGTTGTGTAACTAGATATATAGGAACACCCTCATGATGATGTGGTTCTTCAACGATTGGTTGTTCATGAGTCTTCGAATCCTGATGATTATTAAAAACATAACGAATTTATGCAAAGATATAGGAGCAAGTTTGAAATTGTTATCCTCCTCAAAAACAAATTTTCGAGGTTGGTACTCCCAGTATATCATCTTTCTCAAAAAAAAAACCTTGCATTCTTAGATTCGACAATTCTCGTTGCACAGATGGACAATAAAATATGTATCATTTAGACTTTTCAGCATATCCAATGAAATATCCACTAACTATTTTTAGTCTAACTTTGTCTCATGTGGACTATAGACTCTATGTAACACCTGCTCTCTACTACTATTCAGATAATGCATACTATGCAAATTATAGATATACATAGCATATGGAAGATAGTGGGCTCAAACTTTTCTTTACTCATAAAATATAATTCTTCACATATACAAAATACTCTATATTAAAACTTGCTACTTAATACAAATATTATAACTGGTGGACAGTAGTGCCAATACTCTCCACTTCTCGACGTTCATCCGACCGCTGCTCCTAATTCCTGCAAAACAGGAAGAACAGTGGGGTGAGCACAACAATGCTCAGTAAGTAAATCCTCTACTACCTGCCCACAACTCACTCTTTGGTTCTTTCTTACTCTACTGTTCTTCTATTTCAATTCTCACTGTTTTTCTCTTTCTTGCTAATACCTTTATTCTCCTTTAACTCTGTTCTGCTCTTTTTATTCTTTCTTTCTCTCTGTTCTCATTCTCTTTTCTTCTCTTATGCTTACTCACCATGAAGGGAAATCATAGTTCTCTCTTATTCTCATCATGCTCACCATGAGAAAATCAGGTTCTCTCTTATGCTCATCTACTCACCATAAAGGAAAATCATGGTTCTCTCTTATGCTCATCATACCCTCACTAACCTGGAAGAAATCATGGTGCATGCATGTATGAGATGTATATGCAATTAAGGCAAAAGAACTGCATGTTTCTTTCTTCTACTCTCTATTCTTACTACTCAAAACCTCTATTCTATCTCATTCTTCTTAAGCTTTCTCATTCTTAATTCTCTCTATTATCTCATTCCCATTTCTCATAATTCATTTCTACTAACTCGCTCTTTGAATGTCACGCCCCATCTTACTGGAGGCACGGCCGGGACTCTCTCCGCTCTACATGACTTCTACTGATTCTCTTTTTGTCTCTCTTTCTCATAACTCTTTTCTGTTAACTTCCTGTTGTAGGTCACGGCCTCATCTTACCGGAGCACGACTGGGTACTCATCCCTCTTCGTAACCCTACTCATGTCTCTCTTTATTCTTTCTCATGTTTGCCATTCTTCCTCACTTGCATGTCACGACCTCATCTTACGGAGGCACGGCTGGGTGAGATCACAAGCACCAACCCACTCTTCTGACTTCTACTCTTTATTCTCTGCCGATCGGACTCGGTCATGCATGGATGCGAACCCTTAGCCACGTGAGTGTATCTCTCTCCTCTCTGAATGTCACGACCCCATCTAACTGGAGGCACGACTAGGGATCACAAAGCACCGACTCTCATGACTTTACTCATCACTCATGGTTCCCATCGCACAACCTACTCTATTCTCTTCTGTAGCACTTTTCTCTCTTTTATTCGCTAGTGCTCAATCTCTCTTTCTCTTACTATTAGAGTGTTCTCATTCTCTTTACTCTTAGAGTTGCTATTCTCAACATTCTCTACTCTTTCTCACTCAAACTATTACTCATAGTATAGCTTATACTCAATATTCTCTACTCTTGCTCAAGCTAATATTCATCTCTTCCTCAAGCTAGTGCTCATAGTATAACTTAATTCTTAGAGTAGTCTAGTTACAAGGGTCTCTACTCTTTCTTAAGCTACTTCTCAATGCACAATTAATGCATATGGATGGTTCATGCTCATTAATGCATTTATGAAATGTCAAATGCAATGTTGCATCAAAACAGTCATTCTGCACAGGTCACACTCAAGAAGGCATAACTTGAGTTATACACCTCAGATTGCTACGGTTTTTGTCTCGTTTTAAAGCTTAGAGACAGGGCTACAACTTTTATGTTTTGGTCTAAACCCAGTTCAATCCGTAAAATACCCAAAAATCACTCAGAAATTCACGGCTGTGACAGGGCAGTTTGGTAACATGTTTTCACTTAGGCATTTCATCAAGCAACTCATGTGCATACAAAAACTCTACTACAATTACTACTCTACTTCATTCTCTAGCCATCCAAAATGGGAGAAAACTCCCTTATATAACCATAATCCCTGCCAAGAAAAGCACTTCCAAATAGGTTTACACAACATCTCTCAAACTTCATCTCAATTTCCATTTCTCAATACACATTAAAACACTTCTCATACATGAAGTGTATCCAACAATCACAAAAAAAATAATAATCTCAAATCAATTACTCAACAAGAATAATACATATTTATACAAGTATACATCTCTACTCAATCTCTAAATCTCTACTCAAAAGCTTATTCAAAACTCAACTTGGTTGGATTTACTTACCTTGAATTTGAGCAACTCCAACACTATAGTCTCTCATTGATAGAATTCCCTTTCCTCTTAAACCCTTTGGATGCTTAGGATTGAAAATCCACTCAAAAATACCCAAAATCTATGAATTTCCTTGGAGAAATTTGAGAGAATTTGAGTAGAGAATAGCATGAATGGAGGGATAGAGTGGCTAGGGTTTCTACTCTTGAATATATATATATATGTTTCCCATTTTGCCCTTGCTCTTTCTTAGAAATTTCATCTATGTCCCTTAGTCAATTACAACAATGCCCTCATTTTTATTACATTCTCCATGAAATTCTATCTCTTTTCACTCCCCAAGTTTTCAACTAATTTTGAGTGAAAAGACCATTTTACCCCTAATGAAAGTTTAAGGGATTTTCTTCACATTTTTCTCAAAACAACTTTAACAAAATTCAATTAAGGGCCAACCAACCAAAAATAACAACATGCAAGCTCAAATGAGAGCAAATCAATAAACATTCAATAAATGCAACAATAATTTAATTACATACCTCAAGTGGGGCGTTACACTCTAACTTCAGTTGGGCAACCATATACATGTACATGCCTTAAACTAGCTTTCCAACATTTCCATAATTCAAACGGTGTTTTGTGAACCGATTTGGTTGGAACCCTATTTAGTACATATGCTGCAGTTTTTAAAGCTTCATTCCACAAAGACAACAGGAGATCGGAGTTACTAATCATACTCCTCACAATGTCCATCAATGTTCAGTTTCTTCTTTTAGCCACACCATTTTGAGATGGTGAGCCTAGCATTTTGTATTGTGCCACAATACCTTGTTCTTCACGATACCTTGCAAATGGACTTGGCAATTGTCCTTTTCAGTGTATCTACTATAATATTCACCACCTCTATCTGACCTCACGATCTTGATTTGTTTGCCCAATTGTTTCTCTACTTCTACTTTTTAGACTTTAAAAGGATCTAGTGTTTCACCTTTATCATAAAGCAAATAGAGATACATATATCATGCATAGTCATCGGTAAAGGTAATGAAATATTTTTTACCATTAAAGCACGTTTCATAAGGAATTGAAATATTAGTGTGCATAATCTCTAGAACATCAAAAGTCCTTCTGGCACCTTTATAGGCCTTGTTAGTTTGCTACCTTTAATGCAATTCACACAAGTACCAAAATAAGTAAAGTTAAGAGTCTCAAGGATTCCATTATTTACCAATCTCTCAATTCTATTAATGGAGATATGACCTAATCGCCTATGCCACAATATGGAGGATTTCTTCTATATAACGCCACGCTTAACGCCAAAATTATTACTATGCATAATTGTAAGGCTATAATCAAGGGTAGAATTTAAATAAAGTTTAAACAACCCATCATTCAAAATACCATTACCAACAAGAATATTGTCTTTATACAAATGAGGGGAAGTACAAATGAAATTGAAACTGAAACAATAAGGTAAAAGTCTTAAAACTGAAACAAGATTTTTAGAAAAAGATGGAACATAAAAGGTTCTTTCGAGGTCTAAAACAAAACTAGATCTAAGGACAAGTCTATAGGTCCTAACCATCTCCACATGTGACTGCATCTTGTTTCTTGAATAGATGGAACATTCACTTGTCGTCAGTTTCCTTTGGTTTAAAAAGCCATGAATGGTATTGGCAACATGGATTGTGGAACCAGAATCAATCCACCAAGTGTTGTGAGAAACATGAACCATATTAGATTCAAAACACACTAAAGAGATTGGATTGCCTTTCTTTTCAAGCCAAAGCTTGAATTTGGGACAAGTCTTCTTTATATGTCATTTCTTCTTACAAAAGAAGCATTTGACATTGCCCTTATTTACTTGATTAAGAGGTGCTTCTCCTTTCCCTTTCTTGGATGTTTTCTTACCATGAGTCGTCAAATGTGCAATTTCAATCCTTTCTTGATTCAACCTCCTTTCCTCTTGCACACACATGGTCAAGAGTTCATTAATTGACTATTTATCCTTATGTGTGTTGTAAGAGATCTTGAAGGATCCATATTCAGGCGGGAGTGTGTTAAGGATGAAGTGAACCAGAAATGACTTAGACATCTCTATCTCTAACGATTTCAGTCGAGCGACTAAGTCCCGCGTCTACATGATGTGATCATGCACACCTTTGGTGCCATTAAATTTCATGGTACACTTTTTCGTCATCAAGGTGCTCACTAATGCCTTGTTAGAAGTCTCAAACTGATCCTCAATAGCTTTGAGATATTCTTTCGCTTTAACATAATTAGGATTGGATCCACGAATACTTTTCCCAATATGAGACTTGATAAACTCAAACTCAAGCGATCGGATCACTCCCAAAGATCATATGATGTTTTCTCAACTTAGGTGCTTGATTCCATGGGCTCTAGTGGTGCATCCACCCAAAGTGTCAAATCAAGGTCCATGCACCCTAACGCCAGGTTATTTTTCTCCTTCCAATCAGCACAGTTATCACCAATCAGAAGAGTAATATGAGAGAAACCAAAATTCAGAACAAATAAAGTTTAAAAAACTGCAAAATAAACAACAAAGCTTACTAAAACATGCAATGAAGCCAAATATGAAATATTTACCCATGTAAATTAATCCTAACAATCTTTCCTATGGGCTTAGACTATAACACACAAGTGATTTAAATTACCTTATGATTGGACTAGTATTTAATCCTTAAAAATAATTTTCTAGGCCTGCGGGCAGCTAGATTTTTTTTTTTTTTTAATTCTATCACATCCTAATTAAACACTTAAATATAACAATTACCCTATGGGGTGATTTATTATATTTTCATGATTAATTACAGTTACTGATGTCATTAACTTTATAAGACTAATTAAGAATGTCGTGGCAAGTACTTAATTACTCACATGTAAACTCAAATATGACATCAAAATTATTGACTAAACATAAAGTCAATTATCAACTCTTTATAGTTTGGAAAACTAGAATATGCATAGAAAATAAAAAATGCATAAGAATCCTAAATAAATTTGTACAATAGTAATTTAAAAAAAAAAAAAAAAAAAACGAGAAGTAATAAATTTAGAATATCAAAATAGACTACCAAAATTCATCAAGTCCAGCGGTTAGCAGGTTTGACTTTCATCCGAATGACTTGTGTTCGAATTTCCATAATGGAATGTCATCTTCTAAAAAAATATGACCACTTAAGTGCATCCAGCCCAGACACAGATAAAAAAAGGTTTTTATCAATCAAATGACAAATACATCAATTGAACCATCATAATTTTTTTTTTTTTCAAACTAGTAAACAACATGTCGTTTTCAAGACTTGAAGAAAAACGTGTCATCTTCGGCTCCAACCACCTTCAACCTTCGGTCGGGTCTGCAACCAGATACCCGACCCAAAAACGACTCACTTCAAACCCAAAACTACAAATTGCAATATCTTAGTCATTTTGACTCGGTTTTTTAAGATCCAAAAACCATTTTTCTCATAATTTCACAAGGTATTTAATTCTCTAATATTGTTTTTACCAACAAAAAAAAATCCCCAAACATAAGCATGGAATAATCAGAAGTGATATATTGGAATTATGCAACTTTATTGCACATCAACACGGGTTATGCAAAAGCTAATCACAGATTCGTAATTACACACAAAACCAGTAGAATATTTTAACACTTAATTCCAAATTGAAAACCAGAACCCAAATTAATATATTGGCTTTATTAAAAATAAAAGAAATAACTTATAAAAATTACAGTGAAATATGTTGTATGTTTAAACAAAAAATTACCCATACACAATCAATAGTAAATAAATAATAATAATAAGAACAAAAAATCAAGGAAACTCGAGTAAAGAAACTAGATAGATCTTATCAAAATAAATTATTATATAAAATTAAATTAAATAGAAAATAAAATATAGAGATTGTCATGAATAAATGTGGATGCCCCTTGCAATTCTGTAACTTCCTAATCTTTCATTTTCTCTAACTCTTGAAACTTTCAAGTTCTACCACTTCAAAGCATTTTATTAGTTTTTAATTTCATTTATAATATTTCATAATCTTGAGACGGTAAATATATGTATTGTGAAAGATGATGTACACACTCAACTTTGGAATAGAAAAGCGTTGGTTCTATTTCCTTGAATCATCTTCTCTCTTCTCTTAGTTTATTTTATAATACATTATCAACATGATTCTCGCATCAACCATATTAGATTTTTAAATTGTCAACTTGTCAAGGCAAGTTTCAAGCTTTTGTCCCTAATCAAATTTGGAGTTGGAGTTTTCCAGTTTTCCAAGTAAATTCATTTTTGCTTGCATCTCAATATGCTTTATAAATATGTTGAAATGTTTAATCATTTTTATAGTATAAAATATATGAAAGTGTTTTAATTTGGAACGTTTTGGTTTCATTATTTACAAAACTTTATATAGTGATAGATTTATAATTTGATTAATATGAAAAGACATACATATATTTGTAAATATTTGCTTTTATGATTTATGTTTTCAAGCGATTAAATTCTATAACTGCAATAAATTTTAGGTGCATTATTATTCTAAATTCTTATTTGTGATAATATTTTCATTTAATTAGAGATTGTCTAATTTATTAAATATTTCTTTTATATTATTCGTCATGACAAATCTTATGGAACTTGAATTTGTGGCTCTTGATATTGCGAGCAAGAATTATTTGTCATGGATTCTTGATGCTGAAATTCACTTAGATGCTATGGGTGTTGGTAACACCATCAAAGAAGGAAAAAAATAATCCAATGAAAATAAGGCTAAAACCATAATTTTCCTTCGACACCATCTCCACAAAGGATTGGAAACTGAATACCTTACAGTAAAAGATCCACTTACTCTTTGGGAAAATTTAAAGGAAAGATATGACTACTAGAAAACTGTGATTCTTCCTAGAGCTACTTATGATGCATTTATGTTTACAAGATTTCAAATTAGCAATTGAATATAACTCCGCAGTATTCAGAATTAGTCCTCAACTGAAATTATGTGGAGAAAATATTACTCGTGAAGATATATAAGAGAAAACATTCTCTACTTTTCATGCATCAAATGTGCTCCTACAGCAACAATATACAGAAAAGGGTTTTCAAAAATATTTTGAACTAATTTCATGCCTTCTTGTGGCTAAACAAAATAACGAGCTATTAATGAAAAATCATGAAGCTCGCCCAACAGTTTCTATTCCATTCCTTGAAGTGAATGTGACAATATTTGATAATCATGGGTGAGGGCGAGGTCATTGCTGTGGTGGTGGCCGTGGTCATGGCGATGGTCGTGGTCGTGGTCAAAGTCATAATAATCACAATTGTGGTGGTTATAACAATAACTCTTCTAATTATAAAAGCCACCAAAAGTGGAAGAATAATGAAGAGAAAAAGGAAAAGGGAAAAAGTGGACAACATAAAAATTTGAAGAATACATAAAATTTGTGATATCGATGTGGCATGAAAGGACATTGGTCACGTACTTTTTGTATGCCTAAACATCTTATTGAACTTTATCAAGCATCGTTGAAAGAAAAAGAGAAAAACTTGAAAGCAAATTTTGCCTACCAAAATGAAAATAGAAAAGCAAATTTTGCTTATCAAGATGATAATTTTGATCATGGACCTGTTGATACAACACATCTAGATGTTGCAGATTGCTTCAAAAATCTTGAAGGGAGAATTGATCATTTCATTGGGGATGGAAATGCCCAAAATTATTAAAGTCTTGTTTTTGTGTTTATTGTTTATTTTAGAGTGTTTTACTTTCAATATGTTTAAGTGTGAGTGTTTTGCTTCTAATATGTTTAAGTGTGATTTTCAATTTTGGATAAATTACTTTGTAATATGCCTTACGATGTATTTTGTTTTTTAATAAAGAAAAATGGACATTCCCATGTCTACGATTGGATCCAAGATCAATAATGAAAATCTTTGTCTCGCAGACAGTGCTACAACGCACACTACACTTAAAGAAAAAAAAAAAAAAAAACTATTTTTCTTCTTTGATAATGTGTGAAGCTAATATAAATACAATATCTGGTAGTACAAGATTATTTTAAGGCTCTAGAAAAGCAAATATATTATTTCTCGGAGGAACACAAATTATTATAGAAGGTGCATTATTTTCTTCTAAGTCTAATAGAAACTTATTGACTTTTAAAGATATTCACTATAATGGATATCATATTGACACAACCAATGAAGGAAATATTGAATATCTTTACATTACAAGAATAATTGTAGGCAAGAAATGTGTGCTGGAAAAATTACCTATTTTTTCTTTCGGATTGCTTTATACAAATATTAATGTAATTTAAACACATGTTATAGTGAATCAAAAGTTTACTAATCATAATACTTTGTTGCTTGGCATGACCGATTAGGCCATCCCAGTTCAATAATGATGTGAACAATCATTGAGAATTCACATGCATTAGGAAAAGGCTGAGTAATTAGTAGGTTGGGTTAAAATGTAAGAAATAGAAACTTGGCTCAATATGGTGTGTTTTTGTACTCAACTGTTTTATATAAACAGAGTCTTTTTTGTACTGAAATCAGTTAATGAAACAGATTCTCATTTCAGCTCAACTAAATTTTCTCTCAAATTCTTCATTATGTTTAATTTTTCTTTCAAATCTGCTAAAGAATCTTCATGGTATTAGAGCTGTCGACAGACGTCCATGGTTAATCTGAGTTATGGATCCTTGAATTCTAGTTCAAAGATAGTAAACGAGCAAGCTAATAGTGCAAAAGCAATGAGTTCAGTTGCTCATTCTTCTCTTCCAACTCTGTCAATCC
Organism: Pistacia vera; assembly: GCF_008641045.1. Taxonomy (NCBI): domain Eukaryota; kingdom Viridiplantae; phylum Streptophyta; class Magnoliopsida; order Sapindales; family Anacardiaceae; genus Pistacia; species Pistacia vera. The sequence goes on along the minus strand of NW_022196258.1, from coordinate 296,604 downwards.
AGCTAGGAAAGAGAAACTACAACTACTGGACATCTCAAGTTCTACCTGCATTGACTTCATATGAGCTTGATGGCTTTGTCACAGGTGTGAATGTTTGCCTTTCCATGTTTTTAAATGAGCAAATGCTAGACTTTGAGCAAATAATCAAGAAACCTAACCCTAAGTATTTTGATTGGAAAAATACTGATTAGTTTCTAGAAAGTTGGTTAATTTCATCTATTTCCGAATCTATGTTTAGGCATGTTGCTAAATGCACAAGTGCGTATGAAATTTGGAATACTTTGGAGTTGTATTTTCAATCATTCTTAAAGGCTAGAACTTTACATTTGAGAAATTTGTTGCAAAATACTAAGAAAGAATCTATAAGTGTTAATGAGTGTATTCTAAGGATGAGAGAGTTACGAGATGAGCTGAGTTCAAACCAGAGATGAGGAATTGCTACTATACATCCTGGATAATTTAGGTCCAAAATTTGATACTATGGTGACTAATCTTGTAGCCAACAGCAGTACTGCCACTCTTCAAAAAGCTCAGTTGCTTCTTCACAAACATGAGATGAGAATTGAGAAACAGAATAGTGCTTTATCAAGTTTTCACAAAATGACTTCTACACTAGGGGTGGGATAATCTAGTTAACGGAACCGGTTTGGGTAAACCGTTAACTGAACTAGTTATTCGGTTTAGACAAAAAGCTAAACCAAAACAGGACCGGTTTAGGGTATAAACCGAATGTAAACCGAACCAAATATTTGATTTGGTTAACTGGTTTTCAAACCGATTTTCCAATTCCACCCTAAATTGTACATTTTTTACATTTCAATACCAATAGCATTCAATTATTTATTATTTTATATATAATTTCATGCTATAATTTTATGTTATTTGGGTATTGTTGTTGTATACTTGTATTCTTTGTGTAATAAACACATTAGATTACCTATTTTTAAATGCTGAATCTAGAATATGAAAAAGTATTCAATTATACATTGCTCAATACTCATCAATAAAAACATTGGTATAATTAAAAAGTGAAAATATTTGCGAACAAAAAAAGTCTTCTTCAACCATCTTAAAAGTTAAAACACCAAACTTCAGATCTCCAAACTTCTTCAACCTGCTACAATGCTAGTGAATAAGGACAACAATTCAGGCCTTCATGGTAAAGTAACAATTTGCATGTGCAGTAAACTTGTAGTTAGCAACTCTCCAAAATATAGAAATTCAAAGCAAAAGATGGTCCACCAAAAAATTAATTAACTCTCACAAATATGGATGCAACCTTTAACTTCTTAATATATTATTAACAAGTCCAACCTCAAAGTTTAAGCCCTTAGTAAAATGTTACCTATCATATGACTAGCCTTGTCAAAATCATAGACTTCATTAGTGTGGGACACTTAACATACATGACATAGAAAATGAACACAAAATAATTTACATTTTAAAAGATAGAATACAAAACACATTGTTTCCTCTTCTTTTCTTTTGCTAGACAAACAATTAATTAAAGTATGTCACACAAATTTAAATTTTAAACTGAAAAGTAAACATATAATCAATGGTTTAGAGGAAAAGATTCATTGAGCTTCTTGAAGATTTAGCCAAATTACAAGAAAATATACAAATGATCACTAGCCAGTCATAAATAAACATCAAGGGCTATTAGAAAGAATGAGTGAAAATATAGTGTCTCAAAAATACCTTCTTCAAGGTCTGGCAAACTTCTGAAAAATCACCAGGCGCTATCTTTTTCGTTGAAGCAAGCTTGGTTAGCTCTACAATAGCCTCCTTCCATTCCAATCACTTGGTGGCTTTCTAAAATGAAATATAAATTATTACAACAAAATACGCATGACAAACATTGTGATCTATAGTCATAAAACACAAAGACAGAGCACTTACCACTCCTTCCCAAAACCAGATTTCTCTAAAGGCGTCAATTTGTGTCAACAAGATCAATAAGTTCATATTCATCTATTTCCTGAGGAGCTGGCAAAAAAGGAAAATATATGAGGCACTAGGAAACATTGTTAAACAATAACAAAATGGCATACACTGAGGGATTAGTCTACATATTTCTTTTTTAACAATGAACAAAAAAGAAACATTGTTAAAAAAAAAAATAAGAAGGAAGAATTGAAACAGGGCCTCAACAACAGACTCTTGGAGAGCACCAGCCACTAGGACCCAGATTTTCAGCTTACCTTGCTGAACTAACGTGAAGCAGCTGAGGACCCAGATTTTTAATTGTGGTCGTGTCGTGGTGGTGGTCATTGGGTGGTTGTCACCATTCATCGTTCGTGCCTCGTGGGTGGGTGGTTGTCGTCATTCGTCGTTTGTGGGTGGGTGGTTGTCACCGTTCGTCGTTCGTGGAGCCGTGGTCATGCCATCGTGGTGGTCACTAGGTGGTTGTCGACGTTAGCCGATCAGAAAGGATAACGCTCTAATGGTGATGAGAAAGCTTTGCTGATGGCTTTGGTGGTGGGTGGCGCTTGGCAATGCGATGGAGTGACTATAGATCTGGAGTTTTTGCAAAACAAATTTTACTAAAAATCTTTTTCCTTATATACCTAAGGTTATTGAAAACTTAAAATCGGTTTTAAAAACCGATTTCGGTTAACCGGTTTGGGAATACTCTCAAACCAAAATCGATCCAGTGTTTTGGTTTTTTCAATTTGCCTAAACCGAAACCGAACCAGTTTACAAAAAAAACCAGATTTTCGGCTCGGTTTCGAACCAGTTTTTCGGTTCGTTTTTGGATTTTTTTGTCCCACCCCTATTCTACACTACTAGCTACAAAACAACAAGTCTCGACTGACACCACTGGTGTGCCACAATTTCAAAGTCTTGTGGTATCACAATTTCAAAATACCAATTCTAGAGGAGTCACATTTTAGAGTCCTGGTCCTTCATCTATGGTTCAGATAATTAGATTTTAGAATACCAGTTCTTCACCTATGGTTCAGTCAGACATGATGAGTTATCAACATCATGAAGTGTATCCTTAATAGCCTTCTAATGTAGCTATGTACACTATTGTGTTTCCTCACCTTGCCATTACTCAATATTCTGCTCCTAGTGGATTTCAATTCAACAACAATAATGGAATGAGAGGCAAAGGTCGAGACAGAGGATATTTCAGGCCTAGGTTGGTCTGCCAAGTGTGTGGCAAGACTGGTCACTCAGCCCGACAATGTTATCATCGTTTTGACCATGATTTCCTAAACTCAAATCACAACAATTTCAATACTTCTCAAGTTCAACCAGCATCCCTTCCATCTTCAGTTAATAATGGTCAATCATACTCAGGTATTACACATGAACCTGCTGCTCAAGCTCAAGCTCTTTTTATAGCAAACTTTCCACCACCAAAGCACCATCTTCACTCTGATGAGGGATTCCAGACTTTTTGGCTGTTGGTGTGTCCAAAAATCCTTCACCAAACTACATTTATCCAAACTCCCAACCACACCTACTTGAACATTTCTCACCAGTCCATGATACCAACATGACGTCCCCCAACAACTCACCCTTGATGTCTGCCCCCTTTGCACCTATATCATCAACTGCCATGTCTCAAGATGTTGCTACACCACAAACTCTTATAGATCAGTCTTGGTATATGGACTCTGGTGCATCAAATCATATGATGGTAAATGCTGCTAATATGGCTATGAAGTCAAGTTATCAAGGAGGATCTCAAGTACAAGTTGGCAATGGTCAGTCTATTCCGATCACTCACACAGGTATGTTATTATTACCTTCTGCTGATTCTAATAGAATTTTACAACTTCACAATATTTTGTGTGTTTCACGCATTGCTAAAAATCTATTGAGCATATCTCAAATTACTAAGGATAACCATGTGATAGTTGAGTTTCATGCTCATCACTGTTTGATAAAGGATAAACACAGCAAAGCTATTATTCTTCAAGGGACAGTGAAGGATGGTCTCTATCAACTTACCTTGCCAATGATCGATTTCTCTTCTGCTAGTTCTCAAATAAAGTCTACTTTTCATGCTTCAAGCTTCACTTCAACTCCTAAATTTCACGTAGTTAGTTCACCTATAGCTAATAAAGCGGACTCCTCAAATAATGTTCTAAGGTCTATTTTTTAGTGTACTTCTACTAATAAGTCACTGTTTGTTATGCCTTGCCAACGATCGATTTCTCTATCAACTTACCTTGCCAACAATCGATTTCTCTTCTGCTGGTTCTCAAATAAAGTCTACTTTTCATGCTTCAAGCTTCACTTCAACTCCTAAATTTCACGTAGTTAGTTCACCTACAGCTAATAAAGCGGACTCCTCAAATAATTTCTAAGGTTTATTTTTTAGTGTACTTCTACTAATAAGTCACTGTTTGTTGTGCCATCTAGCAATATTTCTATGGCATGCTAGATTATGCCACCCTCATACTAAGGTTTTAAATAATGTACTTGAAAAGCTGCATGTAAAAAATACTACTATTGGAAATAAAAATGTGTTCTATGAAGCATGTCAATTTGGTAAACTACAGCAGTGCAAGTTTCCTATTTCCACTTCAAGAGCTCAAAAACCTTTAAAGTTAGTTTATTATGATCAGTGGGGTCCTGCTCCTATTGTGTCCATTGAAAGGTATAGGTATTATGTGATATTTGTGGATGACTTTAGTAGATATACTTGGATCTATCCTTTAAAGCTTAAATCTGAACTTCTTGGTGTTTTTACTTAGTTTCACTATTTTGTTGAAAAACAATTGGATGCAAAACTGAAATTCTTACAAACAGTTTGGGAGGGGAGTTTAGACCCTTTACTAGTTATTTAGAAAAACATGGAGTTATGTTTAGGCATCCTTGTCTGTACCTTCACCAGCAAAATGGTAGAGTAGAAAGAAAACATAGAGTCATTACTAAATTTGGCCTATCCCTTCTAGCTCATGCAACTATGCCTCTGAAATTCTAGCGATCAGCGTTTAGCACAACTGTGTATTTACTTAATAGACTCCCTTCGGTTGCTATGAGTTTGTATTTCCCTTTGAAACTCTTTTTAAACATTCACCAACCTATACTGATCTTAAAGTGTTTGGCTGTAAGTGTTTGGCTGTGGGTGTTATCCATATCTCAGGCCTTACCAGAAGCATAAGTTGTCTTTCCACATTGAAAAATATGTTTTCTTAGGTTACAGCCTTGCTCATAAAGGTTATAGATGTATGAGATCTTCAAGCAGGGTGTATATTATTAAATAAGTATGGTTTAATGTAGTGAATTTTCCATTCAAATCTGATGTCTAGAATGAATTATCTTCTAATCTCTTACTTGATGTTTGTGAGAATTCTAAGTCCTAGATATTGCCACAACCTTTATCATCATACAAATCTCCAGTTTGAGCTTCTAAACCCTTCACAAATGCAGCCACAAATCCAGTAAATCCCACTGTAGATTGCCCTTTATCTCCTCCCCAAGTAGAATCTGCTTCACAAGTAGAACCCACTATTGTCAGTCTTGGGAATTACAATATTAGTACCAACCTGCCTACTCTTGAAGATGACTCAGGAGTGTCTACTTCAACACATCCAAATTCTAGAATTCAACTTGAGGTTGTCCTTCCCATATCTCCTCTTAAATGTATTGCCACAAGTAAAACTGAGAATATCCATCCAATGATAACTAAGTCCAAGGGATCTAAGGGTTGTGTCTCAAATAATATACCTCAGGCTCTTCTCTCCACACAAACTATTTTGTCTGAACTACCATCTGTTACTGAAGCCTTAAATACTCTAGAGTGGAAGGCAACTATGGAGGCTAAATATCAAGCCCTTTTAAAGAATCAAACCTAGGAACTAATCTCTTATGCTGATGGGATGAATGTAGTTAGTAGCAAGTGGGTATTCAAAAGTAAATTGAATTCAGATGGTTCCCTCTCCAAGTACAGAGCTTGGCTAGTTGCCAAGGGGTTTCAACAAACCCCTGGTATTGACTACTTAGAGACATTTTCACTAGCAGTCAAGGTAGCCACCATCAGAGTTATCTTGTCTCTCGCCGTGAATAATCAATGGGAAGTGCAACAATTAGATGTAAATAATGCATTCCTTAATGGAGAGTTGACAGAAAAAGTGTTTATGATGCCACTAGAAGGTTTTTCTGATTTTTCTCAAACGAGGCAGGTTTGTCAATTACATAAGGCCTTGTATGGGCTCAAACAAGCTCCAAGACCTTGGTTTGAGAAGCTAAAAAATGCTCTGTTGAGCTGGGTTTCCAGAATTCAATCTCTGATGTAAGTTTATTCTTTTACAAAAAGGAGTATTGTGTAGAGTATCTACTTGTATGTAGATGATATCTTAGTTACAAGGAACAATTCACCCTTAGTTGATCAAGTAGTGATAGATCTGAATACTCAATTTGATTTAAAGATTCTTGGTCCTATCAACTATTTTCTTGGGTTTGAGGTTAAGAGAAATAACAAGGGATTACTCTTAACACAAAGCAAATATGCTCAAGACCTCTTAATAAGAGTTGGTATGTATTATTCTAAGCCTTATGTTACTCCTATGGCCACTGGAACTAAGTTGAGCAAAGAAGATAGTGATTCACTTGATCAACCATCATTATACCGAAGCATCATTGGAGGGTTGCAATACCTTTCACTGTCCAGAGCCAATCTTGCCTTTGCTGTGAACAAACTCAGTCAATTTCTTTAGTAGCCTACAGTCAATCATTGGACAGCATGCAAGAGAGTTCTTTGGTATGTAAAGGGCACTCTAATTCATGGTCTTTTATTTACTAAAAAGGAGCATTTTATGTTAGAAGCATATGCTGATGCAGATTAGGCAAGTGATGTCAATGATAAGAGGTCCACAAGTGGCTATGCTGTGTTTGTTGGAGGAAATCTGGTTCAGTGGAGTTCAAAGAAACAAAAGGTAGTTTCTTTGTCATCTACAGAAGCAGAATATCAGTTCTTGAGTCAGGCATCTATAGAACTTGTGTGGATTAGAAACCTATTTGAAGAAATTGGCATTACTTTGAATGGTTGTCTTGTCATCTGGTGTGACAACATGAGTGCTAAAGCATTGTCTTCAAACCCTATTTTTCATGCTAGAACCAAGCACATTAAGATTGATGTGCACTATGTGAGGGATCGTGTAATAAAGAAAACGACACGACTCGTCCCGACCCCCCTTATCCCATAGGCTCCGGGCCGGCACCCATGAGACTCAGGTGATCGAGACGTGCCATGTGAGAAAACTATAAAACCTGTTATAAATAAATATCATAAAAATGTAACGTCATTTGCATATAAACAATGCAATTGGAATTTTCACAAAATGAAATTTATGGTATCAGATTTTTCCATATCTTTAATAATCCAAACAAGAATAAATACATGATGAAAGAAACATAAACTTTGCAGCGGCAAACAAAAAACAACTATAGAATCTATGTGAAATGAAGTCGTGTGGCCCAACCTTAAGTGAAATTCACTCCTCTGCACGATCACCTTCTAGACCTGGGGGGGGGGGGGGGGGGGAAGAAAAACATTTGAAAACGAGGGTGAGCTAGAATGCTCAGTGGAGTGGGGAATGGGTTAGTATGTAATAAAACATTTCAATATACAATAAAAACACTCATGCTTATAAAATTTCATTTCCGTATACACATTTATAATATAAGCCATCTTTCATAACACATGCTGAAATCTCTCATGGCAAGACTTCTTTCTGAACACTATTATGATAAACGAATAAATACTCATGTTTCTCTAAAACATCATTTCTAAGAAACAGTTCATATACGATAACATTTACATTTATAAGTTCCCATTTCAAATAAATGATATACATATCCAAACTATCTCCTCACATGTGAAAACTCTCACCCAACTAGTACCCTGGGGAAAATCTGTCATACATGGTGGGCGTCCCACACGCAGGCAGAGCGAGGGACATACCTGTCATACCCGGCAAGATCTATCATCGCGTGGGGCGAGTCACTGAAACTGTCATACCTGGCGGACCACTCAACGCCCAGGCAGAGCCAATAAATCTGTCATACCTGGCGGACCACTCAACGCCCAGGCAGAGCCAATAAAATCTGTATACCTGGCGGACCACTCAACGCCCGGCAGAGCCAATAAAATTGTCATACCCAGCAAGATCTATCATCGCACGGGCAGAGCCACTGAAACTGTCCACCTGGCGGACACTCAACGCCAAGGCAGAGAATAAAATCTGTCATATCTGGCGGACCACTCAACGCCCAGGCAGAGCCAATAAAATCTATATACCCGACAAAATCTATCATCGCACGGGCAGAGCCACTGAAACTGTCATACCTGGCGGACCACTCAACGCCCAGGCAGAGCCAATAAAATCGTCATACCTGGCGGAATCCTGCATCGCTCAGGCAGAGCCAAAATCGTATTTGGGGGATGGGTACTTCGTTGGTGGTTTTAGCACCACCAGCATACTCATGCATAGTCTCAAGTAACATGAAGTCATAGCAATTTCGTATGTGCTATAAATCAACATATATGACATAATATTCAAAGTCACATATAAGGGTGAAACTACAATTTTCTAAACATGTTTCAGAAACTGAGGTTTAGATTGAAAATTATTACTAACCTCACAAATCGAGTCTTTTCTTAACATTTTAACAGCCAAAATGCCTTAACTCCAGCATTTTAAACACCATGGAAATCAATTTTCTCAAGGACAGCCAACTGGAAGCATACAAGTGTATTTAACCAACCAACTTTTAGTCCAACTACATAACTCAGCACCTCTCAAAATGCAATCCAGCCGAGTGCATACAACCCAAAATATCTAGCCACCATCTCAGTTTATTGAAACAGCCCATTATGCAAGTTAATTAGCAAGCAATTCCCTTTAAAACTCAAAACAACCACTCTAGAATTTGTCCGAAAAATGCAAAGAAGAATAAACAAGCAAGCTTCACATTTTGCTCAAACCTCACCAAAATATATAAAAATGGCATACTAGAAATATCATACAAGCATAGATCTAAAATTTTTAAGGAAAGTTTATTAAAAACACTCACCGTTGAAGCTCGACCTTAAGCCGAAAAAATGACTGAAATCTTCTAATAATGCCCCCGCTTGCCTCTATGTACAAAATTCAATAAATCCTCCATACATAAGTCCCATAAGTAACGCCCAATATTAAAATCATTGGACACTTCACACACCAAAAGATAACAAACTTCTGCTTTAACAAAACTGTCTATAATCAAAAATCGGTCGCTCTCAGATTTTTCTTAGAATTCTATTTATCATTTTTAAGCCATAATTTTAACAGAGCGTTCTAGAGACACATAAGTTGTTCCCATAATTTTCTCAAGTCATTCCAGAATCAATAACTATTTAAAACACAATTTCCTTTCAACTCATTCAAATCTGTCCCTGTTTCCAAAATTGAGGTAGACTTGAAAAATTCATAACAATCCAGCCCTTAATCCAAACCTCATGAAACTCTCCAGAATTAAACTAGACACACAAGATTCACCAGAATTTAAAATCACTCAATTTGGTAAGATAGATGCATCAAACATTTCCAAAAATACATGTTCTGCAGAAAACGAAAATTCCAGGATTCACAAGGCAAAATTCAAAATCCATATAAAATTAATCCTTCGAATTTTTAAGTGAAATAAATTTCTAAACACTCCTCAAGAAGTCAAAACAACATATCCAAAATGGCTTCAAAAAAAAACCAAAACATACAAACAATTTTCGGGTTCCAGATGGTCAGATTTCTGTACAATAAACCCTTACATCAAAAATCATATCTTTAACCCATTTTGTTTAGAAACAACCTCTATGTTCACCGACACCAAATTATTAAATCAATCTCCCTATTTTGTTTTGTTTTCATGAATTTATACCAAATCATAGACAAAACAATCCAAAGAGAGTTCTGAATCATAATCACCAAAAAGAGGAAATATCAAGCTTTATACCCCATATTGCTCGATCTTCCACATCCGATCACCGGAGTTTTGCTCGCCGGCGGCCCCTTTTGCAGCCCCTCCGTCGGTCTCCTATCTCTCTCTCCCTCTATTCTTGGTTTCATCTTTCTCTCCCATCTTTTTCTTTTCTTTCTTTCCGTCTTCCTCTTCTTTCTTCTTCTTTCTCTCTTCTCTTCTTTTCTTTCTTTCCTTTTCTCTCTTTTCTTTTCTCTTCTTCCCCGTTTTTCTTTTCATTGAATGATCACTGTTCATCAAAATATCTGAAATTTCAATTTAGTCCTCACTTATTTCGACTATCACCTTGACTCTCCAAAACTTTCAAATTATTACACTTACCCCAGAATCACAAAATAAAATTTAATAAACTCCATTAAAAAATACGGGGTATTACATTCTTCCCTCCTTAAAGAATTTCGTCCTCGAAATTTACTCACATGAAGAATAGTGTGGTACTACTCTTCTAATAGGTCTTGCATTTTGATCACTCTTTAATCATATGCTCATTCCAGGATACTCTCACCCAGTACACACTGCCCTTTAATTTTCAATTTAAAATACTCTTGCACCCTTTCACATGGTCACTATTTGCCTTTGCTTCCTTGAAATATATTTCTCTCTCTTTAAATCTTGCTTTTAATAACTGTTCTCTAACACAAACTAACCTTAAATCAATACATCTATTGCCTTATGGAAGAAGGATACTTAAATTCTCTCCATAAGTAACATGTCACTTTATAATACTCTCCACACTTCTCCCATATAAGATTTTCACAAATAATGCTTCTCATTAACCAATTAATACAATTCATCTTGTAATTCCTCTCACCATAAGTATCTCTCATAGGGTCACTCATTAGCTTAGAAGCCTTTGATAGTTCTTCCCCCTCGACACTTGACGTGGGGCCTATGGTTTTTGCAACCATTAAATTAGAAATTTCCATATAATTTTTATTTCATTCTCATTGCGTGCTTGTGTACTGAATCTTTGAGACACCACTTATAAAAGATTCAGCCTAACATTAACTCTAGCATTTCCAATTCCATGACCCTTATTCTAGTACACTCTCAAGAACAATGAACCTTAAAGTAGGGGGGATCTTCTATTTTACACTCCAAGGGTCCTAGAGGAATTAGAGGCCTTTGCCTCACCACGGATTACTCTTATATGGCTTCGTTCATACTTGCTAGTTAGCAAGGCAAGGTTCCTTCATTCACATCTTTAATCTCCCAGCTTTCCCTTAATCGGTCAATTCCTTCCTTGACCCCCGTAAGTCATTACTTTAGATTATACAAGTCATCATCGTTATTCCCAGATGCTACAATACTCATAGCAGAGACTTCCTTTTTGCTTAACATAATCAATACAACCCTGAATTAGGAAATAAAACCAATAATATTAAACTCTATAATGAAAATCATCACTACTTCAACTCCAAGAACAATACCAATGATTTTATGCCGTCATCATGAGGAAACTTTCTCATTCCAAATAACTAATGAAACCATAGTTGGACCTGTCTCTCAACTGATGATATTTCTTTTTACTGAGTGGTCTCTAGAGCTCTCTGCTTCATTCTTCTCTTGGAAGCAGATTCAGGAACTGACATCATATCATACTCTTTACTTTGCTTCTACCAATAGCAATAACGTTTTCACAATAATAACAATGCAATTACAACTGAAAGTACCATTTTTTATCTCCAATAACAAATTTCGAGGGTGTCATAAAACCGTGCACATTACCCAGTTCGATGCAACCAGTGAATAATCCCGGTCTCCCCCGTGAATAGATTACCACTTCCAAATAATTCTGAACAATTCCTACCATTGTTTGTCCTTTGCATGAACCACAATATCCTTCACTAAATTTTTCCAACACCCTCAACATCCTTGTCCTTAAATTTTGAATCAGTCTTATGGTCAAACCTATATTTTCAGTCCCTCATGCATGTGGAACGTTATTCCACACCTTTCTCTGCAACCTTCAATGCTTTTTAGCGAGTTCCAAACTCACTCTTTTTTATTCCCATGGTCGCATATCTTTGAGATCAAGGAGATTTGATCCAGATGATTCTAGAAATTCACCATCCAACATACTGTTGTATGCATACCCATGATAATCATCCTCTTCTTAGTTTCACATTAGTCTCCACACTTCAGGGCATTTCCTTAGTGACAAAATTCTCTTCTCTATTTTAAATCTTGATCATTTTAATTAAACACAATACACTTCCAATCTTCAAATAAGCAAATCACTCTCACCAATTGGCGGATTTTTCTATTGCACCAACCAAGTTCGTTACATATTACCCATGATATCCTTTATCACCAAAACAGCATGCATATACATTATTTAAACATGCCTACAATTAAACCACAACACTCAATTTCAAAACTCCATATACTAGTAAAAAATACATGCATGCTAAACATATATCAAACCTGCAACTTACAAATGAATTTCAAACCAAGGTAAAAAGGGGTGTCATATATCCACACTACATGTCACCCATAAATCATCATTGGCTGAAAGTCAATAATCCTCTTGTTGTCAATATGCCTGTCAACACGTATAATACATTAGTCGCACTTTCTACAACTAGATTGAACCATATAATACAGAGAGGTTGTACCACAAGGAAAAGTAACTCACAAGGCTTCAAAAACATACATTTCCTTCAAGTGAATACATCACACATGCTATTGAAATCTCCATCACACTTCAAATCAAAAATTTGGCTAACTCTTACTATTCCTTCTACCAAAGTTATCAAGACATACACCCAACCAATCGAACCCATACCTTAATTTATAACTCCTTGGCACATAATACATCTCATTTTCCATTCCTCATACTTGGGGAAATATTAATTCCACCACAGGTCTCATGCGAGGTTGGCCACAGCACTCATGCTCATGTAATAAACTTTATTTCTTAAAGATAAAAACTTTACAATACATCATGAAAGCATCCGAAGAATCTTAAACCTTTGCTTGATACCAAGTTGACACGACCCGTCCCGACCCCCCTTATCCATAGGCTCCGGGCGCACCATGAGACTCAGGTGATCGAGACGTGCCATGTGAGAAAACTATAAAACCTGTTTATAAATAAAATATCATAAAAATGTAACGTCATTTGCATATAAACAAATGCAATTGGAATTTTCACAAAATGAAATTTATGGTATCAGATTTTTCCATATCTTTAATAATCCAAACAAGAAATAAATACATGATGAAAGAAACATTAACTTTGCAGCGGCAAACAAAATACAACTATAGAATCTATGGTGAAATGAAGTCGTGTGGCCCAACCTTAAGTGAAATTCACTCCTCTGCACGATCACCTTCTAGACGGTGGGGGGGGGGGGGGGGGGGGGGGAAGAAAAACATTTGAAAACGAGGGGGGAGCTAGAAATGCTCAGTGAGTGGGGAATGGGTTAGTATGTAATAAAACATTTCAATATAATAAAAAAACACTCATGCTTATAAAATTCATTTCCGTATACACATTTTAAAATAAGCCATTTTCATAACACATGCTGAAATCTCTCATGGCAAGACTTCTTTCTGAACACTATTATGTAAACGAATAAATACTCATGTTCTCTAAAACATCATTTCTAAGAAACAGTTCATATACGAATAACATTTACATTTATAAGTTCCCATTTCAAATAAATGATATACATATCCAAACTATCTCTCAATCACATGTGAAAACTCTCACCAACTGTACCCTGGGGAAATCTGCATACCTTGGGCGTCCCATGCAGGCAGAGCGAGGGAATACCTGTCATACCCGCAAGATCTATCATCGGTGGGAGAGTCACTGAAACTGTCATACCTGGCAGACCACTCAACGCCCAAGCAGGCAATAAAATATGTACCTGCGGACACTAACGCCAGGCAGAGCCAATAAATCTGTCATACCCGGCAAGATTATCATGCCACGGCAGAGCCACTGAAACTGTCATACCTGGCGGACACATCAACGCCCAGGCAGAGCCAATAAAATCTGTTATACCTGGCGGACCACTCAACGCCCAGGCAGAGCCAATAAAATCTGTCATACCCGGCAAGATCTATCACGCACGGGCAGAGCCAAGAAACTGTCATACCTGACGGACCACTCAACGCCAAGGCAGAGCAATAAAATTGTCATACTCGGCGGACCACTCAACGCCCCGGCAGAGCCAATAAAATCTGTCATACCCGACAAGATCTATCATCGCACGGGCAGAGCCACTGAAACTGTCATAATGGCGGACCACTCAACGCCCAGGCAGAGCCAATAAAATCTCGTCATACTGGCAGAATCCTGCATCGCTCAGGCAGAGCCAAAATCTGTATCTCTGGGGGATGGGTACTTCGTAGGTGGTTTTAGACCACAGCATACTCAGCATAGTCTCAAGTAACATGTAAGTCAATAGCATTTCGTATGTGCTTATAAATCTACATATTGACATAATTCAAAAGTCACATATAAGGTGTGAAACTACAATTTTTAAACATGTTTCAGAAACTGACGGTTTAACCAGATTGAAAATTATTAATAACCTCACAAATCTGAGTCTTTCTTTAACATTTTAACAGCCAAAATGCCTTAACTCCCAGATTTTAAAACACCATGGAAATCAATTTCTCAAGGACAGTCCAACTGGAAGCATACAAGTGTATTTAACCAACCAATTTTAGTCCAACTACATAACTCAAGCACCTCTCAAAATGCAATCCAGCCGAGTGCATGCAACCCAAAATATCTAGCCACCATCTCAGTTTATTGAAACAGCCAAATGCATGCAAGTTTAATTAGCAAGCAATTCCTTTAAAACTCAAACAACCACTCTAGAATTGTCCGAAAACATGCAAAGAAGAAAATAAACAAGCAAGCTTCACATTTTGCTCAAACCTCACCAAATATATAAAAATGGCATACTAGAAAAATTCATAAAGCATAGATCTAAAATTTTTAAGGAAGTTTTATTAAAACCTCACCGTTTGAAGCTCGACCCTTAAGCCGAAAAATGACTGAAATCTTCTAAATGCCCCCGCTTGCCTCCCTAGTACAAAATTCAATAAATCCTCCATACATAAGTCCCCATAAGGTAACGCCTCAATATTAAAATCATTGGACACTTCACACACCAAAAGATAAAATAACTTCGCTTTAACAAAACTGTCTCATAATCAAACATCGGTCGCTCTAGATTTTCTAAAAATTTTTATCATTTTTAAGCCATAATTTTAACAGAGCGTCTAGAGACACATAAGTTGTTCCCATAATTTTCTCAAGTCATTCCAGAATCAATAACTATTTAAAACACAATTTCCTTTCAACTCATTCAAATCTGTCCCTGTTTCCAAATTGAGGTATGACTTGAAAAATCAAACAATTCAGCCCTTAATCCAAACCTCATGAACTCTCCAGAATTAAATAGACACACATAGGATTCACCAGAATTTAAAACACTCAATTTGGATAAGAATAGATGCATCAAATCATTTTCCAAAAAACATGTTCTGCAGAAAACGAAAATTCCAGGATTCACAAGGCAACTTCAAAAATCATATAAAATTCAATCCTTCGAATTTTTAAGTGAAATAAATTTCTAAACACTCCTCAAGAAGTCTAAACAACATATCCAAAATTCGGCTTCAAACAAAAACCCAAAACATACAAACAATTTCGAGTTCCAGATGGTCAGATTTCTGTACAATAAACCCTTACACAAAAATCATACTTTAACCCATTTTGTTTAGAAAAACCTCTATGTTCTACCGACACCAAATTATTAAAATCAAACTCCCTATTTTAGTTTTGTTTTCATGAATTTACCAAATCATAGACAAAACCATCCAAAGAGAGTTCTGAATCATAAATCACCAAAAAGAGGAAATATCAAGCTTTATAACCTCCCATTTGTCGATCTTCTCCACTCCCGATCACCGGAGTTTTGCTCGCCAGCGGCCCCTTTTGCAGCCACCTCCGTCGGTCTTATCTCCTCTTCCTCTATTCTTGGTTTATCTTCTCTCCCATCTTTTTCTTTTCTTTCTTTCCGTCTTCTCTCTTCTCTTCTTCTTCTTTCTCTCTTCTCTTTTCTTTCTTCCTTTTCTCTTTTCTTTTCTCTTCCCCGTTTTTCTTTATTGAATGATCACTGTTCATCAAAAATCTAAAAATTTTCAATTTAGTCCTCACTTATTTCAACTATCACTTGTACTCCCCAAACTTTCAAATATACACTTTACCCCAGAATCACAAAATAAAATTTAATAAAACTCCATTAAAAAAATACGGGATATTACAGAAAAGCTTAAGGTGCCAATTGTGTGTCTCTAAGTACCAAGTGGCAGACATCCTAACCAAAGCTCTACCTAGAAACTAATTCAATTATTGAAAGAAAGCTAACTGTTACACCTTGTTTTTCTGAGTAAACAAAATAAAGTAGGAAGTGCTAAAGTTTTGGAGTAATGAGAGTTGTTATGTGTTGCCGCTGATTAATTCTGGAGTATTGAGAGATGTGTGGGATCTAGCTAAAGTTCTGGAGTAATGAGAGTTGTTGCGTGTTATTAATGATTTGTTATGGAGTGTTGAGAGTTGGTGTGTGTTACTGGTGATTTTTCTTCCAAAATGGAGCTGTTGAGAGTTACTTCTGAGTTATGCTTGTAAGATTGAATTGATGAGAATTGTTTACTCACTACAAGAAAAAAGGCCTTCATTGACAGAAAATTTGATAGAATTTCTTGACTGTTCTAAAAAAGGGTCAAGAAATTTAACTGCTTTACCAAATCCTTGACTGCTATTAATGGTCAAGGATTTGGTAAAAATGAAGTTGTACAATTTCATTCCTTGACTGTTATAGGCTTAATCCTTGGCAGTTTTAAACTTTCAAGCATTTTGTAAAATTGAACTACATTCCTTTACTGGTAAAGTCTTAATCCTTTACAGTGTTTAACTGTCCAGGATTAAGTTAAAAAAACAAAAACTAAAATTTGCACTAAGGCTTCCCACTGCCAAAATTTCGCTAAGGAAAATTGTTTCTGCCAAAAACCCATTGTCGCTCCAAAGCCATTTTCCACTAAGTCAAACCTGGGGTAAGAATAAACCCATTCTCGCCCAAATCTCTTCCACTCAATCAGATCTCGTAAACCATAATTCTTTCTTTGTATTTTGCAACCTGATTTTATCTTATTATCACTTGTTTCTTCAGTTCCCAGTAGCACCACTAAACTATCCAGTCATCTTCTTCGCCGCCTCCACTGCCGTAAACCATCACTTGGAGGTATTTCGTTGATGTTGTTAGCTACGTGCAAAATATGGTAAATGGGGGAGTGAATAATGGAGTAAGAACATGTGAAGATGTAGCGAAGAGGAATCTCTACTGAAAGATTATTTAGGGACCTTTTACACATCATGAATTGTTGATCTCAAGTTGGTGTTAAAGGTTTTTGTTTGTGATTTGCAGGCCGAAACGCTTCTTCGATATCTGAGAGAACCAAGACATGAGGCTTCATTGTCAAGCCCTTAGCAATAGCAGTAGTAGTTAATTACTTAGAAAGGCAATTGGTGTTGTTTTATATTATTATTACTCTCCACACATATATATACATTTAAAAAATTTGCAAAGTGGCAACCAGTTAGCTGCATTTGAGTTTTGGCAGACTTCATTTGTGTTATTCTATTATATATTATTGATTTTTTATCCTATGTAGTGGCAGTTTGTGCCTGCTGCTTCGGTATATGGTTCATCGTGGGAAGACTGGCGACGTGTATTTGCACATACGAAGTAAGCGTTCTCACATTTTTTGGTGGTTTATTCCCTATTTGTAGGCATTAATTCATGTTGTATATGTTTCATTTATTGACAAATATATATAATTGCACAAAACCTACTAGATTTAGGATGCATACAAGGTTACAAATTATATGGTGTTCAGTTATTCCTTGACCAAAACAAGATTAAGCTAGGTAAAACTCCAACAATAGTATTCAAGCTCTAAACTCCCCCTCATGTGCAACACATTTGAATCTAATACTACCGTATTCCTGATGCGACTAAATCAACCTTAGCAAGTGCACTAATCGTGTTCAAGTAATAAAGTGATAAGTTTGAGTATCGTCCCACAGAGATCAAAGCGAATATTTGTAATTACCTAAAACTACCTACACGTTATTTAAGAAAATGAAATCTTAGAGTGTAAAAGCAACGGATTAAAAATAATTAAATTAAACAAATAAATAATGTGATGAACTTTGCAATATTAATAAAGTTAGGGTACCGATTTCCCCCTAATTATGCTTGACAACCACTCTTAATACCCGTTCGTGCTATGAATTGGTAGGATTCTTCTAAGGCCAATTATCCTTATTCGGGCATAATATTCTACTTAACACAGATCCCTATTCGGTTACTCTGAAATTAAGAAGCATAAATTCATCAATCTCTTACAACTAATTCGCCCTATTCGGTTATGAATTAGATGGACCACAAATTAATCCTAGAATCTCTCTTCAATTACTTCTAGTTTTAATATGTTGTGCAATGTTATTCCCATAGAACAATTATGAATATGAATTACGCAATAAACCCTAACTTCTCTATTCGAAACATCATCAAGGTAATTGAATCAATCTAACATTCATAAAGCATTAAACCTAAACTCGTGCACAAATTCATAAACATAAATCTGGTATTAAGAATAAAAATTGTTCAAAACATAATTAGGGTTTCATCCTCCCCTAACAAAAGAGATTTTCTCCATCCTAAGAACGAAGAAATAAATAGAGAAGAAAGAAAACATAATCAGACTTGAAAATAAATAAAAATCAAACCTTAAATCTGATCTTCAGTCTTCAAGCCCCAAGAATGTGTCTTCTCCTCTCAAAAATATGCAAAATTCGTCCCTTGACAACTAATGTCAATTATACTTAAATACCCAAAAGAGTCCTAAGTGAAAAAGGAAAGAAAAACTGATAAAAACGCCCTAATAGTTTCCACCACAACCCTGGTCGTGGCCAAATTTAAGTCACCACAGCCTAGGCCGTGGTGCTTCCTGGTCTCTTTGTTTTCTCTTTGTTCCATCACCATGGCCATGGTGAACTATCAAGACATGGTCATGGCCTTCAAGACTGAAGGGTAATCTCAACTTCTTCAAGCTTTAAGTCTCAATTTCATTCCAATACTCCAATCTACTCAATCAAAGCCTAAAAAAACACAAAAGTTATCCAAATTAATAGGTAACCATTCATATCTCAAACTTAACTAACGAACATAAAAACAAAGGAAACAAATGAGAAGTTAACTAAACTAACATCAAAACAACCCTAAAAACACTCAAATTATGCAACTTATCAACTCCCCCAAACTTAATCCTTGTGTGTGACTCCATATTTCTTTAAGAGTGCATTAAATTGGTGATTACAAAAATGCTTCCCACCATCACTAATGATTGCCCTAGGAGTTCCATATCTAGTGAAAATATTCTGCCTAAGGGATTTGAGGACTATTCTAGAATCATTAGTTTTGTTGGCAATTGCCTCCACCCATTTAGAAACGTAATCTACTGCCACAAATATAAAAGCATTTCCATACGATGATGGAAGCGGTCCCATGAAATCAATACACCAAATATCAAAAATTTCACATACCAATATATTATTTAAAGGCATCTCATCTTTCTTAGAAATATTACCTATTCTTTGGCAATGATCACAAGAGGATACATACATTTGAGCATCCCGAAACACAGTGGGCCAATAAAAACGTGATTGCAACACCTTTGCCGCTGTGCGATTTGCCTCAAACTGCCCTCCAGTTTCTCTATCATGGCAATGACTCAAAATAGCTCCAATCTCTTCTTCCGGCACACATTTTCAAACAACTTGATCTGCACATAGTTTGTACAAGTAAAGATCTTCCCACAAATAATATTTGACATCAGCCGAAAATTTATTCCTTTGCTGGAATGTAAAATGCTTTGGAATCCAGCCTCCTGCAAGAAAATTAGCCAAATCAGCAAACCATGGAGATTTAGAAAAAGAAGAGTTAAGAGATAGAATTCGCTCATCAGGAAATTCTACACTGATATCTCCCTCTTCAAGGATTGAATTATCTAGTAGGGACAAATGATCAGCAACTTGATTTTCTGTCCCTTTTCGATCTTTAATCTCCAAATCAAACTCTTGAAGTAGAAGGACCCATCTGATAAGGCGTGGTTTGGCATCCTTGTTAGCAAAGAGATGTCGTAGAGCTGTGTGATCTGTGTAGACTGTGGATTTCATGCCTATGAGGTAGGATCTAAACTTCTCAAATGCGAAGACCATTGCTAGTAATTCTTTCTCGATTGTAGTGTAGTTCAGTTACGAACCATTTAAGGTATGACTGGCATAGGATATGACCTGAAACATTTTGTCTTTCCTTTGACCGAGATTAGCACCGATGGCATAGTCACTCGCGTCACACATAATTTCAAAGTGGTTGTTCCAATCTGGTGCTACTACTATTGGTGCTGTCACTAGCTTCTCCTTCAGCAAATTAAAGGCCTGCAAACATTCAGAATCAAAGTTAAATTTTATATCCTTGGCAAGAAGATTAGATAGAGGTTTTGCAATTTTTGAGAAATCTTTAATAAATCTTCTATAAAATCCTACATGGCCAAGGAAACTTCTGACTGCTCGAACCATTGTCGGAGGAGGTAATTTTTCAATCACTTCCACTTTTGCTTTATCAACCTCAATCCCTCGCTCAAAGATCTTGTGTCCAAGCACGATACCTTCTCGTACCATAAAATGGCACTTCTCCCAATTCAACACAAGATTTGATTCCTCACAACGCTGTAAAACTAACGCAAGATTTTGCAAACAAGATTCAAAGGTTAGTCCATACAACGTAAAATCATCCATGAAAATTTCCAGAAATTTTTCAGTCATATCAGAGAAAATTGCCATCATGCAACGTTGGAAAGTAGCTGGCGCATTACATAAACCAAATGGCATAGTCGTTAAGCGAACGTGCCACAAGGACAAGTAAATGTTGTTTTCTCTTGGTCCTCTGGAGCAATAGGAATTTGATAATAACCAGAATAGCCATCAAGAAAACGGTAAAATTTATTACCCGTTAATCTCTCTAACATCTGATCAATAAATGGCAATGGGAAATAGTCTTTTCTAGTGGCAGAATTCAATCTTCTATAGTCTATACACACATGCTATCCAATTACCATCCTAGTGGGGATAAGCTCATTATTATCATTCTTCACTTCAATCATTCCCCCTTTCTTAGGCACTACTTGCACAGGACTAACCTAGTTACTATCAGAGATAGGATAAATAATACTTGCATTGAGTAATTTTACCACTTCCTTTCGTACCGCTTCTTGCATGGTAGGATTTAATCTCCTTTGTGGTTGTATTGCTGGCTTGAAATTCTCTTCCATGAGGATCTTATGCGTGTAGATGGAAGGGCTTATTCCCTTGATATCAGCGATTGTCCATCCCATAGCCTTCTTGTGCTTCCTTAAAATGTCTAGCAGTGACTTCTTCTCCAAATCTGTCAAAGATGCAAAAATAATCACAAGGTAAGCATCTTTATCTAGAAAAGCATATTTTAAATGTGAAGGAAGAGGTTTAAGTTCAAGTTTAGGAGCCTCATTAGGAGTTTTATGCAAATCCTCCTTTAGCTCCATATTATTATTAGTGAGAGATTCTTTCTCTAACGCTTCAGCTTCTTCTCTCAAGCACGGGTCTTCATCTTCTGTTGTGCTTGACTCCATTAAACATCTCTCTAAAGAGTCCTTCTGCAAAACTTCTTCTCTGTGATCACTACAATCCCACCAAAACTGTCAGAGTGAAAACAAGATTCAATATAAAATGCAGTAGGATTTTTCATCGCTTTATAGATATCAAACACTATTTCTTAGTCATTTAGTCTTAGAATTAATTTTCCTTGTTGCACGTCTATCAAAGCACGAGCTGTCATAAAAATGGACATCCCAACATTAGAGGCACCTCCCGGTCCTCCTCCACATCAAGAACTACGAAGTCCACCGGAAAGATAAATTTGTCGACCTTTAACAAAATGTCTTCAACAATGCCTTTAGGTTGTTTGATTAATCTATCAACAAGCTAGAGCGACATGTTCGTCTCTTTCACTTCTCCAAGTCCTAGCTTCCTAAAAAATTAAAAAACGCATTAAATTAATACTAGCACCTAAATCACACAATGCTTTATCAAAGAATGAATCTCCTAATGCACAAGGTATAGTAAAACTCCCTGGATCTCTCAGTTTAGGAGGTAATTTATTTTGCAGTATGGCACTGCATTCTTCAGTGAGCATAACTGTTCCATGCTCCTCGATCTTCCGCTTGTTAGAAAGGATGTCTTTTAAGAACTTTGCATAACTAGGATTATGTGGTAAAGCTTCAGCAAATGGAATATTTATTTGCAATTTCTTAAAGACCTTTAAAAACTTTGAAAATTGTTGATCCAGATTATCCTTTCTAATTCTATCAGGATAAGGAAATTTAGATACATCTTTTTCAACAACAATAGAATCATATTTTGACATACCTTTTCCTTTACCTCTTGCAATTTCCTTTACCTTAGTCTTTATCTCTTTTTCTGAATTGGCTTTCTTTTCCTCAATAGAGATCGGTAACTCTGCTTCACTTTCCGCCTTCTTTTGTGATTCTTCTTCACCAATCACCTTTCCATCTCTCAAGGTTATGGCCTTACATTGCTCCTTCGGGTTCCTTTCCGTGTCACTCGATAAATGCCCTTGCTGTCTACCCGAAATGATATTGGCCAACTGGCCAATTTGAGCTTCTAAATTCTTGATGCAAGCCTCTTGATTCTGAATTCTTGTCTCTGTGGTACTCAAGAACTTTGCCATCATCTCCTCTAAATTTGATTTCTTCTCTTGAGATTGAAAACCTGGCAGTGGAGGTTTCACTTGATTGTTGTTACTCCAAGAGAAATTTGGGTGATTCCTCCACCCCGGATTATATGTTTCACTGTATGGATTATTATTAGGCCTATGAAAATTTGAAACATAGTTAGCTTGATCAGGCATAGAATTAACAGCAAACATGTTACCTAATTGACACTCATGGTTAGGGTGATCTTTGCCACAAAAATCACATCAATCTTTTTATTTAATGCTTGCATTTGTGCTACCAAAGCTGTGATAGCATCTAGGTTATGAACACCCGACGTTCTTCTCACAGGCAACCTCTCTATCGGCCATTGATAAGAGTTTGAAGCCATTTCCTCCAGCAACTCATAAGCTTGTTCTAGTGTCTTCTTACCTAAAGTACCACCCGCAGCAGCATTGATCATATTTCGAACTTCACTATTAAGACCATTATAAAACGTCTAAACTTGTAGCCAAACCGATAATTCATGGTGGGGACATCTCTAGAGCATGTCCTTGAACCTTTCCCATGCTTCATATAGTGACTTTGTATCCACCTGCACAAACATAGTAATGTCATTATGCAATTGTGCAGTCCTTGCAGGAGGAAAATACCTACTTAGGAATTTTTGTGTCATTTGCTCCCAGGTTGTAATCGAGCCTGCTGGTAATGAGGTCAACCAACTCTTAGCTTTGTCTCTTAATGAAAATGGGAACAATCTTAGTGTTATAGCTTTGTCGGAAACTCCATTGTGCTTAAAAGTATCACAAATCTCCAGGAAATTTGCAATATGTAAGTTGGGATCTTCATCTACCAAACCACCAAACTGCACTGACTACTGAATCATTTGGATGATTGCTGGCTTTATCTCAAAGGTGTTGGCATTGATCACTGGCCGTTGAATGCTCGATGTTGCTCCATTTAGAGATGGGATAGAGTACTCGTTTAGTGTACGAGTTGCTAGTGGTGTTCCATTAGTTGGGTTATCGTGATCACCCATGATGTCCCTTTTGATTGCTCTCTTTCTTGTGTGAAAAGTGCACTCTATCTCAGGATCAAATGCCAGGAAAATCTTTCCAAAAGCTCTGGTCATACACTAGCAGAAACACCTATTGGTTTCCAAAAAAAAAAAAAAACAAAATAAAATAAAAATCTGAAAGTAACAAGTAATCTTAAAATAATCACAAACAATCTAATGATCCCCAGCAACGGCGCCAAAAACTTGATGCAACTAAATCAACCTTAGCAAGTGCACTAGTCGTTTTCAAGTAATAAAGTGATGAGTTTGAGTATCTTCCCATAGAGATCAAAGCGAATATTTGTAATTACCTAAAACTACCTACATGTTATATGAGAAAATGAAATCTTAGAGTGTAAAAGCAACGGATTAAAAATAATTAAATTAAACAAATAAATAATGTGATGAACTTTGCAATATTAGTGAAGTTAGGGTACAGATTTCCCCCTAATTATGCTTGACAACCACTCTTAATACCCGTTCGTGCTATGAATTGGTAGGATTCTTCTAAGGCCAATTATCCTTATTCGGGCATAATATTCAACTTAATACAGATCCCTATTCAGTTACTCTGAAATTAAGAAGCATAAATTCATTAATCCCTTACGACTAATTCGCCCTATTCGGTTATGAATTAGATGGACCACAAATTAATCCTAGAATCTCTATTCGATTACTTCTAGTTTTAATATGTTGTGCAATGTTATTCCCATAGAACAATTATGAATATGAATTAAGCAATAAACCCTAACTTCTCTATTCGAAACATCATCAAGGTAATTGAATCAATCCAACATTCATAAAGCATTAAACCTAAACTCTTGCACAAATTCATAAACATAAATCTGGTATTAAGAATAAAAATTGTTCAAAACATAATTAGGGTTTCATCCTCCCCTAACAAAAGAGATTTACTCCATCCTAAGAACGAAGAAATAAATAGAGAAGAAAGAAAACATAATCAGACTTGAAAATAAATAAAAATCAAACCTTAAATCTGATCTTCAGTCTTCAAGCCCCAAGAATGTGTCTTCTCCTCTCAAAAATATGCAAAATTCGTCCCTTGACAACTAATGTCAATTATACTTAAATACCAAAAGAGTCCTAAGTGAAAAAGGAGAGAAAAACTGATAAAAACACCCTAATAGTTTCCGCCACAACCCTAGTCGTGGCTAAATTTAAGTCACCACAGCCTAGGTCGTGGTGCTTCCTGGTCTCTTTGTTTTCTCTTTGTTCCATCACCATGGCCATGGTGAACTACCAAGGCATGGTCGTGGCCTTCAAGACTGAAGGGGAATCTCAACTTCTTCAAGCTTTAAGTCTCAATTTCATTCCAATACTCCAATCTACTCAACCAAAGCCTAAAAAAACACAAAAGTTATCCAAATTAATAGGTAACCATTCATATCTCAAACTTAACAAAAACAAACATAAAAACAAAGGAAACAAATGAGAAGTTAACTAAACTAACATCAAAGCAACCCTAAAAACACTCAAATTATGCAACTTATCAACTCCTAAGCCTCCTACTTCAAGTAAAAGTTACACTATATGTCTCTTGAACAATTGGTACTTAATTTCATAAAAAGAACTAATATGAAACATAAAACAAGGAGTATACCTTAGCCACCGAACAATGACCGATGTCTCTAAAGGATTCAACGTTTTCAGGGCCAGGACTTAGGAAAGTAGCTAGTTATCTTAAAAATGGTTGTTGTCATGAGTTCAATCGCCAATTAAAGATGTTCATCCTTAAGACATAAACCTAATACTCATTAGTTCAGCTCGTTGATAATTCAAATCATATGCATCTGCAAACTAATTAGAAAGATTTGAAAATGAATTTCATTTCCTCCTATTGAAACTCAATTTAAAATGAAAATTCATCATACAAGTTGCCTCAACATTCCAACTCAAAATAGTTGTGTTTAAAGCTTTAACCAATTCAAACAACAATCTAGGAATAATGTTTCACAATCCACTTAATGAGAATTTTGAAAATTAAATTTTGTCAAAGACAATTTTAAGCATGTATTAATGTTTTGTCCAAGGTTTACCATCATATTCAATATGGACAAATCTAGGATTACGTTAGATAGATATGAAGATGGTGTTGAGTTCTTTTTAGAGTTTGCAAAAACACAGTGCAATGATCCACATAAGATTCCATGTCCATGCATAAAATGTGCAAATATGTCTCATCATACAATTCAGGATGTCTAGGATCATTTGTTTGTGTCAGGTTTTGACGAAAGCTATAGGATTTGGGTTTTCCATGGAGAAAAGGTTGATGACAATGACTCTAGGAGCATCAATGATTCATATCCCAATTAATCAACATTTAAAGACTTTGATTTTACAAAGGATATGGTTCATGGTGCTCACAAGTGTTGCAAATAAGATCCAAATACATTGAAAACACTTCTAGAGTATTGTGAAAAGCCATTGTATAATGGGTATAAGTATAGTAAGCTTAGTGGATTGATAAAATTCCAATATTTGAAAGGGAAATACAGGTGGTCAGACACAAGTTTCTCGGATTTGTTGTGTACCCTTCATGATGTCCTATCGGATGAAAATTCAATGCCTAAGTCGATGTACGAGGCAAAGAAGGTCATGGCGGCATTAGGATTAGAATATGAGAAGATTCATACATGTCAAAATGTTTGTATTCTATTTAGGAATGAATACAAGGATCTTTCTAAATGTCCATCTTGTGGTGCTTCACATTGGAAGAAACAAGTCGGTAAACCATCAAGCAATTCCAAAGTTCCTTCCAAGGTTTTATGGTATTTTCCTCCAATCCCTAGGTTTATAAGGATGTTTCAATCTCCACAAACTGCCTATGACTTAACTTGGCATGCACGTAACATTAAGAATGATGGTAAACTTTGACATCCACTGGATTCACCCACGTGGAAACTAATTAATGATAAGTGGATGAATTTGGTTTGGAATGTAGAAATCTTAGAATGGCTCTTTCGATAGATGGTTTCAATCCATATAGATCTCTAAGTTGTAAGTATAGTTATTGGCTGGTGATGCTTGTAACCTATAACCTCCCACCTTGGTTGTTCATGAAAAGGAAGTTCATAATGTTGACGTTATTGATCTCGGGTCCACAACAACCTGGGAACAATATTGATGTATATTTGTCACCTCTAATCGAGGACTTAAAAAAATTATGGGAAATCAGTATTAAGACTTATGATGCTTATAGGAAAGAGTATTTCACCTTAAATGCAGTGTTACTATGGACCATAAATGACTTTCCCACATATGGAAACCTTTCCAATTGTTGTGTTAAAGGTTATAATGCTTGTGCAATATGTGGAGAAGGCACGTCCTCTTATAGATTGAAGAATTCCAAGAAGAATTGTTATATGGCTCATAGGCAATTCCTCCCTAAGAATCATCCCTTCCAGAAAAAAAAAAAAAAAAAAAAAAAGCTTTCAATGGTGCTCTAGAGTTTGGTTCTCCCAATGACCCTTTGAGTGAGATAGAATTGTTGAGACAACTTGAAGGCATTCAAAATGTATAGGGAAAGAACTTGCCGAAGAAATGTAAATTATGTGAAGACGACAAACATAAACTATGGAAGAAGAAATCCATATTCTTTGAAGTTGAATATTGGAAACATTTGTATATTCGTCATCAACTAGATGTCATGCACATTGAAAAAAAATGCGTGTGAAAGCATTTATGGTACATTGTTGAATATACCGAGGAAAACGAAAGATGGGTTTAACACACGATTAGATCTTTGTGATATGGGGATTAGGAAAGAATTAGAACCACAAGTTTGAGGGAAATGTACTTGGTTACCTCTGGTATGTTACACTATGAATAAAGTGGAGAAGCAAAAGTTTTGTGAAACCTTAGCAAATTTCACAGTACCCGTAGGGTGTTCTTCAAACATGAAGAACCTTGTCTCGATGGATGATTTAAAGATTCATGGTTTGAAATCTAATGACTATTATGTACTTATGCAACAATTGTTATTGTTGGCCATTAAAGCTCTTTTGCCCACGAACATGAGATATGTTATCATTAGGTTATGCTTCTTCTTTAATGCATTGTGTAGTAAGGTTGTTGATGTGGGCAAGTTAACCAAGATACAAAGTGATGTTGTTGTGACATTATGCTTGTTAGAAAAATATTTCCCTCCTTAATTCTTTGATATCATGATACATTTGACAATGCATCTCATTAGAGAAGTTAGGCTATGTGGACCTGTTTGTTTTAGATGGATGTATCATTTTGAGAGGTATATGAAAACACTTAAAGCTTATGAGAGGAACCATAATCGGCCTAAGGGATGCATTGTGGAGTGTTATGTAGCAGAAGAAGCGTTAGAGTTTTGCTCATATTACATGGACAGTGTCTAACCAATTGGTGATCCAAATGCTTTTGTTGACAAATTAACATGTTTTGTTTTATTGGTTTGTTTTGGGCTGATTAACTCTTGTTGGGTGATTATTCTACTTCTTCTGTGGTTGTTGTGTTGGGTACTTAAGAAATTTTGTTCATAGGTTTCATTGGGTTCTTATTGCTATTGACATGAAGACTTTAACTGTGTACTATCTTGATTTCTTGAGGGGAGATATTGGGTAGGATTTACAAGAAATAGTGCAAAAGTTAGTAATTATACTTATGTCATTTTTAATGCTTTATATAATATCAAATACTATGTGTTAATTTCAGAAGTTGTTTTAACTTTCACAGTGGTATCTTAATCCATTTTGCTTAGAAGATGTCCAAAAAAGGGCTAATATCTCATGGCAAAAAGTATTGGTGCGTAGATTTGTTATTATCAATAGCAATTAATTTTCAGTTATAGTATTGTTTTACCTTTTGAATATTAATGTTTACATTCAAATTAATTTTGTGTAGGGACCCATTCAACCAAGAAGCGTTAAATGTGGGTTTTATATTAATGAGATACATGAGAGATATAGTTGAGAATGGGTTGGCATTACTGAAAAACAATGTAAGTCTTTTTTTTTTTTTTTTTAATTTTGAATAATAAGATATAGTTGATATTTGTTAATTAGTCTTATTGTGTTACTTTTATAGTTCATGGGGAAAGAAATATATGAAGATGCAGAGGTCGATGAAGTCATAGCAGAATGGGTGATGTATGTATCAAACTTTTTTAGTTATTGCTGTTTCAGTGATGTCAGAGGCCAATGTGGACAAAAACTATGTATCAAACTTTTCATTACTGAATTCATTACTTTTCATTGTTGTTATTCAATATTGTAAAATTTATACTATTGTTCAATTTTGTTAATTCCCCTACACTTAGCTTTTGCACGTCCTCGGGCAAACTAATTCAAACACACAAAAAAAAAAAAAAAAAAAAAAAGGAACTACACTTAAGTCATATCAAGAACACCATCATGATGCATAAGCAACAATATTTAATCCATACATTCATACCTAACTTAGGAAGCAACAAAATAAAATAAAATAGAGTTAAGAACATTCATCTCTCGTCATCATTTTCTCAATTACTCTCAATCAGTCAATGCAAACAAGGAAACTAATCACAACGAATTCATGTACAACTCACCTCTCAACTTTTTCCTCAACTGTTTCTCTTTACTACTACAAACTGGGTTGCAAACTAGGGATTTTTTTATATTTTCTGTTTTGAAAAAATGGATGCATTTTTGCTCCATCTCATTTCATGGTTGTGTTATGAGTGAGTGCGTTTTACACTCCATTTCGACCCATCACATACCTTTCTTTTTTTTTTTTTTTTCTTTTTTTTTCCTATTTACTTAAACCCAAATTTAGGACTAGCTTAAGAGAAACAATTTTTTTTTTTAAGGGTTGTATACACTCCAAAATCATGCTCCGTCACCAAGTTCACACAACTTATCAAGACTGATTGTTTCAAAACTACAAAGATTCAAATCTGATTAACTCTATTTTATGAAATATTGCTAACATCCTAAGTCAAGGAATATGCTCAATAACAAAGTCAAGTTACTATTTCATGCATCACTAGACGTTCAAAGACATAACTTAAAGCATAAACATAACATACACCTAAAGCCTAACTTCTCCCCCACACTTAAAACTTACATTGTCCCCAATGTAAGACCCAAATGTAGAGAGAGGCAAATAAAAAAAAAAAAAAACTAAATTCAAAGGAAAAGAAAATCAAATCTGAATTCTTGGGTTGCCTCCTAAGCAGCGCCTTTGGTTAAAGTCGTTAGCCCGACTCTTTACATAGTCATCACTACTCATGTATCGACTCATCCAATCCCACCTCCTCAATATTGCAAACTTGGAATCCTTCATAGTAAGGCTTAAGCCTATGTCCATTGACCTTAAACACCTTGTTTGTTTTCAAACTTTGGATTTCTACTGCACCTGACGAAAAACATTAGTCACAATAAAAGTTCCCACCCAACGAGAACGTAACTTACCCAAAAATAACTTCAGCCTTGAATGAAAAAGAAAGATCCTCTGTCCAACAGAAAAATTCTTCCTAGAGATCATCTTGTCATGAAAGGCCTTAGTCTTTGCTTTGTAGATGTGTGAACTCTCGTTGGCATCATTCCTCAACTCCTCAAGTTCTTGCAATTGCAATTTACTGTTAACGCCAGCTTCGTTCATTTCCATATGGCAATGCTTGACTGCCCAATAGGCCTTATGCTCTAATTCTACTGAAAAATGACACAGCTTACTGAACACTAATCTGTATGGGGACATGCCAATAGGTGTCTTATATGCTATTCTATATGCCTATAATGCATCATCTAATCTCAAAGACCAATCCTTCCTATTTGGGTTCACTGTCTTTTCCAAAATTGACTTGATCTCTCTATTTGACCCCTCAGCTTGGCCATTGGTTTGTGGGTGGTACGATGTGGAGACCTTGTGTGTAACATGGTATTCTTAAGCAATGCCTCCATTGTCCTGTAGAAAAAATGAGTGCCCTTATCACTAATTATGGCCCTTCGTATCCCAAACCTGACAAAAATGTTAGTTTTAACAAAATCTGCAACAACCTTTGAACTGTCAGTTCTGGTGGCTTTCGCCTCCACCCATTTGGAAACATAATCAACAGCTAAAATAATATAAACATTACCAAAGGAAACAAGAAATGGACCCATAAACTGAATGTCCCAGACATCAAAAATTTCAACAATTAATATAGGAGATTGTGGCATTTTATCTCTACGAGAAATGTTTCCTATTCTTTGGCAATTATAACATGACCTACAGAACATGTAGGCATCCTTGAACAATGATGGCCAATAAAAACTGCATTCCAATACCTTACAAGCTGTCCTCTGTGGTCCAAAATGTCTTCCACATGCATAGGTATGACAAAAGGTTAAAATAGGAATAAATTCATGCTCAGGTATCTTATCACTTGGTCAGCACAATGCTTCCACATATATGGATCGTCCCTGGCATAATACTTAGCATCACTCTTGATCTTGTCCTTTTGAGTTCTAGTTAAATCCTTTGGCAACACGTTAGTAACTAAAAAATTTACAATATCTACATACCATGGAGACGCCATTTCAATGGAAAACAATTGCTCATCCGGAAATGTTTCTCGCAAAGGAAGCTCATCTTTGTCACGAACCAAACGGCTAAGGTAGTCTGCTACAACATTCTCTACTCCTCTTTTATCTTTAATCTCCAAATCAAATTCCTGGAGTAGAAGAATCCATCTAATTAGCCTTGGTTTCGCCTCCTTCTTTGTGAGCAAGTACCTAAGAGCTGCATGATCAAAACAAACAATGACTCTAGCACCCAATAAATATGACCAAAATTTTTCTAAAGCAAAAACAACAGATAAAAGCGCTTTTTTAGTCATAGAATAATTGAGTTGGGTGCCATTCAAGGTCTTGGATGCATAATAAATGGTGTGACAAGCTCTGCCAACTCTTTGACCCAAGACAGCACCTAATGCGTAGTTGCTTGCATCACACATAATTTCGAAAGGTATATCCTGATTAGGTGGTCGTATCACCGGTGCTGTCGTCAACAATGTTTTCAACTTGTCAAATGCCTTCTTGCACTACTTATCAAACTGAAAAGCTACATCTTTTTGTAACAATCTGCATAGGGGCAATGCAATTTTTGAAAAGTCCTTGATAAATCTCCGATAGAAACCTGCATGGCCAAGAAAAGATCGAACTTTCTGCACACTGGTAGGGTAAGGTAAAGATGTAACCAAATCTATCTTAGACTTATCAATCTCTATTCCCTTGGATGAAACAATATGCCCCAAAAGTATACCTTGCTCTACCATAAAATGACATTTTTCCCAGTTAAGTACAAGGTTAGTTTCCATGCATCTGACCAGAATTAGTGTAAGGTTATGTAAGCACTGATCAAATGAATCACCATAGACACTAAAATCATCCATAAAAACCTCTATAATCGACTCGACATATTCTGAAAAGATACTTACCATACATCGCTGAAATGTGGCTGGAGCATTGTAGAGACCAAATGGCATTCGATGATAGGCGAAAGTACCAAATGGACATGTGAATGTTGTCTTCTCTTGATCCTCCGGTGCTATGACAATCTGGTTATACCCTGAAAATCCATCAAGAAAATAGTAATAAATATGACCAGCTAACCTCTCAAGCATTTGATCAGTAAAGGAAAGTGGAAAATGATCTTTTCGAGTTGTTGAGTTCAACTTCCTGTAATCAATGCACACACACCAGCCTGTCTGAACACGTGTAGGGACCAACTCATTGTCTTGATTTTTCACAACTGTAACGCCAGATTTCTTGGGGACCACTTGCACTAGACTTACCCACTTTCTGTCTAAAATTGGATAAATTACCCCAGCATCTAAAAGCTTTAGGATTTCTTTTTTCACCACATCAATCATTGGGGTATTTAATCTGCGTTGTGCTTCCCGTGTCAGTTTGGCACCTTCTTCAAGCAAAATTCAATGCATGCATATGGAAGGACTAATCCCCTTAATGTCAACTATGGTCCAGCCAATCGCTTCCTTATGTTGCCGCAGCATTTGAACCAGTTTCTCTCTTGATTGGGTGTTAACTTCTTCGACATAATTACCAGCAGTGTCTCATTTTCTCCCAAGTACACATACATCAAATGGGCCAGTTATGGCTTCAACTCCAGTGTAGGGGCTTGCAAAACAGAAGGCAGTAATTTCTGGTGAGAATCAGGCATCTTTATAAAAGAAACTCCATACCTTTCTGGAATCAGTTTTAAAGAACGTAAAGCTGCCATTGTCTCCTTCAATTCTTCACTGAGCTTTATCTCTCCTTTCTCCTCTAATTCCACATGTTTGGTAAGGGCAACCTCTAAATTATCTGCATTATTTAGCTCAAAGATCTCTTGTGCTAAGGAATCAACAAAATCAACAACATCAATAGCAAAAATAGACTGAACATCAGTTGGGTATTTCATGGCATCAAAAATATTAAAACGAATTACTTCACCATTAAATTCCATCGTGAGGGTGCCATCATGAACATCTATTTTTGTCCAAGCTGTTTTTAGGAATGGTCTTCCTAGTAAGATAGGTGCAAGGTCAAGAGAAGAAAAATCATCCATATCCAGAATGTAAAAATCAGCAGGAAACACTAACTCATTGACCTACATAAGAACATCTTCAACTACCCCTTCAGGGTATGCATTAGTGCAATCAGCCAATTAGATAATAACACCAGTATCTTTCACAAGACCTAGATTTAATGAAGCATAAATAGGCCGTGGCATAACATTAATCGAAGCTCCTAAATCTAACATAGCTCTCTCATTTCTGGTGTTACCTATCTTACAAGGAATTGTAAACATACCTAGATCCTTGCACTTGGGAGGAAGTTTTCTTTGGAAAACTGCTGACACATTTTCTCCCATTATTATCTTCTCATCACCGTTTAACTTCCGCTTATTGGTGCATAGCTCCTTAAGAAATTTTGCATACCTTGGCACTTGCTTAATTGCATCCAACAGAGGTCTATTCACTTCCACCTTGTGAAACATCTCCAAAATTTCTTTATCCTTCTCTTCTTTCTTTGATTTCACGAATTTGCTAGGAAAAGGTAAAGTATTAGACTGAAGTTGAATTGAAGGGTTAGAAATTACCTTTGATTCAGTTGTAGCCTCTTTTTCTCAATTTCATCTTCAATTTCTGCTTCCTTTGCTACACTTGGAATTTTTAGCTTTGGTTCTTCCACTTTCTTGCCACTTCTTAGCGTCACTGCATTCACATTTTCCTTTGGATTCACCACTATTTGAGAAGGCAACTTCCCTCCAACTTGAGCCTCTAAACAACTTATAGCAGTTGCCATTTGACCCATCTGATTCTCTAGAATTTGAATACTAGATCTTGTATCTTGTTGAAGCTATTTGGTAATCAAAGCAAGGGACTTAACTACATCTTCCAGGGATGAGTTGGAACTCTGTGAGGCAGGTTGCTTTGGTTGAAAACCTTGTTGTTGTTGTCTATTCTGGAAGAAATTATGTCCAACTCCTACTTGTCTATTTCCTCCATAACTGAAATTCGAATGATCCCTCCAACCTGGATTGTACGTGTTGGAGTAAGGATCATACTGCCTTAGTGGTCCAGGAAAGTTCCCTACTGCATTAACCTGCTCAGCCCCTTCCTCTTGAAGTGTTGGGCACATGTACATTTGGAGTCCCATTGTCGAACATATCCCACAAGCTTTTACCTATTGTGAATTCCCTACAGCCAATTGTCTAACAAGAGAGGTAAGATCAGATAGTTGTTGTTCAATGGAAGATGCACTTACCTCATTCACCCTTTTAGGTGGTGTATCATGTCTTGTACCAAACTATTGGGAATTGGCAGCCTTGTTTGAGATTAAATGTTTGCCAGCTTCAGGAGTTTTATCCACCAACACACCTCCACTTGCTGCATCTATCATGTTTTTTTTCCATAGGTAGCAATCCTTCATAGAGATACTGAATTAACAATTGATCACTTATCTGGTGGTGAGGAAATCTTGCACATAGCTTCTTGAATCGCTCCCAATATTCATACAATGTCTCTCCATTATATTGCCTTATACCACATATCTTTTTCCTGATGGTGGCAGCTCTAGAGGCTGGGAAATATCCTTCTAAAAACAGCATTTTCATCTCGTTCAATATTGTGACTGTCCCCGATGGTAGATAATAGAGCCAATCCTTTGCATCATCCCCGAATGAAAAAGGGAAAGCTCGCAACTTAATCTGCTCCTCTGTCACCCCTGTTGGTTTCATGCTTGAATAGACTACGTGGAACTCTTTTAGATGTTTATTTGGATCTTCACCTGCATGACCATGAAATATAGGCAACAAGTGAATTAGACCAGACTTAAGTTCAAAAGCAACATCTAAAGTAGGGTACTGAATACACAAAGGCTGCTGATTAAAATCGGGGGTAGCCAACTCCTTTAATGTTTGGCCAGCGACCATCTCTTCTTCTATTTCTGAATATGGGCCACTGGATGAACTGTGGGATGCTAAACCAAAGGCTATATTGAGACCAGGAGATGAAGAACTTACTTGATGTGCCTCTTTTCGCAACTTTTATAAACTGTGTTCGATTTCTGGATCAAATTCCAACTCTCCTGTAGGATTGGATTGAGTCATAAACCAACTAAAATCACCAAATTAAGCCTAAATAAATAAAAACTAATTATAAAAAAAAAATTTGACAGAAACTAAAATTGGCTAAAAACACTATTAAATGTTCGAATTTGACAACAAGAAGGTGGGGCTTAAAAATTTCTAGTCTTGCTCAAAATTTTGTTTCCTTCAAAACAAGTACCGCAGCACCCCTAATTCAACCAAAATTTCTCCTAGGAATAGTACTACTGTTCTTTTTTTTTTTTTTTTTTTTCAAGAACCTAAAAATCACAATTGAACAAAATGAAAAACACAAATAAACACTGATTAAATGAAATAACAAAAGAACATAGAACATTAAAAAATCGACAAAGAACATTCCCCGGCAATGGCACCTAACTACAAAATTGCATATAGGGTGAGCAAGGGTCGATCCCACAGGGAATGCTTCGATTAAATCCTATATTCTGACCAATAACCACAACGAAAACAACAGAAAAATAAAATAAAATAAAATAAAATCCTAAACAGTGAACATGACAATAGAATAATGAATGGGGTTGTAGACAATGCAATCAAAGTGAAACGAATAAATCTCCAATCGTAGAAAATATTAGATTAAAAACAACCAGTTCTCGATTAAAGATCCACCTAAACATGCATTGTACATGAACTAACTGTAACATTATTCTATCTCGTTATTATGGAATTATTGACCCTAGGAAACAACAAGCTCTATAACCCAAATTTTTCCTTAATAGTCACTACTAAAATAAGCTCTTCAATTAGATCCTAACCCTTGAACAACCTAGAATAAGCTCTCTAAGTTTAATTCAATGGTAGCCTTAAGCATTAGGAAAATAGATCAGTCCAAGCAACAATCACGCAAGATCGGATTGTTAAACTTAGGTTATGTTATTCAAGGTGACAGATTGAGAACTTGTTCGTAATCATCTATCATCATGTGTTACTTATTAAATAGAAAGAGGACAATTACGTATCACAATTTCTAATGCTAACAGATAAAATTCTGATTAAACTATTTAGCAAGCCATTACTAAATCACCCAAACAAAAATCATAAACAATTAAAACAGAATAACATAACCAATTCCAATAAGAACGAGATTAAGAATAATGTTACTGAAGTTAAGTTACACCAATGACATGAATTCAGGCTTCAAAATCCCCTTGAACTGAAGAAGAAAGATCAGCCGCCCATATTGACATAGAAAGTAAAAAAAAAAAAAAAAAAAAAAAAAAACCTCCACTGCCATTCTCTCTCCCCCATTTAACCTAACAACTCATAAATAAATAACGTGTTTTTCCTCAATTCTACCTCAGGAAAAACGAAAATTACTTTCCTAGACCTTTCCTAAACGATAGACTTCCAAAACTGTCAATTCCTTATCAGATATGGAAAACAGAATTCGTAATCTAGCTTGAACTAGGATTCTCACAATGTAAAAAAAAATTTATGGGCTTGGTCACTTCATAAAAGTTGTAGTCCTAGATGTGTAGATGAATTTGGGCTTTTGAATCACCTGCTTTCGGTATCTGAAGCTCCAGTTAGGCCCATTCAAATACTCAATACTTAGCCAAGAAATCCTTCCGCGAATAGGATTCCAGGTCCGGTTTTGCAACAACTAATGAGGGCCCAAACGAACTCGGATTCTCGCCCATAATGCCTTCCTGGCAGGCTTGATTCGTCTACTTTACTTTTTCTAAAGAAAACTTTTGCAATCGAGAAATTTGACTCCAGGAAAAACTAGAAAAACACAGCACTGATCAGAATAACAAAAAAGCTGGAATTTCCTAATCTTTTCTCAATTTTTTCATAAAGTCTATCCAAATATGCCAAACTTACATAATAAACTCTAATCAACTCAACTAGGCATAAAATATAACAAAAAACATAATATGGAAGGAATAAAAAAATATATAAATTACACTCTTATCATTTACTCAAAGCAACAGTAATATATGTACCATTCGATCAATTGTTCGATGTCTCATTACATATTGTTGAATGGTGATAATTGTTGGAAGGATAAATATAATGAAGCATTTCATTCGACTATTCTATAATTTAATTCGTAATAATAAAGAAATTTTACTAATTTAAAAAAAAATAACAAAAGAAATCTTGACAGTGTGAAAACTGTCAACAATTCGACTAAAATTCTTTAAAAAAAATCCTTGAAAATTTGGCTAAATCCTTGACAGTTCAATAACTATCAAGGATTTAGCTAACTGTCAAAGATTTGGTTAAAATTATGCTAAATCCTTGACAGTTATTGAACTGTCAAGGATCTGTTAAGAGGTCCTTGATAGTTCAAAAACTGTCATGACCCTTTCTTGATAGGGCTTGATAGGTAGTACCTATCAAGAAAGGTTTTTTTCTTGTAGTGACTATACTGAGTTTGCCAAAAATGGAACTGTTGTGTGATTTTGTTATATTCAATTGAAATCTGTAGGAATGGAATTACTATGGTCATTTTACCTACTATGTGGTATTGTTATGTTATGTAGTACTACTACATTCAGTTAAGGTCTGCAGATATGGAGTTGCTATGTATGGTTGCTATATATAGAATGAAATGGAGTACCGGTCTTAATTGTAAAGGAAGAAATGGTAAAGTATAAGCAAAGCTGCTCTGGTTTTTGAGGGAAAAATGTCAAGCAAAAGCTCAAGACAGTGAAGAGGTTTCAACAAGTCTACAAGTGTATTGTTTGAGGGGAAATATTAGGCAAAAGCTGAGATCAGGAGATGCTTTGTTTAAGGGGAAATATTAGGCAAAGGCTGAGTAATATAGCAGGTTGGGTTAAAATGTAAAAAATAGAAACTTAGCTCAGTATGGTGCGTTTTTGTACTTTATGATTTTATATAGACAGTCTTCTTTTTATTGAAATCAGTTAATGAAATAGATTCTCATTTTAGCTCAACTAATTTTTCTCTCAAATTCTTCATTGTGTTCAATTTTTCTTTCAAATCTGCTCAAGAATCTTCAACATGGACATCCATTGAAAAACCAAAAGATTTTTTAATCTAATGAATTCTCTTTTGGTAAATTAATTATTAGACCATCACAGCTAAAATTGGGATTGAATCACCTACATTTTTAGAACAAATTCAAGGTGATATATGTGGGCCGATTCATCCATCGTATGGACCATTTAGATATTTTATGGTCTTAGTAGATCATCTACAAGATGGTCTCATGTGTGTTTATTATCTACGCACAACCTAGCATTTGCGAGATTACTTGCCTAATTAATTCGATTACGAGCACAATTTCTAGATTATACAATTAAGACAATACGTCTTGATAATGCTGGTGAATTTATGTCTTAGGCTTTTAATGATTATTGTATGTCAATTGGAATAATTGTTGAAAAGCCTGTTGCCCATGTTCATACACAAAATGGTCTAGCACAGTCATTTATTATACACCTCCAATTGATTGCTAGACCATTACTTATGAGAACAAACCTCCCAAGTTCTACTTGGGGACATGCTATTTTACATGCAATAGCACTTATACGCATTAGGCCAACATGTTATCACAAATTCACCCCTTTACAATTGGATGCACCAGCACTTATATGCATTAGGCCAACAAGTTATCACAAATTCTCCCCTTTACAGTTGGCTTTTGGTCAAGAGCCAAATATTTCCCATTTAAGAATATTTGAATGTGCGGTATATATTCCAATTGCTCCATCACAACACACTAAAATGAGTCCTCAGAGAATATTGGGAATATATGTTGGAAATGAATCTCCTTCTATAGTTAAATTTTTAGAACCATTAATAGGAGATTTGTTTACAACACAGATTTGCCGATTGTCATTTTGATGAAACAAATTTCCCAACATCAGGGGGAGAGAATAGGCAGCTAAAAAGGAAATTACCTGGAAAATATCATCATTAACTTATCTTGATCCTCGTACTAAACAATGTGAACAAGAAGTTCAAAATAGAATTCATTTGCAAAATGTAGCAAATCAGTTGCCAGACACATTTACTGATTGAAAAAGAGTGACTAAATCACACATACCAATTGCAAATGCTCCAATTTGGATTGATACTCTTGAAGGACAATTAGCTGTAGTAAATGAATCTAAGGCACCTTTAAAGCGTGGTAGACCAATCGGTTCCAAAGATAAAAATCCTCGAAAGAAAATAGTAGCAAATGACCAAGATGCTTACATCAAGGAGGCACGTTCTTATGAAGAGAATAGAGACATAATTAATCATGAAACTCTAGAAGAAGTTTAGGTACTTGAAACTAGCAAGAATGAAGAGATCTTAATAAATTATGTCTCAACAAGAAAAATATGGAATCGAAAAGAAATAATTGTCGACAATATTTTTGCATACAATATAGCATTTGATATTGTAAATAATAATGAGGATCTTGAACCTAAATATGTTGAGGAATGTAGACAAAGAAAAGATTGGAAAAGGTGGAAAGACGCAATCAAGGTAGAACTGAATTCATTTGAAAAAATGTGGAGTTTTTGGACCTATAGTCCGAACACCATAAGATGTAATGCCAATGGGGTACAAATGGATATTTGTGTGAAAACAAAATGAGAAAAATGCAGTCGTAAGATATAAAGCACGACTTGTTGCAAAAGTTTTTTCTCAAAGACTTGGCATTGATTATGAAGAAAAATATTCTCCTATGGTGGATGCAATAATATTTTGATTTCTTATTAGTTTGGCAACAAATAAAACCCTTGATATGCGTCTAACGAATGTAGTTATAGCCTATTTATATGGATCAATTGATAACGACATATATATGAAAATCCCTTAAGGATTTAAAATGCCTAAAGCATGTAACTCAAATTCTCGAGAATTTAATTCAATTAAATTGCATAAATCATTATATGGATTAAAGCAATCAGGTTGTATGTGGTATAATCGTCTTAGTAAATATTTGTTGAAAAAATGTTATAAAAATGGCCCAATTTGCCCATGTGTTTTCATAAAAAGATCTGGATCTGAATTTTTTATAATTACTGTATATGTTAATGACTTGAATATTATTGGAACTCCTAAAGAGATTTAAAGGCAGTAGATTATCTACAAATGGAATTTGAGATGAAAGACCTTGGAAAAACAAAATTTTGTCTCAGTTTGCAAATTGAGCACTTAACAAGTGGAATTTTTGTGCACCAATTAAATTATACCGAGAAAACCTTATAACGATTTTATATCGATAAAAAAGCACATCCATTCAGTACCCCAATGGTTGTAAGATCACTTGATGTGAGTAAAGATCTTTTTGGCCGGTAGAAGATAAAAAAGAGGTATTTGGTCTTGAAGTACCACACCTAAGTGGAATAGGTGCATTATGTATCTTGCTAACAATACACAACCATATGTAGCATTTTCAGTAAATTTGTTAGCAAGATATAGTTCTGCTCCGACACGGAGAAATTGGAACAAAATTAAGCATATATTCTGACATCTTCAAGGAACAATAGATATGGGTTTATTTTATTCAAATGAATCTATACCTCAATTAATTGGTTATACAGATGTAGGATATTTATTTGACCCACATAAAGCTAGATCTCAAACAAGCTATTTGTTCATGTATGGAGGTACGACTATTTCATGGCGTTTTACAAAACAAACTATTGCTGCAACTTCTTCAAACCATGTCGCGATAATAGCTAGCCATGAAGCAAGCCGAGAATGTGTTTGGCTCAGATCAATAACCCAACATATTCAAGAATCATGCGGCATTGATTACAACAAAGAAGTTCCTATAACATTATATGAAGATAATACTGCATGCATAGCTAAGTTAAAGGGAGGTTATATCAAAGGTGATAGGACGAAACATATTTCACCAAAATTCGTCTTCACTCATGATTTTCAAAATAAAGGCAATATTGAAGTCAACCACATTTGGCCATGTGATGATTTGGCAGACTTATTCACTAAAGTTTTACCGACTGTAACATTTGAAAAGTTGGTATACAATATTAGAATGCGTCAGTACAAAAATCTTTAAGTGATATCATCACGAGAGGGAGTAAATACAAATTGTACTTTTTTTTCCCTTGACCAAGGTTTTTTCCCATCGGGTTTTCCTAGTAAGGTTTTAATTTAGGCAGTTTTTAAATGCTTATAATACACATGAATAATGTACTCTTTCTCCTTCACTAGGTTTATTGAGTTTTTCCTATTAAGGTTTTAACGAGTCATATTCTTTGTGTAATGGAAATCTAAAGGGGAGTGTCATGAATAAAT
Organism: Pistacia vera; assembly: GCF_008641045.1. Classification (NCBI taxonomy): domain Eukaryota; kingdom Viridiplantae; phylum Streptophyta; class Magnoliopsida; order Sapindales; family Anacardiaceae; genus Pistacia; species Pistacia vera. The sequence goes on along the minus strand of NW_022196258.1, from coordinate 254,834 downwards.
GTGTATGTCTCTTACAATTCTATAACTTCCCAATATTTCATTTTCTCTAACTCTCGAACCTTTCAAGTTCTACAATTTCAAAGCATTTTATTAGTTTTTAATTTCATTTATAATATTTCATAATCTTGAGACTATAAATTGATGTATTGTGAAAAATGACACACACTCAACGTTGGAATGAAAAAGCATTAATTCTATTTCCCCTCAATAATCTTCTCTCTTCTCTTAATTTATTTTATAATAGAGATATAATTTATATATTTTAGGCATTAACCTAATATAAAATATGTTAATCTCATAAAACATATCTAATAAAAACAAGGCATGAATTCCTTTTGTTTTTTGTTTTTATTACTTATCTAATTTAACGATCTGTTTTAAGTGATATAACCTTCTAATTTCGAATATTTTTCTGTACATCAAATCTAAAACGAATCTGGAGTAACCAATGAGGTCAAAATATGATAAATAATTAATTCTATATTAAAAAGTAATCTGATTTCTAGACAATGCGACAATCCCGACACCTTTATCCATTTTCAAATTTCAACCTTATGATTTTTGTTAAAATTTTCAAACTCATAAAGAGCTGGCTGTCTGATATGCAAAGATAGCGATAAGAAACATAATATTATATATCTTAAATTTATACCTTTAAAGTAGTATATCTTAATTTATTATATAAGTATTACTAAAAATATTAAAAATTAAGAGTAATATTATGCTTACAACTGAAAATAAATTATATCAATAAGTATAATTTAATGGTTGAAAATTAATGAGTTGCCATTAAAAAAAAAAAAAATTACATTTAACTTCCAATGTAAGTCAAATCTAGTTATATGAATTTATGTATGAAACTATATCATCAATTTGTACCATAATAGCCTAACTTGAAAATATAACATTAATTACTCAACTTTTATCTCATCTCCGTTGGATTATAATAAATATGAACTTTTGATCTAATTAGGTCATGAATTTAAGTTAAAAGATTTCATCCTTTATATAAATTATGTGATTATTGTATTATTGACTTTTATTATTATTGTTATTATTATATCTCCTTAATTTTGTTGGTACACTTAAATGACTTCAAAATTAGGAGTGAGCACGGGTAGTGGGTAAAACCGGAACCTACCCAGAACCGATACTGTGCGGATAGGTTTCGGTTCCTTTTTTTTTTTTTTTTGAATCGACACTGTCTGGTTCCGGTTCGATTTGTACATGTGGAGGAACAGGAACCGAAATAGAAACCTAGAAAAAAGAACGTGCAACGGGTACCCGGCTTGGAACTTGCAGTAGGTACCCTGTTTTGGAACCTAGGCTAAAATGAAATATCTGTGAAGAATGGAGCTATTGTAATTTTACATATAAAAAAATTAAAATGGAAAAAGTTAAATTTTTACAATAACCTAATTAAATAAATTACAATTATACTTATTACATATAAATTACACCATATAAAAAAATTTAATATATTATAATATATTAATATTAAAGTTTTGATTAATTAAGGGCATAATTGAAATTAAACCAATTAAAAGTATTTTAATGTGATTAAAAGAATTATTTTTAAATAGAATAGTATATTTGATTGAATAATAATATAATATTTACTTATTTATTTCAATTATCAAGTTCTAAGTATATTTATAATAAATTAGTAATTGATTAATTATATAAAATAAATTGATAAACATTAATACATTACTAGTTAAATGATTACTTAATCAATTATAACATTACATTATATTTAAATAATTACTTCATTAATTATAATATTTCATTATAAATATTAGTACAATACTTAATTAAACGATTAAAAAATTAATTAATTATAATATTACATTAAATATTTATAGTATGATTACTTAATTCATTATAACGTTACATTATAGTATGATCACATAATTAATCATAATATTACATAATGAAATGATTACTTAACTAATTATGACATTATATTATAAACATCAGTAATTTACTACATTAATACAATACTTATTTAAATGATTAGAAATTTAATTAATTATAACATTCTATTATAAACCTTAGGACAACACTTAATTAAATGATTAGAAATTTAATTAATTATAATATTATATTAAAAATTTATAGTATGATTACTTAATTTATTATAACATTATATTATAGTATGATCACATAATTAATTATAACATTACATAATGAAATGATTATTTAATTAATTATGACATTATATTATAAACATTAGTAATTTTCTATATTAGCACAATATCTAATTAAATGATTAGAAATTTAATTAATTATAATATTACATTATAAATTTATAGTATGATTACTCAATTAAATGATTGCTTAATTAATTATAACATTCTATTATAAACATTAGTACAATACTTAATTAAATGATTAAAAATTTAATTAATTATTATATATTTATAGTATGATTACTTAATTAATTATAATATTTCATTATAAACATTAGTACAATACTTAATTAAATAATTAGAAATTTAGTTAATTATAATATTAAATTATAGATTTATAGTATGATTATTTAATTAATTATTTGTGTTTTGGTTTTGATTGAGAAATTTTATGTGAATTGTGATAAATCGATTGGATTCAAGTGTTGCCTAGAGATTAGAGGATTTATGAGTCACATTGGACACAAATGAATGAGTAATAAAAATTTGTTAGGGATGTATTTGTAAAATTAAGGTATTTTTGTCATTTTTAAACTAATGGGGTGGTAATTGATTTTTTTTAAGGTACTCGGAAAAGGAACCAGAACATGCATTTTAGGTTCCGGTTCCTTGAATTTAAGAACCTGCACTATGCAGTTCCAGTTCCGATTCCATTTTTTGAGTACCTGTACTATGCAGTTCCAGTTTCCCCGAAAAATATAGGGTACCCGGAACCGCTGACCCCTATTCAAAATGTTAGATGAGTAATGCTAAGTTTCTCAAATTCATATCCTAATTTTTTAACTGCAAGTGATAGATATTTAATTTATCATATTCTTAGCATTATGGACTGACATTTACTTTGTAATAATAATTAATTGGGCTGCTTGAGTATTATTGTGACTTCTAATGATAAATTTCCCTTTGAAAACAATTGAATAAATTAAAAGTAATATCTAGACGTTTGATTAATTTAATTATTAAATATTTTGATTATGTATAATGACCAAATTAACTTGACATTATAGTGTAGATAGTATATAATGGCTAGAATATATCAATTATCTTTAAATGAAAAATGAAAAATAAAACCATGTTAATTTTAACATATACTCAATAATTATATTAAAACTAAAATATAAAAAAAGATAATAATATTATTAATGTCCTTCCGATATACCATAAGTCAATAATTAATAGGATATTAATGTTTTTTCAAATAAAATAATAAGGATATAATAAGTATTATATTATTCTATAATCAACTCTTAAAAGTAACCCATCTGATTTTTAAAATTTCTTCCATAAATGAAGGAGATCCTAAGACAATCACTTTTCAAAATATTATTAAACATTAATTTTACAAAGATTATAAAATAATCAAATTTTAACTTTTGAAAATCAATCTCAATTGGCCACTTTACTAGATACAAATAATATTTAATTTGATAGATTAAATTAAACAAACTTTTTTTATTTTTATTATGTTTACTATTTCATTAAACGTTAATAAACTAAGTTTAGGTTAAATTATAAATATATTTTGATTAAATTGTATTTTTATAAATTGTATATAAGAAAAAAAAAAAAAAAAGATATTTAAGTGTAATTTTATTAATACGAAGTCTCACCTAAAATATATATTATATTAAAGGGTTAAAACTATTGGCTCCTCATTAACTATATTTTAGTTGAAAAGTTGACTTCAGACATAGTTAAGATTCCTATTTTAGGATTTTGGGAATAATTTTGGGTAGTTGGATAGAGGAGTATTACGAGGTAAAATTTAAAAATTTATAAAAAAAAACCCCAAGTTTTACTAATTTAATTAAACACCCCAATATGTAAAATGACAAAAATACCCTTACCACCTGCAATGCCAGATTCCGACGTCACTGCTAGAATCTAGCCGAAAAATTTCGTTACGACACAGACCGGTCGGATCTGTGTCATAACGCATGGAAAATGTCAGATCTACGCCCAAATGTGGTCGTCGACGGCCGCAAAGGTCCATCTTTGGCCGTCAGCAACTGTCAAAGATATGGCTGTAGTTTTCGGTCAACGATGGCCAAGTTTCTTTGGCCGTCAGATCCACTATGGATTTGGTCGGAAAAGGCCAAATCGATGAATAACCGATCAATTCCGAGCTTGGTTTAAGCCGTTGTGACAGATTTCGGCTACCACCGACGGTGGTTGCCATAATCTGGCAAGCATGGGTGGACGGGGGTGTTTTTGCTAATTTTTAAACTTTTTTCTGGGGTTATTTAGTGAAATTAATAAACTTAAGAGGTCTAAAAGTAATTAAAAAATTCACTAATATTTCTGGAATAATGTGTCAAACAATATTTGGGGAATAGGATTGGGAATATGGGTAGAAATACTGAACCAAACGCACCCTAAGATTCCTATTTTATTGACTAATTAAGTGATTATAAATAATATGATATTTCTATACGAAATTAAAAGTTCATTAATCTTAAAACTACCAAACAGTAACATAATATCATTTAAATTTTTACTATTAACATTAATACACTTATACTTTCGAATAGGATTAACCCTATTCCTATTTGGAATAGATTCAATTTAGTATTTAATTAATTCCTGTTCCTAATTGGAATAGACATAACTTGGTATTTAATTAATTTTTATTCCTAATTAGAATAGAATCATTTTGGTGTTTAATTAAATAATAACCTATTAATTTATAGTTATATTTATATATTTATTGGAATGAACATATAAATATACAATTTTGCAAATTAAATTCAAATATAAATATTGGGATTAGGTAACAACCTCTGCAAATTTAATTTCACAACAAAATTACCCAAATACTTTTTCGCCACCCTATAATGTTGGCAATAAGTAGTATCAAGATTAACCACCAATTAATCGTCTCACTATAGACAAACCAGGATTGACCTCTAGCAAGGCATCATGGTTACCTAACATATAGGTATTAGCGAAGAATTGATACCTAACAACGGTATGGTTACAGTGTAATTCAATCCCTTCATCATCTATTATCCCATCAAGGTTTGAAGTACAAAAATATTGTCAACTTCAAATATATTGCCTTGACATATTGACATTCAGTTATTAGACCAACAACCAAATAAAATTGGATTTGAGCAACAACTCAATTCCACTGTAGCCATAGATTTACGATCGTTGTAATTAACTGAATAGCATCATGAGATAACTTCTCTTGTACCGAGGAGTGATAAATTCTTTGTTTATCCACCATAGTCATAGTGTTATTGTGCATCTTAATATAGTCAACCACCACCGTATTGATAATCCTAAATAGAACTACGTTAAGCTAGCATCAAACTACACCAATATTTACACACGACGCTCTAGTAATCTCAAGTCTAAGGATCACATGCACCACCATCCGTTAGAAGATATGTTCCATAGACACTAAGGTTACTATCTATATGAAATCCTCTTGGTAGGTCAATCTAGTGAACTTACATACAACAAGCACCCACTCATTGCACCAAGTTGTCACCAAACAACTTTGACATGTGAGATATGTCATTACCTTTCGGTAGGGTCGTTCAACACTATGATAATCTTACCATAATATTTGTGCCCTTAGTCAAAATAATACTAAGATTACGAACATTTCTGAAATAGCCACCATATGTGATCATAGGGTCCTCACAATCAAAATTTAAAACACTTGATTCCTTTATCATGGCACAACCATTCTAAAGATATACATCAATACGTAGAATATTATGAATTACATGATATAGTAAATACACCTTTTATTATACTTAACATGATATAACAAAAAGTTAAAATTACAAATAATATTGGCTCTAGTGCACCTACATATTGGCTTCTACATATTGGCTTCTCTAGTTGCCACCTACATGTAATACCAGCCATGGGAGTTATCTCTTGGCACAATCTTTAACTAGTAAAGGCTTTTAAACTTAGCCAATGTAATCTGGTAATCTATCTTTTAATCTGAAAATACCCATGTTTGATTTAAAAGTAAAAAAAGATTATGATAATCTTAAAATATCAATAATGGTTACTGTAAGTAAACTTGGGGGTAATCTAATTACCGAGTAAAGGGGTATTATTTTTTCATTACCGAGGTAATCCTAATTTTGTTTCCATTTTACCCTTAATTATTAAAAATTTCGGACAGAGATGCCCTCGTATGTCAACCAAATAACAAATTGACCAACTAATTGAAATTACTTTTATACCCTAATAAATTATTTTTTGGACAGAAATACCCCTCATTTTACATAAAATTAATCTTATCCCTAGGTAATAATTTTTTTTTTTTATCGTAATGCCATTATACTAAAAACTATTTACATAACACCCAACCACCCAAGATGACTGTTGGCTGCCGTCGGTATTTGTTGGAATAGTGCACGACTGGTCAGATTTAGCCAGTTGTGCACCGATCTGGCCAAATCACAGTAGATCTGACCGAAAACAGCCAAATATATTCTGGCTATTTTTGGCCAGATTCATGGTGTACGACGTCAGAATAGATTTGGCTTTTAACGGCTAGATCCATGACTATTAATTGATATGGTCGTTAACGACCATTGATATGGCTGGAAACGACTATAATTGATATGATTTTTTTCGACCAGATCAACACACGGCCGACCAGATCCAGCCGGTCATGCGCCATTCCAGTGGTGATTGGTTGTGGTGGTCGGCGGCTGGCAATGATGGGAACGTGGCTGGGGTGTTTTTGTTAAATTTCAAAATTAGCTAAACCTAAAATGTTGCGGATTCAATGATAAAATACAAATTAATAATAACAACAACAACAACAATAATATATTATTAAAATATAAGGGCAATTTAGTAAAAGGATCTCCTATAAATCTATTATTCCTCCCAACTAAACATATAAATATAAAATACCCACCAAGTTGATCATATCTAGCCAAACATCCTTAGAGTTTAGGTTGAGTGTTGCTATAGATATTTCCATGATCAAAAGTCATTATTTTCAATTTTTCCAAAATTATAAAGTTCTTTGAGGTTTCAGTTTCAAACTCAAGTTCGTAAACCAGGTAAAAGATTTCGGAATTATTTAAAAAAAAAAAAAAAAAAAAAAAAACCGATCCAAACTTATGATCTAAAGCTATGTCTATTGTTTAAATAAAAACTCACTGAAAAAACAAAATTTATATATAAACGGAACATGTGGCATATTTTTCCAAATTAATAGATCAAATATAGAATATTGCAGAGCTTTGAAGATGGGTCCTCATCCCCCCGAGAAGTTCTACGGCTGCAAGGAAAGATGATTAGAACAAGTTCAAAAACATTTTGCAGCTGCAAAGTCATTTCAAAAACCGCACCAAGTGAAGGCCTGACTCCAAAACTGCTTGTTGACACATTATTATTTTACATTATTTATATAGAGATCTAGAGCCCTGTCTTATTTACTCACGGCTGCTGGAGGTAATTGACCGGCACAAGGATGAGAGGAATTTTTTTTGAAACTGTAAGGCTCACCCCAGCTGACTCGTCCATGTTCAGGTCATCCTCCTTCATTCCATTGGGTAATTTCCAGTCAAAACAATACAAGAGATTTGCAAGTGCAAGTTCCGATGTTATTAATCCCATATGCATAGCGGGACAACTTCTTCGACCAGATCCAAATGGCAAAAACTCAAAATTTTGCCCTTTAAGATCAATGGAGTTATTCATAAATCTTTCTGGGGAGAATTCTTCAGGGTTGTTCCAGTATTTAGGATCTCTTCCAATTGCCCAAGCGTTAACTTGGATTAGTGTTTTTGGGTAAATGTTGTATCCATTAACGTTGAATTGGGATATAGCTTCTCTTGGAATTAATAGTGGGGCAGGAGGGTGTAATCTCAAAGTTTCTTTGATTATCATCTTCAGATATACAAGTTTGTCGATGTCAGATTCAGTTACTCTTCCTTTCTGTCCGATACACTTTCTAACTTCGTCTTGTGCTTTATGCATCAATCTTGGATTCTTGGCTAGCTCTGCCATTGCCCAGATCACAGTAATTGCACTCGTGTCTACTCCACCCAAAAACATATTCCGATATAACAAAATATACAGAGTTAATTAGGAGCTTAATTAATTACTTAATTTCATAAAATAATCAAGACAATTAGGTGATTTATAGCCAGAGCCGTCAGTGATAGTGCTAATAGTAGGAAAGGCTTTGGTTATAAGAGGTGCTACAACAAAAGTGGTGGGGCTCCTGTAAATACATAGATATAGAGCAAAAACAATCTTAGCTTGAACACAAGTTCTTAAAGCCCATCGCCCATAGTCTAACAAGTAATGAGCAATTAAGAAACATAATTCTGTTCTCTAAAGTTGGTAGTGAAAAGACTTGTTACGGATGGGATCGTAACATCAATGTTTTCTACAAGGACAAAATATCTAGCCAAAACCTTAATCGAAAGTTGAAAATCAACAGACTGCCATAATTTGCCTAAAATTAATTGAAGCAATTGCAATATGCATCTAATAGTGTAGAGACGCGCAAGGACCGAATTTGGCCTAAAAATAATTGAAGCGATTAGAAAGTGTTTTATCTGGAAAGTTACTTACCAAGAGTACAGCCTTTATATGATCTTTTGAGAGCCGAGATTCCGTTTCTTCCCTCTCTATTTTTAGCATCACATCGATAAAATCTTCCTGCACCTCTTGTTTTGACCTCTCAGGTTTAAGATGATCATCAATTATCTGCTGGAATAAAGTATCCAATTCATGGAAAACTCTCTCAAGCTTTGCATGATAACTGGTCAATCTGTCAATAATCCAACCTATGTAAGGAAAACACTCATTTGCAGTGAAACCTCCTAATACAGACTCAGCAGCATGAACCAATTCTTCAAATCTATGATTATCAAATTTACTCCCTCGAAATCTCTTCCCAAAAGCCATCCTAAATACTATACTTCCTGTAAGAGCAAACAACTTCTCCGAAAGATCAACAGAAGATGAAGAAGATGATGATTCTGAGATCGAATTGATTAGAAAAGCGGTTTCTTCTTCCCTAATGAACTGAAATGACTGCGTCCTCTTCAGGCTAAAAAGCTCAAGAACACATATTTTCCTTATCTCTCTCCAGTGCTCACTATATGGTGAGAAAGCCATATCTAAATAATTATAAGTAAGCTTCCTGGTTCCTGTCAAGGGTGGTCTGCTACAACAGTCAAGATCATGATTTTTTAAGACATCTCTTGCCGCCTGAGCGGAGGAGATTACAGTAAGGGGTATACGACCAAGTTTTAGAAGCATGACCGGTCCATATTTGTTAGAGAGTAACCTCAAAGATTGATGAGGCAACTCTCCTAGTTGGTGTAAATTTCCTAGAACTGGAAGCTTAGGAGGGCTTGGTGGGAGCCGCTTGTTTAGTATTTTGAGTGATTGGATCTTTTTCAAGAGTAAAACAAGCAGTAAAGGGAATAGAATAAGAAAGAGCCACATTGGAATGGTGTAGAGAGCCATATCTAAGACAGGGCTTCTTCAAGATAACCCAGCCATAATTTATAACCCACCTCCAAATTAAGAGTTCACATATATCTCAGTTGCATAATTTGACTGTATTAGCTAGAAATCAACTTATTTGTCAGCCGCCAGCAACCATGATTCATTTCCACGAACTGATAATTGACATTATTAACCGATTGAACACGTTAACAAAAGAACTGAGACTTGGTCGTATAAGCAATAGTATGGCATTGGCTCCTTTTATTAATGAAAATTTATATAATATTATCTTATAGATATTCAACGGTAAAGTATCTGCCGTTCAGTTCATTACTTGAACTTGTATTCTTAGTTCATTATAGTACGTAGGCGGCCGAGAAACAGACAAGACATGTTCAAATCACAGTTACTTTTTTTTTTTTCCATATTCAGAAGAAAAGTATCTGCCGTCTTGTATTTTTAGTTCATTATAGTACGTAGGCGGCCGAGAAACAGACAAGACCTCTTCAAATCACAATTACTTTTTATTTCCATATTAGTTGGCGATAAATGAATCTATAGATTACACGCTTCATGCCTCTGTTTATCATCTTAAAGCTCAGCAAGATTTTTCTCCAAAAGTCATATCTTAGTCAAATGTTGATAAAATTATGAGTTTATGATATGATCATGTCAGTTGAAAATAAAAATCAAAGATTTTCATGGTTTTTTTTTATCAGCAACACCCTATTTATATTTTAAAATCTCTTTTTAAACCCTATTTAATATCAAAGTTACCCTTTTAGACTTAAAATAGGTTTTTTCTTAACCCCCCATTTCCTAATTTTTTAGATTTAGATTATCTCCTATTTTATTTTTGTTTAAAGTTTGTAAAGATTCATCGAAATATTACAATTATAATTAAAGATAGTAAATATCCATATATTTAATTTTCATTTTTTCCTTTTAAGTCTCCTAAACTCAAGTTTTTGTCTTCTTAATTACTAAATAGATTTTCTATATTTTCTATACTTCTTCCATCAGCTAACAACTGTTGAGTATAAAATCATGTATTCCTAAGAAAATTCTAATTACTCCAAAGAATTTCATCTAAGTGATAATAATTTAAATCAGAAGTTTTGTCATTTATTTTATAGAAAAAATGGATTAGTTGATAACTTCAAGTTTAAGAAGAAAAAACATACTTAGAGTGAATCATTGTATAGGAAAAAGAAAGATGAGAATATAAAAAAATCATATTTGGATTTCACCAAAAAAATTAAATACGACGGAGAGTTAAAAGTGATTATTATTATTTTAAAGCAATTGGAAAGAACAAACTATGAGTTTTAAATTTTATGAAAAGGAATAAACAGAAGGAAACCGTAAATTATAAAATAAAGTATGAGAGTAATTAGAATTTATAGTTTATAGTAAGTTACTTAAGGTTAAACTTGTCAAAAATAAAAATAAAAAGTGCGGGCCTCTGATAAAAAATGTAGGGGCTAAAAATCATTATCCTTTTTAGAGGTGAAATCAGTAAATCCACCGATAACAGACACGGGCGAACTAGAAAGGGGGCTTGCTCGGTTTAGAGTGGACCATGTAGCCTTTTCGGGTTTAATGGTACCCTTCTCAATTGAAATGAAATCCTCCTTTAACAAGGGGTAAGGAAAATAATAACCTTAAGAGTGGGTTTGGTTAGGGATTATATAGAATTACTGAGGTAATGTCATCTTATATTACTTTATTATCATATTTGGTTGTCAAGTAATATAAGATTCGGTAATCTTTTAATACTAATAGTAGTTACTGCTGGTAATATAAGATGCAATCTAATTACCTCAATTTTTTTAAGTATTTTAAGATTACTTAGCTATTTTTGTTACAATTTTACCCTTTATAAATAAAATTTTAGGACAATAATGACCTTGTTTAAAAAACAATTTTCAAAAATACCAATTGATTATTTTATCTTTATATACAAAGTTTTTAGGATATAAATACCTCTAAAATTATACAAAATTACCCAAGGGTGGTGGCTAGATCTGGCCACCATTGCCAACCGCCAGAAACCACCGCCGACGGCCATTGGTAACGACAAAATGGCACACGATCGACCATATTTGTCCTGTTGTGTGCCGATAAAGTTGTTTCTGATCGAAAATAGCCAGATTTGGACTTTCACGGCTATATCTATGGCCGTTTCATGGCCAAATATGTGGTCGTGAAAGGGTAGCTATTTAGTCGTGAAACAACCATCGTTTCACGGCCAGATCTCCACTTTCGCTAGTGGCGGCAATGGCTTGGGGTGCGTGGGGGTGTTTTTGTTAAGTTTTAAACTTTTTTTGTTGCTAGGATGTTTTAGCTAAATCTGAAATGTAGGGGGTTAAAAGAAATTATTCAAAAATAATACTAAAAAAAATATTATATTAATATTTAAAAATGAGGGTAATTTAGTAAAATATATAACATACCCACCAATTTATTCCAACCAACTAAACACATTTCTCTAAATATTTCCAATAATCTTCAAAATAATCTATCTTTCCATTAATATAACATTTCTTGAACAAACGCACCTTAACAATATTTAATATTATGTAAGTATATATATTTTAAAAAACGAAACTTCCCCATCAAAAATCCCTCACAGCCCAACAACAAATTAGCTCTGTTCTCATTAAAAATTAGCTCTAGTCTCAGGCCTTAATATAAAGACCAAGTGTCTGACTTGAGCCTCGGAAGCTCTACGCCAATGGCACCCCCGTTAGCCCCTCTAACCATCCTTTGTGTGTGCAAGAAAGGAACTAGACCCGACAAAGTTGGCATGCAGGCTTCAGAAGCCCGAGCCCTAGGCGAGTAAAGACTTGATTCGACGCTCGACAAGACTCCTTTGTCAACAGAGCGACGCTTGAGTCAATGGTCCAAGATGTGAAATGACCAGATTCAACCCTTATAGTTTTTCCATGTTAACAATACCAAAAATTGGACCAACGACTGAATAAGAGAAATGAGGTGTGATTGACGATGACAGCAATATTATTAGGTAAGTATTTAGGTTAATGTAGATTTTGGGATGTGAAAGATGTGTAGCTTGGTAGAAAGTAGATGAAATTTGCTTTCGTGAATATCTTGAACATCGAGAGTCTCCTATCAAATGCTCTTCTCGAGATGTCCTAGAAAACTGCAAAAGAAGGAAGATCGTCAAGAGAGCTGGTGAGGGTGTTCATTAGCGTAGACCCTTAAACGCCCAAATCAGCTTCTTGAATGAAAAATATAGTAGGAGAAGCAGTATAGTAAGAAAAAGCTTTAGACATAAAAAGAGTTTAGATAATCATTTTCCTTGTCTTGTCTTGAGCTAGGACGGGGTATTCATAAGAGATCCAGTCAATGCCAGGTGGGCTTTGTTAATGTTGTCTTATTAATAGGTTGCTTGGTCAATTTTTTCTAACCAGGCCGGCCATCTGGCTATCTGTTATTGTTTGTTTGTTTTTCCTTATTTTTCCATTGCTTGATTGGTGTAGGTAGCTAGTTTCGTTGTGTCATTGGTTTGTGTCACCGGGGTGAGCAATAAAACGTGTCTTTCAGGTGTGCCTTTAGGGTGTTCCATCGCGGTGTGTTGTCAAGATGTGCTAGGTGTTCCATTAGGTTGTGCCATCGGCTTGTCTTTTGGGGTGTTCCGCTAAACGACGACACTTAGAGTGACGAACGGATTTTTGGCATGTATTGAAAATCGTTAGAGATCGTTTGTGCTTTTATGGATGTTATTGTATTACATTTAGAAGTGTTGAGCTTGCGTTTGTTTGATTTTGCCATAGAAGTGAAATTGCAACACTTAGCATGAAAAATCACACGAACTAGTTAATCAATTATAAAAAACAATATTAATGATAAAACTATGCAAAGATTGTGTCAACTTGTTTTATCACACGATTACCGTGGTTTTTCATGATTATAGCATGAAATTCCTAGTTTGTTTGGTATATTAAGCTAATTGGGAATTTCACGCTAACAATCGTGATCAACTAATCACGAGATGTACAATACATTTTCTCCTTTATTGTAACAATATTACAAATTTTATGGCATAAATTCAACAAAACATTTTACAACAATACTGTAATATAGTATCAATCAACACAAATTACAATTACAAGCCGACCTCAAACATTTTTAACTAAGTAAAAAAAAATAAAAAAAAAAATGTAAGGATATAAGAATATTTAGTTCAAATCAATGATTTTATCTAGAGATAATGTCATTCCGTAAGTGCTTTTGCTTGTTTGATAAGGTGTTTATGGTGTGAGAGTTTGAAAATGAAGAAACATGTGCTTTTTCTTTAACTGTTGGGTGGTTAGTGATGAGCGTAATTTGGTATTTAATTGAATAAATTGGTTATATGTGTATAGGGATGAGAGAGTTAGTTAATTATCTATAATCCCCCAATTTTTGGCTAATTTAATTAATTTCCCTTATTCCTATTAGTATTTTAGGTTTGCTTATCATAAATAAGTGGCTTGGTTCTGATTTAATCAATAGACTCATGGCGTAAGTTATAGTAATTCTAGGTCTTCAATGAGAATCAACTAGTTTTGTTTACATCAATTTCCTAGGTAGTCTTAAAAATCAACAGGTATTGAATCTATCATTTTTATAAGTTGTATTAATTTGGTATCAAAGCTAAAAATTCTTATATTGCAGATACCTCGGTAACCAAAACCTTCCATAAGGGTCGTCATATTTCAAATATACTTGTCACTGATTTTTATATTCAGCTTGTTTAAGTTGGTCAACTTCTCCAAAATTCGTTCCGACTTAAAGTGGTAAAATACTTATGGGATAAAGTGAAGAAGCACATGCGAGCAACATTCCTTCCGTATAATTGTACAAGATTAATGTATCAACAGTTGTAGACTTTGAAATAAGGAAGTAGGAAAGCTGGAAAGTACACCACATAAAATATATCAATAATACTATACTTACAAAGAAATCTTACAAAGATTTCCATACAAAGTGAGGTGACAAAAAATGAATAGAAGAGTGAAACAAAAAGTCAAACTTATTAAATTCACTCTTCCATTCATTTTTTGACACATCATTTTGTATGGAGATCTTTGTAAAATTTCTTTGTAAGTATAATATTACTCAAAATATATTGTTGGGTGAGTTGGTAGAAACTAATGAGCAACTAGCAATGCCACATATTGGAAGACCTGATATACATTGAATTCTTTTTATCACTATTCAATCGCAAAAGCCTATGAATAGGCACTAAAAAACAATTTGATTCACTCCAGTGATCCTATTGGGAAGACTTGAGTTGGTAGTTAAATTAAGAGTCACAGCTCAAACTCTAAAATTCATTGTTTTTTTAATCGAATATCTTAATATAAGAAAACAAAATGTGGAAAGAATGAAGAAAAGAAGCAAGTGTATGATGAAGACATTATCGAAGAACATGTTGATGATTATCAAGCTCAACTTACTAAAGAATTTGTTCAAGCTGATACGAGTCTAATGCTAGTGGTTCAATGAGTTTGTCTTGCACCGTCAGTAACAAACTGGTTAAAGTATGTTAAGGGAAAAGTTTGTTGTCTCTAATGAGATTTTGAGAATATTACTATTCAATATTGCTGCTATATAATTAGTTGTTTTTCACACACCTTACAAGTATTCATATGAGAGAATATATACACTTTAACAGGAACTATTTTAAGTAAGAATCCAAGAATCAAGGTCAGCAATTGCTGAGTATAAACATGGAAAATGATAGCTGGTGTATCCTTGATTTGGTGCTGAGAATCTGCAGTTGACGTTTGTTGCTAGTGTTGGAGAGATATGCTTAGGTGGAAGATACATCCATGATACGCCCCCGCAAGATAGAGCGGCCATCGGCTAAGCCTATCTTGGCTCAAAGAAATTCTGTCTGGTGACGGGAGAGGCCTTTGGTGAGAAGGTCAGCCAGTTGATCCTTGGTGTTAACATGATGAACAGTTAGAACCCGCGTTGAACAAGATCTCGGACAAAATGAAGGTCAATTTGAATGTGTTTCATGCGAGAATGCTGGACTGGATTAAAACTTAGATGAGTTGCACCCAAATTGTCACAGAGTAGCTTCGGTTGGCCAGATAAAATCAGACCAAGTTCCTGGAACAATGAGAGAAGCCATGACGTCTCGGAGGCTGCATTGGCAAGAGCTAGATATTCGGCTTCAGTGGATGACCTTGCCACTGCCCGTTGCTTCTTTGAACTCCAAGAGATAGGATTAGCACCAAGAAATGAAACATATGCCTAGGTGGAGGTCCGGTCAACATAGTTGCCTACCCAATCCGCATCAGAGTATGTAAGAAGTGCAAAGCTGGATTTTTTTTTTTGATGTGGAGACCATGAAAGATGGTGTGCTTTAAATACCGAAGGAGGCGCTTGGTTGCTGTCCAATGTGTCATTGTAGGCTTGTGCATGAATTGAGAGAGTTTGTCGACAGAGAATGAAATATCTGGTCGGATGAGGGACAGATATTGAAGAGCTCCAATAACACTTCTGAATTATGTACTATCAGCTGCGAAGGTACCATCAACCAGTTTAAGGGAAGCGGTGGTGGACAAGGGAGTGGAGACATCTTAAGCAGCAATCATATTTGTTTTGGATAGTAGGTCTTGAATATATTTATGCTGAGACAAAAAAAGTCTAGAAGTTGTAGAAATGACATCCATTCCCAAAAAGAAATGAAGTTGTCCCATGTCCTTTAAAGAGAATCAATTACCAAGCTGTGCTACAATCTCAGACACAAAAGAAGGATTGTTACCAGTAATAACCAAATCATCCACATACACCAATAAATAGCATATAACCGACTTCTGACAATAAATAAAGAAAGAAAAGTCAGCTCTGGGATTTTGAAAACCAAGACCCAGAATTGCCAATTTAAGAGCTGAATACCAGGCTCTTGGAGCTTGTTTAAGACCGTAGATAGCCTTACGTAACCTGCACACATGATTTGGATTATTGACATCTTTGAACCCTGGTGGTTGGAGCATATACACAGCCACCGTCAAGACAGTCCGAATGGTCGCAGGTTTGACAACCGGACTGAAAGTTTCTTTGTAATCCACCCCTTCTCTTTGATGAAAACCTTTTGCGACAAGTCTCATTTTAAAGCGATCAACTGAGCCATCCGGTTTTTGTTTCACATGAAAAACCCATTTGCACCCAGTTGGATTACAATGTTTAGGCTGTGAAACAAGATCCCAGGTGCCATGACGCATGAGGGCAGTAAGTTCATTTGACATAGCATTTCTCCAATGAGGTTCACGAATTGCTTGGCTCACACAGGTTGGTTCAAGGGTAGGAGGGAGAGGATGTTTAGTCACAGAGTGGAATTGTTTGGGCTTGTGGATGTTGATCATTGACCGAGTGGTCATTTTGTGAGTCCGATGAGAAGGAGGCAAAGGAGGAGGACAGTTGTTGGCATCGGGGACATCCAAGGACTGTGAGGTGTGATCTGTGTGTGGAGTTGAGTGAGAGTGAGAATGCACAGGGGACTGAGAAGAACCAGTGTTGGGATGTGGAGATTGTGGATCTCTAAGTGGAGAAGAAGATGAGGGAGTGCAGTTACCTGGAGATGCAGCAGGAATGGCATCACCCTCCCAGAATTCTAGGCAAGGGCATGAACGGAGTAGCTGGCACAGACGAAAGAGCACGGCAGGAGGTTGTCGTTCGCCAGAATAAAGGGGGTGGGTTTGACTTTCATCAAATAAAACATGTCTTGAGAGATAAAGTTTATGGGCTTGGGGTTCAAGGCACTTGTACGCATTTTGGGTTGACAAGTAGCCCACAAACAGACAGGGGATGGCCTTGGGTTGAAGCTTATTTGTGTTATAGGGCTTAGTGAGAGGAAAACAAAGGCATCCGAATTTTCTAAGTTTTAGGAAGTTGGGAGACTGATGAAAAAGTGCTTCAAAAGGAGATATATTATGGAGGAGAGGTGTGGGCTATCTGTTTATGAGATATGTGGCCGTGGAAAAAGCATAGGGCCAATATGAGAGCGATAACGAGGCATCATGTAAAAGTGTAAGGCCCGTTTCAACCAAATGACGATGACGACGCTTAGAGACCCCATTTTGTTGTGGTGTGTGAGGGGCGGTAGTGTAATGACTTATGCCATGCATGGAAAAATAATTTTTTAACACAACAAATTCACCACCATTATCGGAGTAAACACTCTTGATTTTTGATTGAAATCGATTTTCAACAAGATTTTTAAACTGAGGAAAAATCGTGCTGACTCCAGATTTAGTTTCGATTGGATAAAACCAAATATATTTCGTAAAATAATCGATCAAAATTAAATAATATCTTGATCCATCTATACCAATAGTATTAGAGGGACCCCAGACATTAGTATAAATTAAATCAAGAGGAGCATGACTTTGAAAACTGGTAGGCCGAACGGTTGTTTATGTGCTTTGTTAATTGAACAAGAGGTACAAAGTTGAGAACGATGTTCGTCTTGTTTTATTGGAAGAGAAAAATTTCTAACTAGTTGAGTAACAATTTTTGTTGATGGATGTCCAAGACGCTTGTGCCACCCATTTATTGAAGTCCGTTCATGCACATGCATAACCATTTTCGGAGAAGTTTGCACCAATGAGTCCAGGAGAGTGTAAACACCATTCTCACATGCACCTTTGAGTAGAACCGCCCCCGTGATCTTGTCCTTAACAAGGAAAAACAAGGGATGAAATTCAAGAAAAACATTATTACGTGAGGTGAAGTGATGGACTGAAATGAGATTTTTACGAATGTTAGGGACACAAAGTGTATCATTTAAATAAAAAGTGCATGTGGGTGAATTGATAACAAGTGAACCAACGTGAGGGACATGCAAACCTGAACCATCACTTATGACCACTTCATCAGTGCCGTCATACTCAGAATGAACAGATAAATTGGCCAAGTCACCAGTAATATTGTGGGAAGCACCAGAGTCAATGATCCATTGCTTATCTTTGGTAGGGGAGGAAGCAACAAAGTTGGCAATGGGCTCAGCAAGGTGCAGACGGGAACAAGCCTTCGCGATATGGACAAACTCATCACAGATCTGGCATTTGGGAGTGCATTTGCGTTGCCCATGAAATCTCTTTGAGTTGTTGGAGCCGCCAGATGAGCGAGAAGCACTCGGGTTAGAATCTGGGCGGGAAAAACCACCATTACGACCAAACCCAGTTTTGGAGTTACCTCTAAAGAAGTGGCTGTTAGTAGAACGCCAATTGGAATAGCTGGTCGACGCAACCAGCTGCTGGTTAGTGGTGTCAAGACGGCAAAGATAGGCGTCATGCCCGATAATCAGATCATGCAGTTCTTCAAATGTAAGGGACTTCTCCCGTGCCAGTATGGGTGCTGCAATTTCACAGAAGTCACTGCCCAGTCCATTGAGGATGTACAGGGTGAGATCATCATCGACAACGGCATGATCTATGAGAGAGATTTCATCGGTAAGGGCTTTGACAGTGTGCAGGTAGTCTTGAATGGACTGATTGCCTTTCTTAATCATTCTCAGTCTTCTTTCAACTGCATGGCCCGAGTGCGAGATTTGCTTGCATACAGAGTGTGTAGTTTGCGCCATGCCTCCTAAGATGTTTTTGCAGCAGAGATGAATGGGATGATTATGGGGGTAGTGGATGCCAAAATGGCACTGAGAATGAGTTTGTGTTGTCGTATCCAGTGGAGTGATTGTGGAGAAGAAGTGGAGGAATCGCTCGAATGAGGAAGAGAATTGGTACCTGCAACATAATCAAACAGATTATAACCAATGAGGAGAGCTTCAAACTGAGCACGCCATTGAGGGAAGGTGGATGGTGTGAGTTTTTCATTAATTTAAGCAGAAATGTTGAGGGCATTAAGAAGGACAATGGTGGGGGATGGTGGAATGGTAACCAGATTGGTTGTGTTGCCAGAGGTGGGGATTGAGTTCTCGTGGCAGGCAGACTGCTCTGATACCATAATGAGATTTTGAGAATATTACTATTCAATATTGCTACTGTATATTTAGTTGTTTTTCACACACCTTACAAGTATTGATATGACAGAATATAGACACTTTAACAGGAACTATTTTAAGTAAGAATCCAAGAATCAAGGTCATCAATTGCTGAGTATAAACATGGAAAATGATAGCTTGAGAACTTCACATCACAACCGTAGTCACAGTCCCCGACTAGACTTCTGGTAACCTCTCTACTCCCTAGCCCTCACTAAATCAGCCTCTTTCAGTCTTGCTAACTTGAGAGTCGGGGTGCCTATGGAAAACACTACCCCAGTGTTTTTTTATGTTTCACGTTTGTTTCTCTACGTGTACAGGTACAGCAGATCGCTAGTGGCCTCAACCTCACGGGATTAGACCCTCCTTCCGTACGGGTAGATTTTTACATCTACAGTTTGGCGTCCACCATGTGGCCTCTAACAATCATTCGGCTCAACGAACCCTGCTACGTAAAAGAACTTTCCATGGCTAAAAATTCTAACAACACTAACCCCGGCCTCAAGGCCAAACTAGAGGCTCTGACTGCCTTCATGCAGCAGAATTCAGACAAGGTAGCCGCATTGGAAGCTAAGAACGCTGCCATCTGGACCGAAAACGCCTCCATCAAGGTTGAAAACTAGTCTCTGAAAGAGAATGTAAGTCAGTTTTATGACCTTGAGCTTTTGCCTTCTCAGGTACTACCAAATCGATTTCATACCTCGGTTCCATCTATGCAACCTCTCCAAACCCCAAAGCCCAGACCCGTGGCCTCAGATAAAGGGTCGCGTCAATTATGTTCGTCGGTGGTCGACGATTTGGTCCTAACCCATGGAGATAGAGATCTGCCAACGGAATCCCACTCGGCCAAACCACCTCAATCACAAGATCAAGGCGTCCAAGTGACAAAAATCCCACTCCAACAAGAACCGCCCATCCTAGCCATCCCACCTCATCTCCAGTCAACCATCCCTACACAGAACCCATTCAGCACAGCTCACCCTTGCAGGTCGAACGGCCACCCAAATCAAACCATCCCGCTCGTGTCCATCCATCCCGACGGACCGAGCGAGTACCAAACAACCCCCTGACTATTCATGTAGGGTGAAACACTTGATCAGTTACAATGGGAGTCATCCAACCGGAGGGAGCAAACGGTGATCCAAGCTACCAGGCGATACATGATGGAATGATCCACCAGGCTACACCACGCAAAATGACCCAACAAAATTTGCCGAATCCAATGGTCGATCAAGTCAAACGGGATGACCTAGTGGTATCACCCTCTCCCATGGAGCAAATTCTGGCCAAGAGACTGGCTGATGTAGAGGCAGTGATGAGGCACATACCAAGAATGTCGATCCCCACCAAGAAGAGTAGGCCCCACTGCTATATTGATTCACCTTTTGTAGATGCGATCACCCTAGTCGACATGCCCCACAAATTTACTATCCCTAGTATGAAGCCCTATGATAACACAACCGACCCAGATGATCACATAGCCTCGTACAAGCAGCGAATATTCACTGTTTCAATGCCCTGAGCGCTGAAGGAAGCCTGCATGTGTAAGAGTTTTGGTTCAAGATTATCTGGTCTAGCACTTCAGTGGTACACCAATCTCCTGAACGGTTCTATTGACTTATTTGCACAGCTCACCGACACTTTCGTGATGCAGTTTGGCAGTAGCAAAAAACTTGAGAAACTATCGGCTGATCTATACAGAGTATACCAGAGAAGTGGGGAACCACTGAGAGAGTATGCAGATTCAATAAAGAGAAAATTTTCATTCCTTCTTGCAACCCTGAGACAGCTGTAGACGCCTTCAGAAAGGGTCTCCTCCCAGATGGGGAATTATACAAAGAATTGACAAAGCTTGTTTGTACCACGATGGAAGAGGCCTTGGCCAGAGTGGTGATACAAATAAGGTGGGAGGAAGATGAGATGAATCGAGTAATTCACGTCAAGTACGACCCAAGGCAGAATGATAGGAGGCCAGAGCTCAGACTGACGGAACCCCGTTACCAACCCCCTATGCGTTACTTGAACAAAGTTAAGAAACCATATGACCGCCAGCCACAATATGACCGGCAACCACCTAGAACTGACAACAAATAGGTCGAACCGAGCGGATACAAAATACTAGAATACGACCTGAACGTCGAACCAGCCCAAGTGGTGGCGATCATGAAAGGAATGGAATCTAGTGTTAAGTAGTCAGGCAAGCTCAATGCCGAAGTAAGGAGAGACACGACCAAGTGGTGTGAGTTCCACGGCGACCATGGACATAACACCCCGAACTACATTGCCCTGCGTTTGGAGGTCGTCGCACTATTGAAAAGGGGACACCTCCGAGATCCGCTAACAGATAAAGGGAAGCATACCATCAGCGAACATTTTGTTCCTTGAAGCAGTGAAGGCTATGGGTTTAGAAGAAGCAAACATCAACAGAAGGCCGACCCTACTGGTTGGGTTCAGTTCTGAGCAGAAATACACCATCAGAGAGATCATCCTTCCTATCTACGCTAGCGGAGTAAACAAACAGACCGTCTTTCTAGTGATCGACTATCTTTCACCATACAATGTCATCCTGGACTGACCCTGGATCCACGACATGCGAGCAGTTCCATCCACTTTCCACCAAATGATCAGGTTTCCTACCAAATGGGGAGTACGATAAATCAAGGCAACCTGAAAGCTTCCAGAGACTGTTACAAGAATGCCTTCAAGGGCAAAGGTAATACTTCATAGCAATTACAGTCCCATCCAACCCCTTTGACCGAGCCAAATCAACCATCAATGAAAGAGTTAGATGAAGTGCAGATACATCCAGACGACCCCGAGAGAAAGACACACATAGGTTCCCACCTCGGGCCCGAGACAAGAGAGAAGCTGATAGAGTTCCTCAGATAGAACCAAGACTGTTTTGCCTGGTCCCACGCCAACATGACAGGAATCAGTCCAGAGGTAATGGTCTACCACCTCAAGGTAGATCCGGATCACCAGCCAGTGAAGCAGAGGAGAAGGAAATTCACGCCAGAGCGCAACCGGATCGTAAATGAAGAGGTTGAAAAGCTACTAAGCAACGGTAAGATCAAGGAGGTCCACTACCCTGAATGGCTAGCAAACGTCGTGGTTGTAAAGAAAAAGAACAGGAAGTGGAGAGTCTGCATCGACTTCACGGATTTAAACAAAGCTTGCCCTAAGGATTCCTTCCTGCTCCCACATATTGACGTGATGGTTGATGCGACTGTAGGCCATGAGCTCCTTAGTTTCATGGACGCTTTCTTAGGGTACAACCAAATCTTGATGCACCTGGACGACCAAGAGAAGACAACCTTTATCACGGAAAGGGGAACCTACTTCTACAAGGTGATGCCATTCGGTCTGAAGAAAGCTGGGGCTGTCTATCAGCGGCTAGTCAACATGATGTTTGCCGAACACCTCAAAGACACTATGGAGGTTTACATCGACGACATGCTCGTCAAGTCCCTGATAGCCGAACAACACCTTGACCACCTCAGACATGCGTTCACCATCATATGGAAGCATAACATGAAGTTGAATCCATCCAAATGCTTATTTGGTGTCTCATCAGGTAAATTCTTAGGCTACATGGTAACTCGGAGAGGGATAGAAGCCAACCCCAACCAGATCAGAGCGATCCTTAGTATACCATCCCCAGCTTGTATCAAAGACGTCCAGCGCCTTGTAGGACGAGTAACCGCCTTGAGTCGTTTCATCTCCAAATCCGCAGACAAGTGCCACCTTTTCTTCCATGCACTCAAGAAGTCCAAAAAGTTCTAGTGGACCCCCTCCTGCGAGGAAGCTTTGCAACAATTGAAAAGGTACTTGACCTCCCCTCTGCTCCTTTCCAAGCCTGTGGATGGGGAAAAGCTTTACACCTATCTGGCGATCTCAAAGACGGCAATCTCAACAGTGTTAGTTCGGGAAGAGGATGTGAAATAGCTACCGGTCTACTATGTAAGCAAGTCACTCCTCGACGTAGAAACACGGTACAGTCAGCTAGAGAAATTGGCCCTCGCACTTATCCATGCATCCAGGAAGCTCAGGCCGTACTTTTAGTGCCACTTCATAGTCGTACTCACCTCCTTCCCACTCAAGAAGATATTGCACAAACCAGAGCTATCAGGCCGACTCACACAATAGACAATAGAGCTTAGTGAGTTTGACATATCATACTAGCCTCGTACTGCCGTCAAGTCCCAAGCATTGGTAGACTTCATTGCAGATTTCACTTGTGCACCACCGTCCAAGCAAAAAGAGAGTTATTATGCATGAACAGTGAGTCACCTTCCAAGTGGACTCTCTTAATGGATAGCTCAAGCAACGTAAATAAGAGTAGGCTTGGGCTCGTACTGACTACGCCAGAGGGATACGTCATCCAGCGGGCAATACGATGTGGGTTCAAGTGCACGAACAACGAAGCCGAATATAGGCCCTCATCGCTGGACTTTCCCTAGCCAAAGAAATCGGAACAAGGAGATTGGAGGTGAAGTCTGACTGCCAGCTCGTGGTTAACCAGCTACAAGGTACTTACCAGGTACGCGACTCAAAGATGACGGCCTACTTGAACCTAGTCAAAGAATTGCAAACCCAATTTGAAGAATTCTCGATCACCCAAGCCCCAAGAGCGGAGAATTCTCATGCTGACGCCTTTGCTAACCTTGGCTCAGTGCTTCAATGTTCTTCCCGATCATCCATCCCTCTGTTATTCCTGCAATGGCCAGCCAACTGAAAGGAACAATCAGCAAACAAGTCACCCGAGGAAGCAATGGACATTGAGGTAACTGACTGTTGGATGACCCCAATAATGAAAACTTGAAACACAATGAGCTCCCGACTGACAAAAACGAAGCACGCCGCCTGAGAGCAAGAGTTGCCAGGTTCTCCATATATGAAGGCCAACTCCTCAGGAAATCATTCTCCGGTCCCTACCTAAAGTGCACAGGCCCCGAAGAGGCCAAACACGTTCTCGCTGAACTCCATGAAGGTGAATGTGGAAACCATGGAGAGGGACGCAACTTGGCTCACCGGGTGATCACTGTTGGATACTACTGGCCAACCATACGCACTGATTCGATCGTTTATGTTAAGAAGTGCGATAGTTGTCAAAGGTTCGCTCATGTCTCACACCTCATACCTGAGCGACTCCACTCCATCTTCACACCTTGGCCTTTCATGAAGTGGAGAATAGATATAGTGGGAAAGCTACCAATTGCACCTGGGCAACGAGTTTTCCTGTTGGCTGTGACTGATTACTTCACTAAATGGATCGAAGCCGAGGCTTTCGCACAAGTCAGAGACCAAGAGGTAAAAGCTTTTATCTGGAAACATGTCATCTGTAGGTTTGGGATACCGAAAGAAATCATCACCAACAATGGATCCCAGTTTATCAGTTCAGGCTTCAGGGATTTCTACGACATGTGGGGGATCAAGCTAAGCTTCTCCACCCCCCGCAACCCCCAGTCCAACGGCCAGGCTGACTCATCGAATAAAACCATCATGTAGACCTTAAAAAAATAATTGCAAAAAGTGAAGGGTGCATGGGCAGATGAGCTTCCTGGAGTCCTTTGGTCCTACTAAACTATAGCTCACTCGTCAATAGGCGAAACCTCTTTCTCCCTCACATATGGCTCGGAAGCAGTCATCCCGGCCGAAGTGTCAGTTCCATCCACCAGGCTCTAATGGGCGAACGAGGAAACCAATAATTAGAACCTTTGCCAAACCCTGGATACCATCAATGAGCTACGCGAGCGGGCGAGCATCCGCAATGTAGTCTATCAACAACAGGCCGCCCGATACTACAACCGTAACGTGAGGATCAAAACTTTCAAAATAGACGACTGGGTCCTCCACAAGGTCTTTCAAAACACCAAGGAGATCAACTCTTAAAAACTCGGCTCCACTTGGGAAGGTCCCTATGAGATCATCAAAGAAACGGGGAAGGGCGCTTACCGACTCCAGACTCCCAAAGACAAAGATATCAGCAACAGTTGGAATGCAGCCCACCTTAAACGTTATTACTTTTAGGTGAACTCATTCGTTTACATGTTTGTTTTCTTTTTGTTTTTATTTGAAAAGGATGAGTGGGCCTATCCACCTCCTTCATAGACAGTCGGACTCATGGCCCGAATTCAATGAAGTATTATTCAGCAATTTACATCTTCGATCGGCCTGTCTGATCAATGAGTTTACATATTATTCAGCAATTTACACCTTCGGATCGGCCCTGCCTGATTCATGGATTTACACCTTTGGATCGACCCTGCTCGATCCATAGATTTAAACCTTTGGATCAGCCCTACTCGATCTATGGATTTACACCTTCAGATCGGCCCTGCCCGATTCACGGATTTACACCTTCTGATTGGCCCTGCCCGATCCATGGATTTACACCTTTGGATCGACCCTGCTCGATCCATAGATTTAAACCTTTGGATCAGCCCTACTCGATCTATGGATTTACACCTTCAGATCGGCCCTGCCCGATTCACGGATTTACACCTTCTGATTGGCCCTGCCCGATCCATGGATTTACACCTTTGGATCGATGCTGCCCAATCCATAGATCTACACCTTCGATCGGCCCTATCCGGTGCATAAAACTACACAGTTAGCCAGACCGAGTGAAGGGTTCTTACAACTTAAAAATTGACAAGTCACCGACCCAACCCAACAAAAAGTCTACATGACTCAGCTGGGCCGCACCAAAATCACAACACGAGCATAAGAGTTCAACCCCTAGTGCATCTACAAACAAAGAAGCAATCAACGACTCATTCACCCATCAGGAAAGCATCAAAAGCAAAACAACGAGTATAACATATAAACAGCCTCAAGCGGCTCAGTTCAAAATATAATAAAAGGTACCCACACCAAGAAAGGGCATCGCAGGCCCTAAAATACATAAGCAAAAAAAAAAAAATAAAGCTAAGTGTCATCGGTGCGAGTTGTCTCCCCCATCTCTGACTTGGTCACCCCGTCATCAGCACCAGTACCCGTCCCTGTAGCCTGGTCGCTCACATCCCCAGCAACCGATGGCCCTGGCTGGCTAGCAAGATTGAGCATCTACTCATCAATCTGCTTCTTCGTATGTCCAGCTCCCTCCTCCAGCATCTCCTGCATGAGCTGAATGTCCTCATCTGGGTTCCAGTGGGAGGTGTTCCCGGCCTTGTACTCGAGCATGAGCTCTCCCCTAGCCTTGATAATGGCATCATCTACAATGGTGAGACACTGCTCCTTGAGGGACTCAACCTCTGCAGTCTCTCGGCCAACTCACCCTTCAATCTCTCCAGCTCATGCTCGACCTTGCTCAGACGTTGCTGGCTCTCTTACTCGGCCTTCTTGGTTGCAGCCTCTCTCTGGCGCAAACTAGTGTTCGCCTTAGACGTATCTTGTATCCTCTTCTCCTGCACCACTACAGATTTCCTCAGATGAAGACTGCTCATGAATGTCTGCACAACAAAACATTGTCATCAGTACAAACCGTGATGAAAAAAATAAAATAAAACTCTTGCCCTACCTGAAAAGCGCGGGATGCCCCTCAGTCAGCGGCCGCGACTACGCCCATCTTGTTCAAATGCGTCTCATTTGCCGGGAACAGGAATGAGTCGGCCAATTTGCTCATGAAAGCCACATCAGAATAGGTTGACACAGAAGCTGAAATCTTAAAAGTGATCATCTCGGTCTCCTTATCCAAGACCGCGGTCTGGGATGACCAAGCTCGACTGCGGGCTGACAGCTCGGCAGTGTCGCCACTACATCCTCTGCTCTCCTGTCCTCTCTGGCCGATGATTCCCTCCTTCTCTTCTCCCGATGCTGGGCGATGGACTCACTTGCACTAGGGATGGTCAACTTCTTCATCAGTCTCTCTGCAAGCGCAAACTCTCCAACGGTTAGTGGGTTCAGCCTAGACTTACCATAAGTGGTATGATTGCAGTAGTGAGTTAGAAGCACATCCCAAGTCTGCTTCAACGAAGGGAAGGGAATACCTCGCTAAATCGCCTCTTCTCCGACCCAAAGATGACTGCTCCTTAGATTGGTCTCCGACAATACTACCCGCCAATCCCTCTGCGCCTTAGGAATGGCTAGCACCTTTTGGGTCTGCACGTCCAAGTCATCTCAGCTCTGCCCGGCCCGATTGTACTCAAGCTTTGCAAAGAAAAAACATAATACAATTTAGTAATCAAAGTACAAAAAGAAAGATAAGGTTCTCACCAGTGGCTCGCCAAGTGCCTGGAATATCGCCCTAGCCTCTCTCCCCAAAGACAGTCTCGCCCCTCACAAAGAAGTATTGATCCTTCCAATTCTTATCACTAGACCGGAGGTCTGTCACCAGATGAGACCGATCATGCTTGAGATTGATCAAATATCGACCCTTCTCCTTGTCATTTTCCTTCAGAAAATATGAGTACAATAGCTCGTGCAGCCCAGACATCACCTAGCTCCACACACAGAGGTCTTCCAGCACTATAAGCAACCTCCAACCGTTTGGCATGATCGGTGACGGGGCAATCATGAAGTGGTTCAGCACCTCCCAAATGAGGCGAGGAATAGGAAACCTTAGCCCATCGCGAAACCATTTATCATAAACACTCACCCAGCCTTTTGCCTCCCAATCAACCCACTTGTATGACCGCGACGCCCGGATCTCGACCAAATCCGGAATGTGATACATAGTCTGGATCCGCCACATGTCGCTATCCTTAAGCACCGGCTGATAATCCCTACTCAAAATCCCACTGTCCTGCTGACTCAGCTCTTCCTCAGAGTTGCTACTGGACGAAGATGGACTACCAGCTCCTTCAGAATCTTCCTCACTTCCCCCATGCTTGCCCGAACCACTCGGATCGGCAGCACTCGTCCCTGGGGCAGCTGATGGGAATGCAAAATGTCATATTTACCCCCCTTAATGTTTAGTATTTTATACGTATTTGTTGTCTAAATGTACTCATTATTATTCTATTTTGATTTAGGATGAAAATGGAGGCGTTAATTGCAAAACGAAACTAATTAAGTGAATTCAGATAGTTTCGACGTTGTTTTGTAATCTGGGCATAACTCTCTCATTCGAGCTCCAATTGAGATGATTCAAAATGCTGTGGAACGCTAAGAAATATAGCTACAACTTTCCTGTTTTGAGTTTGGAGATAAACTCATTGAATCAAGTTTGTAATCGAGCTTGAAGTTGATGCATCTGCATTGGACGTCCTGAAGCATTCTACCTTGTCATGCAAATCAATTGGGCAGTTTATTATTGGAAGATTTGAGGACATGTGGCAAACAAGTTACAGCTCAGAATCACCACTTTCCTATTTTATTTTAGGACTTTATCTTATTTTCAATTAATTAGAATCAAATTAGGATTAATGTTATTTTAGGATATTAGAATATTTCCTTTAGGAGATTTAGTGGGATTCAAATAGTTGAACTGGATTTTTGTTAAAGAGATGAGATTAGGGTTTTTCAGGGGGACCACGCCTCTCTCTTCACTGCTCTGCAATTTTCTCTTTTGAGTTTTGATTATGGCCATGAGTGGCTAAAGCTTTTGTAACTTGGTCGTCGGAAACAAAGACCTCGGAATCAACCAACTGTGAGATCTAATCTATTTTATTTTAGTGTTCAATTTTCGTGTTTGAGTATTGAATGTTATTCTGTGCATATCTTCATGATTGATGCATTTAATTACTAGGAGGCCTACTAGTGTATTATTTATTGCAATCTACTGCTAAGTTTGATATCAAATCCGTAATTGTTTGATCCCTCTAACTTGTGAAGCAATTAGGGTTAATAATTTGCTGCGTCAGGAATTAGTAATCTAAGAAGAACATTCAACTAAATTAAATACAACCGCTTGTGTTTGTGTTGTTTAGCTTCACGATTCTCTAATTCTTAAGGCTGCCATTAGATTAAATCTTTAGCGCTTGTCTAGGGTTTTTAATGGTAAGATTAATTAAGATCGCTTGTTTCCTAATTAATACAATTAAGGAGAGATAGAAAAATAGTTCCAACGGTGAATATTCAAGGTATGAATTGATTTAATTTTGCATCAATGATCAGTTGCAAGATTCCGATGGTGGATGTTAATTGAGACCAAGTTTCGTTATATTAATTGATTTTGATTTGAATTTTTTTTTTTTTTTTTTTTTTTGTGTTTTTTTGTTTTTGCTAAGATTGTTTTCTGTTTTACTCAAAACCCCCTAGCCTTGTTCACATCATCGAAAATTCGGCTAGACACTCTTCGTGGGATCAACCCTTGCTTACCCTATTTACAGTTCAATAGTTAGGTTAGGAAGGTTTTTAATCTTGGTTGCCTACAACAGCACACCAACAGCTACATAACGCCAGTCGGTACACCCATCGGAACGTCCCCCTCGAGCATCATCACTATGGTAGGGGCACGTTCGTACTTATTCCCAACATCTGCCCCAGCCCCACTCGAATTACATGATTGTGAATATGACATGTCAACCTATTCGCCCTACCTGACCGACCGAGTCGATCCCATAATCCAAACTCCAAAATCCTTAAGTGTCGAACTACCACACGCCTTACACCACCGACCGAGCAACACCGTAAGAGCCCCTTTTAACCTACCACACATCATTCGACACTGACCAACCTATCCCTGTTAACGCACCTCACCTCAACTTTCACAACCCAAGCTAGAGTCCTGATCGATCCTCACAACCGACCGACCTGGTCCCAAATTCAGCTCTAACTAGCACATGCTCGCCCTAACCGACTGACTCCAATTCAAAGCTCCACTTTTTCTACAGTTTCAGTCACCCTAAACTACTAGCTGCTCCAGGACAATTTGACAGCTATGTACTCACTCGCTCGTCCTGGTCGACCGAGTACCTATTGAGCCTTGTTGTCCCTACAATTGCCCAACCACTCGGTCGGTACGACCGGGTGACTTGCCTCTCCTAACTTGTTCAACTATTTGAAATCTAAGCCTAACTTACCCACTCGACTCAGTCGGGCAAACCGAGACGAGCCGAGCCAGGACCCCCCCAAACTTGTTTTCATCCTCCTTTGTTTTCCAAAACCCCAAAAACTCCAAAGTTGCAGAAATCAGTTATACTTGCCCAAATCACTCACCAATCCTGTGCAAAAACCTAATCAAACCACAACCTCGGCCCACCGGAAACTCAAAATCTGGCCAAAACCCAGTCGAACCATTTCAAACAAAGAAAAAACCCTCCTGTTTGTCCCTTTCAATTCCTCTCCACGCACCAAAAGACTCCCTAAATCAACACCAAACTACTCTAGAGACAAGCCAAAACAATAACGATTCAAAAAATCGGAAAAAGAAGATCCAGAAAAGACGTTTACTGTGAAAAAGCGATCGGAAAAATCCTAAAAACGCAAAAAACCCTTCCCTGCGAAAACGCTGTGAAAACGAGAGAAAAAGAAAAGAAAAATGGCAGATGAAATGAATAGTTACGAGCCAGACATTTTATCAGCAAAAGCTGTCAGGTGACACATGTCACCACACGAATGGACATTGAAAGTCGCAAGTTTTTAATTTTCCCGCCCAAATTTAGAGGGCATCCCAGTTGTACATGTGTCAAAAGATATTCAAGCCAGCTGCACTTAATCCCTGAGGCGTAACCATTCGTTCGGGTTACCCTACCGAGTGGGATCGACATCATCGTACCTAGCCACCCAGCCTTGGTTACCCAGGATCACACCAAACACCTTTGCTAAGCATAAGCTTCACCACTCGGTCATCTCAATCGAATGAGCGACTACGCTGGCTCGGACTCGACCAATCCCAAAAGTGCCATAACCAAGTAGGGACGAATGTAACCCACTCAGTTGGTAGCAACAGCTGAGCACACCTTCAGAGTAAACTCATTCAATCACCCATTCGGCCAGGCGGACCAAGCGAATGGACCTTCAGCAGACCAATCTTCATTTTTGTACTCGGTCGGACACCCCGAGCCAGTACGTGTGCGCTGGACTATTCGCCCATTCGGCCCCAAACACTGATCGATGGAATCCCATTGGATTGATCAAACGCCCTGACTCGGATAAGGGCACCGAGCACGACCATGAGTCGCCCCCATCCGACCAAACAAATGTACCGAAGAACTTACCTAACTACGGGCACAGCCATGCGGCTAATCGGTCTACCACGAAGGCCGACCGAATACTCCTCAGGTGATGCTTACTCTCTAAGTTAAGCACTCCTTAACTCAGAGAGGGGGGGCAAACTGTTAGGGCCAAAAATTGTCCTCGGCCAAATAGGATAACACTTCCGACAAAAAGGAAAACCTAGGCCCAGTCCCGATGCGGCCCGAGCCAGAATTCCCCAGACGAGGCCCATGCGGTACAAAGTACAGTCAGTCCAAACCATCTGGACCCAGGCCTCCCAATCTCAGTACATCTCTTAGGCCCACGGACAAGTTCAGAGCCCACTGTCGCCTATGGATCACACTCCTACTCAAACACTGACAAAGAAGTCCACTACTATCCCAATTCCTCCAAGGTCCGCGTCAGAGTCATACTTGGACTCCCTTTCATGCCAGGATAAAGGGATCAAAAGATATATCCCTGGAGGAAACGAATTGCTACGAGAACTCCCAATCCCAACAGGATTGGGAGACCAGACAGTCACTATTTAAATAGAGGTCAGCCCTCTCACAAGGAGATTACACTACACCTTCAGACCCCGGAGCTCCAGCTTGAGAACTTCACATCACAGCCGTAGTCACAGTCCCCGACTAGACTTCTGGTAACCTCTCTACTCCCTAGCCCTCACTAAATCAGTCTCTTTCAGCCTTGCTGACTTGAGCGTCAGAGTGCCTATGGCAAACACCACCCCAGTGTTTTCCGTCGCTTCACGTTTGTTTCTCTATGTGTGCAGGTACAGCAGATCGCTAGTGGCCTCAACCTCACGAGATTAGACCCTCCTTCCGTACGGGTAGATTTTTACTTCTACAACAGTTCATTCATAAGGAATAACTCTTCCATTCATATGGAGAAATGATTGTTCTTTCATAAAAAAACAATTATTTCTTATAAAGGAACGATCATTCTTTCGGACAATAATTCTTTATGAAAGATTGATCGTTCATCCTTAAGAAGCGAACCGTTCGTGTCTGGTCAAAAATCATTTAGTGCCTTGGATGTGGTGAGAGTTGACGTAAGAGTTACCAACTCAACTGTCATATTAGGATTATAAAAAAAGGTTGTGAGACTAGATTATTGGCTAGTATTACTCTTTTGCTTTAACACCCAATATTTATTTATTTATTTTTGAGTTTTTAACATCCCGCATTTCTAAGGCCACCTAATATTCCAAAAAGATAAAACTTGAAAAAAAAGAAAAAAAGAAACTAACTCAACCGCGGTTTACCTCAAGACGTATGTATCTAACTATAGTCAAGTCAGAAATATACGATACAGATTCACCCTCAGCAACATATCCAACGGCTAGGAATAGCTTTCAGTAAAGAACCAGGGTTAGAGCAAATTTTTGGGGAAAATTGAAAAAAAAAAAAAGGAAGAGAGAGAGAGAGAAGAACACTATCATCCCGTCGCGTATCGATGAATCATAAATCAATCTAGGTTAGTTTTTTTGTAGCAGATGGAATGGACTACGTTGAGTTTCCTCACACTCACTGGATCGTCGTCCCAGGAAGGACCTCGATTAGCTTGGGAACCTCCTCAAGCTCTCGCAAAGGTATGATTTCTTTTTTTTTTTTTTTTTTTTTTGTCTTTTTTTGTTTTTGATCCTCAATTTTGTTTAGATTCTTTTTTTTTTTTTTCCCGAAAAAATATTTTTTCTTCGAATACTTTCACTGAAACGTAAAAATTTGAATCTGTATTCATATCTGAATGATTTGGATGATTTAGTTTAGTTTTTTTTTTATTTTCTAGAGCAAAAGTTTATGTTGGAAAAAGAATCAATTTCCTTTTCTTGTATTTAATGATTCATTTTGATCTTTATTACTGATCTGGTTTGTGTATATTTCCTGTTAGGATATTTGGGTTTTCTTCTTCTTCTTCTTTTAATCTCTATATTCTGTGTATCCATGGTTTCATAGGGGGTTGTTTTGGAAGTGAATTAATTGTGAGAAGGCAATTTGATTACTTTGTGTTTAGTGTAGTATAATGAATGGCTGTGTGTAGGCTCAGTCAGGGATATATTGTGGACAAGATGTTGGAGTGTGACCAGCTATGGACCTTCAGGGTACCCTTAGACCATGCTATCTGTTTGTAAAGGGATTAGCTCAAATGGCTCTCCCCGAAGGCGAAATGAAGGAAAAGATGGGCATTACATATTTGCGCTCGGAGAAAATTTATCTTCTCGCTGTAATTACACTTGATCATTATTATTGAAGAATATTTTTATTATTGATGTACTCTTGCTATAATTCATTCTGTGCTTTCTTTCTGATGGAAGAAATTTTCTGTTAACATATTAGTCATTTTTCCTCCTCTCTTCTTGTCTTGATTCCTTGAATTCTTTATCATTTATGCTATCAAGACATTTTTGAGTCTCTATGATGGGCTGTGCTACTAGTTTTCAGAAAATCATGGCTCTTTAGCTGCATGTCTCTTATTTTTTGGAGTTGGAGAACCATGTTGAGTTGGAAAACACTATTGTCAATAATATGTTCCA
Organism: Pistacia vera; assembly: GCF_008641045.1. Lineage (NCBI taxonomy): Eukaryota > Viridiplantae > Streptophyta > Magnoliopsida > Sapindales > Anacardiaceae > Pistacia > Pistacia vera. Next base: position 220,531 of record NW_022196258.1, on the reverse strand, counting down.
ATGGCATTTTATATGTCGTGCATCACATACATAATGTCCTTTCTCCCTGCCCATCACAGTGAAGGAAAAGATATTAGCTATATACGGTGATGAACTGCCAATTTAATAGACACCTCTTGTCTGCTTCAAGATCTAGGTGCAGTTTTAGATTTAAATTACTTGCCCTTTACTGATTTATTGATTTCATCTTCCCTTGATGAGTATCTAGAAAATTCTTTCTTTCAAGTTAAAAACTTGTTTATTTTGGCACTTGATTCTTATTGTTTTGGATTTTTCATTCTTCATTTGTTTTGGTCTTTGAGTTTCCCTTATGCTCTCTTATTTGTTCATTTGCAGATAGATACTCAGAAAACTGGGCGAAGGTTAGATTTCCTTAGATTCTACCTAAAGTTATGTTCTTCTCTTGATGGTCTCTGTCCTGAATTATGCATATTTTTGAATACTTTTTTCTTTTTAGTACAGGAACCTTTGGTCAGTTTTGGATTGCTTGGATAGGAAACAGGAGAGACGGTGGCCATAAAAGTTGTGCGTAGTATTAAGAAATACCGTGATCAGCATGACAGAGATTGATGTGCTACAGTTACCGAAGAATGACAAAAGTGGCCGTCGGTGAGTGTACTTTGCTTACCGTTTTCACTTTGTAATTTTTGTCATCGTTTAAGTGGGTTTATTTTTGCAGTTGTGTTCAAATACGGAGCTGGTTTGACTATCGTACCAATTGTATAGTAAGTATTCATTTGATTTTCTATGATACACTTCCCTTAATTTTTATATATGTGAGAATAGCTTGGTGGATTTAAATGGTCTTAACAGGTCTTTGAAATGCTTGGACCAAGCCATACGATTTTCTCGAAAAATAATTATCGCCCCTTTCCTGTTGATCTAGTCCGCGAGATTGGCAACAACTGTTGAGATGTGTAGCATGTATGTTTGCTATTACTTCTTCCCATGGTGACAAGTTTTTTGAAATTGTGTGAACTACGTCACGCTCATTGAACTTAATTGCTGTTTTGTTGTTATCAATTAATCTTCTGTTGCATTTTTATTTATTTATTTTCCTCAGAGGCATTCATCGTTTCTGAGTAAAATATTGATGCGGGATCACAATATTAATGCTATTACTGCTATGCTTGCTCTCATTTTCTTTTATATGCAGTCATGCATGACTTGCGCCTCATCCATACAGACTTGAAACCTGAGAACATACTTTTTGTTTCTCCAGAATACATAAAAATACCTGACTACAAGGTAGGTTGCTTTTGTCATTATGCTCTTATTAGTGTGAAATATAGCAGTGCCCTTTCTGGCTTTGCAATTCAGTTTTTTTTCTTTTGGGGAGTTTTGGCATCTTTCTGTTAATTTCAATGTTTGAGTTTTTAACTTCTTTTTTTTTTGCAGCTTACGTCTCGGTCAATACAGAGGGAACCTATTACAAGAGGTTGCCAAGTCAGGTGCTATTAAGGTTATGATTTGGCAGCACAGCATATGCATCAAGATCACAATTATATTGTCTCTACCAGGCACTACCGTGCACCCGAGGTTATTCTTGGTATGCTTTTGCTTTTTCCCCCATATAATTCTTGACATTACATTTCTGGAATTGAGGTTATTTGATTTCAGGACTTGGATGGAGTTATCCATGTGACATATGGAGTGTTGGTTGTCTTGGTGGAATTGTGCTCGTATGTTAACTCTCAAAAGTATACTGTTGGCGAATGCATAAGATGGTATGAAGGTGATGGAATGTCAATGAAATTCTTTTTCTTATACCAGGGAAAAAATATTTTTTTTATTTGCAGGGAGAAGCTTGTTTCAGACACATGAAAACTTAGAGCACTTGGCCATGTGGAAAGGTTTTAGGCCCATTACCCCAGCACATGTTTAAAAAGAGTTGGGTGTGTGCCCTTTAAGGGTTTCTTATTTTTTATCCATTCTTTTATCTGTTCATCTATTTTTAGAATTGTTTATTGTTTGTTACTGGTTCACAAACATGCTGAGAAGTATGTGAGAAGAGGTAGATTGGACTGCCAGAGGGCACATCTCGGGAAAGCATTAAGCGTGTCCTAATTTACCTCGTCTCCAGTGTGTATAAAACCTTATATATTTTAGCCTTTGGTTTTGGGGCATGTTTAGTGATTTAATTATAGTTATATCATTTATACTCATTTCATTTTTATTACCTCACAATGAAAAAGAATTGTCATTAGTGTGTTTTTATTTGTATTTTTTGTAGAACATAGTAATGCAGCATGTAGATCACTCGCTGGATACCTAATAGATCTCTGGCAAGGGTTCTTAGGTATGATCCTTCCAACAGACTAACAGCTCATGAAGCCCTCAGGCACCCTTTCCTGACAGGAGATTATTACCGGATTTTAAGTAAATTTTGTTTGTCATTTTCTCATCATTCTGGCGCTGCTAATGATTTCTAAAGTGAGATGTGGGTGTGGGTTTATGAAGAATCTGAACTAGTGTCGATCCTTAGTGAAGGCTTATGGGCGCCAGGTCCTGGTCTTCAAGAAATGTTTTGTTGTTCATCTTTTGTAAATAATTGTCAGGATAAGCTTTCTCCTTGTCCAGTTTTTGTGCTATGATAAGTGTTTGTATCGCTTTTCCCATTGTTGGTCAAAAACATCGCATTTGTTTGCCAGGCTTTGTTTTCCTTAGGAAAGAATTCTTTTTTGGTAGATTATGGTGAACACTAGACATTTACTTTATGCCCTTTCATGAGTTATATGCTTAACACATGCTCCAACAATCTGGACCTCAAACAAAAGCGTAAAAGTTTCCATTTCTAAGATTTTAGATAAACATTTTGGAAGGAGCATCCATATAAGTAAAAAGAAATACAACTTGTGCTGAAGGACAAGAAAGACAATAAATTTTTAGTTTATAGGTAAAAATAAGTTAGAACAAGTAAATATTTTCTAATTCCAAAAATGGTTCAAACTACTGGTGCCTTTGACTTATTTTATGACTCTGATAGGAGGACCGTAAGTAACCATAATATGATTTTGACTCTGAGGAGCACAAGGGTGATAAAAGAGTTGTGACGTGGAGTGGATTGATTGCTTGGTCACAACTTCAATTAAGATCCTTGTAAAGGTGAAGCTCGAACATTAGCTCATGCAGGAGGCAAGTAATCCTTTATTTGGTGATTCCCTTTTTCGACTGCTCTATTAATCTATTCTATATCTACTGGGTTTCCGTTGATGATGTTCTTCAACCACCCAATTAGATTCTTGTAGGTAGAACGATTTGGTCTATATGATTATGTTATGCCCAAATATCGGGTTCAATTAACTTACCCTTTCTGGCACTCCATCGTTGTACTTGTACAATGCCACAATAGATCCTTGAAAAAGCATTCCCTAATACAAACCATTCAATTAACTTCCAGGCCAATTCATCTTTCTTTTGCACATGTTAACGGAAACCAGACACCAATCATCAATTTGAATGTTAGTTCATAGGGTTTGATCCTCTAGTTTGCATTTCCTAGTATTGATGCATGGCCTCACTTACTCTAGGATTTGCTGAGCTCATTTATGAAGGCATTGTTGAAAGCACGCAAGGGATGATCCTACTCTAATCTCTATCAATAAAAACACAATGAGCCATCCCAATTTTCCCATTCTTGCAAAAGCAATTAATAATCCCATCATCCCATCTACAAGCTAAATTTAACACGAGAATAGAAGCTGAAGAAAGGCTTTTTTTTTTTTTTTTTTTTTTTTTAAAGATTGTGAATGAAACATGGTGCATCGGAACATCTACTCTCAAAAGACCGATAAATTAATTCTGAATTCATACACGTATGAGTGTAAAACAAGTAAAGAATTGTATTCCAAATAGTATCCTTCTCAACGTTTAGTTTTGCATTTGACGGTCTCTTAAGACTCCACCAGGAGGATCAGTCACCTCAATTGCGCAATGTCCATACAGTCTATACGAGTAGCGCAGGAAGCTTCCCAGATTCGATCGTGCCCGAAACACTCCCTTAACTTGAAATTCAATTTTATTTCTCTCTATTTCTCTCTTAAGCCGTTCGGTTTCATCCGAGGGAAGCCGAACCTGACTCGCTACCATATGAACATTGGCAAGCCTTATCTGACGCCTTTCTGCTCTGAAAGGTTCAATATATTGAGACGCAATCAGGGTGTTTCCATAGTAAAGATCAAGGACTACGTAACTGAAGTCCACCCTTACTTTCCTGTTAGGATTTATGAACTTAGCGAGCACAGTGAGATCAGCATTGAGCAAAACGTCCACGTCTAGATATGCTGCATTTAAGGTGACACTAGACACTTCAAAACTTGGGCTATGTGGGCGAAACACAAGATAGACTATCAAGACAATTAAGCCTCCTAGAATAATGACAAGCCAAAAGATTGCACAAAAGCCTGCAAGAAACCATGTGTGTAGTTTGGTTCGACGAGGTGCTAGACCGAAATAAGAGCGTTGGTGTGCTTGTTGCTCCCGTGGACTTTGTTGGCGCCTGTGCCGTTGATGCTTTGGTGGTTGTGTAGCCTGTGAACCAGTATGTCGGGGTGGAGAGTGTGGTGCAAGTTCCTGCGCCTGTGAATGGGTTGATTGTGTCTTTGGTGCACTACCATCAGTACCCTGTGGTACCAATGCCCCCCATTGACCCAGTGGTTCAGCCTTTGGTAGCGGGATTGCTGGTCGTTGAGTTGGTGGCCAGATCCATGGGGTGGTTGGATGAATTTGGTCGTGACTCTGTGGCGGTGTCATCCCTGATGGTTCGGTTTGTGGGTGTGGCTCTTGATGTTGTGGTGACTCATGCTGTGGTGTTGGTGTTGGTGTTGGTGTTGGCAACTGAGAATGTTGTTGCGAGTAAAAATAAGGGTTGGTTTCAGGGTGGCGACGCATGGTGATAAATTGCCAAATGAAATGTAATGTAAGGGACGATGATTATGAGGAGCGCAAAGGTGATAAAAAGAGGAGATGTGGCAGTGGAGTGGAAAAGAGGATTACTTCGTCACAACTTCAAGTAGGATTCATGTAAGGGCAAAGAATCAAACATTAGCTGAGTAAAGGAGGTAAGTAATCTTAAGTTGCTAATTCCCTTTTTCGACTGCTCTATTATTTATGCTAGTGGAGTTCCATTCATCCTCATTACCCTATAGCCAAATTGTTATCCATTTACGTTACCATAACAAGTCATTTACTAATTACACGTTAAATTCTAGAATTATATATAGTCCCTAAATATGCAGAAGCACGTTAAATTAGAAACTTACAGCTACAGGGTCAAAGGCTCAAAGCCAATACGTGGAAAAAAGGAAATGACATTTGCCAAACCTATTTTCCCGCTAAAATTTATAAATATTATTGATTAAATAAATAAACAGCAGCTTTGAAGAGTATTGTTTTCTTCAATGAAGTTAACAATTTAAACTTACAATAATACTAACTAACAATCAATTTGATTGTTTCTAGTCAACCGGGGATTTAAAAGGACAAAAGACGAGTCCTAGTAGCAGCATCAGCACACAAATACAAGACCCATGATGTGAAACAAGCAAGCAATTTTGCAGAGTGGACTGACAACTCTTGTTAAAAATTCTCTTAAGGCAATGGGAAATTAAGTCCAACTCAAAAGCAATTTCCTGATTCCTCGCATCTAGGGATGAGACACGAGCCGAGTAGCTTGCGAGCTACTCGAGCTCGGCTCGTCGTAAGCTCAAGTTCGACTCGGAACCAGTCGAGCTCAAGCAGCTCGTGAACAGTGGCAAGCCGAGTTTGATCCGATCTGAGCTCAGCTCGTCAAGCTCGCGAGCTTAAACGAGCTTCGGGGGCCAATTTGCAAGATTTCAAAAGTTGTTTTATTTTTAAGTTATCAAAATTACAAACAACATCCATGACCATTCACAGACAAAAACTATAAACCTATTTCAAAGCTCAAACAAAAACTCAAAACCCATTTGGGATTTTTTTCATTCAACCCTAAGTCCTAAGTCCTAACTCTCCGCTTAAACAGTAGCAGATTGACGGTCAAACCGGACTGGACATAAAACTAGTCAAACTAATATGTTTCTTTTTTTTTTCTTTCGGCTTCAAAAATCCAACTTCATCCATCTTCTCTTTCACCTTCATTCATCTTTGATTCCATTCGAGCTTAGAATGTGAAAGAAAAATAATGAAGGAGAAAATCTGAGGAAGCAGAAGAAGAAAGAGAAGAGGAGGTGAGAATAGAGAAGAGAATATGGAAGAAGTAAAGAAGAAAGAGAAGAGGATGGGGAGAAAGAAAAAAAAAAAAGACGAAGGAGAAGATCTGAAGAAGTAAGAAAAGAGAAGAGAATAATGCAGAAAGAGAAGAGGACGGGGAGAAAGAGAGGAAAAAAAAAAAAAAAGATGAGGTGACAGGTGAGAAGAAGAAAGAGAAAATGAGGGGAGAAAGAGAAAATAAAAAAAATGAGGTGGTAGGTGAAAAGAAGAAAGAGAAAATGAGGTGCCAGACTGCCAGGTGATATATATATATATTGCTGACATACAGTAATTTACAACTGTACCGAGCTCAATTAGGCTCGAGCTTATTTGAGCTTGTTTAAGAGAGCTCAAGCTCGAGCTCGAGTGCAACTTCATACTCGCGAGCTCGAGCTCGAACACGAATATTGAAGCTCAACTAAGCTCGGCTCCAGCTCGAGTTCGCTATTGTTCATCACGAGCTGAGCTCGATTACCGAGATACTCGACTCGTATACATCCTTACTCGCATCACGTTCGCTAAATAGTTTACTTGTATCCCCAACTCTCAGGGTTTGGTATCATCTTCCATATTAAAGCACTAAAACAAGGCAGCTAATCAAATTTCAAACAATTTGATGAGACCTTTGATCCATTCCTTTAATCATCAATTTGAATGTTACTTCATTGGGATTTGATCCTCTAGTTTGCATTTCCTAGCATTGATGCATGGCCAGAGTTACTCTAGAAGATTTGCTAAGCTCGTTTATGAAGGCATTGTATGAAACCACGTAAGGGATGATTTCCTTTTCAATCATATTCATATTAATAAAAACTCAATGAGCCATGTTAGAATATTCTATAATTAAGAGATTGATATGATCAATATTGTTAGAATATCTTATAATTAAGAGATTGATATGGTCAATATTCTTAATTATAGGATATTATTTCTTTCATAATTATAGGATATTTTCTGTAATATTCTGTAATTAATTCTTTTATTCTTTCCTTGTAAATGTTCTTGTATCTAGCCTATATATTGTAAAATTACAATGAATGAAATTATCAGAAAATTATTCCACAATTGTGTTTATTGACATGGTATCAGAGCCTTCTTCAATCTCCTCTTCTTTAACCTAGGAATTGAAGCTCGGTCCTATGTTCACAATTGTTGTTTCTTTTCATATCATTCTGCTGTGAAGTTTTTTCTTTTTCTTTTTTTAAATCTTTACTGTTATGGGTGATTTAGAAGAAAGTAGTAATAATTCTCTAAAGAAGAATAAATCTACTACTATATTGGCTGGATTCCATATGCAAGAAATTCCTTCTCTAATCACTCCGGAACGACTTGCTAGTACCAATTATGTAGAGTGGTCTTTCAACACTCAAAATAAGATTCGTGGGAGGAAACGTTGGTGTTTTATTTTGGGTAATAAGGCTGCACCAAAAGATGTTCGTTCGAAGGAATATGAAGCATGGGAAGATGAAAACTACTTGGTCAAATCTTGGCTCCTTGACTCAATAACAAAGGACATCACATCTCTCTTCCTTCCATTAGCTACGGCGAAGGGAATACGGGAGGTTGCCAAACGGACATATTCGGTTGACCAGGATGCATCAAAAGTCTATCAACTATACTGCGAGGTAATTTCTATTTGCCAAAATGAAGGTTCTGTTATTTCTTATTTTGGCAAACTACAAAAAATATGACAAAAACTTGATAATATTGATGACTATACTATGGAGTGTACAAATGATATTGTGAAATATACCACTAAGCTTAATTCCCAACATGTGTATATGTTTTTGGCTGGTCTTGGCCCTCAATTACATGGAGTTTGAGGTCACGTGCTTGCTACCAAACCACTTCCAGATTTACAAGCTGTATTATGCTATGGTTTCTGGGGAAGCTAATCACCAAGATGCTATGCTTGGAGGGAAAATTGGAGAAGGGGTTGTAATGGCCTCTCGAAAAATGCCTACCTCAAACAAGGATTGAAAGTTTACTCACTGTAATGGTACTTGTCATACGGTGGATACATGCTTTTGAATCCATGGATATCCGGATTGGCATCCAAAGGGCAAGAAAGCGTCTCAGATATCTTCTAGTGCTAATGAGGAAGACATTAATCTGAAGGGGAATCTAACCACAATTCCTGGATTTACTGCTAAGTTAGGTATGTCTTTTATTGGAAATAGTGATTGGATAATTGACTCTAGTCCAACGAACCATATGACTTGTGATCGTTATATTCCAAAACTATCATTACCAATGCTAATGGCGTATCATCTTCAGTTATTGGAGTTGGTACAATCCCGTTATCCCCCACCTTCGCTATCAAAGATGTCTTATTTGTGCCATCATTCAATTGTAATATTCTCTCTGTTAATCAATTAACCAAATCTCATAATTGTATTGCTCTATTTTTTCCTACTCATTGTGTTTTTTAGGACATCCATACCAAGGAGAAAATTGGCAGTTGTAGACAAAATGTAACAAAGAAGGACAAACTCACTTGCTAAAGGAAGATTTGATGAATAAGAAAAAGAAGGAAATTTGGTTGCGGCATAAGAGACTAGGACATCCCTGTTTAAGCTATCTTAGGAGATTATTTCCCTCTTTTTTTAGTGGATGTCATTTTTCGGATTTTAGTTGTGAAACTTGTGTAATGACAAAAAGTCATCGTACTATTTTCCATTTAAGTGATAATAAAGCAAATCTGCCTTTTTCATTAATTCATTCGGATGTTTAGGGACTAGCACCAATTTCTACTCTTAATGGGATAAGGTGGTTTGTAATTTTTGTTGATGATTGCACTCGAATGACTTGGGTTTATCAATTGAAGCATAAGAGTGATGCTTACTCGGTTTTTCGCTTGTTTCATCAAATGGTAACTCCTCAGTTTGGTATTCCAATAAAAGTCCTTCATTTTGATAATGGGGGAGAATACTTCAAGCAATAATTGACAGAATTCATGCACTCAGTAGGGATTATTGTCCAAACAACATGTCCTTATTCTCCTAAACAAAATGGTGTTGTAGAGTGGAAAAACAGATAGTTATTAGAAGTTACTCGATCTCTCTTAATTGGAGGTCATGCCCTCTCACTTGTGGGGTGACGCCTTGAATTCAACGTTCTACTTAATAAACCGTACACCATCTAGTGTTCTCAATTTTAGAAGACCATTGGATGATTTCTCTGATCATTGCACTCTTCCATAGGTGGTACTTTTGGCTCCTCAAATTTTTGGATGTGTGGTCTATGTCCATTTGCATCCACATCAATGGACTAAGCTTGAGTCTCATGCAGTGAAGTGTGTTTTTTTGTGGGATATGTGATTAGTCAAAAGGGCTACAAGTGTTATCATCCATCTTCTTAGAGATTTTATGTTTCTATGGAAGTTATTTTTCATGAGAAAGAACTTTTCTATAAGACACCGATGACTGATTTACCGCTTCAGGGGGAGAATCAATATGAAGTGATTAATCATGAAGAACTACATGGATTTTTTCTCAAAGATTTAGATGAAAGAAATAGAACATCTAGAGATGCTATGGAAAATAATTATTTGTTTCGGATCTTTCCCAAACAACCAAAAGAACCAAAAGAAGAAAACCGGGTGATCAAGGAATTTACGGATGAAGACTCTGTCTCTGATTTATTCCAGACAACTGGAAGTGATACCATCGATCGACCTAATGAAGGGGAAAGGTTCCCAGTTGTTGAACAAACGGCTCTAAGCTTCGAAGATGATTCCTCCACGATATTACAATGTCTCCTAACAATCCAATACAACCATTGGATCAATCTTCTCCTAAGACTCATTCAAAGGTACCCACTAATCCTTATTCTACGATCGTTGATGATGTTAATTTTGAATCGTAATTGTCTCAATATTGTCTTCTAGCTCGTTCTAACCATGGTATACCAACCATTAAAAATCCTATAAGTGATCACGTATATTCGGAAAAATTGTCCAAGTCATATGCGTCTTATATGCTATAGTTATCGTCTATCTCTATTCCTAGTAAAATGCAAGAAGCTTTGACAGATGCTAGATGGACCCAAACCATGGCTGAAGAAATGGTAGCACTTGTAAAAAACGCTAATTGGGAACTTGTGCCTTTACCGAAGAGAAAGAAGACCGTGGAGTGTAGATGGGTATTTGCGGTTAAGCATAAGGTAGATGTGACCATTGAAAAGTACAAAACTCGGTTGGTTAAAGCGTATACGCAGTTTTATGGGATTGACTGTCAAGATACTTTTGCACCAGTTGCCAAGCTTAACATAGTTAGAGTGCTCCTATCATTTGTAATTAACCGGGATTGGCCACTTCTTCAATTTGATGTAAAAAAATGCTTTCTTGCATGTAGATCTTACAGAAGAAGTGTATATGGTTCTTCCTCTGGTTATGGAGAAGTACTCTAATGTAACAAAAGTGTGCAAACTCAAGAAGGCATTGTATGGTTTAAAACAATCTCCAAGAGCTTGGTTCGACAGATTCACCAAGTCTATGAAGAACTTCGACTATAAACAAAGCAACTCAAATCACACTTTGTTTTTAAAGCACCAAAAGGGTAGAATTACTGCTTTGATTATCTATATTGATGATATGGTGGTGACAGGTGATGATCAAGATGAAATCGAAAACTTACAATGACACTTGTCCTCAGAATTTGAAATGAAACAGCTTGGTGACCTGAAGTACTTTCTTAGGATTGAGGTAGCCAGATCAAAAAATGGTATTTTTTTTATCTCAACGAAAATACATTCTTGATTTGTTAACTGAAACAGGTATGCTTGGATGTAAGCCTGCGAATACTCCTATTGAACAAAATCATAAGTTGTTTCATTGTTTGGATACAACTTCTACTGATAAGGCAAGATACCATAGACTTATAGGAAAATTGATTTATTTGTCTCACACTAGACCAGATATTATTTATTCAGTATGTGTAGTGAGCCAGCCAATTTATGCATGATCCTCGTAAACTTCACATGGATGTTGTGGAACGTATATTGAGGTATTTGAAGTCTATTCTAGGTAAAGCTTTTCACTAAGCACAATCATCTAAAGGTAGAAGGTTTCATTGGTGTAGATTGTGCTGGTTCAGCTGATAAAAGAAGATCTATTTCAGGATACTTTACTTTTGTAGAGGGAAACCTTGTTACTTGGAAGAGTAAAAAGCAACCGGTAGTAGCAAGGTCAAGTGCAGAAGCTCAGTACAAAGGCATGGCTTTAAGAATGTGTGAGCTACTATGGTTGAGGAACTTGTTAAAAGATTTGGGGATTGACTCTGTAGATGCAATGAAGTTGTATTGTGATAACACTTCAGCTATAGAGATTGCCCACAATCCAGTTCAACACGATTAAACAAAGCATGTAAAAATTGGTAGACACTTCATTAAGGAAAAACTGGAAGCTACTATATTTCTTTTTGTGAAGTCTAAAGATCAATTAGCCGACATTCTTATCAAAATCGTAGCCAACAATGCGTTTGATGACGCTTTAAACAAGTTAGGCATGTGCGATATTCATACTCTAATTTGAGGGGGAGTGTTAGAATATTCCATAATTAAGAGATTAATATGGTCAATATTGTTAGAATATTTTTTAATTAAGAGATTGATACGATCAATATTCTTAATTATAAGATATTATTTCTTTCACAATTATAGGATATTTTTTGTAATATTCTGTAATTAATTCCTTTATTTTTTCCTTGTAAATGTTTTTGTTCCAAGCTCATACTGTATATTGTAAAATTACAATCAATGAAATTATCATAATATTATTCCACAATTGTGTTTATTGACAAGCCATCCCAATTTTCCCATTCTTGCAAAAGCAATTAATAATCCCATCATCTCATCTACAAGCAAAATTTACACGAGAATAGAAGCTGAAGAAAGGTTTGTTTTTTTAAGATTGTGAATGAAACATGGTGCATCGGAACATCTACTCTCAAAAGACTGATAAATTAATTCTGAATTCATACTCGTACGAATGTAAAACAAGTAAAGAATGGGTAATTTCAAAAAAGTATCCTTCTCAACGTTTAGATTTGCATTTGACAGCTTTTAAGACTCCACCAGGAGGATTAGTCACCACAATTGTGCAAAGTCTATACAGTCTATACGAGTAGCGCACGAAACTTTCCAAATTCGATTGTGCCCGGAACACTCCCTTAACTTGAAATTCAGTATGATTTCTCTCTATTTCTCTCTTAAGCCGTTCGGTTTCATCCGAGGGAAGCTGAACCTGACTCGCTACCATATGAACACTGGCAAGCTTTGTCTGACGCCTTTCTGCTCTGAAATGTTCAACATATTGAGACGCAATCAGGGTGTTTCCATAGTAAAGATCAAGGACTACGTAATTGAAGTCCACCCTTACTTTCTTGTTAGGATTTATGAACTTAGCGAGCACAGTGAGATCGGCATTGAGCAAAACGTCCACGTCTAGATATGCTGCATTTAAGGTGACACTAGACACTTCAAAACTTGGGCCATGTGGGCGAAACACAAGATAGACTATTAGGACAATTAAGCCTCCTAGAATAATGATTAGCCAAAAGATATGCACAAAAGCCTGCAAGAAACCATGTGTAGTTTGGTTCGACGAGGTGCTAGACGGAAAATCGGGCGTTGGTGTACTTGTCGCTCCAGTGGACTTTGTTGGCGCCCATGCCGTTGATGCTTTGGTGGTTGTGCAGCCTGTGCACCAGTATATTGGGGTGGAAACCGTGGTGCAGGTTCCTGTGCCTGTAAACGGGTTGATTGTGTCTTTGGTGCACTACCATGTGGTACCAATGCCCCCCATTGACCCATAGGATCCACCTTTGGTGGTGGGATTGTTGGTCGTTGAGTTGGTGGCCAGATCCATGGGGAGGTTGGATGAATTTGGTCTTGACTCTGTGGTGGTGTCATCCCTGATGGTGGGTGTGGCTCATGATGTTGTGGGCAAAAGTGAGGGTTGATTTCATGGTGGTGACTCATGGTGATAAATTGCCAAATGAAATGTAATGTAAGGGACGATGATTATGAGGAGCACAAAGGTGATGAAAAGAGGAGTTGTGGCGGTGGAGTGGAAAAGACGATTACTTCGTCGCAACTTCAAGTAGGATTCATGTAAAGGCAAAGAATCAAAGTTAGCTGAGTAAAGGAGGCAAGTAATCTTCAGTTGCTAATTCCCATTTTTCGACTGCTTGCTAGTTGCTAGTGGGGTTCCAAATAATCCTCATTACCCTATTAGATGCTTTGTAATTAAGCTATAGCCAAATTGTTATCCATTTACGTTACCATAATAAGTCATTTACTAATTACACGTTAAATTCTAAAATTATATATAATCCCTAAATAAGCAGAAGCATGTTAAATTATACTATAGGTGGAAAAAGGTTACTGTAAACGGTTTGGATAAAAGGGCGATTTTAAATATTTATAATAACTAATTTATTTATTTGTCGTCGAAACTTCTCATAATAAAAGAAGTTTGAAGCTAGCAATTTAAACTCACAATAATATTAACTAACAATCAGTTTGATTGTTTCTAGTCAACCGGGGATTTAAAAGGACAAAAGACGAGTCCTAGTAGCAGCATCAGTACACAAACACAAAGACCCATGATGTGAAACAAGCAAGCAGGCAATTTTTGCAGAGTGGACTGACAACTGTTGTTAAAATTCTCTTAAGGCAATTGGAAATTAAGTCCAGCTCAAAAGCAATTTCCTGATTCCTCGCATCACCTTCGCTAAATATTTTACTTGTATCCCCAAATCTCAGGGTTTGGTATCATCTTCCATATTAAAGTGCTAAAACAGGGCAGCTAACCAAATTTCAAACAATTTGATGAGACCTTTGATCCATTCATTCAATCTGCCCAGAATAGTTGAAAATGCTGCAGATGGTTGTGATCATTCAATCTGCTAGCCTATGATAGACATCTGTATTCAAAATCTGCCATCCTTGAATACTATATATGATTCCAAAACACAAGTACACATTCATTGGACATCGGAGGAAAAAGGAAATAGAAGGAGAGGCATACCTCTGTTTCTGGATTTCAAGGTTTCAAACATAAGCATCCCCTTCCACTTCTGTTTAAAAATTAGGTCGTGTGTCCTGGAGAAGCCCAGATAAGATGCAGATTCAAGCTGAAGCGGGAAAAGAAATGGAGGAGGGGTTCATATGAAAGAATATGTCAAATTCTATTAGCAATTAGAAAGGAAAAAATTAAAATAAGAAAGCAAATACTGAAAAGGTTTATAGAACCAGCGCAATCCCCCCCCCACCCCCCAAAAAAAAAAAACTATGAGACAGTTAAAAAGGCATATATTTGTACGCATGACATCCATTATATCTTCTTCTTTTTTTTTATCTACCAACACCTAGATACCAATAAAATACTAGCATTATAGTATAAGAGATCTAGAACCTCAAACCTGAATGCCCCGCTTTTCAGAATCTGCCACGGCAACATAAGATAATGCAGACCAAAAATATCAGTAGCTTTGCAGTAGAGGACAGAGAACATAACATTAACACCATAAACTTCAACCTGAAATACAGAAACCTATATTATAACATTACAATGAGGCATGAAGTATCTAGGCAGCTCAGTTGTTCAAATATTAGCACCGCAAACAGTCAACGCCAATATGAATTCTAAACCATCATCCCCCATTACATGTGCGAATTGAAACATTTGTACAGCATCAAGACACCAATTAAGTGACTTTTACTTAAAAACAGAGGGTCAGGGCTCAGCATATTTAAAAATAGTAGATAAATCACCAGCTATATAAGTGCATAAAACAGTAACAGAAACAACAAATTAATCCTGGCTGTCCTAAAGAAAGTATAAAGAGTACAAGCATCAAAAAATGCAATGCTGAAAACCACAAATATTACTGGTGGCATCAACGCTTCTTGAAATCTCAGTTTAAAAGAACAATATATTGGACTTCCTAGCACTGCAAAATATGCTACATCATTGCACCAATGTCAACAGTTATGCCCAATAGATCATTCAATAAACTTTCTAGCCAATCCATTATTATTTTGCACATGTTAATAGAAATGAGAGGATTTCATAATAGTGGAAATAGAACACCGCTATTAGCATTGGTATTGGATAACTGGAGGTGCTACAGCCTGTAGAAACGGGATAGCCCCATTACCAGTGGGGTAAATAAAGCAATTCAAAACTGCCTGTTGAGCAAAACATTCAAGAAGAAAATTTTAACCACCAAATAAAATCAACATCAAACACATGACAGAGTATAGTGGGTGAATTACCATTTCTCAATGTTGTGCAACATCTCCTGAATGGATAGCTTTGATTAGAGTATCTGAAACTGCATTATCAAGAGTAAAACCCTTCTCCATCATCTGATCCCACAAACTACAAGCTATTTCAAGCTTCTTCTCTCGAATGAGCCCACCAATAATCAATTTGAATGTTACTTCATCAGGATGTGATCCTCTGGTCTGCATTTCCTCGTAGAGATGCATGGCTTCACTTACTCTAGAAGATTTGCAGAGTCCATTAATGAGGGCATTGTATGAAACCACATCAGGGGTGATTCCCTGCTCTATCATGTCCAGAAAAACACCATGAGCCATCTCAATTTTCCCACTCTTGCATAGGTAATCAACAATTGTAGTGTAAAATATACGATCCGGCAACAAACCCATTCCCATCATCTGATCTAGAAGCTTCTTAGCTAAATCAGAACTACCTGCTCTAAGAAACGCTTTTATTAGAATAGTATAAGTAACTACATCTGGTGCAATCGCCTTCTGTTTCATTTCCTCAAACAGTTTATAAGCTCTTCTAGTACGACTTTCCTTGCAAAATGCTTTGATAATAGTATTGTATGATACAACATCACATAACCCTTTTGCCTCCATCTTACTCAACATTAACAAATAAGCTTTATCTGGTCTGCTAGCTTTACAAAGGCCCTTAAGAAGTTGATTGTAACTATATGCATCAGGTTCTATCCCACTCTTCTCCATCTTCTTCATCAGCTTCTCGGCCTCTCCCACCATGACCTCATCACAGTAATAATTCAACAACACATTATAAGTAACCAAATCTAGCTCACATCCATTTCTCGTCATAAACCTCTTTATTGCACTAGCCTTATCAATCCTACCAACCCTACAAAAGCCACTAATCAACGTGTTATAAATTAACAAGCCAAACTCAACGTTTCCCTTCATTGAACCTACTGTTAACTCATAAGCTAAATCAATTTTCCCACCGTCACACAACCCAATAACAAGCGCTGTACAAGCTTTTAAATCTGGTTTTATCCCTTTTTCAATCATCTGTTTCCAAGCTTGAACAGCTCTATCAAACTCCTTTGCTTTGCACAACCCATCAACGATAATTGTATATGTAACAACATCAGGCTCCCTTCCTTTATTAACTATTTTATCAAACTCTTCCAAAGCTAACTCAATCCGGTTCTCAGAAAACAAAAGACTCAAATAAATGTTAAAGGCCCAAATATCAGGCACAAGACCAAGCCTATCCATGTTATTTAAAAGAATGTGAATTAAACCAAAATTCTTGACTTTACATAAACCTGAAATAAACCTAGAATAAGTGAAGGGTGTTAAAGAGAAGCCTAGAGGGCCCATTTGTTGGTAATAATGTTGGGCAAGTTCAAAACGGGAATGGCGAACTAAAACACCGATGAAACGATTGTAATCAATGCTGAAAGCGCGACAATTTGATTGAGTCATTTCGTCGAACACGTGGACAGCTTGATCGATGAGGCCAGCTTTCACAAACTTTGAGATTTGGGCACGGTATATCAGGCGTTGGGCGCCCAGTTTGTGAAACATATCAGGGTGAAATGCATAATAATGAGTGGAAATGGTGGCACGGGAAGTCAATGCATTGACAGTTACAGCATCAGAGCCATTGATAGAGGACTGAAACTACAAATGAAGAAAGTGTATTTATATAGAAAATGAGAGAAAGGTAATGCCGAAATGGTGATACGGCTTTTTGGTTTCCGCGTGCGGTTTGCCTACAAGTTAAATAAAGAGAGCGAGACTGGCGAGTGAGAGCGAGGCAGGAAGGTGGCGTCCTGGAGATGTATTTGCACTTTGAAGGCCCAGAAATTCAAATTTGTCCGCTCTAAATGGGCTGTGACACCTAATGGGCTTTAAACAATGAATATTTCTTTCAGAAGAACATCCGATGTCAAATCGATCATTTACTTAAAGCTTAATAAATATAAAAAATGTCACTCGAACAGTCAACACGCAACCTTGTTTCATAATAAGTTAAAAGTTTGGAGGACGAACATTCCAAATCTTTTGTTGTGTTGTGACTTTTGCTCCACTCTCTAGTAGGTCTTTAACCATGTATAATGGTCGAATACTTAGACTTAGACTCATAAGGTTAAAAACTCATGCACCGCATCAAAGGTCATTAATATTTCTCACTTCCAAAAACTATTTCGCTCCCAAACTAATGGGCACTTGCATGGCCAAAAGAAATGTAGTGAATTAATAGACGTTGGCATTTAATTCTTAGAAGATGAAGTGGTATTGGTCCAAAGTAGCATAGCATAGCATACTAACGACGGCTTCGTGGATATTCTTCTAAAGACTTTAAACAATTTGAAAGAGGGATTGATTGATTGATTTCCGCCCAATTTTATTGACTATAATATATGCCTTGGACTTAAATACAGAATGACCGTGCTCCATATAAATAAATTTCACTGCTTCACCAACTTCAATTCTATGTTTTTATTTTCAGACTCCAATTAGATTTGTCCTCAATGTCTCTTCATTTCATTCTTCACATTCATCTGTTTTATTGGGTGGTCAAATTTGAACTACCCGATTCCAATTGTTTATTGAGTGTTAAGTAAGTTAACAGGAGAATGAATGAAGTTTTGGCAGTCTGATTTTGACTTGAATATATCCCCAGCCAACTCAATGAACCCACATAATGCAATCAATTTTCTTTCAATTAAAAACGGATATGATAGAGTAACAGCAGTGACAACTGATTTAAATGACATCACAAGCTTGACATGCTCACATTGACAGCCATCATGATGACGTGTCACTTTGACTCATTCTCCCTCTTCTTCTTCCTTCACTCTAAATCCAATTCCAACCAAACCCCTCACTCTGCTTTAGCTATACAAACTGATTCATTCTTCACGTTAGAGTTCAGTTAAAGTAAGTCTTCCTTCAACAATCTCAACCATAAATTAGCTTTTAACTTTTTGTTTT
Source organism: Pistacia vera (assembly GCF_008641045.1). Lineage (NCBI taxonomy): Eukaryota > Viridiplantae > Streptophyta > Magnoliopsida > Sapindales > Anacardiaceae > Pistacia > Pistacia vera. Next base: position 202,048 of record NW_022196258.1, on the reverse strand, counting down.
GGTATGCAATTTCTTTTTGTCTCTTTTGTTGGTCTATGATACTGATTTTCCAGCTTCAGATTTTACCGGGTCATATATTCGTATTTGATTTTTCTTCTTAGAAAGAGAGAGAGTGGGTCAAGGGCTTTAGGTGAGAAAAGTGCATGTAGACACTTCATATTCTTTATTATCAACACTAAATTTTCATGTGTTCAATGGTATTTCCTGGAAGAATCATTTATTGGGTATGAGTTTAATTTCGTAGAATTTTGTGAACTTCAATTGAAATGTTAGGAGAAGAGGGTAGTAAAGACCGCCCAGCCGGTGGCACCAAAAGAGCTTATTTACGGTCCGTTTCTTGGAGTGACCGGTCGCCCACCAAGCCTAACCCCAACCCAAAACCACAATCTAACAGTAAAGCACGGTCTTTTTTGCCCCCGCTATCCATAACCAGGCGGCCTGTTGAGGAGTGGCCAAGGGCCGGTTCTGATGATCTTGGTGTGTGGCCTAATCCACAAACACCAAGAGGGTCAATACAACCCTTGGAGAGTCCTAGTTCGGAACAGCCTGTGAGGGAATTTCAATTTAAGAGGGATAAGCTTGCGTTTTTTGACAAGGAGTGCTCGAGGATTGCTGATCATATATATCTGGGGAGCGATGCGGTGGCCAAGAATCGTGATATTTTGAGGCGGAATGGGATTACTCATGTGCTTAATTGTGTTGGCTTTGTTTGTCCTGAATATTTCAAGAATGATCTTGTATATAAAACACTTTGGTTGCAAGATAGTCCTTCAGAGGATATCACGAGCATTCTCTATGATGTGTTTGATTATTTTGAAGATGTTCGAGAGCAAGGTGGGCGGGTCTTTGTACACTGCTGCCAGGGAGTATCAAGGTCAACTTCTCTGGTTATTGCATACCTCATGTGGAGGGAAGGCCAGAGCTTTGAGGATGCTTTTCAGTTCGTGAAGGCTGCCAGAGGAGTTACTAATCCGAATATGGGTTTTGCTTGTCAACTTTTGCAGTGCCAGAAGCGGGTGCATGCTGTCCCTGCCAGCCCTAATTCCGTGCTTAGGATTTACCGGATGGCACCTCACTCTTCGTACGATCCTCTTCATCTTGTACCAAAAATGTTAAACCACCCGACTGCCCAAAGATTTGACTCTCGTGGGGCATTCATTGTTCATGTTCCTTCTGCTATATATGTGTGGATAGGAAAGAAATGCAACCAGGTTATGTCATATAGTGCAAGGGAAGCTGCCAATCAGGTCATCCGATATGAAAGGGCTCAGGGTCCAATTATGAGCATCCAAGAAGGGGACGAGCCCTTGGAATTTTGGGATGCTCTTGCTAGGGGACAACTCTTAGCAGATGGTTCCAGTAAAAAGGAGGTTCAAGATGAAGTATCGTATTCTGAGAATGATAAGGTCACTACAACAATGCATATTGGGGCTGGTGAGATGAAGGTTGATGAATATGATTTGGATTTTGAACTTTTCCATAAAGCACTGGCTGGTGGGGTTGTTCCGCCATTTTCAGTATCAACTACTGAATCTGAAACTCGCCTCCCTGCTAGAGAGAATGGGTGGTGCAGACTAAGACGTAAGTTTGCTAATGGTGGTATGAAAGAATTTTTTGCATCTTCCAAACTGAAAAGTGCCACTTCTTCAATAAGTGATGGATCAAATATGATAATAGATACTTGCAAAGAATCAGAAGATGCTGTTTCTCTTACTGATTTTTCATTACTGTCATCACCACCTGGTTCACCAGATTCCTTTGATTGTTTCCCCAGTGGTATCCCTGATAGGATAAGGGATAAAGAAGTGGAATGCTCTGTTCCCCATTCTGGTCATTTATTTCCTCCAACACCTTCTCGTGGTTCACCACATTCATTTTCCTGTTCTCGGGGCAGCAGCCCACATCTGGGCTCTAAGTCTCCTACCCTCTCACCTTCAACATCTGATTACTCCAGTTCCTTTACCTTTTCACCCTCATCTTGCAATTGGTCTGACTTTTCATACTTGTCTTCTCGGCAGCCTTCACCTTCTGGCTTGGAAGCTACAGATCCACTTTATGGAAGATATGCTTCCTTGGCAGATAATTCATATTCACCATGCGAAGAAACTCCACCTTCACCTTTAAAGTCATTTTCTGGCGATCATAAATTTAGAGCAGAAAGTGCTTGTTTGCCATGTAAAGGGATTTACCCATCAATTGCAGAGCGTAGAGGGAGTAATCCTCCACCCCGCCTATTGCCATCTTCTGACAAACCATCTTTAGTACCCAAGAACCTAGTAAGGTCATGGTCCTTTTCTCTACCTGACTTGGAGCCTCATGTGATGAAGGATATGGATGACAACCAATTTGATTACGAAGGCAATAGAGAGGAGCTAATGTTAGATGTTGACATCATTAGTGTGGGCAATGATTCACATAGCGAGGTTGAAAACGAGAAAGAGTATGGTAATGTTCATCTACCATCTATTTCTATGATTAATGAGGTTGCGGAAGTAACAACCCCAGTGTTGTACGATTGGCCTTCTTTGAGTAAAGTGGAGATGCATTCCTCTCATACCCTTGATTCAAGATCAGTGTATATTTTGTTGACTACAGATGTGAGTTTGGGCACAAATGAGCATCGAATTTTGTATGTTTGGCTGGGGTGTGAAGCTTTGAATCAAAAAGGGCAGAGACCATTGATCAGCGACAATGGCAGTTGCAAGGATGACCATCTTCAATTGGAGACATTTAATCGCAACATTATTAATCAAATGGGTTTGCCAGCCAATGCTTCTGTAAAGGTATTGCTGCTTTGTTATACTAAAATAGTTTCTTGTTAGTTTTTAATGTACTTAATCACCTAGCATTTTTCATAGCCTTTAGATTCAAGTTTATAGGCCAAGTTATTGTCTCAGTCATGTTCGCTTTGTTATTGAGCAGTCATGGTCTATGCTTGTTGGTAATTTGATTAAATAAACATAACGAATTCAGCACCCCTACCCACTTATCCACTCATGGTGGGAAAGGGAATGGAACATCTCTACTTGAGGTGTAATTTTTTCACTGGGAAGACAAGCAATGCTATTGAGCATTATGCTTAAGAACCATAAGTGGTATAGCAGGAAAAAAGTTTTGATTAATGCCCTCTATCTTTAAAGCTTGCAGTCTTGACTTGTTTATTTGTAATCACAGTCATTCTTACATGATATATGGACCAAATTAATGTGTAAAATTCTACATGGTATGTGCAGATAGTTAGAGAAGGCGAGGAGCCGGAGCAATTCCTTAAGCATCTCAACTGTTTCTCATTTCAAAAGGGCAACTAGTAAGATAGTCTGGAAAGTTCCTGATTCTCCCAGAAGTTGGTTTGTGATCTTTCTTAGCACCCTGGTAAACTGTTAGAAAGGATATTACAGCTTAGTAAAAGTATTTAGGCATCCCAGGCAGTAGAAATGAACCATATCTGCTTGTGTGATGTATCCAGAATTCAAGCTATTACTACAACAAGCTGTGTACATAAACAAGCCTGCTTACTGTATAGGAACTAGAAGTAAATAATATCCACTGGATAAGTGAATAAAATCATTTTACTACCCGTGTTTTCTTTCTTTGTCCTGGCAAATCCAACACCGAAGGTGTTGCTCTCTGGGGTGCTTGAGAATTAAATTCGTTTTCTCCAAGATAAGGTGAGATTTGTTATGCATTGATTTTTCTGAATATTTCCTTTGATTTTGCATGTCTGGTAGGCAATGCTGAAAAGGATTTTCCTGATATTTAAAACAAACTTTAAGTCAGTATGTATCTCAGTATGTATCTCAAAGATACCTATGACGAATTTTTGGAGATATATACCCAGTAATTCATCAATTATCATAATGCTCTAGGATTTTTTTCACATAATCTCCTTTCAAAAAGGCTATATCACCATTCACCAGTGACAGTCTATTTTATATGATGGGCATGAAGTTTTACTAATATCATAGATTGAAGAAATCAATTCCTTTTCTTTTTCTGGGCCATGATAAATTTATAAGAGATACAGGCTGCAATATGCATTCTAAATGAGAGAACTTATTCCAGTCAAATGTTTAGTTTCACACTCATATTTGCAAAGGTAAATGAGAAACGCGGCCATTTCTACATTTCAAAGGTGAAAATAACATTTCTGGCCCACATAAAGTAAAACATAACTTCGCTAGTCAGATGGTGGAATGTTGAATTTTCCGAGTTCCATATTCTTGATAGTGGATTTCTTGTGCTAATACATGTTCAACTTCAACATAAGAAAATTGGAGAAGAAAAAAAAGGCCTTCTTACAGCACTTGTTTTGATTAACAAATGTTCCAACAAAATTAAGAAGACCTCGTTCTGTACAAAGCCTTCACTGGCTCAGATGACTTTCCCAGCATAAACTAAAAAAAAAAAATTGTATCATCTCAATTTCGTATCTTCACAAACCATATAGTGTTCATAGGGCATCATCATCTATTTCCAAACACCAGATTAAGGACATTTATATTCCACTTTGTGCTCGAAGAAAAGCCATGGTTGGACCCAGTGCACTGCTCCTCAGGGCCTTGTACGACCATCGACTGCTCCCTGAGCCCTCCTTTATACACTGATCATCAACATGAGATAGTTCTGCCTTCTTTGCAAACAAAGCCTGGTTAATTTCTTCCCATGCATTCAATTTTCCATTTCCTACAAAGATAAAAATCATATAATGAAAGTTCATTTAAGTTAATGATAAGTATTCGTGATCTAGCAAACTAACCTGGGATGGGGGCATGCGCTTTTTGACTGTTATTGTCTCCCAAACTTCTTACTGCATCTTGGTCTCCCACACGAAATTTTCCATTTTCTACAAATATAAAATTAACAAATGTAATTTCTGCTCATTCAAGTGAATCACACGAATTTCATGATCTTAGCACCCCATAAATAGCCTAATTTGTAGCTTCAAACCAACCTTGGACAGGGGCAAGGACTTTTTCATTGTTATTGTGGTCCCTCAAATTTGTTACAGCATCTTCACTTGCCATATGAACTTCATTGACTCCACCAGTGACTGATTTTGCACGATGCATGATGATGCGGACATCAACAAGTAATGAATAATCTATCTGGAGAAGAGCCTTGTTAATCAGCTTTTTGTAATCAGGAAAAATATACACCAAATAACCAACAGGCACAGTTCACCCTCCACTTTGCAAATTAGAAAAGGTCATCAAAAGAGAAAAAAAAAAAAAAAAAAAAAGAAAACCTGGGTGGCAAATACCATTATTTTTTGACAATTTCCTAAAAATTATACCATACACCAGAGAGCATAGCCCCAAAATAGCCAGTATTTTGAGGGGCAGGCCACCGTTACAAAATAAAATAGTTAAAACCCATTATTAGCCATGAGGTTCAACCTCTAAACAATACCAATCTCACAGAATTAAGTGCAACATTCATGTTTCAGGCTATGTATCATTAAATTAGAGATGTACATGAATATATTTATCATCTCTTCCAACAACAGTTTATGTCATTGGATGATTCAAGTAAATAGATCATTGAGGCATAACAATAACATAACATTAGCCTTTTGTGATTACATTATGCATTCACGCATCGTCATGGTAAACAAAGAACTAACTTTTGGGGCCTGCTCTGGAAGATGTATGTGAATAGTAATCATAAATTCATGATCCATACAAGATTTTCACTCCTGTGACTAGTAATCAAGTCGAATAGAAAATGTATCAAGGGCATGGAGTTCAAGCCCCCATGTGAGCTTGAAACCTGCTTCACCGAACATTGAAAAATAACAAAGAAATAAAAGCATCAATAATGCATAGATTAATTACTTGTAAAGATCCATCTTCTTCATAAAGGGATGTATCTGATTGTAGTGCAGATGCATCCTCATCTATCTTTTTCTCAAAAGTGAGTGGATATTCTGGGACAGGTAATAGCATAACCTTATTGGATTCAAGGTTATACCATGATATGTTCCCCACCTACAGGCAGAAGAACATGGTTATATGTCAACAAATTGGGAGTTATAGACTAAATAAAACAAAAAAGAGCTGTACCCGAAAGGAGGTAGGCTCAGGGCTCCAAGATGATGATAGCTCAATCAAGCGATATGCAATTACATCACCTTCCTGCAGTATGTTGGGAATGTATTAATGCTTCAACCTCTTAGGAATACAAATGGAAAGAAAAATTATGAATGTGGCATGAGAACATATTACGCAGAGTAAGAAAATCCAAAATATACACAGGCAGTTCTAGTGGTAGTATGAGAGGTAAGCTGCTAAATAGCTTGAAAATATCAAGTTCACTGTCTAACATCCTTTCTTTTCTCCTCCTCTCAAAAAGAAAGAAAGATCTACCCAAGCAGTAATAATGAAAATAGGAAAGAAACACACCTTGGGCAAGCTAGTATAAGGTTTAAGCTTATTGAAATCCAAGTCCTTGGAATCATTTACAGAGATCTCTTCCCCAGTAGTCAGAGTTTCAGAATAATCCTGATTAAAAATTTCATAATTATTCCACTTTGAAGAAGCAGCTTTCTCTTTGCCCCATTTTTGACCCTTCTTCTTGCTGGTTACTCCTTTCCATTGAAAAGTTTCCTGAAGCATGATATCAGTCTATCATTAATAAAATATTGGACCAAATTAGACTATAGCACCAATAAATCATAAGAAGTGGATAACAGAGGTAAACCAAAAAGTCATAAAACAAATCTGATCACAGAGCATCAACAAAAATGACAATGAAAACATACCACTGGAGTTTGATTTTGCTGGATAGCTTGAACGGCATCCACTGAATGAGATCAAACAATAGATGTTAACAGTGACATTCAGAATACGAAACTTTGATATCAGCAACTAAACTCAAATGCCAGAATCAATTAATGTCTCCATCTCATCTCTTACCCCCACCTCCACAATGCATGCAGACAAAGACTGAGAGAGAAAAAGAAAGAAAACACGAGACCTTTTCTTAGGGGAGTAAAACGAATATGTCCTGGCCTTATAACTACAGGAACAACATCCTCATCTGCATCACTATTAGGACCTGGTTGTTGATGTTCTTCAGATAAGTTTTTATTATCTTGGCCACATGATTTTGGTGATTTTGGATCTGGTTGTTGATATTCATCAGAGAGTTTTTTATCATCTTTATCAGGCGGTTGCTGACTACCTTTCGTGGGTAGTTGCTTCTGATGCTGCTGAAAAATATTGATACAATCAGATTATCTGATTTTTATCTGATTTTACCTCTCTTTTTTTGAGAGTGTGTGCATGTGCGTCAAACATAGAGATTGCACTTAACAGATAAAAAGCATTATCCTACAAACACCAAGTACCTCTATCTTTTCACTTTTGGCTTGTTCCCTCAACCAACGTCTCTTGGCCTTTTTACGGCGAGCACTTCTACTTGGGAACTGACCACAAAATGAATTTCAGGATTTAAAATTATAGTTGTTCTTCAAAAAGAGAATGTGATAAACTAGCCAAATTACATTGATAAAGATAAAATCAAAATGACATAAAACATACACCAAGATAACATTTTCTAATTCAAGTTCTGTGACTATATTCACCGAAGTCTAAAGATGAAGAACATGGATTAATATGATTAAAAATCAATCTTCTAAATGGCTAATATCTTCCATCATTTCCAGCAAAGAAACTAGCAAAAACAGCAGTTGAATCTGTGCTCATCCCAATAATATGGGATCATGTATAAAAGTAATGAAGTTTGCACAAATTAGTGGAAAAGGTACAATAACTTTTTTTAGTTGCAATGTGATGGAATCAACAGAATATCACACAAACTCAACCAAATATTGTTAATGAAATTCAGTAAAACAACTCTGCTCTGTCCTAAAAACAACTGGTATATTCATATATGGATTTGGAATTGATAAACACTGCAACAGCAAAATAAATGACAGATAAAAAGAAAAGTTGGCTAGCACTTCGAGGGTCTAGCAGCCTCCCCTGATTCCAGATTTCATCCTCCTTAGCTCACAAAATGTTCTCTCTTAAATAATGCTGAATTCACACTTTCCGCACTTCCCTTACGTGGAGATTCTTCCTAACTGATTTAAAACTGCATTTCCTTTGCTGCCCCTGTCCAGTGTATTTCCCAGGCTGCCCTTTTTCTTCTTTTTGTATACTTTGGTTATAGGAGTCTTATCAATCCCCATCCCCCCCCCCCCTCTTTCAAGATCCAGATCCACCTTGTCCGCAAGGTGAAAATCCGGAAACTGCAGTAGGATCGTGTCATAAGCCTCCCAAGAAGCTTCAAATGTTGGGAGGTCCTGCCATTTAATCAGAACTTCCAGGGAGCCATCCAGTAGCTGGCGGGTGGACAGAACTGCTTCAGGGCTGACCTGTAATTCCAAGTCAAGGAAGCTGCTGAACCGGAACTGAAGAATGGAGGCTTGGCTTAAGTTGGGAAACATGAAACACCGGGTGGATTCGAGACGTAGGAGGGAGGTCCAACCGATAAGCTACAGGCCCGATCCTGTCTAACACTTAAAGGGGCCATAGAAGTGAGGGCTTAGCTTCTCATTAAGCTTCCGAGCCAAGGATCGAAATCGATAGGGCTGGAGCTTTAAATAGGCGAAATCCCCTGGTTGAAAAACAACATCTCAGCGATGGGCGTCAGCCGATTGCTTCATTTGACCTTGGGCCACAGCAAATTGTGCTTGAGGTCCTCTAATATGGCATTTCGGTCCTTAATCTGACGGTTGACATCTTCAATCAGGGAGGGGCAGTCTGTGGGCTTAAACAGAATGGGAGGGTCCCTACCATAAAGAGCCTTGAAAGGTGTCATTTTGGTGGAGCTGTGGTACGTCGTGTTGTACCAAAACTCAGCCCACGCTAACCATTTGGGCCACTGTCGGGGTTGGGAGCTACAAAAACAGCGGAGGTAGGCTTCCAAGCACCTATTAACTACCTCCGTTTGACCAACAGTTTGGGGGTGGTAGGCGGAGCTGAATTTAAGAGATGTACCTGCAGCTTTAAACAACTCTTGCCAAAATTGGCTCATGAAGACCCTGTCACGATCTGAAACAATAGATAATGGAAAGCCATGGAGTTTTACCACCTCCGATATAAACACATTAGCTACATCCTTGGCTGTATAAGGATGGGTTAAGAGGAGGAAGTGGGAGTATTTTGTAAGCCGATCGACGACGATGAAAATAGTGTCAACCCCTTTGGCTTTCGACAGACCCCCTATGAAATCCATCGAAAGGTCCTCAAACACTTGGGTGGGTATGGGAAGAGGCTGTAACAAACCAGCAGGCTTGAATGAAGAGTGTTTGTTAACTTGGCAGATGGCACAGGTCTGGACAAATTTAATTACATCCCTACGTATACCCTCCCAATACACAAGAGCAGCAATTCGTTTATAAGTCCTAAAAAACGCAGAATGGCCCCCACTCGGGCTGCAGTGAAATTCTTCCAGCAACTTTGGAATGAAGGTAGAGTTCTTAGGGAGGACCAACCTGTTTTTGAACATGAGGCGGCCTTTGCGAAGCTGGTAGTGAGGACGACTGTTGGGGTCTGTTAGACCACCTGTACACAAGGTCTACAAAGCCAAGGGCAGGAAGAGGAATAGAAATTAGGGTGATGAGGTGTGAGTTGTTAGGAGAGTGTGTGAGTTGGTTAGGAGAATGACGGGGTGTGCAATGGGTGTGAGTTTGTTAGAACAGAGAGAGATTATTGTTATGAGGTGGACACGCAGCTGGCAATTGGTTACAGAATAAGAATTAAATCAGTATATAAAGAAGCTAGGGGAATGAGGGAAGGCATTGAGATATTTCCATAGGCTATTTGGGAGGTCCCCCAGCTCCTCGCACTGCTGGGAAACTATCCATTGTTTCTTGTTTCAATCAAATACTACTTAGCACCAGCTGCTGTTTACTTTGATTGTGCACTCTTTTGGTCGTTGTATTGTGTGTGTTGTTGTGATTGTATGTTGTGCAGGGAAGTTCCATCAGAGTTCCATCAGCTTGGTATCAAAGCCAGATAACTAACAGGCCCACGCTGGGGAATGGTCAAGTCAAAAATGGAAAACAGGATGGAGAGTATGGAAAAAGAAATGAAGTCGGTAGTGGAGGACATGAGTTCAGTCAAGACTGACATTGGCAGTCTCAAGGAGTTCCTAACCGAGATGAGAGAATTAATGAGAATGAGAGATGAGAGGGATGAAAGACGTGACCGCAAGAAAGGGAAGTCCCAGTCAACCTCAGGGGATCAAGACAGTGGTTACGATAGGGAACAAGGCCAAGAAACAGACGGGAAAAGTGAGAAGGAGGAGAAGAAGGGCCGGAAACTTGAGCTCCCAATTTTCAATGGAGAAGACCCCTTTGGATGGACATTTCGAGCAGATCGTTATTTTGCAATTAACAGATATGGGTCATCGGAGATGGTGGAGGCCGCGGCAGTTTGTATGGAAGGTCGAGCATTGAACTGGTACCAATGGATGGAGGGCCGAGAGCCTTTCAAATCGTGGGAAGAGCTTGAGGCAACCGTAATCGCAAGATTCCGGCCGTCGTTCCAAGAATCTGCACATGAAGCGTTGGTGGCGTTGAAGCAAAACTCCACCATGACTGAGTACAGAGAAGATTTCGAATCCCATATGGCACCGTTGAAGGATTTGGGGGAAGAATTGTTGATGGGTGCTTTTGTTAACGGGCTCAAGGAAGAAATTAGAGCTGAACTGAGATTGTTAAGACCCAAGTCCCTTGAGGATCTGATTGAGCAGGCCCATCGTGTGGAGGAAAAAAACTGGGTCATGGATAGATGCTGGCCCAAGCCTTTCAAAACCCAGGGAGCCAAAGAGAGTTATACCCGAGTGTCCAACAGCCCAGATCTGACCCGACCCGCGTGGTGGTCCAACCCAGCAAGAGTACCCAATAGCCCCAACCCGACCCACGTGGTGGCCCAACTCATCAAAACTATCAGAATCCAGCCAAAACGCGTCATCGCGTGCACCCGATAGGAGAGAGAGAGCGCCGGAGAATGGAGTTACGGGTTTCCAAGGAGGTTCAGAGGGAACCTCCGGCGATTATCTGAAGTAGAAATTCAATTTAAACGGGAGAGGGGGCTCTGCTTCCGATGTGACGAGAAGTTCGGGCCTAATCATCGCTGCCGAAGTAAATCCTTACAGATTTTGTTAGCCTGGGAGGACGATGCAGCCGAGGAGAGTGAACTTCCACCGGGAAATGACGAAATCCCTAACCCAGAAGGTACTGACTTGGCTCTTTCCTTAAATTCCATTGTGGGTATTACGTCCGACAAAACCCTGAAGGTAAAGGGGCATATTGGGAAAGCCGATGTGGTTGTGCTGGTTGACAGTGGGGCGTCACATAATTTTATTTCGCAAGAGTTAATCGAAAGGCTGGGTATTGTGGTGGAAAAGGGTAAGCTCTTTGGGGTAATGGTGGGAAATGGAGTCACAGTGAAGGGAGAAGGGGTGTGTCAGCAAGTTTCTCTGGATGTATAGGGGACTCAGATTAGACAGGATTTTTTCCCTTTTGAGTTGGGAGGAGCTGACATTGTTTTGGGGGTGACATGGCTAAGTTCCTTAGGGGATGTGTGCGTCAACTGGAAGAAATTAACCATGAGGTTCGAAGTTGATGGAAACAGAGTTAGTTTACAAGGGGATCCATCTTTGGTGAAGTCAAAGGTCTCCCTGAAATCCATGTTGCGGTCCATTAACAACGCCGGGGAAGGATTCCTGATGGAGTGTTTTTCTATTGAGAAGGAATTACTGCCCAAGGGGGAGGTTGAGGAGGTCAGTCCTGATGTTCGGGCAATTTTGGATCAATACCGGCACCTTTTCGACCAACCAACCAAACTCCCTCCACATCGCACCCACGACCATACCATTCCCCTCAAAGAAGGTGTTCCAACCCCTAACATCAGACCCTATAGGTATTCATATTTCCAAAAGAATGAAATTGAAAAACTGGTGGAAGAGATGTTGACAGCCAATATTATCCAGCCTAGTACCAGTCCATTTGCTAGCCCAATGTTATTAGTCAAGAAAAAGGATGGTAGTTGGAGGTTTTGCGTTGACTATCGGGCCCTCAACGAAATAACAATTCTCGACAAGTTTCCGATTCCCACCATCGAGGAGTTGCTAGACGAATTGGCAGGGGCAACCATTTTTTCTAAGCTGGATCTCTGGTCAGGATACCACCAAATCAGAATTAAAGATGCAGATATTCCCAAAACTTCGTTTCGGACACATGAAGGTCACTACGAGTTTCTGGTTATGCCATTCGGTTTGACCAACGCACCTTCTACATTTCAGGCACTAATGAACAACATCTTTAAGCCGGTTTTGCGCAGGTTTGTATTGGTGTTTTTTGACGATATTCTGATATACAGCCCGGACTTCGAATCCCACATCACACACCTGCGGCAAGTTCTTAGGATCCTGGACGAGAATGAACTGGTGATGAATGAAAAAAAATGTTTTTTCGGGCAGCCCAAACTGGAGTATTTAGGTCACCTAATCTCGGCTGAAGGAGTCTAAGCTGATCCTACAAAAATTGAAGCAATGATTTCATGGCCCACACCCACTAATGTGAAGGGCCTCCGGGGATTCTTGGGATTAACAGGATATTACCGCAGATTTGTAAAAGGGTACGACGGTATAGCTCAACCCCTCACACGACTCCTGAAGAAAAACTCCTTTAAGTGGGATTCAGAGGCCCAGCAGGCCTTTAATGCATTAAAAGTTGCTATGACTACGATCCTAGTCCTGGTCACTCCCGATTTCAACTTACCATTCGAGATTCACACCGATGCCTCGGGCTACGATATAGGGGCTGTCCTGGTTAAACAAAACCGACCCATAGCTTATTTGATAAGGCTTTCTCCCCTCAAGCAAAGCAAAAATCAGTCTATGAGAGGGAATTAATGGCCGTTGTATTCGCAGTGCACAAATAGAGCCCTTACTTGTTGGGGAGAAAGTTCATCATCCGATCAGATCAGAAGAGCCTCCAATTCCTTAAGGACCAGCGTATTAAGACCCAAGAACAGCAGAAATGGTTGTCTAAATTAATGGGGTTTTCGTTTGACATCCATTATAGGCCGGGGACCACCAATAAGGTAGCCGATGCTTTATCCCGGAGACATGAGGAACCATAATTCTCCTCTTTGTCAGTGGTTCAGTTTACGGAATATGAGGAGTTGGCAAATGAAGCCCATCAAGATCCCAAGCTTAGACAGCTGATTCAAGATTTGGTTTTGGCTCCCAACAGCAGACCCAACTATAGACTAAGACATGGCTGCTTACTATACAAAGATAGGTTGGTTCTGGCTTCAGACTCACGGTTTGTCCCAAAATTGTTAACTGAATTTCATTCCAGTCCATAAGGAGGTCATTCAGGCTTCTTTCGAACGTATAAAAGGGTTGCCAATGTGGTTTACTGGGTAGGAATGAAGAAGGTTGTACAAGACTTTGTTAAAACATGTTCCATCTGTCAAATTAACAAACATTCAGCTTTGAAACCTGCAGGGTTACTCCAACCACTGCCTATCCCAACTCAAGCATTTGACGAGTTGACAATGGACTTCATTGGGGGCCTCCCAAGGGCCAAGGGATTCGATAGCATTTTGGTGGTAGTGGATCGATTGACTAAATACGGCCATTTTCTGCTCTTGTCACACCCTTATACAGCCAAAGATGTGGCACTAGTATTCATAAAAGAGGTGGTGAAGCTTCATGGGTTCCCAAGGTCCATCATTTCTGACAGGGACAGACTCTTTATGAGTCACTTTTGGCAGGAGATTTTCAGGACAGCCGGAACAGCTCTGAAATTTAGTTTCGCTTATCACCCGCAAAGGATGGCCAATCCGAAGTAGTGAATAGGTGCTTAGAGGCATACCTTCGCTGTTTCTGCAGTTCACAGCCCCGGCAATGGCCGAATTGGTTACCATGGGCAGAATTTTGGTATAACACAACGTATCATAGGTCCGCCAAGATGACACCCTTCAAGGCCTTGTATGGACGTGACCCTCCAACTCTTCTTAGGTTTACCAACTGCCCCTCCCAGGTCGATGCAGTGAACCACCAGATTCGTGAACGAAATGCCATCCTTCAAGAGCTCAAACACAACCTGGAAGTAGCACAAACTCACATGAAAGAACAAGCAGACCGCCACCGACGGGATGTCCAAATTTCCCCAGGAGACTTTGTGTATCTTCGGCTCCAACCCTACAAATTTAAATCCTTAGCTACTCGACTGAATGAGAAACTTAGTCCCAGGTTTTATGGACCCTTCCAAGTCTTGGAGAAAATTGGTCAGGTGGCCTACAAGCTGGAACTTCCCACAACAACCCGTATTCACCCAGTTTTCCATGTTTCTCAGTTAAAGCACAGCCTTCATAGCTCAGTACCCGTACAACCTCTGCCCTCCTTTCTCACGGATGACCTGGAACTACAGGTTCAGCCGGCAGAATTGCTGGATGTGCGCACCCTTTTGGATGGATCCACTGAGGTTCTCATCCGTTGGCAGGATCTGCCTGCTTTTGATGCTATCTGGGAATCTCAGGATGTAATACGCAGCCAATTTCCTCAATTCCACCTTGAGGACAAGGTGGCACTTCAGGGGGGGTATTGTTAGACCACCTGTACACAAGGTCTACAAAGCCAAGGGCAGGAAGAGGAATAGAAATTAGGGTGATGAGGTGTGAGTTGTTAGGAGAGTGTGTGAGTTGGTTAGGAGAATGACGGGGTGTGTAATGGGTGTGAGTTTGTTAGAACAGAGAGAGATTATTGTTATGAGGTGGACACGCAGCTGGCAATTGGTTACAGAATAAGAATTAAATCAGTATATAAAGAAGCTAGGGGAATGAGGGAAGGCATTGAGATATTTCCATAGGCTATTTGGGAGGTCCCCCAGCTCCTCGAACTGCTGGGAAACTATCCATTGTTTCTTGTTTCAATCAAATACTACTTAGCACCAGCTACTGTTTACTTTGATTGTGCACTCTTTTGGTCGTTGTATTGTGTGTGTTGTTGTGATTGTATGTTGTGCAGGGAAGTTCCATCAGGGTCGAACAACAGGTCTTGGATAATAAGTTTTAGCTTCGGGTCAGTTTGTGCTTCGGCTGCTATAGTCTCATAGTCTGTGAAATGGACTGTGGTAATGGTCGTGAGTCCCTTGGTGTCCTCTCTCCTAGACAATGCATCAACTACCTTGTTAGAATTGCCGGGAAGCTAGTGGATCTCAAAAGAGTACCCCATGAGCTTCGAAATCCACTTGTGTTGATCTGGCGTTTTAACCCGTTCATCTGTAAGAAATTGCAAGCTACGCTAGTCCGTTTTGATGACAAATTTTCGACCAATGAGGTAATAACTCCACTTACGAACAGCAAAGACAACTGCCATCAGCTCCCGTTCATATGCTGATTTTACCCGAGACTGCAGTGAGAAAGCCTTACTGATGAAAGCAATCGGCTGTGCATTCTGCACTAAAACAACCCCCATTCCAACCCCTGAAGTGTCCGTCTGAATCTCAAATGGTAGCTCAAAATTAGGTACAGTTAAAACGGGCACAGTAGTCATGGCAGTCTTAAGATGGTCGAATGCCTCTTGAGCTTGCTTATCCCAGCTAAACGAATCCTTTTTTAATAACTGAGTCAGTGGTTGGGCTATGGATCCGTAACCTTTCACAAACCGTCGGTAATATCCGGTGAGCCCTAGAAACCCCCTCAAATTTTTCACATTGTGTGGTTCTAGCCAAGATGTCATTGCTGCAATCTTTTGCGGGTCAGCCTCCACGCCGTCAGCTGAGATGAAGTGGCCCAGATATTCCATCCTGTATTTAGCAAATAGACATTTCTTTTGGTTTACCACCAGCGCATTATCCTGCAAAATCTGGAAGGCTTGTCTCAAATGTTGAATGTGTGTTGACATGTCCAGGCTGTAGATGAGAATGTCATCAAAGAAAACCAGAATAAACTTCCGCAGTAAGGGTCAAAAAATCGTATTCATAAAAGCCTGAAAAGTGGATGGTGCGTTCGTGAGCCCGAAGGGCATCACCAAGAATTCATAATGGCCCTCATGTGTCCGGAAGGCAGTCTTTGGGATGTCCTCTTCTTTAATTCGAATTTGATGATATCCCAACTTTAAATCTAACTTGGAAAAGACCGTCGCTCCGACTAGCTCATCCAACAGCTCTTCAATGGACGAAATCGGAAACTTGTTGGGTATGGTGATGCTATTTAGTGCTCTAAAGTCAACACAGAATCGCCAACTCCCGTCTTTCTTCTTAACTAACAACACAGGGCTAGCGTAGGGGCTGGTGCTTGGTTGGATAATTCCCGCATCCATCATCTCCCCAACTAATCTCTCAATCTCATTTTTTTGCAGGTAAGGATATTTGTAAGGTCTGATATTGGGTGGGCTGGTTACTGGTTGCAGAGTAATAGCATGGTCAAGTTTTCGGTGGGGGGGAAGTCTAGTGGTTTGGTCAAAAACGTGGGGAAAATCCATCAGCACCTTTGCCACCTCAGGTTCCAATTGTTCCTCCTCTTGATTCTCCTGAACCTCTATTGAACTGCATTCAACCATGAATCCATCCCCTTCCCGTGGCAACATGCCGAGTAAGGTTTTCAGAGAGACAACTGTTTTAACTAGTGCAGGGTCACCTTTGAGAATCACCCGTTTTCCTTCTCTATCAAACGCCATAGTCGACCTACCCCAATTAGAATAAACATCACCTAGAGTACTAAGCCAAGTAATCCCAAGGACCACATCAGCGCCGCCCAACTAGAATGGAAAGAAATCCTGCTGCACTTCCATCCCCTGCATTTCAATCTTAACATCTCTGCATATCCCCTCACCTTGGATCTTGAATCCATTACCCACCATGACTCCGAAGGATTTCGTTCCATCAATCGGTATTCCCAATTTTTGTACCAACCCTTGTGAGATGAAGTTATGTGAAGCTCCACTATCCACTAAAACCACCACCTCTTCACGGCCGATCTGCCCCCAAAGCTTCATTGTGCGATCGGAAGTGATGCCCACGATGGAGTTCATAGATAGTGAGAGTGGATCACCTTCCTGAAAATTTTCTGGTTCTGGTTCACTCGTGCTTTCCCCTCTGTCGGCTTCATCGTCATCCATCAACAGAAGAACTTGAAGGGATCGACTCTTGCACCTGTGATTTGGCCCAAATTTTTTGTCACACCGGAAACACAACCCCTTTTCGCGCTTATATTACAGATCTGCCTCTGTCAGTCGCCGGAAGCCGTCGTGGCGTGGTGGAGTGATGGCTCCTCCCATCGCCTTTTCTCTCCTATCCCATACTCGGCTACTTTGTCCTGTTTCCAGAGGATTAGCTCCTAAATTCCACCCATTTTCTCGACCCAGATCTGGCGAGAGTGAGACCCAACTGTAGCTCTCGGGTTTGCCCATTGGGCTGTCAGATCTGCCCATTTGATTTTTAAAAAATCTGGGCTTAGATTTGTCCAGGACCCAGTTTTTTTCTTCTATCCGGTGGGCTTGGTCAATTAGCTCGAATAGGTTATTGGATTTGCTCACTCTTAATTCAGCCTTTAACTCTTCTCTCAGCCCATTTGCGAAAATGCCCATCAAAAGGTCTTCTCCTAACTCACGCAGGGGAGCTGACATTTCTTCAAACTGCTCACGGAATTCAGTCACCGTCCCTGTTTGCTTCAGCGCCGCCAGTGCCTCATACGCAGATCCCTTATACGATGGTCTGAATCTCTCCACTAGCGTTGACTTGAAGGAGCTCCAGGAATTTATTGGCGACCGAGACTCAACCCATTGGTACCAGTTCAATGCTCGCCCCTCCATACACACCGCCACTGCCTGCACTTTCTCTTCCTCCTCATGCTTATTTATTGCAAAATACCGATCAGCTCTGAAGGTCCATCCGAAAGGGTCATCTCCGTTAAATATCGGTAGTTCTAGTTTGCGAATCTTCTTCTCCTCCTTCTCCTTATCGTTGCTGGATTTTCTTTCCGACTCCTTGTCAGGGCTGGAATTTTGATTCTCCGATGAGGATGATGATTTCTCCTTATTTCGTTTTTCATCCCTTTCCTCCCTCATACGCATTAATTCGCGCATCTCAGTTAAGTACTCCCTCACACTTCCCAAGTCAGTTTTCATCGTGTCCATACTTTCCTTCACTGTTTTCATTTCTTTTTCAACGTTTTCCATCCTATTCTCCATCTTAGGTTTGACCATTCCCCAACCTAGCTTTAATACCAAATTGATGGAATCACCAGAATATCACACAAACTCAACCAAATATTGTTAATGAAATTCAGTAAAACAACTCTGCTCTGTAATAAAAACAACCGGTATATTCATATATGGATTTGGAATTGATAAACGCTGCAACAGCAAAATAAATTACAGATAAAAAGAAAAGTTGGCTAGCACTTCGAGGGTCTAGCAGCCTCCCCTGATTCCAGATTTCATCCTCCTTAGCTCACAAAATGTTCTCTCTTAAATAATGTTGAATTCACACTTTCCGCACTTCCCTTACGTGGAGATTCTTCCTAACTGATTTAAAACTGCATTTCCTTTGCTGCCCCTGTCCAGTGTATTTCCCAGGCTGCCCTTTTTCTTCATTTTGTACACTTTGGTTATAGGAGGCTTATCACAATGAAAACTCATATCATGCCAAACGAGTTCTCATTGCTCAAGAAAGAGTGAAATTTTGGGCAAGCATATATCATTAGGTCCTCTCACCATATGTAACAAAAAAATAACACACATATATGAACAGAACTATGGGAATGATTTCAGGCCTTTGCACAAGAATCAACAAGCAACTTCCAATTTCACACAAAATGGAAGTCCAATAGCAATTCAACCACGACATTTAGTTTTGGAAAAAGCAATGTTGAAACTATATAAGCATAAGAGTTTTGTGTTGAAGTCAATACAATTTAGACCCAACACACGGGTTTGAGCCAACAAAATGAGTACTCAACTCATCAAAGCCACATTCCAGGCAAAATGTGTGGAACAAAAAGACTCCAATAGCCCATGAAAATTGGAGCTTCATATATTAGTTGAAGATGCAGATATCAAACATGAAAATCATTGAAGTAAATACAAGTTTGTGACAATAATGTAGATGCTGCCAAAGAAGCTGTTTATATGCTTAGATTGCTAAAGCTCAAAATCAGGACAATCATATCCACATGCAAAAGTAATCCACCCCATAGTTAAAAGACTCCAAACTAAAAACTATAGCTCCTGTGAAAATGCAACGTTAGACAAAACCTTTTTAGTTCCATCAGGTGTTGAGTATACATCAGCACTCCCTTTACCATTTTCTTGAAGTTCGCCAAACCTGGAAAAACAAAACAAAGGAAATAAAGGTAAGTGTATTGTAAGTTTGAGAGACAAAAAAAGAAGTGAAGATATTGAGAGCAATTAGATACATCCAAAAAACAGCACCAATTCCCCTATTATGTGAATAAGTGAATGGATGGGTATGCTAACTGTAAATAAGCACAAATATTAGGGTATCAAAAAGGCTCAGAAATCCGAGCCTCCATGTATGCGAATGTGCAAACCAAAACAGTCCATTTGCCTGTTTGCGAGGATGTGAAGTGGGTGAAAATTAGGCTATGGTAAAGCTAAAAACCAAGGAACTGAATACATAGGAAAAGTGCTCAATTATAGAGGCAAGCACCCAAGGATGAGATAGCATATCCAAGTGCAGTCAATCTACCAAAGGAATCTAGAAACATAAAAAAAATAAAATAAAAGTTAATAAGGAAGCAAATTCATGCATATCAAGGCTACAGAACTACCTCTTTGCATTGAGCATACATTCATTTATTTCATCAATTTCAGGGGTCCTCAACTTCTCCAGTTCTCCCGGCATATTGTCTTTGTTGACAAGACTCTCGCGGAGAACATCATTATCAAGATCCTCAAGAGCAACTGCACGTTCTTCAGCAGCAGCAAGTTTACTCTTCTTCCTCCTAAAATGCATTAACAAGATATGTGATTTACAGGCCAAGCAGCAATCAGAAGACTCCTACCAAACTGCATGCAAGTAGTCTAAGGAAATAAATTTTCTACAAATGAAAAACCAAATTATCCATCCAAAGGTGAGCCTGCGAGCCCAAATATCAAATACACAACAAAAGGATTGAAATATACTTGGAACCCTGAAGTTTCTTTGATGCCTTTCTCTTTTTGCAAGCTCTGTCGACATCAGGTGTATCTTCCAACTCAATTACATCCAAAAACTTGTCATGTTCATCCTCTTCTGATTGACTTTGATAGCCCCCAGTTTCCTTTTGAAATTCCTCAATTGCGAGAAGTTTCACACCCCGACGCGCGGGTTGCTCCAACGCATTCACCCCATTGGACAGCTCAATGGTTTCAGTGGGTTTACCCACTTTCCTTCTCACACTGTTACAGAAGAATAAATCAATAAGAGTATTTTTTTCCCTTCCACAAAAGAAAAATTAAAAGAAAATGCAACGCAGAAACAGACCAGATGATATCTTCATCCTTCAGAATAGAAGTAGACTCAAAAGGTGGCAAAACAAAGTCATCCATCTGCAACAGAAAATAAAAATAAAAGCATAAGAAAGTAGAAATTGAAATTGAAATTGAAAAAAGAAATGGGGAAAGTGAGGGGAGGTTACAGAGAGGATGAGGCCATGAGGAGAAGAATGTTGGAGGTGGAAAATGCGAAGGAGATAATCGGAGAGATGAGAGATGGTTTTGTAAAGTTTAGGTTTAATGAGAATCCAGCATTTCCTCAGCCCTTGCTTCTTCTGTGATTTTCTCAGAATCTGAGGATCTGAGAATACTAGGCGTAACCTCACTTTCTCCATCACCATTACCCCCTTCTAAAACCCTCTTTCTGTCTTCACTTCACTGTATTCCTTATAACACCCTTTTATTAATCATTTTAATATAATTTTACTTTAATTAATAATTTGAATTTGAGATTTTATAAATAACGACAAAAAACTAAATAAACAATTTTGCCCATTGGCATTTACTCGTGTGGGCTTCTGCCTGTGGTATTTTGTCAAAATACTTTCCAATAATAGGAAAGATTTCATTTGATTGAAATTGAAAGTAATACAATATATTTTAAATAACTTGAAATGTTATTTTTTAAAATAATAGTCGGAGAATATTTCTTACATAATCTCCACAAGTCAAACAGGAACATGGGATTGGGAACTCCATTACTATAAAATTATTAGTTAGATTTATATTTGTTATATTATAAAAATTTAAGAGTATTTTAATATCTAAATGAACATCCACTAATTCTAAAATAAACATTGATTTGTTTTCTTTCTCTCCCAATTAGTACTTTATCAATATAGTTATAGAATCCCAAAACACACCCTCAATATGTAGAATGAAATCTATTATTGGTAAAAGTTTTCATACCCAGTTGCTCAATGTTTATTAATTGGTTACGGTTAAGTTAATTTTAATCATTATTAAATGAAATGAAGGTAGAAAAATATAATATTATTCTTCTATGCAATTCGGAAAATGTAGTAGACTCAATCAAGTTTCTACCTTTCTTTAATGTTTTAGTAACAAGAAATTGGTTCAAGTTTTTTACTTTATAATTTGATTATCAGTTGCCCAAACGATGAAATATGCTGGTGACGGTATAATTAAGTTGATCGGCAGCACAGCATGAATGTGAAAATTGAGTATTCAGTTTGACAGCAGAACGAACCAAGCAAGTGTGTAAAACTACAATCTCTTTATGAACTCCTAAAAATTCTCGAATCGGTATTTCTCCCGAGGACATCATATTGTTCGAACAAGGAGCGTCTGTAGAGCACCGGAGCCTTACAATCTTTAACTCGAATTTCAGAAACTGCCCAATTGGCAAACTGAAAATTTTGCCACTCACATTGATTCCAGAAATGAATCTGGACGCAATCCATCACTGTTCACTAAATCGTCGGAGCCAAGTGATACTTATTCGGTAATAAGACGATTATAAGATGCTGCTGTGCTTGGCTCAACTAAAATAAACTGCCCAGAATTTGGAACTGTTTACCACTGATAATAATTTTATGCAGCATAATAGGTCCAAAATCATTGCACATTTCAAGTTCGTCCAAAAACTAGTTTATTTGTTTACAATATAACAGAAATATCAACTATGGAACAATTTTTTTTGGTTAGGTATCATGATCTATTCAAGACTCGAAACTTTTTAAAATGACAATGATTTTGTCAAAAATAGTGCACTGAGCAATAAGCAACACATAAAGCAATCTACACAAGAACTCAACTAAAATACAGTAAAATCATGTCCCCACAACAAACTCTTTACTCTATGCCAAATACAATGGCCTTGTATAAGTCATCAACAATCTTTATTAAAGCTAAAATTGAGCATCTCCACGGCCGAAATTGCCAAGGATATATAAAGTACTACAAGATTTAATTCATTAGATAACTTGTCAGATCCCACACAAATGGGAATATTGTTATTTAGGGGATCAATCTATCACATCTCAATTGCAGCCAACAATACCAAAAACTTGGAAATGTTCTTGAGGTTATCATGGGGAGACTACTTTCATGTTTCTCATCCAATGCATTCAAGCATCAAGTTTCAAAAGAAATTAATTCATAAAAAAAACAAAAGAAGCTAACTCAACTGAGTATGTCTGTATGATGATTACAGAGGCAATGCAAGTTGCCAAGCCAATGGATCTGCAAAACCTGGAATGGAAGAAGAGATGGAAAACACCTGCAACTAATAGCACCTTATACAACACCCTCTTGTTCATCAATGAATTAACTCAAACATTCCCCTCATAGACCCCTGCAATGTTCAGATGAAGATATCAGTCAATATGAGCAGGAAAAATACCAAGTTATCAAATGATACAAGGAAAACATAGAAATAAAGAAATTTGTTTCTCATGAAAAGCAAAAGAAAAGAAGAAACACTTTTCCAAAACAGAGTAATTGGAAGACCAAAGACAGGCTAAATGTAAAGTACTAGCTATAATAGCAAATTAAACATGATTTTTACCTTGTTTGTAAACAAACTTTGTAAACATCAAGTGGCTTTGCTCTCACTGATGTATTAGGCAAGTTACAATCAAAGATCTAGGCAACCCAATTCAAACACCACCAACGTCCAGGGCTATGCAGTGGATTTTTGAGTAACTAAAATCCTTTTTGTGTAAATATATACCACAAACACCAATGGCTTTTACAGGATATAACTTGCCTAGCCTACCATAAACTTTTTTGAAAAAAAAAAAAAAAAAAATCTGCAAGTGCCAATTGTTCTTATAGAGACACTCATAAAAATACTACAAAAATATTTCAATCAACAGCGTCCAAAAACTCTTTTTCAATAATCCTCTAAACTGACTCTATACATAATGTAACAAAGAAATCATAAATGGGTCGGCAATAAATTAAATTGTTATCCAATAACATAAAATTTGGAGCACATCTCCTAAGAAAAGTAGAAGGCGGCTCGAGCAGAAAGGATAAACTTGTTGCTATACGCACAGATAAAATCCTGGAAGCAAATGGGCTTCCAAGAAGAACTATGTGCGAAGAATTCATTATAAAGATAAAATCAAGCATTAGAATCTAATAATACCTGACTTTCTTGACCAGGATGGCTTTGAGCTTGCGCGCCAGGTCCTGAGACCGAATCTTACGCTCGAGAATCTTGCGTGCCAACACTCGCTTCTCCGAGTTCTTGATGTGGCGAGTCTTTTGGCGCTTTAACAGCCGTTCGATCCCGCTAGATTGCATCTTCCGCTGCATCCACATCAAGGCTTGCTCCAGGTTCCCGTTCCGCACCTTCACTCGAATACCCCTCCATTGTTGGACCTGATGATGCTGACAATGCACTGAGTTTATACTCTGACTCGGGCGCGTCAACAGACTACTCACTTGCCTTGCTATGGTGTTCATCTCTAAAGCTTCTGGTTTGAACCTTAGGGTTGTCAGCGTTTTATTTGGAAAAGGGTAGTGAAACGGTTTCGTTTTCGAGTATTAATTTACTTTCCCCAGTGAAATTACTTTATTACCCTCAACATTTCTTAGATTTTGTGTGATCTGAACTCGCTTGCACTGCAAGTGTGTGACCGTGGGGAACCTCCTTCCCCAATGCCATTAAACCAAATCCAGAATCCAAAAGTGAAGCGGAACGTGAGGTTAAAATAAGCTAAGCTGGCTTTCAGTCCGAAGCGAGCCATGGCCGAGCTGAGACATTCCAGCTCGTTGGGGAGCCGAACCGGTTCCTCTCCAATGAAGCGCGACGACACCGCCTCGCCTCTTATTCACGAACATCGCGCTGACAACGATGATGAAGGTCGCGTTCGGCATTCATTCAGAGATCGTGACCGTCCAAATTGGTTTAACTTTCCTTTCTTCAGTGACGATCCTAGGGTTTCACAACACAGCTCCAAGATCTCATTGTTTTTGGTGCTTTTTATTATTCTCGCTGCAGGGATCTCAGTTTTCTCGATCGTCAATCGATTGGTAAGTTACATGCTTTTATTATTCTTTTTCTTAGTGTTGATTATTTTAAGTAATTATTGTTGCATTTTCATTGAAAATTGAGTGTTAAAAGGAATTCATGTTATCGAAGTTATTGGTAATAGTGTAGAATTGAAATGCTGTGAATGTAATTCAGGTACTTAATCATTATAGATGCTGAAGTTAATTTTGTGAAAAGAATTTCATTTTCGGAGTAAAATGGCTTGAGATCTGCCCTTCTTAGATTGCATGCAAATGGGGAGTGGTTATGAATCTTGTTTTGGTTGGTTGTTTTGCCTGACTGGGATTTATATTTTTTAATAGCTCTTAAAATGTATTGCAGAATGCTCCTTACTTGTGTAAGAAAGATGGCATCATTCTGCACTGCCCGCGGGTAAGTGCTTGACACATCTTTTTTTTTTGGTTTCTCTGTTTTCTTACCTTGTGTGTTTTTTCGTGATTAATGACATTTTTAATTTTGTTTTGTTTTTTTTTTTTTTTAAAAGGTCAAGGAAGATCCTTCACTTTGGGAAAACCCTTAATCTGCCACTACCTCTTGGAAGCCTTGTGCCGAGCGTCGTGATGGTGGAATATCAGGTATATTTGTCCTTTTTGTTGAATTGCACGTCAGTGCTATCTTCCCTGGTTTTAGCTGTAGTAAGGGTAGTTTCACCGAACATGGGATGGTTTCATCAAGTTGTATACTATCTATAGAATTCAAAATAAATTTAGACATGATTCATTCAAGAAAAGCTATACATAATTTGTACTTTTTTAATCCATTTGTTCAACTTATAATATGTATATGTGTTTTGAGTAGATCATGGTTGTAGAAACAGGAGTTTTGTTGTAGAATCGACCATCCATTATAAGTCCTTTCCTTTTGGGCTTCATGGATCCTTTTATCGTTTAGGGATATATATTTGCCTGATGAATAATCATTTTGGAAAAAATCATTGTTTGATTTTGTCGCTTCTGTTACCCTTAATACTCGAAACTATGAATTTGGCTTGCATTAATGTGCATGACTATGCCTTATTTGGGTCATCATGCAATCTTAATGTTTTCAGTTTTTTTTTTTCCCATGTGGTTATCATATGTTCTGTTTTCAAATTCTAGTTTGCCTTCTGCTGCTGATTTTATTGTATTCTAGATAGTAACATTTCTCAACTCCATGCAGATGTCCCTCCAGAGAATGAAACAAATGGTTATATATTCATCCATGCTGAGGGTGGTCTTAATCAGCAACGCATTGCTGTATGGTTTCTATTCTGTCCAGTTATTGCTTTGCTTGAGAAAGTCTTCTTTTTTCTTTTGCTTCCATTTGTTTATGTATCTTATCAGCAATCATTCATATTTCGTCTTTATTATGCATGTCTAATCAGTTTTTGATATATCTGTTTCAAATTTTTTGTTGAAAATTGTGCTGATTTACCAAATATAATACCCAGGTTTAAACTTTGGAATAACTTTTGGTTCATGTGTTTGCATGTAGATATGCAATGCAGTTGCTGTTGCCAAAATAATGAATGCCACCCTTATCTTGCCTGTTTTGAAGCAGGACCAGATTTGGAAAGACCAAACGTGAGATCTCTTGACTGTAATCTCTTACAAAATTTCATTTTAAACTGGTGTAGAAGCATATTAACATGGCCAATATAATTAAATTATTGAAGCAGTTGGACATATATGTAGGTTCTCATTCACATTTATACTAGGAATAATGCAAATAGAAACTCGTTTAAGAAAAATTCTTGTATTCTTTTGTGTCTTGGTTCATAGGGTTAACGTTGATAGTTGATATGGGATTGCTTTATATAATCTCGTTTCAAATGTTTGTATGACTGCGTTTTCTTTTAAATAATATTTAAATATTTTGCAGGAAATTTGAAGACATCTTTGATGTTGATCATTTCATTGATTACTTAAAGGATGATGTGCGAATTGTTCGTGATATCCCTGATTGGTTTACTGACAAATCAGAATTATTCTCAAGCATAAGGTTTGATGTCTTCCTCTATTAATTCATTTAGTTTAATTAAAAACGAAGTCCTATATATATATATATATATATATATATAGTGAAAATAAGATGAAGTTACAAAAGTGGACTAGAAAACCACCATGAGAACTAAAGCCTTGAGGAGCAGTGACCATTCTATTCAGAGACTTTCAGAAACACGTCAATATTCTCGGTTGAACCAAGCCTTTTAGTGACAATCCAAGATGCATTGCTTCTTTGATTATTTCATTCCTTACCAGTAAATATAGAAAAGGGTGCAGGAATGAGGTTTACTTGTTTGTTATAGCCATGGGCTGATTTAGGTGAAGGGCTAGGTTAATCTGCCTGGTTTTTTATTTTGATTGTGAAGTGCTTTGAGAAACAGTGATCACATAGCTATGATAAAATAAGGATTAATGGGAAGCAAATTGGCTAGTAAATGGGTGGATAAAATAAATAATAGGAATCTAGAGTTTGTCATGCCTATTCCAAACAGTTGTTCCTATCTAAACTATGTTTGACTTATCTTAAATTTTCACAAGGACTTTTCAGATATATGGGCACAGTTTCTACTTTAGTAGATATTGGTATGAAATCTTTTTGGATGTGAAGTATTATTGAAATATAGAACCAATAAATTTATATTGTACCTTATCTTGTTCTGAAGTTTGAGTGGTTGCAATTGTGTTGATTTCATCTTTTCTTTTTATGTGTTCTCTAGACGGACTGTAAAAAACATTCCCAAGTATGCTCCTGCCCAATTTTACATTGATAATGTACTACCTCGAATCAAGGAGAAGAAGATAATGGCCCTAAAACCCTTTGTTGATCGGCTTGGGTAAGTTATGGGTACTTTACATTCACTTACTACTTGACTAATATATATATATATTTTTTTCATTTGAATAAAATTAGGATTGAATTGTTATTGTATACGTTTTGGTTTTCCAGGTATGATAATGTTCCCCCAGAAATCAACAGGCTTAGGTGCAGAGTAAATTATCATGCTCTGAAATTTCTTCCGGAGATAGAGCAGATGGCTGATTCTTTAGTATCAAGGATGCGAAATCGCACTGGCAGTTCAAATCCTTATATGTATGTGATTTTGGTATCTGAAATTTTGCTGAATCATGTTCTGAGTTATTACCCTTGATTTCAACAGTACTAACAATGTTCTCTTACACAGGGCTCTGCATCTTAGGTTTGAGAAAGGGATGGTGGGCTTATCATTCTGTGATTTTGTGGGGACAAGGGAAGAGAAGGCTAAAATGGCTGAATATAGAAAAAAAGAATGGCCTCGACGCTATAAGGTGACTTAGAATAATATGATCAGTCGGTATTTTTGGATTTAATTAGAGCCTAAAATAAATTTTATAATATGTGGTACCTTTGTGGTGATATGGTTTGCAGAATGGTTCCCATTTATGGCAATTGGCCCTGCAGAAGCGCAAGGAAGGACGATGTCCTCTTGAGCCTGGGGAAGTGGCTGTGATTCTTCGTGCAATGGGATATCCCAAAGAAACTCAAATTTATGTTGCGTCTGGTCAAGTTTATGGTGGCCAAAACCGGATGGCACCACTGAGGAACATGTTCCCGAATCTGGTAAGACCTTAAAATCTGTTTCTTATGCAATTTTCTGGTTACAAATCATGGAATAGAATGGCATGACTAGAGCTTCTTCATTTTAAATGCTAATCGTTATGTTATTGTCAAAAGTCTTTCCCACACTTCTTTTCTGTTAGAAAGTTAATTTGAATGGCTGGGTACTGATATTTTCTTATGTGATCTCATCTTTGTAACATTTTCTTCTGGAGGAAATTTGCTGCTCTTCTGTTGTCCTCTTAGTGCCATCATGTATAAGAGTAATGCCATTCTGTTGAAAAACAATTGTAGAAACTAGAAAATTCGTCCAGAATGGCATACTGCCAATAATATTATTAAAAAAAAAATATATTTTCTAATCACTCTACACATCTCAAAATAACAATAAAAGGAGAAGATTGGCTACTTATCATAAACGTACAATTATACATGTATGCATGCTTATATATGCACATATTTGAAAAAGTTCTTTTGAACATGGTTTTATGTGTCATTTTTTAAGAAATGGGAATTATAAGGCACTCTTGAAGACATGTAGTAAGCTAAATTGTTTATTGGCGGCGATGATAAATGTGGACTTGACTGACTGGAGAGTGTTTGTAATGTCTTATCTTTGTTGAAGTTGATGTTTCATGACAAGCTTTAATAACAGGTTACAAAGGAGGAATTAGCAAGCAAGGAGGAGTTAGCTGGTTTCAGGAAGCATGTAACAAGCTTGGCAGCCCTCGACTTCCTGGTCTGCTTGAAGTCTGATGTGTTTGTTATGACCCATGGTGGTAACTTCGCTAAGTTGATAATTGGGGCACGCAGGTACATGGGTCACCGTTATAAATCCATAAAACCAGACAAGGGACTTATGTCAAAATCTTTTGGGGACCCCTATATGGGTTGGGCCACTTTTGTAGAGGATGTAGTTGTTACCCACCAGACAAGGACTGGATTGCCGGAAGAGACCTTCCCTAACTATGACCTTTGGGAGAACCCTCTGACTCCTTGCATGTGTAAAGCCTGACCTTCTAGACTTATATTTTGGAATTTCAAACTGATTTATCTTTGAGGAGCTTCTCTGGGAAGAAGCCATAGCGCATCAGCATGGCATAAAAAGTGATACATGTTTTACCCTGAAGCACTATGAGGAAGAAGTCTCTACAGTACAGAGACTTTTTAGCTGGGAAAGAGTTGAGACTTGCAAAGTAGATAAAGAGAGGTAGAAGCCTGCTGGATTGAGATTCTAACGTAATTTGAGGGTGGCTAAAGAGCACTTCTTGTTCCCTGTTTGCAGTGACAGAAGGGGGTTTTGTCCAAAGAACAATAGATAAATTTAAGCAGTTTTGTCTAAAAACAGTTTTTGTGTATCATTCCATGTATAAATTTCAATTGAAATGTGCAGCAGGATGGCTATTAAAAAATAGACAGACCATCCAGTGAGTAGATAGCAAACCAAGTCATGACTGATAATTCTTATTTTCTGCAGCTCAGTTACCAAGACAGGTTGAAAAAAGGACGGACTTAATATTTAAGCCTATTGCTCTGCCGTGGCGTACTGGCGTGTACTTTTGGGCTAATCTGGTTTTGAAATGTTCCCGTGTAATTAATTAATTGTTCTTTGAACTCGAATGTATGAATTTCAAGCTTGGTTACAAGCTGGGATGTTTAAACTTAATGCCCAAGTCTCTAGTGTAGTCATAGCTTTAAAAACCAGACCGGACCGGTCACGTGTCCAATTCGAGTCAACTATAAACCTACCATTATCCATTAAACTGTTTTAACTCGTTTAAAAACAGGATAAAATCAATGAACCGTAGGTTCAACCGGACCGCAGATAAACCGGTCTGATTTCAAAAACCCCTAACCTTACGCAATTGCACTATTGCAGCCCATTCCATCTGATTTCCATCTCTGTTTCTCAGCTTCTTCTCTTTCTCAGTTTCTCTACGAAAATTTCTCAGATTTCTCAGCTTTTCTACGAAAATTTCTCTTTGAAATCCCACTCAAATCGCAATCAACTCCACTCCCTGAAGTCAGAAATCGCAACCATTCACCAAATCGCAACTGAACTCTCTGAAATCGACGACGATGTCTTCCTCCCTCGCCAGAAATCGACGACATCTTCCTCCCTCGCTGGAAATCAACGACGACAGCTTCGTTTCTCATTGGAAATCAACGGCAATAGCTCCATTCGTTGACGATAGCTCCATTCCTCGATCCAGGTAATAAACACGCCATTCCTCGACAGTTGAGGTTCCACTGTCTGTTCGATGAAGTGAGTACTGGTAGTTATGGTAGTTATAGGTCGTTGAATTTTCCCGAGATTCTCACTCAGTCCAGTCGAATTGTTGATCTGCTTCGCGAAACCGATGTTTCTTGCTTGTAAGTGTTGCGTTTTTTCTTTTTAATTTAGTGCAAATAATAAGCAAGCTAAACTTTAGACTTTTTAATTTTTTTTTAATTTTTTTTTTTTTTTTTTGGAGAAGAAGAAGTTTAGGCAATGTGTTTGATTCTAAAACTGTAATTTATTTTTGTTTGCTTATTTGTTTCCGTAGTGTAAATTATGACGAGTTTAAGTGTTGACTGGTATATAGTTTTGATCCTTGAAATTAGGTACCCTTTTTTTAGTTTTCTTGTGTTTTTCTTGATGGGTTCTCACTCTTTTACCTTATGATCTTGCTTTATGTATCTGGGTTTACGTTGTTGTTTTGGATCAGTGCTTGGTCTAGTCAGAAAGCTGTGATTTTTGTGTTCATTCGAGCCTTGATCATGTTCATATCATTGTTCTGATGATTTATGGTTTCTAGATTAAGTAGCTAAGGTTTGTGTATTCTAGTTCTTGGCCACAGTGTGTGATGATGGTGATGGTTATGATGATGATGATGGTGATGATGATGAAGAATTTTGATGATAGTGTGTGAAGCTCAATTAACATGGAGACGAATGAAAGAAAAAACACTTGTCAAAAATGTTTTGTTATTAATTATTATGTATTTTGTCATTTAATATGTAATGGATGAACACAATATCATGTTTTGAATTTGGATTTTAGATTGTTGTTAAATACTTAAATTATATTGGGATTGTTATTGAATTTGAGTTTGAATCATGTTGGGTAGTAATGAAGTTGTTATTGTCTTATTAAAAAAATGGAAATCCTTTAAAAAAAAAAAAAAAAAAAAAACAGGTTTTTTATGTGATGATGACATCACTGATCCAATCGGCGGTCCAACTGGTTGGATCGGTTAATCCGTGAACCGGAGAGCAGAGCGGGTTGCCCTCCGGTTCGGGTTTTAAAACAATGATTGTAGTTACGCAGTTTATAGCTAGATTTGATGGCATTCTCCGTGATTGATGGATAAGTCTTTAGGAGTACACACAAAATTTGTTCATCCAAATGTCAGATATTAATCAAGTACTGTATCTCCTTTATGATGAATTTTGTAGGCTACCTCACCTTTATGAGAATCAAGTTAGAGAATAATATTTTAAGATGTGATGCTGTTCTTTCAAAAAGAAAGATCTTGACATACATTACAAAGAGATGATAAAAAGATATCATATACTTAGGGATATGGATGATCCTAACATGAAGTAAGCCTTTTTAGCATTTATTCTATAATCCCTAAGTCATGAAGCAACCAAGCTTATGCAGTCCCAGAGCAAACAACTTGGTTCCACTTCTCTTGGAGAAATTTATCAGTTTGTCATTCTCGCTCTGGAAAAGCTTTGTTCTCAAAAATAATTTTTTGACGATTATCTGAAGCGTTCTAAGCAGCTGACAAAGGTTTGTTAGAGACCAGACTTGCAGATCAAGTGCAAATCAGATCGCTCATGTTACCAAGAAGAAATTTCATTTCCGATGCATCAAGTTTTCTCCACCTAGTGCTCTTGCCAGGTGCCACTTTTGACGTTTCAAGCACCGCAAGTTTCTTCGAAAAAAGAAATGCAAACGCAAATGGTCTAATCAGTGTTATTTGTGCAACCGCCTTGGTCATTTTGCCAAAAATTGTCCAAACAAGCCCAAACAGTCAGCCAAAATGATGTAACAGCTTTCTCAGCTCGCTGATATAGATTTTTCTGATGATGATGTTGAAAGTTGGTTTTCAATGGATAAAGAACCCACTTCAGACACTATTTTCCAATTTGCAGCCACTGATATTGAGTTCTCTGATTAAGATGATTGTCACTATTTCTACCATATCCAACAAATACCACAATCCCTTCCATCATTAGCCTTCTCATGTCACGTACCTACAACAAAAGTTCAGATCTTCCTCACTAAATATTCCCATCCCATTTCAGTCATAGCATTTTTTTATACTGGTGCTACTCGTACTATTATCAACCCTAAGATCCTCCCATCCTCTCAGTGGAAACCTCATCAGGAAGTTTTCTACACTGCTAATAGTGACACTTTCACTACTCATCTGATCAACAAACCCATTAAAATCCAAATTTTTCCAAGATGTTTTACTTTTCATATAGTTCTTGGTTCCGATTTACCTAACAAAGATATGGTTCTAGGTTTTGATGTTTATTCTAAACTCAATAAATTTAGAATCCTCCCTGATGGTGTTCGGTACAAGATGTTTTTCCAATCCTGGACCACTCAACCTGAATTATTCTAGATTGAAGGCAATCATCTTGAGCAGATCAAAACCCAGCTTATTTCTTGCTCTTGTGTAGATTCTCATGCAGATTTTCTAACTAAATGTACTCATCCATTATGGAAGAATTCTAATTTCTTTATCCATCTTCCATTCATCAAGAGCCAAGAATGTACTCAGCTTTTATCTCAAGGATTGATCGAACCTATAGATTCTCAATGAGCATGTGAAGCTTTTTATGTCAATAAACGTGTTGAACAAGCCAAAGGAAAACTCAGACTTGTTATCAATTATCAGCCATTGAATTTCTTTCTTCGTGATGATAAATTTCCTCTGCCTTCCGACAAGTTCTCTTTGCAAATCTCCATAATGCAAAGATGTTTTCCAAATTTGACCTCAGAGCTGGATTCTGGCAACTTGGCATTCATCCTGATGATCGTCATAAGATTGCTTTTTGCATTCCTAATAAACACTACCAGTGGACGGTCATGCCTTTTGGACTTAAAATCGCCCTTTCCTTGTTTCAGAAAGCCATGATGAAGATTTTTGCTCCCCTTCTTCATACATGTCTCATTTATATCGATGATATCCTTCTCTTTTCAAAAGATGAGGAATCTCATATACGTCTTCTTCGTAAATTTGCTGATATCATACACACTTATAGTATTATGCTCTCTGAGAAGAAAATGCAGTTAGGGTAGACAAAGATTGATTTTCTTGGTATGGTGATTGTTGACGGCAAGTATGATCTTCAGCCTTATATTGATAATGAGTTGTAAAAATTCCCAGATGTTCTCACAACCAAGAAAGAAATACAACAATTCTTGGGAATTGCCAATTACATGCGCAATTTTATTCCCAAGATTTCTCGTCTCACTATTCCACTTTCCCAGATGCTTAAGAATAATCCTCCTTCGTGGTCTAAACAGCAAACAAATGCAGTCAAGAGTCTTAAACGCAAATCCTTTCATACATAGCCATTGAAGATTCCTTCTTCTAGGAAACGAATTCTTTAGACGGATGCTAGTGACACTCATTGGGGTGTAGTGCTTTTTGAGCAAGATGATGATAAAGTACGCCATTTGTGTGGATACCAAAGTGGACAATTCAAACCACACCAGTAGCATTATCATTCTACTTTCAAGGAAGTGTTAGCCGTAAAAAATGCCATTGAAAGATTTGAATTCCATCTTGTTGGACATCACTTCTTTGTTGAAACGGATATGAAGTCTTTTGATCAAATGCTTCGATTCAACAAGAAAAAGTTCCGTATCAACAATTACTTCAATGGACAGAATGGTTCAGCAAATATTCATTCACCATCCAGCACATTAAAGGTCACACCAACACCATTGCAGATTATTTATCCAGACCTAAAACTAAACAAGTCGGTTTCATGAACCCTAGATCCAAACCTCTTCCTTGTTTTATGTTCCAACCATTAACCCAGTCCAGTTCCTGTTCATCATTTTCTTCACCAAACCATACTCCAAACGTACCTCCTGAATTCGATGACCTTGTTCGAACTTGTACCATTGATGAAAATGCTATCACCCTCATGTTTTCTTATCAGATTCAATGCATTGAAAAATGTGGATAATCCATGTATGATATGTTAGGCATCCATCCAGATTACCCGTTTTCAAAAATCTTTTGTTTACCTCTAGGTCTTGATATCATATTTCTAGAAAAATTATTATGGTTCTTTTGGTATATATTACACCAGTACCACATTGCCATTCAATTCCCGGTCCATCATATGTTGAAAATAATTTCCCAATATCAGTCATCCTCAACCTTTGAATTACACTCTTTGATGACTTTTCTCAAATGGTTCAAAACCCTAGAAAAATAGAAATCTGTGTTTGCTCATCAGCTTGCCCGATACAAAAGTCCTATGTCTATCAAAATGGCATGGTCTATCATGTTTTTCCACAAACATCACTCCATCAGATTTGATAGCCTATATTTTTCACAACATCAAGTTACATTTTATTGGTCTTATACCTTGTCCATAATATGTTTGACCATTCTGTTGAGACTAGATCAATTCAAAAAATCCATTTTGAAAAAAAAAAATCAGATAATTCCAGATGGAATATGGCCATCATTTCGCGATGATGCTTCGTGAGAACTCTTTCCTCCAGACTACACTGAGAAATTACTCCAAGCCAAATAAACATGCATACGTTCCATCACTACTCAATCCAATGCCACTTCAGATTATCCAGAATGGTGGTACCTAGACTCACAGTAAGATACTGTGTAGGAAGAAGAGCTTCAGTAGTCTCGTAATTACTATCTTCATAAATCCAGGCGACAACAGTACATGCATGCACCAAGTACCTCTGCAATGCATACATCTCAGTTTCCAAACATTTCTCCGGATACTCATATAGATACATCTTCTCGACAAATCCCTACTGACTGGATTCAATCAATGGGTTGTCTCGATTTCCAAGATGAAGACTCGTGGCACGTTACCAACCTGTCAAACGATTAAAGCTCTGCGCGTCTTAAAATAAAAGTTATGTCTCTTATGTAAAATAGTCATGGACTAAATGGTAGTTTGCCAACTCAGTGTAATATCTTTTGTATGATTTGTAAAAGTCAAGTATTGTAGGCAAATAAATGTGAAAAAAAAAAAAGTCTAGTCATGTCTTAAATGACTCATTTGAGTCTTGCATGCAGTGTATCTCTCTTGTCTATAAAGAAAGACTTTTACCTTCTCTCGAAGGAGGAGGAACATTGTGAAAACTCTTGTATATTTCTCTTGCTTTATTCTTATCAACAATCTCTTACTTCTCCCTTGCATATTTTCTTTACACATCTTTACCATAGTTCTTCCATGTTTCTTTCATCCTTCTAAACTTTCCCTCAACCTCAAGGGTGTTGTAATATTCTGATAATGTTAAGGGTAGCAAAAGATCCCATATACGTTCTTAATTTATGTTTTTTGACATGTTTAACATATATGTTCTTAATTTATGTTCTTGATATGTTTAATATATATGTTCTTCATTTATGTTCTTGGTGTGTTTAATTTTCACTAGCCATTTTAGATGATGTTAAAAGCTGTGTGGGGTAAGGGTGTATGGGATAAAAGGAGGGCCTTGACCATGATTTCGACCGATTGTTGCATTGATTGGTTTTACTTAGGTCGGCTATCATAGTTTCCCACATGCATAAACTCCACGATCTTCTAACAGCATCTCTAAGGTCTAGTAACCCATATGGTATCAGAGCCAAACGACTTATCGATTCCAATTTCTATGTGCGCGGAGGATTACCTCCCCTCAGATATTGGCTTCTTTAAGTTGCTTATTGGTTCCAATTTCTACGTGTGCAGAGGATTACTCCCCTTGGATATTGCCTCCTTTAAGTTTTGTTTATGTTTTATGTTTTATGTTTAATGTTTAGGTCTTAAGCTATTCTTACTAATGTTTGGGTCTTGAGCTATTCTTACCGTTTGAGGTGGTATTACACATCTACGAGGTTGAACTCACGCATATGAAATCCTCTTCAGCTTTATCTACATTTACTGCTCCCATAAATACTAGCTTATCTAGATCTTCTTCTAAAGTAGATAGTTTGTATAAAATATCTTATATCCCAGAAAATCAAAAAATCCAAGATACTATTCCCCCCATTGTAAATCCTTATACAACCTTTTCCAAGTCTTTTTCTTCTTTGTCTAGAACCTTTAAAACTCTTGTTAGACCTTCCAAAAAGTTAGTCAAAGAGTATGTCCAGACTAGTACTTTTGATAAGTATCAAATTCTAGCCACAACTCAAGAACAATATGTTACTTTCGAAATCTCTCAAGACTCCATTGCCCAATGGATCTGTGAAGGATACTCTCATGTACACTTTGGTACTATCTGACTAGCTCTATCTTATCATGGCAGAAAAGGACTCCCAGTTTCTATCCGAATCGCTTTGTTGGACACCAGATTTGTCTAATATCAACATGCTTGTATAGGAACAGCACAAACAACTTTGATGTTGGGATAGTAATTATAACACTATTTCCTAATTTCAATATGTCTCTTTTTGATGTTCATTGCTCCAAAGCTCTTAAAGTTCAATTACAGATAGTTGGTACAGGTTTAAATCCAAGGAGTATTGTAGCTACTTTGTATTATCAAATGGTTTGGCGAATTCAAGACCATGCCCTTGATCTTGCTATTCCTACGACTATTGATGCATTGCTCTTTATTGTGGACTCTCAGAATACTCCTTACTACATCAATATTCCCAGAGATGATTTGATTAATTGTTACCAAACTCTTGGGTGATGAGTTATGAGTCTCTTAATAAAAAAGAAACTCCGGTTATTTCTACAGAATCTACCATGCATGATAACAGTGACAGAACAACAACTATCAGATTTAAGTCTCTAGCAACTCCCAGTGCTCCACCTTTGAGTTTTCGACAAACTCAATTCATGATCACTCCAGTCTTACCAGCTACAGTAGTACGGAAAGTTGGACTTTCTGTTCATTCATTTCAACAATCTGGTACTCCTATCTATCATCGGTTTGATCCAGTCACTAGTCACACTCCATTTGATCTTGACTGCTAATGCTCAGACCGTTGTGATGATCCTATTTGGGAATTAGACAAGCATGATCTTTCCAGACGAAACCATTTCAGACGGGAAAAACAGACAGCTCGGTGCAGTAAAAAAGATCTTCACTCTAGATTTGAAGACCATGATCCTAAAGTTGACCTTCTTGGTTAACCATCTGGTAAATTTGACTATTATGTCAAATATTCTCCACCAGCCTGGAAAGACTCACCATCCATTAATCCTTCATGGGAAATCCCTCCGAAACCTAAACCCAAATCACCTTTAAAACTATCCAAACCTGCTAAAACACCTTATTTTAAACAACCTTTACCATGTTATCAACAGGCTCTCCAGTGGATTGCAAAAGAAAACAAACCAACCCATTCACCCCTTGTTCATACTCCACATGTTCAACCCATTATGATGATTCAATCTCTTGAACCCCAAAAGACAGGACAAATTTTCAATTATGACACAAACTTTCCTTCTCTTAAGGAAATTGCGATTCAACAACCAAAAGTGGTTCCTTCCAAAGTCATACAACCTGATGGATCCACTCCAAAACTCTCCCAAGCTGAAGCAGTTCTTAATTGGCAAACTGAAAATGCTTTAGCCCAAAACAAAACCATTACCACAATTGAACAAAAACTGGATCTAGTAGCTCATCAGGTTGGCTCTCAGTCTCAGAACCACACTATGCTAATTTCTCGATTACAAAAACAGATTGATCATCTCCAAAACCAAATTGATCAACTCCATCAAGAATTAATGCACATTGTCAGCACCTCTCATGGCTATTCAGCTCAATTTCTCCAGAAGGAAGTAGAAATGAAGTCACTAAAAACCCAAATGGCATCGCTTTAGCAGGAATATCTTAAGTAAAAACTCAGACAACCACAGACTTTTCCTGAAATGTCTTTGGTACCAAATCTTTTTTATTCTTCAACAACATGGCCACAACCCCCTTTTCACCTTTCCCAAAGATTAGTCAACCTTTGGTCTCACCTCATAAACCTTCTGGTGCTATTCAGGCTTTTGGCAACATTGAATAGTTTTATGCCAAGCTCCACAAAAAACGTGATGAAAAGATCAAGCTAGAATGGGAATAAAAGAAGTAAGAAAAATACTCTGCTAAAACGTAGAAACCATCCAATGATATTCTCTTCCAATCATTCTGATCCTCCATCTCCTAAGCCTCATCGTCATTTATCTAAGGATAAGGCTCCAATGCAAATAATGATGATGGAAGATCGTCAAACTTCTGCTAATCTTGTCTCTTCCAATTTTATGAGCTCTTTTCTGCGAGACATGGCAGAAAGACAACGTCTTGCAGCTTCAAATATTTCTCAGGATTCTCTATCTACCTTCCAAACAGAATCGGAAGCTGATATGCCTTCGACTGATGAATAATTTGAAAGTGGCTTCGACTCTAAAAGTGCTACTTCTGATCAACATCCTAATGTTTATCCCAAACTGATGACCCATCAACCCGAATCTTCAAGACCACCTGTTGTCTCTGAGGTTGATGATGAGATGCTTGAAGGTGATGATTCCATTCCAAACTCTCCGCCTATGTATCGACAATCCCGTCATACTACGGTTGAGCATGACTCTTATACAGCTTCAGCAAAGCTCCACACTTTTACTATTGATGATCTTCCTCCACACAAATGGAGAACTCGAATGTATAAATTTCAAGCCTGGTTACAAGTTGAGATTCTTAAGGTTTTTAATATTTTTATTTTCATTCACAGATTATTGAGTGGAATAAACACACATTTTACTATGTTAAATGTGTGTTTATTCAATGTGAGAGTGAGTTATTTTGCACTCAACAAACTGTTTTTGACACAATTTTTGAATATACAAATCAATAAAAATCTTGAAGATTAGTTTTTTATCTCATAATATTTTATAGCTTTGACAGAAAATCAATGGATTGCTATATAATTATATGAGAAATACAATGAAAACTAACAAATTGATTAGAAAATCCATTTTAAAAATCACTATTAAAATTATATTTAATTTAAGTAGTTAGGAAAATTAGTAGGGTAATGAAGTTTAGTTGTGTGGGTAATATCATTTTTTCAAAACGTAATGCTAAGAATAATACTTCACAATTCACATCCTAAATATTATTTTAAATATCTCATCCCATTTAATATGTTAACCTATGAAACATCAACACACAATCTATTAAGTCTACTCTTATTTACATGCCAATGTCAAATTAGAGATGGCAACAGGGCGGGAGGGGCCGAGGATCCCTTTCCTCGGGCCTGTCCCCGTTGTCATCTCTAGACCTTAAAGTCTTTAACTTATAAATTAAATATTAATATATTCTCCCTATTACATTTTTTTTTTTTTAATCTCCAACCAAATATCCAATAACCAAATGCTAAATCCATAAAAAATCTTCAACCAAGATCAAGTAACAGGTAAATCACCACAACAAAAGCAAATAAATTGAAACATGCTTATAAAGAATATCAAATATATGTGAAGTACAAACATTTCAGCAACTGTTCATGTAAGAAAACTAACAACTAGTTTCCAAAACAAAACTTATCAAGTCAAACCACATTGGCACATCTTCAAATCAACAAATGGATGGACTTCCCAGAATCACAATTTTCAATCCAAAAAACATAAACAAACAACGCAAAATATGAGTCCAAAAATTCCTAACTCTCTCACAAATAAAACTCAACAACCAAATGGTAAATCCATAAAAAAATATGTGATTTACCCCTGAAAACAACACATGCACAACAACCACACCACAACTTTACTATCATCAGAATTCATCTTCTTCCTCATCAGTGTCATCATAAATTATTGAATATGAATGTTTGACATATTAAGAATGAAAAATATACATTAAAGACATCCTAATATATGTTATTTATTTATTGTTGAAGAAATAAAAATTTGATCTAATCGTTTTTTATATCCGCCCATAATGTATCAGATTAAAGTCTATCGCAATATGGGCTTACTACATTTCCACCCGTGCTATTTGCATACTAAAAAACGACTGTGGAGATAGGAATAGCAAGGATATCTCGAATAACGTTTTGTAGGATTGGATATTTAGACCCATTTGCCTTCCACCAAGCCAAAATGTCAAAGTCAAGAATCCTAGGCAAAAGTTTCTCCTCTAAGTAACATTCCAATTTTGACTTTCCTTCGGTAAGACTAGATTCTTGTTCAATAAACATCTCAAAGCCAATAAGGAATCCCTCCTTACCATAAGGAATATTGATTTGCAAAGAAGATGCATTGTAAGAAGGATGAGCTTGACTACTTCCTTGCTTAGATTGGTACTCACAAAATAAATTTGAACAAAATCCTTGAATTCTCACAATATGATCTTTACCATCATCTCCATAGATCACACTCGCTAGCCCTTTGAGACCGTGAATCACATCCCAGTACTTGCAAAATTTGTCACGCATTTGTGCTGCCATATTCCTTATCAAATCATTCCCAATCCAAGCCAACTAGATAACGCAAGTCTAATTTCACATATTTTTGGGAAATAAAGATTAGACGTTAGATATTTTGTTCCGGAGAACAATAGTGTGGCATCATAAAATATTTTCGATTTTGAACATTCTTCCTCAGTTGGCAAACATCTATATTGTGGCTCATGAAGCTTTAAACAAAAAAAAATACTTCTTTGTAAATGAAAGCAGTTAAGTTGAGTTCCAACGAGTCTTATAGTCAAGAGCCAACTTCTTCGTACTTTCAATGCCCATTTGATGTGATGCTTCAACAAATTTTTGCTCTCTTTGGGGCAATGTTGACCAATAAGCAACACTTTCACAGATTCTTGCAATTGCTTGTCCAATCACCAATAAGCCATCTTGAACAATTAGATTCAGAATATGAGCACAACAATGCATTTGAAACAATGAACCATGTAGCACAAGTGGGGCACTTCGAAGGTACTTCAAGATATCTTCAACAACCGTGTCATTGGTGGAGTAATAATCAACCGTCAATGTCGACAAATGTCGACAACTTTCTATCAATATTTCACTCATAAAAGCAGTCCATCAACATCGCAACAAGCACATGTCTAGTATGTTGGCAAGACATATACAAACATGCAACATCAATTATACATAGAAAATAATATTAATATAGCTAAAAAATGTACTAAAAATAAGAATAATAAAACCTTAAAAGATAATACCTCATGAGTCAACTTTGTAACACCCAATTGTTGTTGATAAAGTGTGTTGTGATAGTCATATATCATTTGTTTTGATTGTTGGAAGTCCAAAAATCCAAAGTGATATCAATCCTACTCCGATTTTTGTTTACCAATTTCATTGTCTTCTTTTTTTTTTTTACATCACAAATCTTCATTATGTCCTTCTTAATAGTGTTCTTGCTCACAACCTTGAACAACGGTTGAACGGTGTTGCAAAATCTTCTAAACCCATAATGATCAACCATGCTCAAAGGATACTCATATAGAACAATCATAGTTGCAAGGTCCTTCCTCCCTGCCTCTTGATCAAAATGATAAGGAGTTAAGGTCATTTTTTACTTTGAATCCTCTTTCTAGGTCATCACAAGAATCTTCTATGTTATATCTCTATACTTTCACCTTGGATAGATTTTCTAATGATCATGCAAGTGCCTTATTGTCCCGTTTTTAGCAAGATGAACAAGTCATTTACCATAATAGCTACACTCTGCCTTATCTTTGTCATCAACTTTAACTTTCTTGAAACGTTGTCATATAATTGATTTTGACATTCTAGTATCGCTGCTACCGCAATCATCATTAGGGAGATTTCGGAGAGGGCTTGTACAAGGACTATCTACTACATGTGTTGCTTCCTCAATATTTGCAACTGGAGATTGCAGTTGGTTACTTTCAACCGGATCCGGAGTTGTAGAAATATGAAAACTCACAATCAACAATTTTTTCGATGACTCTCGTCTAAGCCTTTTCTTTTACCAAGTAAAGAGTTTTGAGTGTACATGTTGAAACTTAAAAGAATGAACAAAAGTATGAATATCATTAAACAAATTCAGCCTTACAAATTAAACCCACT
Organism: Pistacia vera; assembly: GCF_008641045.1. Taxonomy (NCBI): domain Eukaryota; kingdom Viridiplantae; phylum Streptophyta; class Magnoliopsida; order Sapindales; family Anacardiaceae; genus Pistacia; species Pistacia vera. Next base: position 159,667 of record NW_022196258.1, on the reverse strand, counting down.
TCCATTGTTAGCAAAAAGAAAGAGAAATAGAGAATCTCAACATTGCGCATTAATTGATCTATTTAAGTGAAGTATTAAATTAGGTGCTAAATTGTAATGTGCTTACCAAGCACACTTGAAATAATACGCATTGTGAATGTATATTAATGTCTAAGTTTTAAATTTTCACCAACCACCATTAGTAATTAATTAAAGAACCTTGTAAGTACTATTCTCCTGCTTTTAAACTTTTAAGGAAAAAGAACGGAACATTGCTTCTTCAAATTATTTGTCAGTACATTTTATGCTTGTTATGGATGCCACTGCTAAGAATATGAGATTTTGCATAATTGTCCTGTTGCAGCTGCACTTATTATCACCATTACAATCAATATTGTTTCCTGATTTTTATTGCAGGAATATTTTCTTACAACAGTACGAGGTCATCAAAGAAAAATATGGGTTAGGAAGAGAGATTCACCACTGTTATGCTGATGTTAGTTGATGTAAATGATGTACAAATAAGTTGGTTAAGTGTAACTGACTGTTGACTATCATATCATGTTTTGAGATGGTGATTGGTAACATTGTCATGTATTAATAAGCATGTTAATATTGATTAAAAAAAAAAAAAAATTGATGAAAAGTTTAAAGCATAATGTTTATCTTAATAATTGAGTCTTGCATTCCTTTAATTTCTTGGCTCTGGTTTGTGACGAAGACCCGAAAAACTGTGGAAAGAACACTAGACACTATTATTCCAGAAACAAAAGAGGTATTTCTTGGACAAAATCATCAACTAAACTGGTATGTTTCATCAAGTCTTTAAAACTCATGACGTCAGACTCTTTATAATATATGATAACATAATTCAAAGCTAAAAATCATCAACTAAACTATATATTCATCACTAAAGGTAGGGTCATTTGGTCAAGTCTTGTTCTTCTTCTAACCCCTTTTTTATTTGTATCGATCAATCGTCAACGACAAAACATCCATTGAATGAAAAATCATTTACAATATAGTACATACCTCTAACGAAAAACGAGAGAAGTCGACAACTGGGAGGCGAGATGAAATCAACGATAGCGATGAATCTGCAAGCTCAAATCGGCAATAACAAGACGGTTGTGATGGAAAACGAGAGAATCTGACAACCGAGAGGCGAGATAAATCAGCGATGGTAAGATGGAATCCGCGAGCTCACATCGACGATAACGGGAATGAGAGACTGTGTGGAGATCGAATCGTCGTGCTGACTGCTAAATCGTGTCTAGGGGTGAGCGGTTCCGGGTACCCTGCACTTTTCCGGGGAACCGGAACCGGAACCGCACAGTACAGGTTCTTCAATTCAAGGAACCGGAACCTAAAATACAGGTTCCGGTTCCTTTCCAGGTACCCTATAAAAAATCAATTACCCCCCTATTAGTTTAAAAAATAACAAAAACACTTTATAAGTTTACAAACTACACCCCTAACAATTTTCGTTATTAATTCATTTGTGTCCAGTAACTCATAACCTGTATCTCTAAGCAACGCTTGAATTCATCAATTCATCACAATTCCCATAAAATTCGTCAATCAAATCAAAACACAAACATTATTCATCACAATTCACATAAAATAACTTCACCAAATCATTTAAACAAACAACATTCTTAATACTAATTACTAACATTGCCATTTGCCAGGGGTCTATTTGATAAGTTAATAAATTATTAATGTTTATAAATTTATTAATTTAATGTTATAATTGGTTAATTGGGTATTTATAATATACCAAATATAATTTAGTAAATTTAATATTAGAAACACAGTAATGTTATAATTAATAAGTGATCATGCATAATGTAAATTGAATGTTATATTAATTAAGTGATCATACTACAATGTAATTTTAATGTTATAATTAATTAAGTATAATTATTTAATTATAATGTAATATTTAATTAATTAAATGTTATCATTAATTAATTTTAAATATTTTTTATAATAGAATGTTATAATTATTAAATAATCATACCATAAATTTATAATATAATGTTATAATTAATAAAATATAATAATTCATTAATATTGTGAAAATTAGTAAATTACTAATGTTTATAATATAATGTCATAATCATTAAGTAATTATTTATTATGTAATGTTATATTATTATATGATCATACTATAATAGTATATGTAATGTATAATGAATTAAGTAATCATACTACAATCTATAATTTATATATAATTAATAAATTTCAAATCATTTAATTATATACTAATGTTTATAATGGAATGTTATAATTGATTAAGTAATCATATTACAAATATATAAAGTAATGTTTAATTAATTAAATTTTTAATCGTTTAATTAGTAATGTAATAGTATAGTAAATTACTAATGTTATAATGTATGTTATAAATTCATAACTAATTAAGTAATTAGCAATCATTTAACTATATAATGTATAATTAAGTAAGTGATTATATATAATGTAATATAAAATATAAAATTTAATTGAGTAATTATTTAACTATAATGTAATGCTTAATTAATGTTTAAAGGTAATGTTATAATTAATAAATTTCTTATCATTTAATTGAGTATTGTGCTAATGTTTTGTATAAATTAGTAATTACAAATTTTAAATAAATATCATAACTCATAATCAATTAAGTAGTTATTAATTATGTAATGTTATATAATTATATGATCATACTAATAGTATAATGTAATTTATAATGAATTAAGTAATCATACTACAAATTTATAATTTAATATTATAATTAATTAAATTTCAAATCATTATAATATACTAATGTTTAAATGGAATGTTATAATTGATTAAGTAATCATATTACAAATATATAAAGTAATGTTATAATTAATTATTTTTAATCGTTTATTAAGTAATGTAATAGTATAATAGATTACTAATGTTTATAATGTAATGTTATAAATTCATAACTAATTAGTTTTTGTAATCATTTAACTATAAATGCTATAATTAAGTAGTGATCATAATATAATGTATATATATATTATAATTTAATTGATTAATTATTTAACTAAATGTAATGCTTAATTAATGTTTATAAGGTAATGTATAATTAATTAAATTTCTATAATTTAATTAAGTATTGTGCTAATGTTTATGTAATAAATTAGTAATTACTAATGTTTAAAATAAATACCTAACTCATAATCAATTAAGTAATTATTTAATTATGTAATGTTATATATAATTATATGATCATACTATAAATAGTATAATGTATGTTATAATGAATTAAGTAATCATACTACAAATCTATAATTTAATATTATAATTATTAAATTTCAAATCATTTAATTATATACAATGTTTATATGGAATGTTATAATTGATTAGTAATCATATTACAAATATATAAAGTAATGTTTAATTAATTAAATTTTTAATCGTTTAATTAAGTATGTTAATAGTATAGTAATTACTAATGTTTATAATGAATGTTAAATTCATACTAATTAAGTAATTATGTAATCATTTAACTATATAATGCTATAATTAAGTAAGTAATTATAATATAATGTATATTATAATATTATATTTATTGAGTAATTATTTAACTAATGTAATGCTTAATTAATGTTTATAATGAAATGTTTATAAGATAATGTTATAATTAATTAAATTTCTTACTTCATTCATTAAGTATTGTGCTAATATTTATATAGTAAATATAAATTACATATTTAAAATATATAACTCATAATCAATTAAGTAATTATTTAATTTGTAATGTTTAATAATTATATGATCATACTATAATAGTATAATGTAATTGTTAATGAATTAAATAATCATACTATAAATCTACAATTTAATATTAAATTAATTAATTTCAAATCATTTGATTAATATACTAATGTTTATAATAGAATGTTATAATTGATTAAGTAATTATATATAAAATATAAGGTAATGTTATAATTAATTAAATTTTTAATCGTTAATTAAGTAATGTAATAATATAGTAATTAGTAAATTACAATGTTTATAATGTAATGTATAATCATAACTAATTATGTAATTATATATCATTTAACTATGTATGCTAATTAAGTAAGTGATCATAATAAAATGTAATTAATAATATTATAATTAATTGAGTAATTATTTAACTATATGTAATGTTAATTAATGTTATAATGAAATGTTTATAAGGTAATGTTATAATTATAAATTTCTTATCATTTAATTAGTATTGTGTAATGTTTATGTAGCAAATTAGTAATTACTATGTTTAAAACATAATACATAACTCATAATCAATTAAGTAATTATTTAATTATGTAATGTATAATTAATTATATAATCATACTATAATGTAATGTTATAGTGAATTAACTATTAAATAATCAATACTATAAATTTTTAATGTAATATTATAATAATTAAATTTTTAATCATTTAATTAAGTTTGTACTAATGTTTATAATAAAGTCAATTAATTAAGTAGTAATCAATTAATGTAATGCTATAATTATATACTATAAATCAATTAAGTAATGTTATAAAATTATAATTAATTAAGTAATCATTTAACTATAATGTAATGTTATAATTGATTAAGTATGATATTTAACTAGTAATAAATTTATTAATGTTTATCAATTTATCATATATAATAATTAATTACTAATTTATTATAGATATCCTTAGAACTTGATAATTGAAGTAATAACTAAATATATTATTACTCAATCAAATATACTATTTTATTCAAAAATAATTCTTTTAATAACATTAAAAATGTAAAACACTTTTAATTGATCATAATTCCAATTATTCACTTAATTGATCAAAACTTAATATTAATGTATATAATATATTAAAGCTTTTAATATGGTGTAATTTACATGTAATAAGTATAATGTATTCGTATATTTATTTATTAGGTTATTCTAAAAATTTAACTTTTTCTATTTTAATTTTTTTTATATGTAAAATAATAGAAACTCCCCCATTATTTACATTTCACAAATATTTCATTATGTCCAGGTTCCAAAATGGGTTCTAAACAGGTTCCAAAAACAAGTTCCAATATAGGTTCCAAAACAGGTTCCAAACAGGTTCCAAACAGGTTCCAAACAGGTTCCAAAACAGGTTTCAAACAGTTCCAAACAGGTTCCAAAACAGGTTCCAAAACAGGGTACCCCCTACAGGTTCCAAATAGGGTACCTTTTTACAGGTTCCGTTTTCCGGTTTCGGTTCCTCCGGGGGTAAGAACCGAACCGGAACCGCACATTAGCAGTTCCAAAAAATTGGAACCGGAACCTACCCGCACAGTGCAGGTTCTGGGTAGGTTCTGGTTCCGGTTCCGGTTCTTACCCCCGTTCCGGTTCTACCCGCTACCCTGCTCACCCTAATTATTCGTGTCGTGTGAGTGCTAAGTCCTTAGTGTAGTTTGTTTAAGGCAGGGGCGGGATTAGGTTTAGGGGAAAATTGGGTATATATATATATATAGATATATGATACCAGAAGGGCACACAGGATCGTTGCACACAAAGAGGAAGATGCAGAGATTAAACAAAACTTAAATAAACTTAAATAAACATAAAACTTAAATAAATATTAATTTAATAATCTTACAACTTAATAGACAACAGCGGCAGAGCCGCACAGAAATCATATTAAGAATTGAGATTAACACTTAACTAGGTAACGGCGGCAGTGCCGTACTGGAACCGATTAAGTGATGAACAAAAATTTAAAGAAACAAAGAACACAAATAAAAACTTAAATAACATTAAATAAACTTAAATAAACATTAAAATCAAACATGATGAATGATTATTAAAAGAACTAGAACTTGAAAGATTAAAAGAGAATAATCAAAGAACTTGAAAGATTAAACATTAAATATTATTGAAAGAAATTTAACTTACAATGAAAGCTTTCTTTTTGGAGAGCTTTTGGGAAGTTCATCAAAAGAAAGTGAAAAGAAAGTTTAGAATTAGCTGGCAAAAGCTTGGTTCACATTACACGAATCCTTCTAATTTATAGAAAATCTTATCTCACTATAGCATCACATGAATACTATTGAGTGAATATTTAATAATTTCTTTTTTTTTTTTAAAGAGCATTAAATGTCTCTTTTGCAGGGAATCTCTGACTCTTCAATATTATGCCAGATATTCTCTGAAGCTGATGTCGGTTTTTTGGCCAGTCTTCTTTTTGAGAGAAGCGGTAATTTCGAACTATTTGGAATATTTAGATGATTCCATAACATCATCTTCATTGCTCTGGGCAGGTTGACCGAGGCACAAGAGCTCTGGTAAGAATCTTCTCCGTCTTCTTCTTCTACTTCCTTTTCTTCATCTTGGAGTTGTGAAAGAATAGTCTTGAGGTGGTCTTTGAGTTCTTGTTTGTCTTGGCTCCGGCTAAGGATACTGATGCCACAGTCTTTTTCTGTAAAAAATTGGCAATTTCAGGGTATTGCCTAAGTTTGATGGTTGAACTTGAGAGACAAAGTCGAATTTTTCTTTGGACCCGTGGGATGCATCAAATTTATCCCCACCACTTGACTTTAAATTTCCGGATCAATTAGGGAGATTGCTAATGTTTTGGACGATTTTATATTCCCATTTTAAAATCCACGAGAGGTGGAACTTTGCTGAGAATGAAGTGATGGGGAAGTTTGAATCTGCTTCGGCACTTTGAACTTGAGTTTGAACTCATTGAATCCTTCATAGACAGTTGGGGGTAGGATTTCGGGATTAATCCAAAATGATCCCCCATTGGGAAAACCATTGGGAAATTTGAATAAATTGTTTCTTTGAAGTAAATCATCCAGGAGTGCCTGTGATGAGTATTTTGGAGAAAGAGTGATCTGTTCCAGGCTCTTTGATAGTCCCATAATTATATCCAGGGGGGTCAAAATTTGGGAAAATTTCTGAATTGGTTTGGGTTGATCCCCAATCAAGGACTAAGGATTTTCATAATATGAAAGGTTGAATGAGTGATAAATCCCGTTTGTTTTTTATCCTCATATTGTTTAAACTCACAAGAGTCAAATCAACAAGAGAAATTCATAAAATTTTTGAGTTTTCTTTAAATCTCAGGGATAAAATGAAAGTTTTTGGAAAATATTGTTGAACTAATTGTTAGGGTTTTCAAAATCATAACCTTCTTCAAAACCAAAAGATTTTTAATTCCTTTTTGAATATATTTTGTCCTGGTTTAAGGGCTTTTAATGGTGTAGCCGCAGGACAAGTTCTTTGTTTTTTGAAAGAGCAATTGAGCTGCCTTTTGCAATGTGCTTAGTGAAATTTTTTCACATTAGAAATTCTTGGGAATTTTTTGGGAAGTTTGAAGTTCTTTAAATTTCAAAATCTCATTTTTTGGTAATTTGGTGTTAACCCAATCATAGCAAGGGCTGCTTCTGGACTTTGCTGAAAAGAGCTGATCCAATTCTGGATTTGTTCTGTATTTGTTGGGCTCTGAGAAGAGCTTGTTGAGGCTATGTCTTTTCCTTTTGATTGTTGGGGCCTTTTCTTGGGCTTCTTCTTCACATACGAGTTCATACCATGATTTGGTGTTTGTGGGCTTTTGGGCATAAAAGCCTTTGATTGTTTTTGAGTGATTGGAGGGTTGGTCTTTTTGGGAGGCATGATGGTTATCTCCCCTAAGGAATTCCCTGGTGAGGGTCCAGGCAGGGAATTAGCTTCTCCTTTGATGTATTCAATGTCAAAATCAAACACACAAAATTGCTTGCCACCGTGCAAAAATTTGTTTTGATGCAATATTTTGAACATCCTTTTGTAAAACATGTTTAGTAGTTTGACATCAATACGAAGTAAAAATTTTGATATAGTAAATCACTTTGAATATTTGGAAATGCATAGGATAATGGATAAAATCTCTTTTTTGATAGTGGAGTATTTTTGTTGAGTCTCATTCCAAATTTGGAAGTAAATTGGACAACTTGTTCTTTGTTATCTTGTACTTGTTTGAGAATACCTCCAACCCTAAATCTGAGGCATCGTTTCAACTATTTTGAAGGCTAATGGTCTGCTAAATGCAGACATGGTAAATGGTGATTTGGGCTTTACTCTGTCGGATTGTATTATGTGTTGGTTTTGCCCACGGTGCTGGATTCTCTTCAACCTTTCATATAAAGGTTTGCAAATTTGACTAAGTTTAGGATAAAAGTCCATACATATTTAAGACTTCCTAAGAATCTTTGTAACTGAGTTTTATCAGTGATGACATCAGGGAATTTTTTACCAAATTCAATGGATCTTTGAATAGTAGTGATTGTACCATTGTAGATTATTTGTCCTAAAAATCGATCCTTGTTTTGGAAAATGTTGTTTTGTTTTTGAAACAACTAAACCATTTGTTTTGCACATAGAATAAATGTCTTTAAATGTTTAAGTGTTGATCTATACTAGATGAAAATATAACATCATCGATATAGACAATAGGAATTTGGGAGTATGGATTGAAAATTTCATTCATTATTCTTGGAATTCGGATGGGGCATTTTTTAACCCAAAGGGCAATTACATTCCATTCATATTGACCAAATGGTAGTAAATCGGTTTTATACATCTTCTGGCTTAATTTGGATTTGCCAAACCCCAGATTTCATGTCGAATTTGGAAAAGATTCTTGAATTGGATAGTTTTTGTAATAAATCTTTTTGTTTGGGATTGGATATCTTATCCATCTTAAGGCATATTAAAGGTTTATAATTTATGACAAGTTTTGGAACTCCTCTTCTCAATTCAGCATTTTTCTGAACATAGAAGCTAGCAACTCCAAGGAGACTTGCTTTTCCTAATTAATTTTTTCTGTAAAAGATCATCGATTTCCTTTTTACAATGTTCCTCTAATTCTTTATGCTATTTGTATTGGTCTGGCTTTTGTAGGTATTTCTTTTTCATCAAAATCTTTTTCATAAGGCAACTGACCATATGTTTTTTTCTATCCCAAAAGGCATTAGGTAGTCAGAGCAAATTTGAGTTTCATAGTTTTTTGTATTTGTTTTATCTTGTGCGATATCATTATGTTGAAGTGGGATTCGATTCTTTTAGTTTTAACCTTCTTCTTGAGGAAGTATATATGTTTTGTTTATGTAGGATAAGGGGATTAATTTCGTTCTTTGACGTTGAGTATTTTTGGAGGATATTAAGGTTTCTTTGATGGGTTTTGTGTATAAAGTTGAAGATAAGAACTTCCCCCCATTATTTGTGTGGATATCCCCGATCATCAACACTAAATGCTTGTATTAAACTAATGAAGGGTGTTCCTAGTAATCATGCTTTCTTCTCAAATTTTTTTACTAATAAGAATGAGGTGTTTAAACAAATATTTTGATTACAAACTTTAACATCTGATAATTGTAATTGATAAAAAGTGTTGAGCCATTGGCTATTTGGCAGATTCAAGTGTTTTTTCATAGTATTTTGTAGGAACTAACCTTCTGGATACGTTGAAGTCTGCTCCAGTATCAAATAGAGCATTGTTTCTAGGATAAATTCATCATTGATTAAGAGTTTTATCTTAATATGCCATTTTTGATAAGTTATTTGGGTTAGCATATTTATGAAATCTTCATTTGCTTCATCATCTTCAGATTTTTCTTTTTCTTTGGCAACAATTAATTTCGAATGTTGTTTTTGTTGTGTTCTTTTAAATCTTAACTTCAATTTTTAGTTGTTGTATTTCTTTTGTTAAATCTTCGAGTGTTAATTTCCTTTTTGCTTGTTTTTTTTCAAATTTGTCAATAATATTATTGAAAGCTATAAGCCTTAGGGTTTCTATTTTCCTATCGTTTTTTTCGAAGGTATTTTTAATCTCTCTAGATACTCTTTCTCAAAAGAGATCATCAATTTTATTACGCTTCTAAGAGGAATTCTTGGTCTTTGGTTAAGACATTTATTTCATTTCACTACAGTTTCAATTTCATCAATTTGGTTGTCATCAGACATTTCTTTTTCACTTGAATCAGAATCAGAGGACTGTATCATGATCATTTCATATTTATGTATGACTCATCATCAAGGCTTAATTCTCTAATTTCCTTTACTAATTTTTACAATATCTAGCAATATACCCTGTTTACCTAACCGCATCTAAAGCATGTGAATTGTTTTGTGGGTTTGTCTATTTTAGAAATTTGCTTTGTTGAAAAGGTCTTTTCCTAAATTGGTTTGTATGTATGGTTCTTACGATTTTCCATGGTTTCTATGACGATTATATGTTTGTCACATTGACCGTTACAGGTATTGTTTTCTTGGATTTCTTCTCTCTTAAAGAATTTCTGTGATGATTGTCAAACTGTTGACAAAAATTTCCTACATTCTTTTCCTAATTGTTTTCTTTCTTTTTGCTTTGGTAGGTAGGAGTTTTTCATCTTTGCAAATTTTCATTCCAACTTTCTGGACAAACTATGTAATTGTCCATAGTTAGATTGTCGTATGGTAAGTACCATCATATTGTTTCCTAATTTTTTTCTCTACTTTTTTCAGCTAGGATGTTGGTTAAACCGGCAAAAATTTAACCTTCCAAGAGGCTTTGTTATCTATCAGGCATTTGCATACCCTAACAAAAAATGTTTCTTTATACCATCTATAACATAATGGTATTTGGGCATTTTAGTTCATTAGTGCAGCTTGACTTTTGTCTTTTACGTTTTGCGGGGTCTCCTACAAGTGGGAGTTATCGCAAAAATTAAGTATTCCACAACATCTTGAATTTCATGTACCTCTTCATCCAAATTGGTAATTCCATTATCATTATTTCTGATTATCGATCCGTTTGTACGTGAATTGAACTTTCACCCTTCGGTAACATTTCGTAGAGGAGTGCTGATCGCCATCCCGGTGAGAATCCTTTCGAGACAGACGGGATGTCTGAGATCATTATGTTGAAGGCTACCATCATCAGCGCTTAATCATACTTTATAATTGAGGCAATATATATGCCACAATCGGAGGCTCCTGTTTAATCGAGTCTAAAGTCATGGAGTGTTGGGAGGTGTTATCTAGAATTGTTTTGAAAAGGTCTTGCCATAGTGGCTATTGCGTGAGCTATAGATGCGTTCATGTCTTATGAAGTATTCTATGTTTGTTCAATTGACGTCACAAATCGTTCTTGGATTTCAAAAGACTCTGTATTTGGCAAAATGTACAAATTATAATCTTTCCTAATTTTCTTTGTGTAGGAGTTGACGAATTTCATTCCATTCGGACATAGAATATGTAATTGGAACATAATTGAGTGTCGATGGATCGTCCACTCTTGTTCGCTAGTTCTTATTAGAGGTGATTGGTGGATAAATTTGAACAATAGCTTTTACTATCAGGAAAACCCCTAACAAAAAGTTCTGGAGGTTGCATCTAGATCATCGAAGGGTGTTGCTCTATTCTAGGCAGTGACTCTCTTCGTTTCGTGCTCCTACCAAGGGAGGATACCAAATTAAGTATGTCAAAGTTTTGAATTTTCTCTTCCTCAAATGGTGTCCTTATATTAGTTGTTCTGAATCTTCACTTGGTTTTCGTTTGTAGGTGGTTATCCCCGATTTTTAGCGAGGCTGTGACTGCCACATATCAAGTAGATGATTGGCAGCTTGGCTGTTGCAATTTAGTCAAGTGATCTGACCTAGTATTGTGACCAGATAATTTATCACTGATCTATGCATTCAGATGATCATCATTCTTTGTGAGTGAGACTTCCAAATCTGGGCTGGAACTCTTGCGATCCATTCGGGTTTTAAGCGATTGTTAGACTCACTAGAAGTTTTGCTATCATTATGTTTGATTATGAATCGTTACTAATAGTGTAGAAGTTTTGGGGGTGTCTGTACAACAACACTAGAGAATTTTCTTTTACGGGGTGTTCTATTTCATTTCTTGACATTAAACTCTTCTGTTGTTGGTTAAAGTTTTAGTGTGTTGTTGGCACCCCGAGGATCTTCCATGTGGAATAAATGAAACGGTCTTCGTTTTGATCACAATTTTATTTTTATTCGTCGTTTAGAGGCCCCGTTCTGTCAACTATGAGCATCTTCTCGGTTTCAGCACTCAGCTTCAGCCTAGTTAATGTCCTAAGTATATCAACATCTGCGTTTGTATACATCTAATTTGTTGTATAAAATCATTTTTTATATCGTTTCCTGATATTCTATTTAAATTTCTTGACTTGGTGTAAAGAGGTTGACCTATTTCTACTCCTTATAGGGTAGTCTATTACTTCTTGTTTATAAGGCTGCGACATGAATTTGATTTATACTCTTCACCTATCTGTTTCTATGCATGTGCTATTCGTTTCTCCGTTTTCTTGTCCTACTTTCGATTTACATTGCGTTTGCTCCTATCAATTACCCAATTGGACAGAAAGGTAATGAGAATTTGGATTGGTGTTCATCAACCAGTTGTAATATAGTCTGGAATCGAAGTCTCTTATTGTCTTGATTAAAGTTCGTCAGATATCGTTCTCTTTTATAAGTTTTTGAGAAGTCTTTTTGTTGTATTATCATTCGTATGAATAAAATCTTTTTTAAGAAGGTTTTATCATATCAAATTGTTCAATAAATGTTTAACTCTGGCAAATCTGCATTTGGGAAAAAGGTATAGACATTCTTTTGTGATGCTCTTCCCCATCTTGTTGGGAGGGGTTTGAATGAATAATAAGGTTCTGGTAGTGGTTGGAGGATTATCAATTCCTTGTACATTGTTTTAACTTGCCTAGGTCTATGGGTGTATCTTACTCCCCTTCTCCTTCGCTAACAAGGAAGAGTCAGATTCAGCCTCCTGTGCTTTCAGAGGTTTCGTTGGGATGATTCGATGAGGTAAGTGTAAGTCATCAAAACTTATTATTGGAGGCCCTACGAACCAATCCGACACCTTCCATCAGAATTTTCAGTTATGTTTTCGAATTTCTTATTTGGAGCTAGTTTGTTAAGGTGTAGGAATTTCACTTTCTAAAGGAATAACTGCGTTAGGTAATCCCCAATCCTTGGTAAGTTTTTGACCCATTGATCGTTTTAGGAACTGTTATGTTTGATCTTTTTAAATCAGTTTGGAATAACCATGTGTGGGCCTGTTTTGGTATGATTATGGCTCTAGTTTCAAACAGTTTGATGCCTTACCTTATATTGAATCCATTAAAAGGCGCTATAGGGATGGTTCCCGTTTTTAAGTAATAATTAAAAACGTTTTAATATTTTAAAGTAAAAAGTTTCTTGTAGTAATTTTTGGTCATCTCAGCAACTGTAAAATCCCAGGATAACAATTGAACATAAATTGGTCCATTGACAGCTGGATTTCTATGTCGTCCTAATAGAGAATCTCTAAAGTCTTAAGCCAATCTACAATTCTTCAAAACAATCAAAGAGGGCGTGTCAAGCCTTCAATCATGCAGAGGGTTGTTCCTATTTGGGACAGTCCTATATGAGTTGATAACTATAACGTCTTTTGGTATTTTTAACAATTTTCTAATAATATCATGAGTTATTTGAGTAGGAAAATTGGTACTCTTAAGAGTTTTTCTCTGTTTTTAATAATGTAATTAGAATGTTTTAAAGGGTAACTCTAGTAAGACTTGAAATTTTCCTTCTGTATAAAACATCGTATATGAAATTTGAGAAGTTTCCATTATCAAAATGTTTTTGTAATCTTGAGGTCTTATGACCGTTGTTTTTGTGACATCATGATTTTTCAATTATTTTGCATTTTGATTTATCAACTCTGTGGTTGATGAACAATCTGTTCTCTCTAGTATTAGACACTGTGAAGTGAGAATGTGATTCTAGAAAGTTTCGCCATTTTTGTGAATCACTTATTCCTTTCCCTACACGTGGTTGGGTCCCAACGGGCTTACAACATTAGACTTCCCCCCTAACCCTACAACAACCCAAAAAGACTCTTGGTACTGTCCAAAATAAGTAATATAAACAAAATTTATAAACATCTCAAATCCCCTGCCTCCTCTTGGCTCTGATACAGAAGGCTTATTGAAAGGTTAAATTTGGAAGGATTACCAATTCTTAGCTGAAAGGTTAGAGAAAAAAATTAGGACACATATGATGGTACATACCAAGCAATGTTAACTTAGGCACATTACAATATTTGGTCCAGAAAATTGGAATGAAAATTTGCAAAGATGAAAAACTCGCCTAACACAAGGACAAAAAGGGAGAGAAAAACAGTTTAGAAAGAATTAGGAAAGTTTTTGTCAAAATTTAGCACATATACAGAAATTCTTTTTAAAGGAAAGAAAACCAGAAACATAACCTGCAAAGGTCAATGTTGGACAAACATGAATGATCGTAAAAAGCCATGAATATATCTAAAACCATACAACAAATCCACATTTAGGAAAAAAACCTTTCACAAAAACAATTTTCTAAAACAAGACAAACCCACAAAACAATTCACGTGCTTTAGATGGTGGAAAAGGTCATGGATCGCTAGATGATTGGAAAAGGAGTAAAGGAAATTTAGAGAATAAAAACAGGGGCCTTGAATGAGCTCATACATAAAATTGAATGATAATGAGACAATCCTTGATGTCTGGGATTCAAGTGAAAAGAAATGTCGGAAAAACCCAAATGATGAAATTGAAACCTCCTATGAAAATGAAATAAATGTCTTACAAAGATACAAAGAAATTCCTATTAGAATCCGTATATAAAATTGATGATCCGTCTTTTGAGAATTAAGAGTATTTGAAGACTAAAAATACTTCGAAAAAACTGATAGAACAATAGAAACCCACAAGGCTTAGCTTTCCAATATTATGATTGACAAATTCGAAAAAACAAAGAAAAACGGAAATTCACACTCGAAGAGTTAACAAAAAGAAATCAACAACTTAAAATTGAAGTTAAGGATTTAAAGAACACCAAAACACAACATTCGAAATTACTTGTGCAAAAGAAACATATAAATTCGAAGATGATGTAAGATGATGAAGTATATATGAAGATTTAAACATATCTAACCCAAAGTAACTTATCAAAATGGCATATTAATGTTATTAAACTCTTAAATCATATGAATTTATCCTAAATCATGCTCATTGATACTGGAGCAGACGTTCCATGTAGCCAAGAGGTTTATTCCTACATGGTAATACTATGGAAAAAACACTAGAATCTTGCTAAAGTCACATGCTCAACACTTTTTATCATTACAAATTATTCAGGATGTTAAAGTTTGTAATCAAATATTTGTTTAAACTTCCCTATTTTATCTAGTAAAAAATTTGAGAAGAAGTTATGATACTAAGGAACACCCTCTTCATCAGTTAATTACAACCAATTAGTGTTAATGTATTTGGGTGATTCCACACAAATAATGGGGGAGAAGATATATCTTCAACTTATACACAAACCATCCAAAGAAACCGAATAATCCTCCAAAATACTCACTTCAAAGAGACATTACATACACCTATCCTACAAAAAAAAAAATAACAAAAAAATTATATATTCCTCCAAGAGAAGTTAAAACTAAAAGAATCGAATCCCAAATTCAACATATGATCTCCGACAATGGGAGATTAAAACAAATACAAAAATACTTGAAAAAAAAAAAACAAATTTGATCTTACCTACCTAAGCCTTTTGGGATAGAAAAAACATATGGTCAGTCTCCATAAAAAGATTTTGATGAAAAAGATACTGACCTACAAACTAGACCAATACCAAATGCATAAAAGATTAGAGGAACATGTAAGAAAAAAGGAAATCGCGCAGAAATTTTGACAGGAAAAATTAATTAGGAAAGCAAGTTCCTGGAGTTGCTAGCCTTCTAGTCAGAAAAAGCTGAACTGAAAGAGGAGTTCCAGACTTGTCTATAAATTAAACCTTCTTAATCAGCCTTAGATGATAAGAACTCAATCCAAACAAAAAATTTTATTACAAAACTATCCATCAAGAATCTTTTCCAAATTCGACATGAAATCTTGGTTTTGGCAATCCAAATTAGCCAGAAGAATAGGTTATAAAACCGCATTTACTGTACCATTTGGTCAATATGAATGGAATGTAATGCCCCTTTGGTTAAAACGCCCCATCCGAATTCCAAGCTAATGAATGAATTTTCAATCCATACTCCCAATTCCTTTTGTCTATATCGATGATTTTCCTTATATTTTCATCCAGTATAGATTCAACCTTTAAACATTAAGACGTTTATTTCATAGTGTCAAACAAATGGTTTGTTTTTCAAAAACAAAAATAACCTTTCCAACAAGGATCCGATTTTTAGGACATAATCTATCAATGGTACATCAACCTATTCAAGATCCATGAATTTGGTGACAATTCCGTCGTGATGTCATCACTGATAAAACTCAGTTACAGATTCTTAGGAAGCTTAATTCTGTTATGGCTTTTTAGCCTAAACCTTATCAACTTTGCAAACCTTTATAATGAAAGGTATGAAGAAGAATCCAGCAACCGTGTGGCAAACCAACACACAATACAATCCAAGTTAAAGCCCAATCACCCATTTACCATGTGTGCATTTAGCATACCCATTCGCCTTCAAAATAGTTTAAACCGGCCTCAGATTTAGGGTATGGAGGTAGTCTCAAACAGTACAGAAACAAAGAACCAGTTTGTCCAATTTTTACTTTCAAATTTGTGGAAAAACTCAACAAAAATACTTCACTATCAAAAAGAGATTTTACCATTGTCCCATTCATTTCCAAATTTCAAGTGAATTTACTAATAAAAATTTTTTACGTCGATTGATTGTCCCAAACGCTAAACCTGTTTTTTATACAAGGATGTTTTCAAAACATATTGCATGCAAAACAAATTTTTGCACGTGGCAAGCAATTTTATGTGTGGTTTGAGTTTTGAACATTGAATACATCAAAGGAGACTTCTAATCCCTGCCTGACTTCCTCACCAGGAATTCCTTCAGGTGTAGATAACCATCATTCCTCCTCGCCAATAGACCACGCTCCAATCACTCAAAAACATCAAAGCTTCTTATGCCCAAAAGCCCACAAACCAAATCATGGTATGAACTCGTATTGAAGAAGAAGCACCACAAATGCCCAACAATCAAAAGGCAAAGGCATAGCCCAACAGAAGCTCTCTCAGAGCCCACCAATACAGACAAGCCAGAATTGGATCAGCTCTTTTTAGGCCCAGTCAGAATCAGCCTTGCTATGATTGGGTAACACCAATGTCCAAAAAAATAGATTTTGAAATTTAAAGAACTTCAAACTCTCAAAAAATGCCAAGAATTTTCCCAATGTGAAAAAATTTCACTAAGCATAAATTGGCAAAGGCGGCTCAATGCTTTTTCAAAAACAAAGAATTGTTCCTGCGGCTACAACCTTTAAAGCCCTGTAACCAAGACAAACATATATTCAAAAAGGATTGGGCAACTAATCTTTTGGTTTTGAGAGTTATTATTTTGAAAACCTAAACAATTAGTTCAACAAATTTTTTCCAAAAACTTTCATTTCATCCTGAAGATTTACGGAAACTCAAAAATTTTATGAATTCTTCTTGTTGATTCTTGACTCTTATTGTGAGTTTAACACTATGAGGATACAAACCACCGGGATTTTCACTCATTCACCCTTCATATTATGAAAATCCTTAGTCCTTCTGATTGGGCCATCCAACCCAAACCAATTCAGAAAATTTTTTCCAAATTTTTGACCCCCTCTGGATATACTTACGGGGACTATCAAAGAGCCTGGAACATTCACTCTTTCTCCAAATAGTCCATCAACAGCACTCCTGGCTGATTTACTTCAAAAGAAACACTTTATTCAATTTCCCAATTGGTTTCCCCAATGGTGGGATCATTTTGGATTAATCCCAATCCTACCCCCAACTGTCCTGAAGATTCAATGAGTTCAAACTCAAGTTCCAAAGTTTTTCCGAAGCCAGATTCAACTTCCCTCATCACTTCTTTTCTCAGGCAAAGTTCCACCTCTCGTGGAGTTCAATGGGATTGAATCGTCCAAAAATATGGCAATCTCCTAATATTGATCGCAATTTAAAGTCAAGTGGTGGGATAAATTTTGATGTCCTCCCACGTGTCCAAAGAAAAAATTTCGACTTTGTCGCTCCGTTCACCTCATCAAACTCAGGCAATTACCCCTTAAATGCCCATTTTTTTTACAGAAACAGACTGTGGATCAGTATCCTTGGCATGGGGGAAGTGGGGTGGGAGCCAAGACACCACAAGACTCAAAGCACCTCAAGACTATTCTTTCTTCAACTCCAAGATGAGGAAAGGAAGCAAAGAGAAGACGGAGACGAATCTACAGAGCTCTTGTTCCTCGGTCACCTCGCCCAGAGCAATGAGATACGTTATGGAATCATCTAACTTATTCAAACATCGAAATTACCGCTTCTCTCAAAAAGCAAGACTGTCCAAAAAGCTGCATGAGCTCAGAGAATATCTTGCATATATTGAAGAGTCGCAGAGATTCCCTACAAAAGAGACATTTAATGCTCTTTAAAAAAAAAAAAATTTAAATATCCGTCAATGATTCATGTGATGCTTAGTATGCATAAGGTGTTCTATAAATTAGAAGGCTTCGTGTATTTGGACCAAGCTTTTGCCAAGCCAATGCTAAACTTTCTCTTTCACTTTCTTGTGATTAACCTTCCCAAAAGCTCTCCAAAAAGAAAGCTTTCATTGTAAGTTAAATTTCTTTCAATAATCATTCAATGTTTAATCTTTCAAGTTCTTTGATTATTCTCTTTTAATCTTTCAAGTTCTAGTTCTTTTAATAATCATTCATCATGTTTGATTTTAATGTTTATTTAAGTTTTATTTAATGTTTATTTAAGTTTTTATTTGTGTTCTTTGTTTCTTTAAATTTTTGTTCATCACTTAATCTGGTTCCAGTGCGGCACTGCCGCCGTTACCTAGTTAAGTGTTAATCTCACTTCTTAATATAATTTATGTGCGGCTCTGCCGCCGTTGTCTTATTAAGTTGTAAGATTATTTAAATTAATGTTTATTTAAGTTTATTTTAAGTTTATTTTAAGTTTATTTAAGTTTTGTTTAATCTCTACATATCTCCTCTTTGTGTGCAACGATCCTGTGTATATAGGATAATTATGTAACTAGCTATAATTTGTAAGGGCATTCTAGTAAACATAATGTATTTACTATCAAGGCGGGGCAAGGCGGGGTGGGGTTGGGCTAGGCTGGGTGGGTAGGGGCGATGTCGGTCCCCAGGCTCGTCTCTTCCCTAGGGCCAGGGATTAAAACCGTCCCCAAGCTTATCCCCATCCCCGCAAACAGCAGGGAATCCTTGGCCAGATTAGGGCGGGTCCCTAGAAAACTAAGGACCATTGCCATCTCTATGTCAAATAGATGACATAACACTTAAGATGAATATTGTATAATAATAATTGAGACGCATATTTAGTAGGGGTGAGCGAGTTTACGTACTTGCCCTTTTTTGAAGGAATTGGAACCAGAATCGGCCAATTCCTAAGATTTGGAACCGGAACCGGCTGGTTTCAGTTCTAAGAAACCTAGAACCGAAACCTGAAACATAGGTTTCGGTTCCAAGTATTGGATAAAATTACATTTTACCCCCATCAATTTAAAAATGACAAAAGAACCCTTAAAAATAACAAATACCCCCCACCTGTTAACAAAAATACAAATACAACTTCCACCTCCAATTCAACTTTATGGAAACTAAAAATTTCAAATTAAAAATTGCAATAAAGTATTGAGAAATCACAAATTACAAATTCCAAAATTAAAATTATGAAATTACATAACATATAAAATAAGTATGATATGGTATGGAAAGTAGAGTAGATGTATCACTTTAACTTGAAGTGATCCTTTCTAAGAGCTTTAAAATAAATATTTGATGTACAATATGCTTATAAAGTCTTGCATATAAAATTATTATTCTTATATTAACATATCATACAACCTTATTATTGTGTATTTATTAAGTTAATTTTTTATGTTAATTAATCCATTATTTCTTATTGTCACGTTTGTATCAAAGTTTTTGTGTATGAATTTTGTATATATAGAATTATTAATTAATTTTTCTTATTTTTTTAGCTGAATGGTCTAAGTCAATTGAAAATTGAATGAAAAATTTTGTGGATGCATTCATATTATATATAACATTTCATGTAACATGATGTGGTAATAGATATAATTAAGTGAAAGTTATTTAATTTAAAATCCGTCAATTCTTTTATCATATATATTATATGAAAAATAGTGTATGTTAGTATTATGCATATATAACTAGGGGTGAGCATGGGTAGAGGCGGGTAGAACCAGAACCTACTCGGAATCGGTACTGTGGGTAGGTCCGTTCAATTTTTGGAACCAACTGTGCCGGTGGTTCCAGATTCGTGGTGGTGGACACGGAACCAAACCCGGACGCGACTAAAGGCCGCCCAAAACGGACCAAATAAAAAGGGTACCCTATTTGGAAACTTGTAGGGGGTACCCCGTGGGTTTGGAACCGACTTTTTGGAACCTGTTTTGGGAATTTGTTTTGGAACCTGTTTAGACCAATGCCGATAAAATGAATTTTGTGAAATGTGAATAATGGAGGAGTTTCTATATTTATATATAAAAAAGTAAATTTGTTAGAAACTAATGCAATTGATAAATATAATACGCATACAATTACTTATTACATCATACAATTAGACCCATATTCAAAGCTTAATATATATAAGACATTCATATTAAAGTTTTGATAATTAAGTGAAATAATTGGAATTATGATCAATTAAAAGTGTTTTACATTGTGTTATAAAAAGAATTATTTTTGAAATAAAATAGTATATTGATGAGTATAAATATTTAGTTATTTACTTCATTATCAAGTTTAAGTATATAAATACCTTCGTATTAATAAATATAGTGAAAATGATAAATCATTAAGAAATTTAATTAATAGTTAAATATCATACTTAATCATTAATACTTACATTATAGTTAAATGATTACTTAATTAATTGTAATTTTATACATTTCTTAATTGATTTAAATATAATTATATAGCTAAATTAATGATTACTACTTTTAGTATTACTAATAAATAATTAGAAATTTAATTAATTATAGCTTACATTATAAATTTATAGTATAATTACTAGTCCATTATAACATTTTATTATAAACATTAATACAAACTATAAATTATTAAAAATAATAATTATAATATTACACTTAAAATTTATAATATGATACTTAATAGTTAATCATATAACACTTACATATGTTGATTTATAATGAATTTATAATATACATAATTAAATGATTATTTAATTAATTTATGACATTTATTATAAAATATAGTAATTACTAATTTACTACATAAACATTAGCATAATACTATAATTAATGATTAAAATTTAATTAATTAAACATTATATTTAAATTATATAACGATATATAATTAATTGTAACATTACATATAATTAAATGATACGAATAATATAATATTATTAAACAAATTAATTAATATTATATAAAAAAATAAGTATGATTACTTAATTCATTGTAACATTCACTATTCCATTAAGTATGATTAATTGATTACATAATTAATATACATACAAATTAGAGATTATTAATGATTATGACATATATTATAACATTAATTATAAAATCATTAAAACAAAATGATTCTACTTCCAATTACAGTGATTAGAAATAATTAATTAAATATTACCATTATAGTTAAATAATTACTTAATTAAATTAAAATTATTACATACATTATATATGATCACTTAATTTATTATAGTAACATAGTTAAATGATTACTTATAATTATAATTATAACATCATATTATAAACCTTAGTAATTTGGCTATTATATTTATTACATTACTTAATTAAATGATTAAAATTTTAATTAATTACAATAACATTAAAGATCTAATCGGATTACTAATTCGCTATAACATTACATTATAGATGATCACATAATAATTATAACATTACTTAAATAAGATTACTTAATTGATTATGAATTATGATATTATGTTTTAAAACATAGTAATTACTAATTTATACATAACATTAGACAATACTTAATTAAATGATTAGAAATTAATTAATTATAAACATTACCTTTAAAACATTTAATTATAACATTAATTAAACATTACATTAGTAGTTAAATAATCTCAATTAAATTAGAAACATTACTATATTACATTATATTATGATCACTTACTTAATATAGCATTACATAGTTAAATGATTAATAATTAGTTTGAATTTATAACATTACATTATAAACATTAGTAATTTATTATATTATTACATTACTTAATTAACGATCAAAATTTATTAATTATAACATACCTTATTATTTATAATATGATTACTAATCAATTATAACATTCCATTATAAACATAGTATATTAATTAAGTGAATGAATAATGAAAAATTGTTAGGGGTGTATTTGTAAACTTTTAAGGTATTTTGTTATTTTTAAAACTAATAAGGGGGTAATGATTTTTTATAGGGTACCCCAGAATGGAACCAGAACCTGCCTTTTAGGTTCCAGTTCCTTGAATGAGAACCTGCACTGTGCGGTTTCGGTTTCTAGTTCCTTTTTTGGGAACCTAACTGTACGGTTCCGGTTCTGGTTCCCCCGGAAAAGGGAGGGTACCCGAAATTGCTCACCCCTATAATATAACACTATTAATCTAATAAGATGTAATTAGTGAGTCATATATGCATACACATTTAATTTTTAGGGGTACAAACTAATTAAATTTTGTCTTTTAATCAATCCATTTGACATAAGATAATTTGTTTCTTGCAAACTCTTATCAATTCATCCTTCAAAAGATTTATACTTATAAATAGATACAAATAATTTATATAATGTTGTAATTACTAGAGTAAAAATTAAGTTTTGAACTTGCCTATAAGTTAAATTAACATTAATTGTTACAAAAGAATCGTATTAAATATTAAATATTAATATGATTTATAAATTTTTAATTGAATAATTAGTATGACTCTAAGTTTATTTTATGTCATTAATTTAAGTTTGATTATAAAACACTTACATTTCTTAATATATCATGAGTTTTCATGCTATAATGTCATAATCAATTAAATATCTAATAATTTAATTAAGTAATATACTAATGTTCATCAATTTATCACATATAATTACTAATTTACTATAGATATTAGATATGCTTAGAACTTGATAATTGAAGTAAATATTATTCAATCAAATATATTATTTTATTCAAAAATAATTCTTTTAACAACATTAAAACATTTTTAATTAGATCATAATTTCAATTATACACTTAATTAATCAAAACTTTAACATTATATTTTTTAAAATATAATATTTAATATAATGTACTGACCAACCAAGTGGGAGCCTCCACAAATTCGCGACGTCACCCACGTTATCTTCATTCCATTCTAAATTTTTGATATGTAAAATTTCAAGAGACCCATTCTTTACTAATATTTGTTCAAGTCCAGATTCCAAGACAAGTTTCACCTAGATACACAAAGTTGGTTCCCATTCCAAGTTCCAGTTCCTGCATGTGGAGGAATCAAAATCGGACTTACATAGTATCGATTCAAAAAAATTGGAATTGAAACAGACCTTGTGAAAGATAATTCCAAGTAGGCTCTAGTTTCGGTTCCAGTTCTAGTTCTACCCACTACCCATGCTCACCTCTAAATTATTTAGTGTTATATCAATCATAAATATGTTTCCCAATGTAATCTTTATCTTTCGCTATTGGATCATGTTGTCCATGATCTTCCCAACGACCAGATTCATGCCACCCATCCTCATACCATACCAGGATTTGATGGCTAAGCTCAGTCCACGTGTCGCCCCTACAACAGATGACTTCACCAACAAAGTCTATCAATATTAAGCATAGGTATTCAGACTTAAGCATGGGAGGAGCTGACTCAGATAAGAATTATGAGGGGTTATGTGTGTAATCTACCTCGTAACAACTCATAATTATTGTCAGACGATGTATAAAAAGGAGACTCCTCCTCCATTTTGGGGAGGAATGATTCACACATAGAGCATGAAACCCACTTAAAGAGAGTTTAACCTCGCCTTTATGTGTTTCCCTTGTAATCATTCTGCGTGTTAAGCAAATACAAAGCAACAACATAACAGTAGATGTAGGCTTGATTCATACTCGCCAAACCACTTTAAAAACCTCTCTTGTCATCTCGTTGTGGATTTTTTTTTAACTCATTTCAAGTTGGTTATTCTTAATCATGCACACATCCCGCCTAGTCTCATCGAAGGTCAATTGGACATCTTTGGTTGGTGCATGTTGATACAGAAATCTGCACCAACTAGAGTGATCTGATTGAACTTGGTGGGATCAAAACTAGTGTGTGTGTGATTATGGATAATCAGCAATGAATAAGTAATGAATGCGGTAAAGTAAATTGCAAAGAGAATTTTTAAAATGGTTCTGCGAGATAAACTCTTGAGCTTACGTCCACTATTTTTGTATTTGCTGTGAGAGCTTACAATAATAATTTTTAGGAATATTTTCCAACCCCTTCCTCATTGTTTGAGGGGGTTTATATACAGAGTTTATATAAAGGAGAGAGCAAAAATAAAGGGATTACAATTAAATTGAAATGCAACTCCGATATTCTCACAATTGGGCACTTTGATTGCGCAAAGATTGTTGTCAATTTGATCCCTCCCAGGATATCTGGGATATGGTATTATCTGAGAATTGGTTGAATGATCACAACAATTGTTCGTGACTAACTTATGTTGGGTCGAGCTATAGCTTGATGAGCTTATGCTGGGTCGGACAATCGGTGGAACCGAGCTGGTTCTGGATTGAACTATATCCTCGTGATGCTCCGAGCTTGGTCAAAATATCACATACAACATTTTCCCCCTAGTGTTAGATGCTTATTTCGAGCTTCAAAGACTATTGCTTGATTTGATATCAAGCTTAGCGTGGTCAGTAAGTCATCGAACACAGATTCGGTCAAGCTTCGAGGGTCGAACCCATGCCTGGTCAACGTACCTCACACTTGGATCTTCTCTCCTCTGTGACACCTATCAAACTTGGAATGTGAATGGTCAAGACAATTATGTAAATTTCACATAGTCATGTCGCATTAAATGTGGCAGCCTTTGGCAGTCACGTTTTGTCACACGTAGACGACTACAACTATCCACACGTGGAGTTGAGGTGACGTGTGGCGACGGTTAGGATCATAGTAGTTTGATTGTTCATCACCCCTCGCGGATAGCTGATACATGGCCACATCCAAGGGCTAGGATTGGTCAATAAATGGAGGGTTGAGATTCACTATAGATCAACAGCTACGATCGAACCCTACCCTTTCATCTCCCATGCAAGCTGCTATAAAAGCGAGCAAAGTCATCAGAAACTTACTCAACTTGCACAAATTCTTTGACATCTTTTACTTGTTCTGTTGTTGCTTCATCGTCATCACGATACTCTTTCCGACGAGTTCTTCCCATTCTCTTGTTCTAATGAGGCTTATTTCCTTCTCTTTAGTTGCTTTCTCTATTTTTGCAGCTAAGGGTGGCCATTATTGTGGCAACATTGAGTCCTCCAGGGGTTTACTAGGGTTTTTAAGCGTGTCTTCGGTGGTCTTGGTTTTAAGGAGGATTTACTGTGGTAGTCGCCGGAATCCTTGATAGGTTGCGTGCATTCGTCGTCTAGAGCGAGCTATCTCGGGTGCCTAAACTGAAAGCAAAATGTGGATAAGTCGCCAAATCTTTCAAGATCTAACACATGTTTGCTTCTGTTTTAGGTACCCAGAAGTGAGCTTTAATTATGTCTTCGTCTAGAAACCACACGATTGATTGCATGTTCGACTCACCCGCGGGCTTGGTAGTCCTCGAGGGTACAATTCTGAGGTCTCTGAGGAGATCGTCCCGCAGTGCTCGGACCTTGACGTGGTGGGTTCGTCTGATCGTACCTCAGTACAGTTGGCTCAATCCAAGGGTTCTCTAGTTCATAGGCTACGAAGGGAACCACAATCCTCGATTAACGTCGAGGACCGAAGGCGCATAAGAGAGACTTATGCACTGCAACTCAATTGATGGTTCTTGGGAACTTTTCCTGAAAGAATCCCCCACCCAGATGGGTAGCGACCTCTAAGACCCTTTTAAGATGCGGGGTATCTATTCCCCTTCATCATTTCATCGACAACATTTTGAGACGGGTCAACATCGTCCCTCTCTAACTGTCTGTGAACTCATATGTCATAATCATAAGTTTGTACATAGCATACATGATCATTGAGTTTGGCGAGCCATCTGTCGAGGAACTCGTCCATTTGTATAGGCTAAAGAAAGGTCAAACTAGTTGTACTACCTCTCCAAGTTGAGGAAGGTACGTTTTAACGGTTTGGTCAACGTCCCAAAGAAGGTCCTGCACTGGGACTCCCAATTTTTCTTTTATGAGGCCCAGTAAACTGACCTTTTTGCTTCAGAAGCAAGTAAGACTTCGACTCCCAATGTGTGCAAAGATCGTTTTCAAACTCTATGTTTAAGCTAATTAGGTTGCTTTACTTTGAAGTTAATGTTAAGAAGAATTATCTCCCCGCTGCAAGCTTATAGAGGCTTTAGCACTTCAGCGACCTTTCTAATAGACAACACAATGTTAACGAGATCATCTCGCTCTCTCACTTGAGGGCGTATGACTTATGTAAGGACAATGCCAAATTCCTTACCATCCTCGAGAAAGGTAAGTTATCGCTTGCTCGTGCTTATTCCTTCCACGTAGATAAGTCGTTCACTACTTGCTTCTCTCTTTTACAGAGATGTGGGTTGAGAAACCTAAAGGGCTTAAGAAGAAGGAGCAACTTCCGTGGTTGCCAAGAAGACGCTAGTTCCTTTGGTGATGAAGCAGCCCACTGATATTGTCAGCATGAAGCATGGTAGAGGCAAACTTGGGGAAGGCCCAAGTGCGAAGAAGCCCGTGATTGCCTTGAAGGTAGTTAGTGGGAAAGGTGCCCCCGAGCCCTAAAAAGGGCTAGTAAAAAAAACACCCCAGGGAGCTGGAGGCTCAGGAAAACAGAAGGCACCTGAGCAATACGACAGCTCAGGTAAGAAGAAGTCGATCGAGCCTTAGGGGGGCTCGGGAAAACAGAAGGTGGTCGAGTAGCAAGTTGGCTCGGGCAAGAAGGTCGTCTTGCAAACTGGCGGCCCAAATAAGTCAGTGGCCAAGGACTTGGCCAAGAAGAAGTTTGCTCCCACAGGTGAGACTGCTGTTGCCAGGGGAAGTAAATCTAGCTTGTCTCGGTAGGGAGGCAAGAAGATAGACGAGGCGGCTCAGGCTGTGATCGATGCTTTGATTGACCAACTCCCTGACCATATCAGCATTGGGGTCGTAGCAGCTAGGGATGACATTAACCTGTGATTATTCGCGAGCGTTAGGGATTCATCTCTCATCGAGATGCTGGCCTGGGTGTGCAGCTACACGACAAAGGTACTAGTATGTCGCCCTCTTTATTCTTTCATGCTATCATGATTTTTTGCTGACTTTCTGTCCTTTCTCTCTTTAGGCTGCCATGGCGAGCAGACTTCTCTACGATGAGTATTATACCACGTTGGAAGGCATTCATCGAGAATGGAAGCTAGCGGAAATAGTGAAGGAGGATGCCCTAACCAGGGCCCAATAGTGGAGAAAGAGAAGGAAGAAAGGCAGCTTGAGCTTGAGCGACTCAGCGAGGAGATGGTGGTATTTAGGGTCAAGGAAAAGGAGTTTCTTGACAAGATCAAGGTGAGCAAGGCTACACGAGCTACGGCCGAAGCCGAAGCAACCAAGGCTGGTAAGAGTTTGGCACAACAGTAGGGTGCCAATAACAAGCTGAATTCTGAGCTGTCTTCGGCTCAAAAAATCACTTCGGAGTGGGAAGCAAAGTTTAAGCAGGCCTCGCTTAACCTTGCTTAGGAAGCAGAACGTTAATAAAAGGCCAAAGCTAAGGCCGAGCAACTCAAGCTTTAGATCAGGGAATTGAATAAGGCCATAACCGCTCGAGCTTGGGAGACGTCAGTCTTCCTAGTGCAGAAGTTGTAGGAAGCTCACCCCTCGATCGATTTCTCCTTCCTTTCGTGAGCTTACTAGAGAGAGGTTGACAAGATGAAGACCTAAGCTCAGGGAATGGCCTATGTATACTCGGATGATTCTGAGGCTGCTGGTGAAGGCTAGGAAGAGGTTGAGGAAAGTGAGAAGGAGATTAGCCTCATGCAAAAAGTCAAGGATCTGGCTCCCTTGGTTATTCCCCTTCCCCCCCCCCCCCAGTGTTACTGACCTTACCCATGCGGAGGCCCCAACCCTAAGGAAGCTACTTCCATTCCTTTCGTTGAGGAGCCATCTCTCCCAGTCGACGACAAGCTCTCTGGACCAACCAAAGATGATGCCCTTGTTCCTCCAATTGCCTAAAAAATCATTATATGTCTGTTTTTTTTTTTTTTTTTTAGTCTGCAATCGAATTGCACCATGAATAGAAGATATTTTAGTATATCTCCATCGAGCAATTTTTCTTTTTTATGTTCCTGCAAAGTCCTTTCAATTGTCCTAATCAGACTTATCGAAAAAAAATCTGAATTTGCTCCAAGTTATGCGTAGCTCACTTCTTGAGGAGCTTTTTGAATATATGCAAGGATACCTCATACGACAACTTTGACTTCAGATCCATTGTCCGTCTCGAGTTTCGATTGCCGGCTTAGGGCCGATTTCCTTTGACATGTTTTTCTTGAACGTTTCCAAGTATAACTTCGTCAATTTGGGATATTTCACTCTTATAGAGTTGGGTTTTGGCATGGCTTATTGAGATGAGCTACATTTTTCCGAACTCTTGACTCCGAGTTCTTTTTTTTTAGATGCTATCGCGTAGATCGCAATTTTTGAAGCAATGAATGATAAGCGCTAAACAAATAAAATAATGAACAAAGAATTTTTTTGAATAATACCTCTTTTATTGATAAAACATTTTGGCCATGAACGGGCTTACAATGAATTATAAAGTAAGACATGGGTGAAACCTAAGATGCTTATTGATAGTACCTTTCCGAATGCTCGGCGTTCAAAGCTTGCATTATTGCTTCACCGTTAAGGTGTTCCAAGTGGAAAGTTCCTAGTACGAGCTTTACAAAGGTCCTGAATGGACCTTCCCGCTTAGGCCCAAGTGCCCCTAAGTTCGGGTTTTGAGTACCTTGGATGATCTTTCTAAGAACTAGATCGTCGACTTCAAAGTCTCTGTTTTTTACTTTGGTGCTGAAGTATCGTTTGGCTCGCTGCTGATATAAGGCGAGCCTTAATTGAGACTTGGCTCAATGTTCTTTGATTAAATCCAGCCTCAGGCGGAGAAGGTCTTCATTGGCTTCTTCATTGAAAACTTTCCTTCGGAATGAACTGATCCCTACTTCGACCGGGGTCATTACTTCGTACCCGTATAGGAAAGAGAATAGGGTTTCTCTTATCGAGCTCCTAGCTATTGTTTTGTAAGACCACAAGGCTTCGGGCAATTCTTCAGCCCATCTTCCTTTCAAGGGGTCGAGCTTCTTTTTAATGGTGTGTTTGATGACTTTGTTTACAGTCTCTACTTGACCGTTGGCTTGAGGCTGATAAATAGCGGCGAAGCTTTTCTTGATGTTGAGCTATTAGCAAAAAGATCTGAAGTCCTCATTGTTGAACTGTTTTCTGTGGTCAGTTATTATAGTGTGGGGGATTTCGAACCTACAAATGATGTTTTTGTAGACGAAATCCTTCAGCTTGTTTGACGTGATGGTGACTAAAGGCTCGGCTTCTGCCCACTTGGAAAAGTAGTCAACGGCAACCACTACGAACTTAACTCCCCCTTTTTCTTGAGGCAAAAGGCCGATCAGCTCGATGCCCCAAATTGCAAATTATAAATGACCAGGGGCTTGTCAATGTAGTTAATTCTTAAGGTGGAGCTCGTAGAGTATTTGCAAATCTTTGGCATCTGTCGCATCTACGCGCATAGTCCGTTGCATCGTTGAAAACTATTGGCCAGTAATAACCTTGACAAAGCACTTTGTATGCTAAAGATCCACCACCTGCATGGTTCCAACAAATCTCCTTATGGATCTCTCTCAAACATAATCCGCGTCCTCATGGTCGATACATTGTACACTGAACTCATGCTTATATAACTTATCATTGATGAGCATGTACCAAGCTAACTTTGCGCAAAGTGTTTTGGCTTCAGTTCTTCCTTCTGACAATGTTCCATCCCTTAGGTAGGCAATGATTGCATCCATCCAACTATATCCCTGACTCGTCTTTAAGATTGGTTCTTATAGAGTAAAGATGTTTGGTCTTGGGAGGAACTAAACTGGTATGGAATCAGCTTTCTCTTGGTTCATTTCAAAGGCCAGGTGGGCTAAAGCATTAGCTACCGAGTTCTTCTCCCTTGGAATCTGAAGAACTGTGAAGGATCTAAACTGCTCAAGCTCAAACTTTACCAACTGGAGGTAGGATGCATTCTATCTTCCTTCACTTGGTACTCCCCGGTAATCTGATGGACTACGAGCTAGGAATCATTGTAAATTTTGATGGACTCTACCCTCATTTCCTTGGCGAGGCATATTCCTGCGAACAGCGCCTCGTACTCAGCCTCGTTGTTGGAGGTAGTGAACTCGAACCTAACTATGACTCTGATTGGGTTTCCTTTGGAACTTTCGAGCAAGAGCCCAGCTTCTGCCCCCTTCTCATTTGAGAAGCCATCTATATACAAAGTCCACTACCATAGGTCATCAAGCTTTGGCTTCTGCTGCTTGATTTCTTCTAAGGTATTTGCCCATGGCGGGCTTAGTTTTCCTTCTGGCTGATAGGAGAATTCTGATACAAAATCCACCAAAGCTTGACCTATGATTGTTGTCCTCGGGATGTACTTGATATAGTACTGACTCATTTCCATTGTCCATTGGATCAATCTACCCGATGTCTTAGGCTTTTGTATTATTTTCTTCAACGGAAAGTTGATTAGCACATGAATGGAGTGCACTTGAAAATAAGGTCGCAACTTCCTGGTGGCGATGACAAGAGCATAGGTAAGCTTTTCCATTTCAAGGTATCTCATCTCCGCGTCGAGCAACCTCTTGTTCACTAGTATATCGGCCACTACACTCACTTTTCTTCACGTATCAAAGCCGTACTGATAACGGATTTTGACACTGACAAATACAATAGCAGTGGCTCGCCCTGGACGAGCTTTAATAACAAAAAGGGTTACCCCAGATGTTTCTTTAGCTTCTGGAAGGCTCTCTCACACTTCTCTATCCACTTGAAACCTTTCTTTCCCTTCAAGGTCTCAAAGAATGGTAAACATATGTCTGTGGCTCAGGAAACAAACCTGCTAAGTGTGGCCACACGCCCTATCAAGCTCTGTACTTGCCTTATGCTGGTCAAGCTTTCCATATCTAGCAAAGCTTGAATTTTCTCTGGGTTGGCTTCAACATCCCGTTGATTTACAAAGAAACCCAAGAATTTCCCCACGCTTACTCCGAAAGCACATTTTAGGGGGTTGAGCTTCATTCTGTATTTTCCAGGGATGTGAAACATTTCCCCCCAGATACTCAATGTGGTTCTAATGACCTTTGATTTGATGAGCATGTGATCGATGTATACCTCCATAGTTTCAATTTGGTCGGCAAACATCTTGTTCACCAAGCGCTGATAGGTCGCCCCAACATTTTTTAGGCCAAACGACATAACTTTATAACAGTAAATCCCATGATGAGTAATAAAGGAGGTATGCTCTTCATCGGGCTAGTATATCGGGATTTGGTTATACCTCGAGTATGTATCCATGAAACTAAGTAGTGTGTTTCCGGTTGTCGCATCTACTAGTTGGTCGATCTGTGGTAGCGGAAAGCTGTCCTTAGGACAGACTTTGTTCAAGTTTGTGAAGTTAACATAAATTCGCTACTTGTCGATCGACTTCTTAACCAGGATTGGCTTGGTGAGCTAATCCGGGTGCTTTACTACTCTGATGAAGTTAATGTTCAGAAGTTTATCAACTTCATCTTTGAGCGCTTTAGAATGCTTTGCATCCATAGACCTTCTCTTCTGTCTTATTGGTCGAGCTTTTGGGTTGATGTTCAATCTGTGGCACATTACTTCGGGGCTGATCGTCACCATATCTACATGCACCCATGCCAACACATTGAGGTTTTTCTTTAGAAACCCTACTAGACTATCGACCATTTCTTTGTTCAGAATGCTGTTGATCTTCAGTACGTGAGTTGGATCTTCCTTGTTAACACGTATTTCTCACAGTTCTTCTGTTAGCCCTACCACGGGCTCTTCTCTATGGATGTGAGGATCTATGGTATTCTTGAGAGGCTCGAGGTGTGATTTAGACTCTGTAATAACTATTGTTCTCAGGAGTGGCCATTTTAGTGCAACATTTATGGCCCGGTTATAACATTCCTAGGATTCTTTCCTGTAGCTCTTGATCGTCGTGACTCCCCTGGGAGTTGGGAACTTCATTGCTTGGCAGCACATTAATGTGACTACGCTCAAATCATCTAAGATCGATCTTTTGAGGATGACGTTGCATGTTGTTAGACAATCTACCACTAAGAATTCAGCCATTATTGTCTTGATTTTGGGTTCTAATTCTAGAGTCATAGGAAGGTCGATCATTCCCTTGGGGACCATACTACCCCGGTGAATCCATAAAATGGCGAAGGACACGCCCTCAAGTCCCTTTCTATGAACCTCATCTCTCAGAAGGCTCCCAAGAAGATGATGTTCGTTGCACTTCTGTTATCGACCATCACCCTCAATACTTTGGAATTGTTGATCCTGGCTGTGATTACGATTGCGTCATGATGGTGGCAAGGGGATTCTTTGCATTCTTCAATAGTGAACCCTACCACCTCGCTCTTCTATCTAGGCCATTTTGGCAGCTTCTGTTTGCAGCTCATTACCTGGGGGATCGAATCTATTCTGACCTCACAAGCATATTGCTTGTGGGCGCGCCTTGAGCTTCCTGCAATGTTGGGTCCCCTATAGATCATAACTACCAAGACATCATTGTCGGCATTGGCTGGGGCTTGTTGGACCTAGTTGTTTTGCTCGCTAGTATTTTCGTGAGCTGGTGCCTCCTTAACAAATTCCTTTAGATGGCCCCTTTGTATTAGGTCTTTGATGACATCTTTTAAAGCCCGAGTTGGTGTTGTGTCCGATGTCCCGGTGGTATCGACAATATTTTTGCCGATCTCTTCTACCCAAAGCCCCTTTCATTCTTTCTGGAGCGGGTAGCCTTTTTGCCTCACGGGAGACTTCGTAGATGTGAGCTACGTCTTGCGTGAGGGGGGTATATTCTGCGTACCATGGGAAGGGCTACCTGTCCCCGCAATTATCTGTTTTTTGTCTTTTTTGGGATCTGTTTTGGTCCCTATCATTGTAGTCTTGGCCTCTTTGCTTATCCGATGGGCGATCTTGTCACCTGTCTAGAGCTCTCCATGACGAGCTTTTGGCTAAGGCTGATAGTGAGCTTTCTACTCGATGGTGCTTTGTAGCCATCTGATAAAATTTTCCCAGGCTCACGTAATCTTCACTTTGGATCTTTTTCCACAGTTCTGTGTTTGGCCTGATACCTACAATCAGCAAAGTCCGGATTGACTCTTTGGGTGCATCTACGACCTTTGTTTGGTCATTCTAGAACCTCGTTAAATATGAGGTTAGTGTTTCATCTCTCTCTTGACGAATATTGCTCAAGTAACTGAGCGGCATTGTAAATCGTTTCCTCACTTGAAATTGCTGCAAGTACGGCGAGGAGAATTCCTACCAAACTAATGGAGTTCGCTTTAAGTCTCTTATACCACCTCTTGGCATCCCCTACCAACGTGACTACAAAACAGCGACACTTCGCCAAGTCATAGACCTGGTGCAGCTCTATCATGTCATTGAAATGGTCGAGGTGGTCTCTAGGGTCTCCTCTCTCATCGAACTTACTTTCTAGCACCCTAAATCCCTATAGAAGCAGGGCCTGATGAACCTCTTCTGTGAAGGGGGAACTCATTATTTCTTCCACCGCGCCGTTCTGGCGGGCTCTTAGATTGTTGAGCATTTTCTGCATATGATCTAAGCCTTGATTATGATTGCCCTGGCTAACTCTATTTAGCCTTACCTCGAGCAAGTGAGTTCGCAAATCTGTCGCTTGTGAACTCCCTTCATTACACGCATTGATGTGCAAAGTTGATTCATGATGGCTCGGTTGATAAGTGTTATCAAGCTCGTCAATGCGTTGCTCATGATGTTGGTTGTAACTAGAACGTCAATCATTGCCAGATTGTCGCATATTACTCATCTCACGAGCTTGCTTTGGGCGTGGGTTAAGACCGGCACGTTGACGTTAAGGATACCACCGGGTAGGTCGAGTATCTCATGGGTGACCATTACCTTCGCTTTCACCCATTGATTGCTTCCTTGGGCGCCTCCTGGGGTTAGTTTGCCTACGGGACTCATGTTCATGAGCGGAGTGCACTCTGTGACACTAGGGGTGTTGGTCTCCCCTTGGTGCTGATGAGCTAGACTAGTCTCTGGCTGAATTCCGACCTGTCAGGGTGGCATCAATGAAACACGACTGATTAAGGTTCTAGGCGATTGGTTGCTGATTTCTCAGCTCATCCACGTTTTGTTGCATCGCTTGTGCAACCATGGTTTTGATCATCTCCACCAGCTAGTCGTTTTTGGGCTTTGACGTCCCTACCCTCTGGTTATTCATGGCATGCTGAGATGGCGGCAATGGTGGTTGACACCTAACGGTGTCTTGTTGCACCTCCTAATGGGTGGTCTCCATATCTTTGTGGTTTTCGATGGTGGTTTTTGATTTTGTATGCACCATCGTGGGCCTGAAGTGGTTAGATTGCTGTGGCTGTTTACCAAAATTTTTGAGAAGTTGGCGAAGGGCCCTTCTTCTAGTGCCAAAATGTTGATACAGAAATCTGTACCAATTAGAGTGATCTGATCGACCTTGGTGGGATCGAAACTAGTGTATGCGTGATTACGGATAATTAGCAATGAATAAGTAATGAATGTGGTAAAGTAAATTGCAAAGAGAATTTTAAAGTGGTTTGGCGAGATAAACTCTTGAGCCCATGTCCACTGTTTTTGTATTTACTGTGAGAGCTTACAATAATAATTTTTATGAATATTTTCCAACCCCTTCCTCATCGGTTGGATGAGTTTATATACAAAGATTGTACAAAGGAAAAAGCGAAAATAAAGGGATTACAATTAAATTGAAATGCAACTCCAATATTTTCGTGATTAGGCGCTATGATTGTGCAAAGATTATTGTCAATCTAATCCCTCCCGAGATATCTAGGATCTGGAGTTATTTGGGAATTGGTTGAACAATAGCACAGATTGTTAGTGACTAATTTGTGCTAGGTCGAACTATAGCTGAACAAACTTATGCTGGGTCGGATAATCGGTGGAGCCGAGCTGGTTACTTAAAATGGTTGAGACATTATGGCATGAAAAATAACTTAAAGATTGAGTTTTGTTAACAAAAGGAACTTCAAATTAATATGATTTCTACGTATTAGATTTCTCATTTTCATTTTTTGTCACATTGAAATTTGTGTACGAAGCGTTCCTTTACCATTGCTTTAATTTTTTAATTTCAAAGGATGGAGAGAGATTAAAATTTGAAAGAAAAAACAAAGACAATTCAACTTATTTTGTCATTTAAATCTCGTTTTCTCTCTCTCTTTTAACTTCTTCAAACTTCAGTTTCAAAGTTTTCTCAAATCTGATTTAANTTATTATTAGCTAACGTATGGCGCTGTCGAACGGCTGCTCTTCAGCTAGACCCAGACCAGATTGTCAGTCTTTCATGTTTGACTAACTTCCAAAACAAGAGCTATAACTTTCATCTGCCAAAGGGTTACTACGGCAACACATTTGCATTCCCGGTAGCGTGTTCGAAGGCTGATCTTCTGTGAAGAAGAGGCTTGGGATATGCTGTGGAATTGGTGAAGAAAGCGAAGGCTCAAATGAGTGGAGAGTATATACAATCGGTGGCGGATCTTATGGAGATCAAGGGACGACCCAAGTATATGAATATGGAGAACTTCATTATTGTTTCTTATGGGAAGATTTTGTTGAAGGGCAAGTTGGCCAGGATTGTTACGTGGCAGCTGAGCCAATTTAAGTTTGTTAAACGTCAGAGTTAGTGTAATTAGTTAGAATCAGTTAGATTAGTAAGATTAGTTGCTTTCTAAATAAACAGAAAAACGATGCATGTGTTTGTATATAAACTGTACAGAATCATGTGAATAATATGAGAAAGTCTTTTCTTCTTCTCTTCAAGTTTATTCAACATCTTCTTCTCTCAAATCTCAACATGGTATCAGAGCTTCGATAAGGGGCCAGAATACTTGATTTCTTCAATTCCTCGAATCATCTCCATTTATCATCTCCATTTCAATTCACTTTCTTCTCAACTGAATCAGGAACCAGTCTTGATTCATTCGATTCACATTTCTGAAGATTACAGTTTTTTCCTTCTGATTCATTAACCTAATTGAATCCCGATCTTTGATTCTTGTTTTTTTTCGTTCAAAATCAAACTCATGGCAATTGAAGGAGATAGCTCAACCGAAGTTCAGAACACGCGTTCATCAGATGCAACTGACTTCAATCATCCTCTGTTCTTGCATCCTTCTGATACACCAGGTTCAATCCTTGTATCTTTTCAATTAACTGGTGTGGATAATTACTCTCTTTGGAGTAGGTCAATGAGAATAGCCTTGTTAGCAAAAAATAAACTAGGACTTATAGATGGATCATGCACCAGAACTTCAGTTTCCACAAACATGCATCAGCAGTGGGATAGGTGTAATGCCATTGTATTGTCTTGGATCATGAATTCTATAACTAAAGAAATGTTAAGTGGTATTGTGTATGCATCTAATGCGCACTTAGTTTGGAAGGATTTACAAGAACGTTTTGATAAAATCAATGGGTCAAGAATTTTTCAATTACACAGAGACATTGTCAGCCTTACACAAGGCAGTTTATCAATATCAGCATATTTCACTCGATTGAAGTTGCTATGGGATGAGTACTCCTCAATCATCCAACTGCCTTCATGCGACTGTGCCATGTCCAAATCATATGTTGATCACATGCAAAATCAGAAATTACTTCAGTTTCTGATGGGATTGAATGAGACATACATTCAAGCCAGAGGACAAATTTTGATGATGACTCCTTTACCATCAATTAATCAGGCTTATTCTATGTTAATCACTGAAGAAAGTCAGAGGAATATCAACACATTTTCACCAGCTGATACGCCTTTCGAAACGACTGTATTGTTCTCATCTTCACATCAATCAACCAAGTAAAAAAAAAACTGGAATCTGGTCTATGAGCACTGTAATGTCAAAGGCCACAAGAAGGAGAATTGTTATCGGTTGATTGGATATCCTCCTGACTTTAAGTTCACTAAGAAGAAAGGACAATATCAACCATCATCCGCTGCTCACAATGTCACTTCCTCTGATCAGACAGATACTCACACTAATACAACTTCCTCAGCATCAGATTCATCTAAGTCATCAGCACTTTTCACGAAAGAGCAATATGCTGAGATCTTAAAGCTACTGCACAGGGACACTCCACATTCTCCTTTGAATGATATCAATGCTAACATGGCAGGTATACAATGCTACCTTTCTTCTCTTAGCAATAAGCAATCCTGGATTCTGGATACTGGTGCTAGCCATCACATGTCACACTATATTGAGTAGTTGGTTGACTTGGCTTCTCCTGTTGTATCTTCATCAGTAAGACTCCCAAATGGTCATGTATCAGAAGTTTCTCACATAGGCTCTTGCTTCCTCAGTCCAACTCAAAAACTCACCAATGTTCTTTATGTTCCTGACTTCAAGTTTAACTTGATCTCCATTGCCAAGCTCACTAAGGACTTATCTTGCTCTGTATCTTTTTTTCTTGATTTTTGTGTTATTCAGGACCTCTCAAATGGGCAGGTGAAGGGGATTGGTAGGCAAACTGAGGGCCTCTACTTTCTACTGCCACAGTTACCATCATCACAACCACCATCACAGTTAGTTCATTCAAGATTACCTAATACTGTCTCTCATAGATCACCTTCAACTACTGCTGTTTCACATGCTGTTATTCCAAGCTTCCCAGTTTCAAATAATACCAAGCAATGTATGCATAGTTCTTATGAGTTGTGGCACAAACGATTGGGACAGTACCCATTGCTAAACTCAAATATTATTATGTAATCAAACATGCTTTGGTTAAGGATGACCATGCATTTGATTGCCATATCTGTCCTCTTGCCAAGCAAACCCGAATGCCATTCACTGCAAGTCAAAATAGAGCTTCTGCACCCTTTACTTTAATTTACATGGATGTATGGGGACCATATTCTCAGCCTACACATAATGGTCACAGATTTTTTTTAACATTAGTTGATGACTTCACCAGAATTACTTGGATTTTCTTAATGCAGTATAAACATGAAACAATCATACATCTCAAGACATTTATTGCTCTTGTACATACTCAATTTTCTGCTTCTCTGAAGATTGTCAGATCAGACAATGGGAGTGAATTCTTTAATTCACAATGTGATGAGTTATTTACTTCTTTGGGGATCATTCACCAAAGTTCTTGTGTAGCCACTCCTCAGCAGAATGGTGTCGTAGAGAGGAAGCATAGACACCTTCTTGAAGTAGCAAGGGCATTAAGGATTCAAGCAAACATTCCCATCCCTTACTGGAGTGAATGTATCCTCACTGCTTGTTACATCATCAATAGACTGCCCACTGCAGTTCTTTCTAACAAAAGTCCATACGAACTGCTCCATTCCAGACCCCCTTCTGTTGAGTATTTCAAGGTGTTTGGTTGCTTGTGTTACGCTGCTAACTTCACCTCTAAAGACAAGCTAGGTATCAGAAGTGTTCCCTCTGTTTTTCTGGGATATTCATCAACTCAAAAAGGCAACAGGCTTCTCTCTCTTGTCACTAGGAAATTGTTTGTTAGTAGAGATGTGCGATTCATGGAACATATCTTTCCCTTCCAATCTGCCATCCCATCTCCAACAGTATTTCCATTTTCAGATCCTACTGCTACTTTGGATTTTGGTTCACATTTACAACCTCAGACTCATCCACTGCCTCCTGAGTCTCCTGATCCTCTTCCACAACATCAGTTTCCAACAACTGCTCCTGACATTCATGCTTCTTCTCATACTTCCCCGGATGTTCCTCAAGTCATAGTTCCAGCTCCTCGAAGATCCTTTCGCAGCTCCAGGCCTCCATTATGGCTTACAGACTATGTTTCTTCTCATGCTCATTTTGCTATTCAGAAGTATATTTGCTATAATCATCTTGCTGACCCTTATCAATGCTTCCTTTCTTCTATGTCTAAACATATTGAACCTTATTCTTATGAAAAGGCTGTCAAATATCCTCACTGGATTGAAGCTATGCAAGTTGAAATCAGTGCCTTGGAAGCTAACCATACCTGGGCATTAGTCTCTCTTCCTCCTGGCAAGGCCACCATTGGCTGCAAATGGGTTTTTAAGGTGAAGTATAGGTCTGATGGCACTCTTGAGCATTTCAAAGCCAGACTTGTAGCCAAGGGCTACAACCAGCAGGAAGGCATAGATTCCAAAGCAAACATGATTACTCTATGTTTACAAGAAAACATGGCAGTAAGATTGTCATTCTACTGGTTTATGTAGATGATATCTTAATCACAGGAAATTGTGAAGAGATGATCAAACAGTTGAAAGACATTCTGCAGAGAAGTTTCAAAATAAAAGACTTGGGAGAGTTAAGATACTTTCTCGGCATTGAAGTAGCTAGATCCAAAGAAGGCATAGTGTTAAACCAGCGAAAATATGCCTTGGAATTGATCTCTGAAGCTGGAATGGGAGATGCTAAACCAATCAAAACTCCTTTTGAGCAAAATCAGAAAGTTACTTCGTTTGAATATGATCAGAGATATCCACCAACAGAAGAAGATAAACTGCTGGAAGATCCTTCTGTGTTCAAGAGATTAATAGGCAGATTGATTTATCTAACTATGACTAGACCGGATATTAGTTTCTCAGTACAAACTCTCAGTCAACATATGCATAATCTAAAGCAGTCACATTTGGAAGCCGCATTGAGAATTGTTAAATATGTTAAAAAGAGTCCAGGACTTGGACTCCTGATGTCGTCAAATAGCAGCATGGAGTTAATAGCCTACTGTGATTTTGACTGGGCTGCGTGTCCAGTGAGTAGAAAATCTGTTAGTGGATATTGTGTAAAGCTAGGTGAATCTCTCATATCATGGAAAACAAAGAAACAAAGTACTGTGTCCAGGTCATCAGCAGAAGCAGAATATAGAAGCATGGCAAGCACAACTACAGAGATTGTTTGGCTTTTGGGACTGCTGAAAGAATTAAACCTGGAAAATATAAAACATGTAAAACTTTTCTGTGACAATAAAGCTGCTCTGCAAATTGCAGCCAATCCAATGTTTCATGAGAGAACGAAACACATTGAGATTGACTGCCACTTTGTAAGAGAAAGAATCCAAGATAAAACCTTAAGCACAGAGTATGTATGCAGTGGAGAACAAATAGCAGATATCTTGACCAAAGGACTGGGAAGACAACAGCATGAGAAAGTGGTTGTAAAACTTGGAATGAAAGATATCTACAAGATACCAACTTGAGGGGGAGTGTTGAAGGGCAAGTTGGCCAGGATTGTTACGTGGCAGTTGAGCCAACTTAAGTTTGTTTAACGTCAGAGTTAGTGTAATTAGTTAGAATCAGTTAGATTAGTAAGATTAGCTACATTCTAAATAAACAGAAAAACGATGCATGTGTTTGTATATAAACTGTACAGAATCACGTGAATAATATGAGAAAGTCTTTTCTTCTTCTCTTCAAGTTTATTCAACATCTTCTTCTCTCAAATCTCAACAGATTTCTGGTTTTGCAGAGGTTGATTTTGGGTGGGGAAACGCTGTGTATGGAGGACCAACTGGAGCTATATCATTGATTAGTTTGTGCATGCAGTTCAAAAATTTGGAGGGGAAGTCTGGGATTCTGATGCCAATTTGCTTACCCAAATCAACCATGGAAAGGTTTCAAGAAGAACTGAAGAAGATGACTCAAGGAACAATAACTGAGGATTTCTATGACATGAACCCCGCTCTCATGTTATCCAGGCTTTGAGTATCATACGCTATGTAATATATACTTGTATAGAGGTGGTCAATCTCTCGTGCGGAAATCCTTTTATTTTTAAAATGCAAATCAAAGATAAAAGTATAATCGTTACATCATTCCCTAAAAAATTATATATGCAGTATTTGAGAATTTTCATATATATGTATGAGCGTGATAAATCAGAGAATTCAAACATTGTCATGTTGATCCATATTTACTAATAATAATATTTTTGTTTATATAATTAATATTTATTAGTCATAACACATAATGTAATTACTTGGTAAGTAAAAAATAATCATATGATAATTGAAATATTTTTGCAAGAAACCAAAACACCATTCCTTTTACCATATAATTGATACGAGGATTGTTGATAGATAAATTGCTAAAAAAATTCATTGTTACATCATCTTATCAACAATTTTGAAGCATTGCTAACATAGAAACCATTAATTATAGAAACAAAAGTTTGTGTTAAGATAGTTACATAAATGTAATTCTGCAGTAGAGTTAGTTGGAAGTCAGTTTACTATTAAGATAAACTTT
This sequence comes from Pistacia vera, assembly GCF_008641045.1. Taxonomy (NCBI): domain Eukaryota; kingdom Viridiplantae; phylum Streptophyta; class Magnoliopsida; order Sapindales; family Anacardiaceae; genus Pistacia; species Pistacia vera. Next base: position 117,886 of record NW_022196258.1, on the reverse strand, counting down.
GGTTAGATGTTAAACAGAGTTAATTATGTTGGGTTAGTTACTATGTGTTAGAGTCCCATATCGACTTAGCACGCTCAAGCTTATTGGGTTATAAGAGGGGGTAATCCTCTCATTCAACAAGGCTTTATTGGGTGAGGAGTCAAGCCCACCTCAAATTCTAACATGGTATCAGAGCCCAAGTTCTGTTGAGCTAAGCGCTTGACCAGCAGGTGAGGAGTTAGAGCCAACAACTATCTCCAATAACAAGCATGACCCAACATATGGGCTTGACCGTGAGGGGGAGTGTTGGAGTCCCACATCAACTAGGTACGCTCAAGCTTATTGGTTTATAAGAGGGGGTAATCCTCTCATTCAACAAGACCTAATTGGGTGAGGAGTCAGATCCACCTCAAATTCTAACACTATGTAGGTATAAAAACACTGTAAAACTCAGAATTGATAAGAAATATACACAAACACAGCTTCTCTTCCAAACACTTCTCTTGAAACTGTACTCTACTCTTCAACATGGTATCAAAGCAAGAATTTTTTCTGCAAATTGATCAAAATTAGATCAATTAAACTCTTAATCTTCTTCTAATCCAGCTCAAAGGAGATCAGATTTCAGTAATTTCTTTAATTTCAACTCAAATCCCAACAAGATCCAGTATAGTCGACGATCGCAAAGGAATCAGTTGTGCCTATGGTATACTTAAATTCGCCTCTCTACATTCACCCCTCAAAGCAAAGCGATGACTATTCCCTTGTGTGCCAAGAACAAGCTAGGGTTGTTAATGGAGTTTGTAAGAAGTCATATGTGCATCCTAATTTGGTTCCACAATGGGAAAGATGCAACTCTCTAGTTCTAGCTTGGATCTTTAATTCAGTTTCGAAGGAGATCTTTAACAGGATTGTATATTCGTCCAATGCCTCTCAAGTTTGGCAGGACTTGAAAGAATGGTATCATAAAGTCAATAGGACTAGAGTTTATGGAATTCATAGAGAAATTGTGAATCTTATGCAAGGAAAAAATACTGTCACAATCTATTTCAACAAACTCAAGTCATTGTGAAATGAGTTGGGTTTTTTAGTAAGTCTACCCACTCCAGATAGCACTTCAACTAAGGCATATCTTGAGCATCTCAATCAACAGAAATTGCTACAATTTCTGATGGGTTTGAATGATTCATACTCTATGGTTAGGAGTCAAATTTTATTGATGAACCCTTTGCCAAGTGTTAAGCAAGCTTACTCTGTAGTTAACCAAGATGAAAGCCAGAGGGTTTTAGTTGGATTGAACACTAATTCGGAGGTTACTACAGTACATTATGCTTAGAATAATGGTAAGAACCGTAATCAAGGGCAGAAATAGAAAGGAAGGAAACTCTATATTGAGTGCGAGTACAATCACTTGGGTGGATATAAGCATGAAATTTGTTACAAATTGAATGGCTATCCAGCCAACTATCAATTTACGAAAGGAAAAAATGGCTCAAAAACTAAAATTTCTGCTAATCAAGTGCAAGTGCAGAACACAGTTGTCCAATGCCTCTCAAGTTTGGCAGGACTTGAAAGAATGGTACCATAAAGTCAATGGGACTAGAGTTTATGGAATTCATGGAGAAATTGTGAATCTTACGCAAGGAAAAAATACTATCGCAATCTATTTCAACAAACTCAAGTCATTGTGAAATGAGTTAGGTTCTTTAGTAAGTCTACCCAATCCAGATAGCACTTCAACTAAGGCATATCTTGAGCATCTCAACCAACATAAATTGCTACAATTTCTGATGGGTTTGAATGATTCATACTCTATGGTTAGGAGTCAAATTTTATTGATGAACCCTTTGCCAAGTGTTAAGTAAGCTTACTTTGTAGTTAACCAAGATGAAAACCAGAGGGTTTTAGCTGGATTGAACACTAATTCGGAGGTTACTATGGTACCTTATGCTCAGAATAATGGTAAGAACCATAATCAAGGGCATAAATAGAAAGGAAGGAAACTCTATATTGAGTGCGAGTACTGTCACTTGGGTGGATATAAGCATGAAATTTGTTACAAATTGAATGGCTATCCAGCTAACTATCAATTTACGAAAGGAAAAAATGGCTCAAAAACTAAATTTTCTGCTAATCAAGTGCAAGTGCAGAACACAGTTGTCCAATGCCTCTCAAGTTTGGCAGGACTTGAAAGAACGGTATCATAAAGTCAATGGGACTAGAGTTTATGGAATTCATAGAGAAATTGTGAAACTTATGCAAGGAAAAAACACTGTCGCAATCTATTTCAACAAACTCAAGTCATTGTGAAACGAGTTGGGTTCTTTAGTAAGTCTACCCACTCCAGATAGCACTTCAACTAAGGCATATCTTGAGCATCTCAATCAACAGAAATTGCTACAATTTCTGATGGGTTTGAATGATTCATACTCTATGGTTAGGAGTCAAATTTTATTGATGAACCCTTTGCCAAGTGTTAAGCAAGCTTACTTTGTAGTTAACCAAGATGAAAGCCAGAGGGTTTTAGTTAGATTGAACACTAATTCGGAGGTTACTATAGTAACTTATGCTCAGAATAATGGTAAGAACCATAATCAAGGGCAGAAATAGAAAGGAAGGAAACTCTATATTGAGTGCGAGTACTGTCACTTGGGTGGATATAAGCATGAAATTTGTTACAAATTGAATGGCTATCCAACCAACTATCAATTTATGAAAGGAAAAAATGGCTCAAAAACTAAATTTTTTGCTAATCAAGTACAAGTGCAGAATGCAGCTATGGAAGGTGCAGATGCAAAACCTATCAATATATCAGTTGGTCCTGTTTTGAAATTGGAGCAGTATAACCACATTTTTCAATTGTTGGGAAAGGAGGATGTTAATCCTTCGGATTCCTTGGTTGCAAATCTGGCAAGTACTTTCAATAATACTCATATTGCTATATTTTCCTGTTTAAATAGTAATGCTTGGATTATAGATACATGGGCTACTGATCATATGACATGTAATTACTCCATGTTACAATCCCCTATTACCATAAAGCCTTCCTCAAAATCACTTGTAGGATTACCCGATGGAACTAAAACTCATATTGCACATATAGGTTCTGTTATTGTGGACAATGGTATGTATCTTTCAAAAGTCTTACATATACCAGCCTTTAAACACAACCTACTTTCAGTCTCAAAATTTACAGTTTCTAATAATTATACTATCAATTTTTACCCAGATTTCTATGTAATTCAGGATCTTTACAGTGGCAAATTGAAGGGGATTGATAAGCATAACCAAGGCCTATATTTTCTTGATCTAGTGTCACAAAACTCTATATTGTCAAATGTAGATATATCAAATAAGCGTATTTGCAGTGTTTTAAATAAATTTTCAGCAGTGTCTTGTTCAAACAATAATATACCTTTCGATTTACAGTTGAATAAAAGTGTTGATTCACCTGGTTCTTTTATGGTTACCAATTGTTCTACTAATATTGAATTATGACACCAAAGGTTAGGGCATATTCCTTATACAGTTTTGCATCATATGAATGGACAATTAAATGTGTCTCACCCTCCTTACTGCTATGCTTGCCCATTAGCCAAACAGATCGGGGTTTCTTTTCCTCACAGGCACTCAAATTCTAGCCGCATATTTGACCTATTACATCTCGATGTTTGGGGTCCATATAGGATACCAACACATGGAAATGCTAGGTATTTTCTTACCCTAATGGATGACTATTCTGGAGTAACTTGGTTATTTCTAATGCTGTATAAATCTGATGTGTTTATTACCATCAAACATTTTCTTCAAATGGTGCATACCCAATATCATTTCACTCCCAAATGTATTAGGAGTGACAATGGTCTTGAATTCTTCAATAAAGTATGTCATGATCTATTTACTAGCAAAGGGATTATACATTAGAGTTCATGTGCCTATTCTCCTCAAAACATGGGATTGTTGAGAGAAAACATAGACATATTCTTGAAGTAGCTAGAGCTTTAAAGTTTCGATCTAACATGCCAAGTCAATTTTGGGGATTTTGTGTGCAAACAGTGGTGTATCTTATTAATAGGTTTCCTTCTTCTATTTTAAAAGGTTTATCTCTTTTTGAGAATTTTTTTGGCAAGCCTCCTTCATTGTCACATGAAAGTATTTGGTTGTTTGGCTTATGCTACTATCCTCACCTCTAAAGACAAATTATCACCTAGATATAATCCTTGTGTGTTTGCGGGTTATTCCTTGACTCAAAAAGGATACTTGCTCTATAACCTTTCATCTCATAGTGTTATAGTTACAAGAGATGTTATTTTTTATGAAACAATATTTCCTTTCACTTGGTCCAAATCTACATAGCCACTTTTTCCCATTGATACAGATTTCCTTGATATTGAGTCCACATTTTCTATTATACATGTCTAGAATTCAGAACCTATAGACTAGATTAATTCCCCTATTCATCACCAAAATTCAGACCCTATATCACCTCGTACTACCTCTTTAACTGACCAGCATCATTCCCCTGTTTCTCACCAGTGTTTAACACCCATTAGAAAATCTAGAAGACCTAGAAGACCCCCCATTTGGACCATAGATTTCATGTGTCTCTCTATCAAACCTTCACCTACAACTAATTTTACATCATATCCTATTTCCAATTATGTGTCATATGATCATATTTCCTCTACTTACAAAGCTTACTTAACAAGTCAGAATTTGGTAGAACCTTCCTCCCTTTCTTTAGCATCCTAAGATCCTAATTGGGTGGCTGTAATGCAAAAAGAAATAAAGGCTTTAGAGCTAAATAAAACCTGGTCTCTAGTCCCTTTACCTCCTAGTAAGACCCCAATTGGTTATAAGTGGGTTTATAAGCTCAAGTATAGAGTTAATGATTCTTTGGAAAGATATAAAGCTTGGCTCGTCGCTAATTGATACACTCAAAAGGTTGGCATCGATTATGCAGAAATTGTTTCCCCTGTGGTCAAAATGGTCACCATTTGAACCATTTTATCCTTAGCTTCTATGCATAATTGGCCTTTATACCAAATGGATGTTGACACTACGTTTCTAAAAGGTGATTTAAAAGAGGAAATATATATGATGTTCCCTCAAGGTTTTGCAAAGCAGGGGGGGGGGGGGGGGGGGGGGGGGGGTTGGAAGAATATTATTTGTAAATTGGACAAGTCACTTTATAGCCTAAAACAAGCTTCTAGAGCTTGGAATTATAAGCTTACACAGGCTTTAATATCTGGAGGTTTTACTCAATGTAAGGCTGATTGCTTTGTTCATTAAAAGAATTGATTCTCACATTGTGTTGGTGTTAGTATATGTGGATGATGCGGATGACATTGTCATCACAGGAGACAACATTGATATGATCCATCATACCAACAAGCTTCTGATATCTAATTTTAAGCTGAAGGACGTAGGGATGTTGAAGTATTTTTTGGGTTTTGAGGTGGCTGGATCGTGTAAAGGGATCAATTTGTGTCAAAGAAAATATGCTTTTAAGCTCATATCTGAATCTGGGTTATCTGGCTCTAAACCTTCTACAGTCCCAATAGAGTCCACTTTGAAGTTAACGTCTACTACTTATGATGAACTTTTTCCTACTAGCAATGATCCATTGCTTGCTGATCCTAGCATCTATCAAAGGTTAGTAGGTAAGTTGTCATACTTATGCATGACAAGACTAGATTTGAGTTTTTCTGTCAATCTATTAAGTTAGGTCATGCATAGCCCAAGCAGTCACACATGAATGCAGCTCTTAAGGTAGTTAAATACATTAAGACAGCTTTGGGTTTGGGTTTATTTTTCCCAACTCAGAATCATATGGATTTTTTTGCTTTTTGTGACTCGGATTGGGCATCTTGCCTCATAGCAAGGAAATCAGTTACAGGTTATTGCATTTTCCTTGGCAAATCCTTAATTTTATGGAAGTCTAGCTAAAAGGTAGGCCACTGTTTCCAAGTCCTCCTCTGAAGCTGAGTATAGGGTCATGGCCTCTACTGTGTGTGAAATTCTTTGGCTCATACAACTTTTTACTGAACTTGGATTCACTAGTCTACTTCCTGTTCCCCTTTATTGTGATAACTAGGCTGCCAATCACATTGCATCTAATCCCATGTTTCATGAAAAGACTAAACACATTGACATTGACTGCCACATTGTGAGGGAACAACTCAAGCTAGGTCTTATCAAAACTGCTTATACTCCATCCTCAGAACATCCTGTTGATCCTCTAACTGAAGCTCTTGCAAATCTCTTCATTCAAAATTATTATGCAAGTTGGGTGTTCTTGACCCTTTCACCCTTCAACGAGAAAAAGGGGGGGGGGGGTGGGGGGGGGGGGGGGGGGGTGTTAAGATAGTTATATAACGTAATTCTGCTGTAGAGAGTTAGTTGGAGTTATGCAATAGAGTAGTGGAAGTTAGTTTACTGTTGAGATAAACTTTGTTAGATGTTAACCCGAGTTAATTATGCTGGGTTAGTTACATGTAAGTATAAAAACACTGTACAACTTAGAATTGATAAGAAATATACACGAACACAATTTCTCTTCCAAACACTTCTCTTGAAACTATACTTACTCTTCAACGGTTTGAACTATTGAAAAATATGAAATAAATAGGACCCAAATGTAACATTATACAAAATGATTTTACTTAATACTACTTGTTACGTTATGCAAAATGATTTTATTTAATATACTTGTTGTGTTGATTATTTTTATTTAATTGTTATTGCAATCATAATTTATTCTCCTATCGATCTATTTTAATTTGGGTAAGAAAAAAAAAACAAAAAAAAAAAAAAAATCTCAAAGTAACAAGTAATCTTAAAATAATCACAAACAATCTGATGATCCCCGTCAACGGCTCCAAAAACTTGATGTGACTAAATCAACCTTAGCAAGTGCACTAGTCATGTTCAAGTAATAAAGTGATGAGTTTGAGTATCGTCCCACAGAGATCAAAGCGAATATTTGTAATTACCTAAACTACCTACACATTATTTGAGAAAACGAAATCTTAGAGTCTAAAAGTAACCGAATAAAAATAACTAAATTAAAAAAATAAATAATGTGATGAACTTTGCAATATTAATGAAGTTAGGGTACAGATTTCCCCCTAATTATGCTTGACAACCACTCTTAATACTCGTTTGTGCTATGAATTGGTAGGATTCTTCTAAGGCCAATTATCCTTATTCGGGCATAATATTCAACTTAATACAGATCCCTATTCGATTACTCTGAAATTAAGAAGCATAAATTCATCAATCCCTTACGACTAATTCGCCGTATTCGGTTATGAATTAGATGGACCACAAATTAATCCTAGAATCTCTATTCGATTACTTCTAGTTTTAATATGTTGTGCAATGTTATTCCCATAGAACAATTATGAATATGAATTAAGCAATAAACCCTATCTTCTCTATTCGAAACATCATCAAGGTAATTGAATCAATCCAACATTCATAAAGCATTAAACCTAAACTCTTACACAAATTCATAAACATAAATCTGGTATTAAGAATAAAAATTGTTCAAAACAAAATTAGGGTTTCATCATTCCCTAACAAAAGAGATTTACTCCATCCTAAGAACAAAAAAAGAAATAGAGAAGAAAGAAAACATAATCAGACTTGAAAATAAATAAAAATCAAACTCTTAAATTTGATCTTCAGTCTTTAAGCCACAAAAATGCGTATTCTCCTCTCCAAAATATGCAAAATTTGTCCCTTGACAACTGATCTCAATTATACTTAAATACCTAAAAGAGTCCTAAGTGAAAAAGGAAAGAAAAACTGATAAAAATGCGCTAATAGTTTCCGCCACAACCCTGGCCGTGGCCAAATTTAAGTCACCACAGCCTAGGCCATGGTGCTTCCTAGTTTCTTTGTTTTCTCTTTGTTCCACCACCATGGCCATGGTGAACTACCATGGCATGGCCATGGCCTTCAAGAATATTAGGTAATCTCAACTTCTTCAAGCTTTAAGTCCCAATTTCATTCCAATACTCCAATCTACTCAATCAAAGCCTAAAAAAACACAAAAGTTATCCAAATCAATAGGTAACCATTCATATCTCAAACTTAACAAAAATAAACATCAAAACAAAGGAAACAAATGAGAAGTTAACTAAACTAACATCAAAACAACCCTAAAAACACTTAAATTATGCAACTTATCAACTCACCCAAACTTAATCCTTTGCTCGTCCCCGAGAAAAGAAAATATCAGAAAAAATAAACTCAACAATCATCAAGGATTCACAACATTCCCAAAATCAAGGAAAAGAAATCAAACATGCTTTAAATAATATTCATGCTACCAAACATACAATCCAGCTAATTGTGCAACTCCAATCTTTCCTCAACCTGATCATGCCTCACCAAGACTTTATACTCAATCCCTACTTATTTTCTTTTTCTTTTTTTTTTCTTTTTGTTTGTTTTTGTTTTTGTTTTTTCAATTGCTTCCTCAGATTGTCACATCACCTTTTTACGTGAATGCACACATTTGTGATGAGTGCCCCCGGTTACTCACCAATGTCACAACACATAAAGTGCTTTGCATACTCATAGTTCAAGCCATGGTTTGACGCAAAAGTAAACATGGGGCTCATGAATACTCCTAGTTACTAAGCAGCTCGAAACAACGGAGTAGTTCATTAAAAAACAAACAAATAAGCATAGTTAATTTATTTCAAGACTATATATACATATTTTTTATTTATTTTTTATTTTTTTTTAATTAGGGAGTGAAGACAAGGCTCAGCTAGTACACAACAAAGCCAAGTAATAAACCAGATTTGCACAACCATCTAGAATTGCATACTCTTCAACATTCCTAAAGATATGAGCATGTTTGAATCTTTTCAATGACTTGATACTACCACTACTCTAAATGATTACAAAGTTCATCACAAAAAGCAATTTTTTTTTTTCTTTGGGGATATCAAAAAGTTTCGTTCGGGATTGTATCAAAAGCACAAGCATAATAACCACCATGCAACAAATACAAAATATAAACAAAAAAAAAAAAAAACACACACACACACACACAAATAAACTAAACACTTCCTAAAAACACACCCACCAAACAAAAGAAACAGACTATCAACAATGCAACACAAACCAAACAACAATTCAACATAAATCAAACTACTCACTCTCCCAAACTTAAAGAATGCAATGTCCTCAATGCATGAAAAACAAAAACCAAAATAGAAAATATGGAAAATGAAAAACTTCCCTGAAAAAGACGAGATTTTTTTTTTTTTTTTTTTTTGGAACATGACCACGGCTGTGTAAAATGACATGGGGTAGCCCATGGTACAGGCTGGAATCTGCAAGCTTTTTATCTTTTAACATGGCCACGGCTGTGTAAAATAACACAAGGTAGCCCATGTTTTATTCTGCTCAAAATTGTCTTCTTCTTCTATCACTTAAGCTTCCCCCAAACTTGTTCCTTGTTCCAACGATAACAAAACAATAATAAAAACAAAATCAAACAAAAATAAAATAATTGTAGAAGAGAGAAAAGAAAAGAAATTGATAGTTCTAATTTAGAGTCGTTAGCTTGACTTTCTCCACTTTTTTCATTCAAGAAACTGGACGGACAACGTGTTTGGATCGAAACATCCTCCAACATAGTGCTTCAAGCGATGTCCATTAACTTTAAACGTTTCACCTGTCTTTCCATGGTGGATCTCAATTGCTCCAAAAGGTGTTACCTGAATTACCTCATATGGACCCGTCCATCTTGATTTCAGCTTTCCTGGGAAAAGACGAAGACAACTATTGTAAAGAAGAACTTGTTGTCCCGACTCGAACTCCCTTTTCACAATGTGCCTATCATGCCATCTCTTTGTCTCCTCCTTGTACAAACTAGCACTCTCGTATGCCCAATGACGAAATTCATCTAGCTCACTTACCTACAAAAGACGTTTAACACCTGCACTTTGCACATCAAAATTCAAAAATTTAGTAGCCCAATAGGCTTTGTTCTCTAATTCTACAGGCAAGTGACATGCTTTTCCAAATACTAACCTATAAGGTGACATACCTATAGGTGTTTTAAAGTTTGTCCTATATGCTCATAAAGCGTCGTCTAACTTTATCTCCCAATCTTTTCTAGAGGCACTAACGGCCTTTTCTAAAATTTGTTTTAGCTCTCTATTAGAGACCTCTACTTGACCACTAGTTTGGGCATGGTAGGGAGTGGCTACCTTGTGTGTGACTCCATATTTCTTTAAGAGTGCATTAAATTGGTGATTACAAAAATGCTTCCCACCATCACTAATGATTGCCCTCAGAGTTCCATGTCTAGTGAAAATATTCCGCCTAAGGAATTTGAGTACTGTTCTAGAATCATTAGTTTTGGTGGCAATTGCCTCCACCCATTTAGAAACGTAATCTACTGCCATAAGTATAAAAGCGTTTCCATACGATGATGGAAACGGTCCCATGAAATCAATACCCAAAATATCAAAAATTTCACATACCAATATATTATTTAAAGGCATCTTATTTTTCCTAGAAATATTACCTATTCTTTGGCAACGATCACAAGAGGATACATACCTTTGAGCATCCCGAAACATAGTGGGCCAATAAAACCTTATTGTAACACCTTTGCCGCTATGCGATTTGCCCTTAAATGCCCTTCGGTTTCTCTATCATGGCAATGACTCAAAACAGATCCAATCTCTCTTCTTCCAGCACACATTTTCGAACAACTTGATCTGCACATAGTTTGTACAAGTAAGGGTCTTCCTATAAATAATATTTGACATCAGCCAAAAATTTCTTCCTTTGCTGGAATGTAAAATGCTTTGGGATCCAGCCTCCTGCAAGAAAATTAGCCCAATCAGGAAACCATGGAGATTTAGAAAAAGAAGAGTCAAGAGATAGAATTTGCTCATCAAGAAATTCTGCACTAATATCTCCCTCTTCAAGGATTGAATTATCTAGTCGGGACAAATGATCAGCAACTTGATTTTCTGTCCCCTTTCGATCTTTAATCTCCAAATCAAACTCTTGAAGTAGAAGGACCCATCCGATAAGGCATGGTTTGGCCTCCTTCTCAGCAAAGAGATGTTGTAGAGTTGCGTGATCTGTGTAGACTATTGATTTTGTGCCTATGAGGTAGGATCTAAACTTCTCGAATGCGAAAACCATTGCTAGTAATTCTTTCTCGGTTGTTGTATAGTTTAGTTGTGGACCATTTAAGGTATGACTGGCATAGGATATGCCCTGAAACATTTTGTCTTTCCTTTGACCGAGAGCAGCATCGATGGCATAGTCACTCGCGTCACACATGATTTCAAAGGGGTTGTTCCAATCTGGTGTGACCACTATTGGTGTTGTCACTAGCTTCTCCTTCAGCAAATTAAAGGCCTGCAAACATTCAGAACGAAAGTTAAATTTTATATCCTTGGCAAGAAGATTAGAAAGGGGTTTTGCAATTTTTGAGAAATCTTTAATAAATCTTCTATAAAATGCTGTATGGCCAAGGAAACTTCTGACTGCTCGAACCGTTGTTGGAGGAGGTAATGTTTCAATCACTTCCACTTTTGCTTTATCAACCTCAATCCCTCGCTTAGAGATCTTGTGTCCAAGCACGATACCTTCTCGTACCATAAAATGACACTTCTCCCAATTCAGCACAAGATTTGATTCCTCACAACGCTGTAAAACTAACGCAAGATTTTGCAAACAAGATTCAAAGGTTAGTCCATACAACGTAAAATCATCCATGAAAATTTCCAGAAATTTTTCAGTCATGTTAGAGAAAATTGACATCATGCAACGTTGGAAAGTAGCTGGCACATTACATAAACCAAATGGCATACGTCGATAAGCGAATGTGCCATAAGGACAAGTAAATGTTGTTTTCTCTTGGTCCTCTGGAGCAATAGGAATTTGATAATAACTAGAATAGCCATCAAGAAAATAGTAAAATTTATTACCCGCTAATCTCTCTAACATCTGATCAATAAATGGCAATGGGAAATGGTCTTTTCTAGTGGCAGAATTTAATCTTCTATAGTCTATACACACACGCCATCTAGTGACCATCCTAGTGGGGATAAGCTCATTATTTTCATTCTTCACCACAGTCATCCCCCCTTTCTTAGGCACTACTTGCACAGGACTAACCTAATTACTATCAGAGATAGGATAAATAATACCTGCATAAGTAATTTTACAACTTCCTTTTGTACTACTTCTTGCATGGATTTAATCTCCTTTGCGGTTGTATTGTTGGCTTGAAATTCTCTTCCATGAGGATCTTATGCATGCAGATAGAAGGGCTTATTCCCTTGATATCAGTAATTGTCCATCCCATCGCCTTCTTGTGCTTCCTCAAAATGTCTAGCAGTGACTTCTCCTCCAAATCTGTCAAAGATGCAGAAATAATCACAGGGTAAGCATCTTTATCTAGAAAAGCATATTTAAATGTGAAGGAAGAGGTTTAAGCTCAAGTTTAGGAGCCTCATTAGGGGTCTTATGCAAATCCTCCTTTAGCTCCACATTATTATCAGTCAGAGATTCTTTCTCTAACGCTTCAGCTTCTTCTCTCAAGCACGGGTCTTCATCTTCTGTTGTGCTTGACTCCATTAGACATCTCTCCAAAGAGTCCTTCTGCAAAACTTCTTCTCTGTGATCACCTACAATCCCACCAAAACTGTCAGAGTTAAAACAAGATTCAATATAAAATGAAGTAGGATTTTTCATCGCTTTATGGACATCAAACATTGTTTCTTCATCATTTAGTCTTAGAATTAATTTTCCTTGTTGCACGTATATCAGAGCACCAGTTGCCGCTAAAAATGGACGTCCCAAAATTAGAGGCACTCCCAGTCCTCCTCCATATCAAGAACTATGAAGTCCACCGAAAAGATAAATTTGTCAACCTTTAACAAAATGTCTTCAACAATGCCTTTAGGTCGTTTGATTAATCTATCAACAAGTTGGAGCGACATGTTCGTCTCTTTCACTTCTCCAAGTCTTAGCTTCCTAAAAATTGATAAAGGCATTAAATTAATAATAGCACCTAAATCACACAATGTTTTATCAAAGAATGAATCTCTTAATGCACAAGGTATAGTACAACTCCCTGGATCTCTTAGTTTAGGAGGTAATTTATTTTGCAGTATGGCACTGCATTCTTCAGTGAGCATAACTATTCCATGCTCCTCGATCTTCCGCTTGTTAGAAAGGATGTCTTTTAAAAACTTTACATAACTAGGCATTTGTGCTAAAGCTTCAGCAAATGGAATATTTATTTGCAATTTCTTAAAGACCTCTAAAAACTTTGAAAATTGTTGATCCAGTTTATCCTTTCTAATTCTATCGGGATAAGGAAATTTAGATACATCTTTTTCAACAACAATAGAATCATAATTTGACGTACCTTTTCCTTTACCTCTTGCAATTTCTTTTACCTTAGTCTCTGTGTCTTTTTCTGAATTCGCTTTCTTTTCTTCAATAGAGACCGGTAACTTTGCTTCACTTTTTGCCTTCTTTTGTGATTCTTCTTCACCAATCACCTTTCCATCTCTCAAGGTTATGGCCTTACATTGCTCCTTTGGGTTCCTTTCCGTGTCACTTGGTAAATGCCCTTGTTGTCTACCCGAAATGACATTGGCCAATTGGCCAATTTGAGCTTCTAAATTCTTGATGGAAGCCTCTTGATTCTGAATTCTTGTCTATGTAGTACTCAAGAACTTTGCCATCATCTCCTCTAAATTTGATTTCTTCTCTTGAGATTGAAAACCTGGTGTTGGAGGCTTCATTTGACTGTTGTTACTCCAAGAGAAATTTGGGTGATTCCTCCACCCTGGATTATATGTTTCACTGTATGGATTATTATTGGGCCTGCAAAAATTTGAAACATAGTTAGCTTGATCAGGCATAGAATTAACAGCAAACATGTTACCTGATTGACACTCATGGTTAGGGTGATCTTCGCCACAAAAATCACACATAGAAGCAACTATTGCAGGTTTTGCATTTGAAGTCCATCAATCTTCTTATTTAATGCCTGTATTTGTGCTGCCAAAGCTATGATAAAATCTATGTTATGAACACCCGACGTTCTTCTCACAGGCAACCTCTCTATCAGCCATTGATAAGAGTTTGAAGTCATTTCCTCTAGCAATTCATAAGCTTGTTTTGGTGTCTTCTTACCTAAAATACCACCCACAACAGCATTGATCATATTTCGAACTTCACTATTAAGACCATTATAAAACGTCTGGACTTACAGCCAAACCGATAATTCATGGTAGGGACATCTTCGGAGCATGTCCTTGAACCTTTCCCATGCTTCGTATAGTGACTCTGTATCCACCTGCACAAACATAGTAATATCATTACGCAATTATGTAGTCTTTGCAGGAGGAAAATACCTACTCAAGAATTTTTGTGTCATTTGCTCCCAGGTTGTAATCGAGCCTGCTGGTAATGAGGTCAACCAGCTCTTAGCTTTGTCTCTCAATGAAAATGGGAACAATCTTAGTCTTATAGCTTCGTCAAAAACTCCATTGTGCTTAAAAGTATCACAAATCTCCAGGAAATTTGCAATATGTAAGTTTGGATCTTCATCTGCCAAACCACCAAACTGCACTGACTGCTGAATCATCTGGATGATTGTTGGCTTTATCTCAAAGGTGTTGGCATTGATCACTGGTCGTCAAATGCTCGATGTTGCTCCATTTAGAGATGGCAATGTACGAGTTGCTGGTGGTGTTCCATCATTTTGGTTATCGTGATCACCCATGATCTCCCTTTTGATTGCTCTCTTTCTTGCGTGAAAAGTGCACTCTATCTTAGGATCAAATGCTAGTAAAATCTTTCCAGAGATTCTAGTCATACACTAGCAGAAACACCTATTGGTTTCCAAAAAAAAACAAAAAAACAAAAAAAAAAAAAAAAATCTCAAAGTAACAAGTAATCTTAAAATAATCACAAACAATCTGATGATCCCCGTCAACGGCTCCAAAAACTTGATGTGACTAAATCAACCTTAGCAAGTGCACTAGTCATGTTCAAGTAATAAAGTGATGAGTTTGAGTATCGTCCCACAGAGATCAAAGCGAATATTTGTAATTACCTAAACTACCTACACATTATTTGAGAAAACGAAATCTTAGAGTCTAAAAGTAACCGAATAAAAATAACTAAATTAAAAAAATAAATAATGTGATGAACTTTGCAATATTAATGAAGTTAGGGTACAGATTTCCCCCTAATTATGCTTGACAACCACTCTTAATACTCGTTTGTGCTATGAATTGGTAGGATTCTTCTAAGGCCAATTATCCTTATTCAGGCATAATATTCAACTTAATACAGATCCCTATTCGATTACTCTGAAATTAAGAAGCATAAATTCATCAATCTCTTACGACTAATTCGCCATATTCAGTTATGAATTAGATGGACCACAAATTAATCCTAGAATCTCTATTCGATTACTTCTAGTTTTAATATGTTGTGCAATGTTATTCCCATAGAACAATTATGAATATGAATTAAGCAATAAGCCCTAACTTCTCTATTCGAAACATCATCAAGGTAATTGAATCAATCCAACATTCATAAAGCATTAAACCTAAACTCTTGCACAAATTCATAAACATAAATCTGGTATTAAGAATAAAAATTGTTCAAAACACAATTAGAGTTTCATCATTCCCTAACAAAAGAGATTTACTCCATCCTAAGAACAAAAAAAGAAATAGAGAAGAAAGAAAACATAATCAGACTTGAAAATAAATAAAAATCAAACTCTTAAATTTGATCTCCAGTCTTCAAGCCACAAGTATGCATATTCTCCTCTTCAAAATATGCAAAATTTGTCCCTCGACAATTGATCTCAATTATACTTAAATACCTAAAAGAGTCCTAAGTAAAAAAGGAAAGAAAAACTGATAAAAATGCGCTAATAGTTTCCGCCACAACCCTGGCCGTGGCCAAATTTAAGTCACCACAGCCTAGGCCGTGGTGCTTCCTAGTCTGTTTGTTTTCTCTTTGTTCCACCATGGCCATGGTGAACTACCATGGCATGGCCGTGGCCTTCAGGAATGTTAGGTAATTTCAACTTCTTCAAGCTTTAAGTCCCAATTTCATTCCAATGCTCCAATCTACTTAATCAAAGCCTAAAAAAAGTTATCCAAATCAATAGGTAACCATTCATATCTCAAACTTAACAAAAACAAACATCAAAACAAAGGAAACAAATGAGAAGTTAACTAAACTAACATCAAAACAACCCTAAAAACACTCAAATTATGCAACTTATCAGCTCCTCAAACCAAAATTTTGGCTCCACCATTGCATGGTACTTATAACAATGTGTGTATATGTCTCTTTCTTTCTTAACCACAAAGAAAGAAGTCTTGGCCAAAATTTATTTGAATCATATTTTTCACATGTAATTTTATTTTGCTATTATCACATGATAATAATTAGATATTGTAGGAAAACATAAAAAATATAAAATTACAAAATAAAATGATGTCAACTCAAACGGATACAATTGAGACTTATTCCCCCTGTTTATTTCACTCTTTTCAATCAGTTTTCTATTATCCTATTTAGATTAAAAAATAGAATATGTGTTTGTTTACGTATTAATTGGAATCATTATTTTTAAAATCAATTCAAATCAATTAAGATTCTATTGAAAATGAAAAGTGGGTGGAACTTATTTTCTATTATCCTATTCTAACATTTTTCCAATTCTATTTAACTAAAAACAATTACATTTCATAATAAAAATTTATAAATTAACAAAAACACAACCACCCACCCAAGCCACTGTCAACTGCCAACGTTGAAACGACACATGATAGCCAGATTTGGCCGGTCATACACCAATTTGGCCATTTTCGGCTAAATCTACGATTAGAGATCTGGTCGTTAACAAATGCCATATTTTGGTTGTTAACGACAGCTAGATTTTGGCCATAAATCTGGTCGTTTTCAACTAGATCCATGATAGATTTGATCAGAAAAGGCTAGATCGACACACGACTGGCTAGATCCAGCTATCTTGCATCATTCAGGCGACTGCTGACTACTGTGTGATGGTGGCTTGGGTGGGTGAAAGTGTTTTTGTTAATATATAAACTTTTATTGTGGAAAGTGTTTAACTAAATTAATAAATGTAGGAGGTTAAAAATAATCTAAATGTTTTCAGAAAATGTTTTCCAAAAATGTACTAAACAACTATTCTATATTTTTATCTAGCTATAATTTTTAAATATTATACCAATCACATTCTCAAAATCTTATCCTATTTGATTTAATCATATCCTATCCTATTCACATAGTTTTTCAAAATAACATTTTTTTTTTTTTTCAAATAACCTACCAAACAGTTATTTTAACCTTTCTCAAATAAAACGTACATTCCTTTTATCCCAACCAAACCCTTGACAAGTACACTCTTTAAGTAGGAGTCAAATCTTAATTAATCTACTTGAACTAAAAATTATAATACTAAACTTATCACAAACTATGACAAATCCTATTTTAACGAGACTAACAAATTAAATTAGACTCTTAATAAAACTAAATAAGCTTTGTTTAATCACCAATAAATATTACTGTTTGACATGGTATAACTTCCAAGTATAAATACCTAAAGAAGGAAACTTCTCAGATTCATGTAAGATCTTTAATAGATCCTCTTTAAAATGCTTAGCCTAGAACACTGTTCTCAAGCACACATAACACATTCTCAATATCTATTTCTTCTTCCAGTCTCCGGCACCCATATGTGGTAAAAAAGTGATGTGTTTCTGTGAACTTAATTTTGTCTTCTTGGAATCACATGTCCAATTACATTATGTTCAATGAATTGATTCAAAGTAGTGAAATGAAATTAATATACCAGAAAACGTGAATATTGCAGGTTCCATTTATGTGGTTTTGATTATATTACGTACACTGTTTGTCCTGTGAAATTGCAGTGTGATGGCTAGCTCACATCGCACTCCATGAAGACTTCATTTCCATCCACATATTATTTGTATCCTGTCGGCTACCCAGTAAATTCTAGCTTGTGCTTATTTACTTTTATTTCCTAGAAGAAAGAAGCAACCATTCATTATCTTTGTCTTTGCATAAATTTAGATAAATGATTTAATGAATAATAGAAAAGAAATAGCATTGGAAAATACTTCGGGTGCGTTTATTTCCCTATTTTTACCTTATTCTATTCTTATCATTTCCAAAATATACATTTGTTATTCTGAAAATACTATTATATTTTATTCAATTATTTTTAAACCTCTTAAGTTTGTTAATTTAACTAAACATCTCCTAAAAAAAGTTTAAAAATTGACAAAAATACCCTCATCCATCCACCCATATTTACCAGATTCTAGTCACTACTGGCAGAAGGTGGTCAGAATCTGATATAATGGCACACTATCAGCTAGAGCTAGCCGGTAGTGCATCGACATAACTTTTTCTAATCAGATCCACTGTGGATCTGGCCGGAAAAGGTCAGGTTTACAACGAAAGATTTGGCCATTGACAGCCAGAGGCCAGATCTTTGGTCGTTGATGACCAAACACGATCAGATCTGGCCGTCAATGGCTAGATCTAGCCGTAAATTTGCCATTTTTCTACTAGATTCACAGTGGATCTGATTGGAAAAGGTCATTTCAGTGCACAACCAATCATATCCAGTAGGTCGTGCGTCGATACGACCACTCCAGCCACCTTCTAGCAGTGATGGCTGGCTGCTGGTATTTAATGGGTGGATGGAAGTGTTTTTATAATTTTTAATATTTTTATTATAGGGGTGTTTAGTAAATTAACAAACTTAAGACAATGTTTTTGTTAATTTTCAAATCTTACCTCGTTTTACCACCCAACTCTTACTTTTTCAAAAATACTATTCAAAATACTAAAACAAACACACCCGATCATGTTTGTCTATTTATCGATGTTAAATTATTATCCCACCTAAAAAGTTAAATTAATAGGTGATTGTTCAACACCATATTAGTCTAATAAAACCCTTCACATGAAACTTTCGTTGTCTTTTATAAAGTTGAATATGGATTTTTTTTTTTTCATCTTTTTTTTTTTAATCTAGCTCAATATGGGAATTCGAACTTTAGGACTTTGACTCTGATAACATTGCAAGTTGTCTTCTCACGTAAACACTTAAGATAGGAGGCATATAGCTTAACATTGTATTAGTTCAATATTCAACATATTCTTAAAAAAAAAAAAAAAAAAAAAAAAATTCTTGTGCTACGTCTGAAAATACTAAGAAGGTATCGCATCACCTATGTCAGAAGCAAGTGTTTTCATGTTACATCTGATGTTTTTTTCCTTTCTTTCTAATCTATTATGAATCTTAAATTTAATTATATAAATGATGTGCAAGTATTGGCTTGAGATATGAATGAAATGATATATACTAGGGACAAGGTTCGGTACTCTCACTTTCTGAAAGGAATGATTATCTTTCTTCAAGAATTTGAATTCCCGTGAGAACGATTTGGGACTCTAAATAGTGTAATTATTCACATGTTATTTGTTTCTTATCATTTTCGTTTCCTCTTCCACTGTCTTTCTTCCCAACTCGTTTGCCTTATTAATTTGTTCGTTTGCCTTATTAATTTGTTCCATTGTCTATTATAAATAGAAAACCTCAAAGGCAAGTTTGAAACACAACCAATCCTTAGCCAAGCAATCAGTTATCTCAAAAATGACATCAAAACAATCGCAACCTTTCTCAGTGACACGGCAGGCCCCGGACCTGATCGTTCCTGCCGAGCCGACACCGAATGAAGTAAAGCAACTCTCAAATATAGATGATCAAGAAGGCATAAGGTTTCAAGTTCCATTTATATTCTTTTATAGGAATAATCCATCATCTGCAATGAAAGGGAAAGACCCCGTTAAGGTGATAAGAGAAGCACTAAGTAAAGCACTTGTGTTTTATTATCCTTTTGCTGGTAGGCTCAGGGAAGGTGATAATAGAAAGCTTCTGGTAGACTGCAATGGTAAAGGGGTCTTGTTTGTTGAGGCTGATGCTAATGTCTCACTTGATCAGCTTGGCCCTGAAATTCAACCACCATTTATATGTTTGGATGAGCTACTGTATGTTGTTCCAGGCTCGGATGATATCATTGGCTGCCCACTGTTGTCTATCCAAGTATACGAGTTTTTAGTTTGTTCGATGTTTTCTAAAATGTGTAACTTATTAGTTGAAAAAATAGTTATAAGATTTTATCATAAATACAATGTTAAAATCTTTTGGTTTTCATCATTGACAGGTAACTCATCTAGAATGTGGAGGATTCATTCTTGCACTACGCTGGAACCACACTCTGTGCGATGCATACGGTTTGATGCAGTTCTTAAAAACGATGGAGCAGATGACACAAGAAGCACCGAAGCCATGAACAATGCCTGTTTGGCAACGAGACCTCTTAACTTCAAGAAATCCACCACGTATAACATGTATCCACCATGAATACGAACAGCTCGACGACTCCAAAGACACAATAAGAAACACAAACCCTAACGACTTGGCCGAAAAATCATTCTTCTTTGGCCCCGAAGAGATCACCTCTCTCCGCAAACACCTTCCTCCACACCTCAAAAACTGTTCGACATTCGAGTTATTAATAGCTTCTGTATGGCGATGTCGAACGGCTGCTCTTCAGCTAGACCCCAAACAGATCGTTCGTCTTTCATATTTGATCAACGTCCGAAACAAAAGCTATAACTTTCATCTGCCTGAGGGTTACTACGGCAATGCATTTGCATTCCCGGCGGCCTGTTCGAAGGCAGAAGTTTTGTGCAAAAGGGAATTGGGATATGCCGTGCAGTTGGTGAAGGCGGCGAAGGCTCAGATGAGTGGAGAGTATATAAGATCTGTGGCGGATCTTATGGAGATCAAGGGACGAATTAAGTACACGAATGTGGAGAATTTTGTTGTTTCTTATGTGAAAAATTCTGGGTTTAAGGAAGTTGATTTCGGGTGGGGAAAGGCTGTGTATGGAGGCCCAACTGGGGCTATATCATTGATTAGCTTCTGCATGGAGTTCAAAGACGTGGATGGAAAGTCTGGGATTCTGATGCCGATTTGCTTGCCCAAAGCGACAATGGAAAGATTTCAAAAAGAGATGAAGAAGATGACTCAAGGAACAAGAATGGAGGTTTTCTATGACATAAATTCGGCTCTCAGGTTATGCAGGCTCTGAGTGTGTGTATATATATATTAGAACCTCTATTTATTGATATCCTATATAAGAATAATCTTCATATACTTATAAAAACTTTCGATCCCAACTTAAGTCAGTTATAGATAAGAATAAATTTCACATTGTAATAAGTTATAATTTTTGTAAGTTCTGTCTTAAGGGACTTACATCTCCATAGTAATAATTATACGCATATTATAATAAATATATGTTATGTTACATTAAAGATTTGCAAGGAAATAAAATATTTATCTAAAGTTGTTTGGGATAACGATTTATACTTTAAAACTGTTACCACATCTTTTATCTTGCGGTTACATAATAAACAACTAGCATGGGCATCTTCTTATTGAAACCAAAATAGTTCTAGCTCTCAAGCATGTTTAGAGCTTCTTGACATAAAATTTTTGGTGTTTTCATACTATCATCCTCAAGATTATCTCATTCCTCTTCTTGTATAATTCTAGTAATGATTTCTTTTTCAGTTAAAACATACACGATTTTTTGCTCATTTGCATTCCTGAGGAAGACATTAATTTCCATTTAATTTGTATAGTGAAGTTGTCGAATCTGATCACTTAATTTTACAGCGACTCTTTGATATCCATTTCCGTACAATCATAATGATACTAAAATAATGAATTAAAATCTTAATACTATTAAAATATGAATTATAAAATAAGAAATTAAAAAAATAATTCTTGTACCTGCACCTCTATTATAACCTCCTTATAATAATAAATTTAATTAGTTCAAATATTATGACTATACAAAGGTTCTACTCTATATATATATTTAATTCTCCAAATATGACATCCAGATGTTCAGTTATTCTCGTTAAGAGTTGTCCATATACATATAATTCTCCAAATATGACATTCTGATGTTTAGTTATTCTGGTCAAGAGTTGTAGGGATGATGTATTTGTTCTATATAATGATATTTATTATTCATATACTACGTAAAGCTATTACCTCAAAACAAGTGAGATAATCTCAGATAATTTTTTTTTTTTAATAAGCTTTCATTAGAAAAAAGAAAAAAAAGGTACAAAAAACCAATAAAAGGCAGTCAGTCTACCACAAGACAATCCCCTAGGTTATGACCCAAAAAAATAACCTATACAAGACTATGTAAAAACATTAAAAAAAAAAAAAAAAAAAACCTTCCTACCTTGGGACATACCCTGGGTTAGAAACAAAACCAAAGAAAGCCATAAGACAATGCCCAAATAGGCTACAAAAAAAACCAACAACCACTCCCCTCGATCCGAAAAGACAAAGACTCCACTCTCAATGCCAAAAGCCCAAGGCATCAAACTAAAAAAATTAATTAAATTCTTTTTTTTTTTATGCCTTGTGTTTTGGTAACATTCAAACAATAAGAAATGACAGAAAAAGGGCCAACGAACCAGGAAAAAACCACCTAAGATGCCGCTGTTGCAGATGCAGGCAGACTAGCACGTCCAGCAGTACGCATACTGGCGTTGGCACTAGTGTGTGCGAATCTCAGATAATTTTTCTCTACACTTATTTATATTGTTTGATAATCAAAGCCAGACCGGCAAACGGGCGGGCCAGGTAGGTACGGGTCGGATAGCAAATAAAATGGGCACGGGTCTACAGGTCAAAAAATTTCACGGGTCGAGAAAATGCATGACCTGTACCCACACAGGCAGGCATAGGTCGATCTGCGGGTCACTTGTTTATTTTGCCTTTTAAAATTTTTCCTCTCCAATTTTTTTTATTTTTTAAGCTTTTTTCTCTTATTTATTTCTTTACTCCCACATATTTCACTTTCATATTCGTCTTCTTCTTGCCTCGCTCTCCATTTCTTCTTATCTTTTTCTCCCTCCCCACTGCATATTTTTTCTTCAGTTCGTCTTCTTCTTCTCCCTCTCTCCAATTCTTCTTCGTCTTTTTCTCCCTCTCCACTTTTTCATATTTCTTCTTCTTCTTTAGTCTTCACCCTTCCAATTCTTCTTTGCTTGATTGAGAGAAGAGATTGAGAGAAATATGGCATCGGTCTGTGTGTGAGAGAGATTGGCAAAATGATTTTAGGGTTTTAATTTTTTAATGATTTTTTAAATAAAATGCGAGTACCTCAGGCATTATCCGGCGCACCCGCATTTTTCACGTACAGACTGAGTATGGGTAAATTTTACGGATACCCATATCTGTCTGTTTGATGCGGGTACCCGTTGACCTGCCAAAACGGGTACCTCTTTGCGAGTCTAATCAAAGGATTGTTATAAGACTCTTAATTATACAAACAAGTTCAAAGAACTCGACAAAATGTAGACGAAATGCTACATCAAAGAGGACATCAACTGTGAAGGCAAGGCAATTTCATTATCTACTCTTGTGTCTTGCATATTGTTTGATCTTATTATTATTATTATTATTATTATTATGATTAAGAAATGCCAAACAATATTAATTGTCATCCACAATTTTATTTCTCACTTCCCTACGCCCTTAATATTGAGTTTTCTGTTTGGGAGATTGGTTGGAAAAAAAAAAAATTTAATGCTAGGAAATAAATAGTAGGACCCTTCACTCAATTATTTCAAAAGAAAAAAATATCTTCAACAAATTGAACAAAATGTTGATGTAAAGTTACCTCAAGAGCTAGCATATTGAAGACAGGTCAAATTATGTAGTCTATGCCACATATTTATTACCATTTTTAAGAAACGCCCACAGATAATTGCCGTCAACAATTTTCATCTCTCACAATGTAAATAAAAAAAATATGTATATATAAGAATTAATTCTCTAACGCCAAGGAGTTGGCTCAATGATCAAGGAAGTTTACTCCCTCCTTTGAATTCTTAGATTTAAACATTGAGCTCACCTATCACTATAATATTATGGTTTATATATTCCTTTGATCTTGTTAGGTGTTCAATGGTTTCCAAAAAAAAGAATTAATTATCAGGTGCAATGTTAGCATTTTGCCACTAAAATATTATAATTTTCAATTTAGTAATAGATATTTAGTATGAGTAAACTATTAGTAGACATTGTTGAAAAAAATTCTGTTTTAGAATAACAAACATCCATAGAAGAGCTCAACTAAATATATAAATGAATTTATTAGGGTTTGAAGTAACGTTATATTTTTTATCAATCATTGAACCATAACTAATAAAAGGAATATAAAACCAAGCTAGCACAACAATCCATTGTCATGGACAATTTATGCACAACTCGACAAATCTCCGCTGATATGGTGGCCATTAAATCAAGAATGTTTCAATAGAGGATTAAACCTAAGATCATGCGCATATCTACATTATTCATAATTCGTCCTAACCATCTGAACAACACAAGGGTGGATTTGCTGCTGTAAACTTAAGTTAATAGAGCACGTTGTTAAGACATTTCTGATGTATTTTTCAGTTTGCCTTATTCATTCTCAACCATAGAGAAAGAAGTCTCGGTGAAGATTCATCTGAAACACATTTTTCACATGTAATTATTGTTACATGATTATACTAACTAGAAGGTGTTTTAATAAGAAACGTATCTGCGATAGCTGTTGCACACCATTAAATAAGTGAACAAGGTGTACACGGACGGTCGCTAGCACCACTCTATTAGCTATAAATACCTAAGCAAAAAACCCCTCGTATTCAAAGTCCTTGAACACTCAACCTTACTCAAGCTATCAATTAATCAACTCAACAATGGCATCAAAATTTTCCCAATCTTTCAAAGTAACCCGGCAGGCCCCGGAACTGATCGTTCCCGCAGAGCAGACGCCAAAAGAAGTGAAGAAACTTTCAGATATAGATGATCAAGAAGGGTTCAGGTTTCAGGTTCCGGTGATATTCTTGTACAGGAATAATCATCCTTCGCCTGCAATGGAAGGGCGAGATCCAGTGAAGGTTATCAGAGAAGCACTGAGTAAAACGCTTGTGTTTTATTACCCTTTGGCTGGAAGGCTGAGGGAAGGGGAAAATCGGAAGCTTCTGGTGGATTGCAATGGCGAAGGGGTTTTGTTCATTGAGGCTGATGCGAATTTCTCACTTGATGAACTTGGTGACGAAATTCATCCGCCATTTCCATGTTTGGATGAGCTTTTGTATAATGTTCCGGGCTCTGACGGCATCCTTGGATGTCCACTGTTGCTTATCCAAGTGAGTTTACAAAGACTTCAAGTCGACTTTTCTCTTCATTTTTTCATATTAAATACCAACATCCTTAATTTTACAGGTGACTCGTTTGCTATGTGGAGGATTCATCCTTGCTTTACGTTTAAACCACACCATGTGCGATGGATACGGCTTAGTCCAATTCCTAAACGCCATGGAAGAAATGGCACAAGGAAAACCAACACCATCTGTAACCCCAGTATGGCAGCGACACCTCTTGAATGCAAGAAATCCACCACGCATAACACACATCCACCACGAATACGAACAGCTCGACGATTCCAACGACACTCTTCACACCACTAACCCCAACGATCTCGACCACAAATCCTTCTTCTTCGGCCCTGAAGAGATCTCCTCCCTCCGCAACCACCTTCCTCCCCGCCTCAAAAACAGTTCCACATTCGAAATAACAATAGCTTGCTTATGGACATGTCGAACGGCTGCTCTTCAACTCGACCATAACCAGACCGTTCGGTTTTCTTGCATAACGAGCATCCGAAACAAGGGCAGTGGAATACCTCGTCCTCAGGGCTATTACGGGAATGCGTTTGGATACCCCGCCGCATGTGCGAAGGCGGGGAGTTTGTGTGGCAGTGGACTGGGGTATGCAGTGGAGTTGGTGAAGAGGGCGAAGGCGCAGATGAGCGGAGAGTATTTGAGGTCGGTGGCGGATTTGATGGTGATGAAGGGGCGGCCCCGGTACACAAATGTGGAGAACTTCATCGTTTCGAATCTGGCGAATTCGGGGCTTGCAGAGGTTGACTTTGGATGGGGGAAGCCGGTGTATGGTGGGACGGCGGGAGCTATGTCGTTGATTAGTTTTTGCATGAAGTTTCAAAGAAAGGATGGGAAGAATGGGATTCTGATTCCGATAAGCTTGCCGAAATCAAGTATGATGAGGTTTCAAAAAGAGGTGAAGAAGATGATCGCTCAAGGAGCATCAACGGAGGATTTGTCTGAAATGAAACAGAGTGAGAAGTTAGTATGTAAGCTTTAATTAATTTAGTTAGCTCCAAGTGTTTGAATATTATAAATTATTGTGTGGTGAGGATTTAGAATGTCATGTAGATTGGATTTTTCCAACAGAATAAGAACAACCATGAAGTGGGGTATGCGTGTCAGATCATCCATTCTAATAAAAGTAATTTTATATGTATAAATTCAGCATATAAACTAATTGTATCAGTTTATTTTAGTTTGTTCTATTTATCTTTAATTTTGTTATAAGAGTAATAAGAACAACCATGAACTTCACATGTGAACGACTCCATTAGCCGTCGGAAAAGATAATGTGGTCTCACACCAAATGGTCCCAAAATGTGGCATCAATAATTCTCCAGTAGAATGGACAACGAACGAGTAAAATTATTCTCCTTAGGAGTAGTTTATGATAATAACCCGAGTATGAATTAACTTATTTCATCTCCTAAATTTTTTAGGGTTATTTATTATTATATGAGAATTCTTAGGTACAAATTGCAGCATCGAATGCCATTAACAAATACTAAAGAAAATAAATCTTACAACTTTTTATACGAAAATATTTAAATAAGGTTATGTATTTTAACAATTATCAATGCTAATAAAGCCTAATATTCTAATTTCCGATTGTTAAATCTCAAACGACCCAACGATTTTCAGAAAACAATTAAAAAAAATCAGCATGTGCATTTTTTGCTTTCACATATTAATATACAATGCCAGATTCTTTCACAGCTTCAACTCATGTGATTCACCAGGTAAAAGAAGAACTCAGCATGTGCATTTTTTGCTTTATGAATTTACATGGAACCCTAATAGGAATTTACATTTCTCACCCTCAACTGCCCCCACCACAAGGATCAAATAGGGAAAAATGTTAAAAAAAATCGAGGCCATCCCTCTTAACTCTCACTGTTTTTATACCAATCTTGCTTCGACCTACCCATTTTATAACAGATGGAAAGCAAATCTAATTTGATCAATATGAACTCCCTATAAATGGTGTCGAAATCAAGAAAGACCATTACCATTACATTTACAGACGATTTTATAAGATGGTGTGTTAATGAGCCAAGTCCTCGCTCCCGATGCCTATACTTGACTTGTCAATCATTCGTACATTGTATCGTTCGTATACTCTAGCCCTGTTCTCTGCCCACCACTGCTCCGCTTGTTTCTCACTAAAACGCTTCCGACTGCATTAACATTATACTCTTAAAGTCAAGGGTGCCTAGCAAAGTAGGAAAATTGAACATTTGTTTAACATAGAGAGATGAGTGTTACCTGAAGCGAACTCGCTTTAGATCCTTGACGCCGCCGGGGAGGGAGGTAAGTGTTATATATACACCAGGTTCATCTTGCTCCACCCATTCATTATCATTACGTGATTCACCTTCTCTCGTCCTATTCCCATTTCGTGTTGCTGCTTCCAAATGTCCCTGTCTGGTATGACCTGAAGTGCGAGTACTGGCAGTGCTAGACCCATTAGAAAGCAACTGATTGTTTGATCCATTGGACTCCGGTTCTGGAAATGCTGTTTAAACAGTCAGTTGGTCAAGCGAAACATTAGGTATATCGTTGGAAGCAGGACTGGAACCAAAAGAAGTAAAGGTAGGTGACTTGATGTTCCGTACTGCTCCCAAGGGAAGCCTCTCAGCCATGTCCTTTAACTATTTTCATCATAAGAAAGAAATGTTATGGTCAATATAGAGGAATCGAGGAAAGCACAAGTAAACTCAGTTAACCGATGAATCCATATCACAGAAACAAAGAATTGAATGTCATGGCATTTTAAAACATGTTTGCAATTGAATATTGTGTGCCAGCTATTGACGAAGCTGGAGGTGCTAAAAACACCCTAATAAATATGTACTGAAATCACCTTCACTAAAACTCACAAAAGGGATACTCTTATCAGCCACCGATCTACCTTCTCCCAAGCTCCCTTGTCGTCGTTCACGAAGATCCAGTCATCTCACCAAAAAAAGCCACTGCGACCATTGACTTCCACCACCGATCTGCCATTTTCCGGCGATGTCTCTACTTGCTAGCTGCTGATTCGCCCTCTCCATCATCTGAGCTACCCTCCCTGGTGTGTCGCCGTTGCTCTCCCAATCGATCGCTAATTTACATTGGCCAGGGTTGTGTTTGCTGATAAGAGCTTGAAAATATATATTTTGTTAATGATTTAATTTGATTATCTGTGGAAAAATATGTTTAAATTTTGGAATTTGAATTAATTATTTCATAAATACCTTTTATGGGATCACGGGTGTATTTTATTTTCAGGTTCAAACCAATATGTGAAGGAAAAAGAATGACGTCGATGGAATTTATGACGAGTAGGAACAAACGGTACAAAAATCGGAGTTGAAAAGACAAAGTTGTAACGCGTAGAAAATATAACGTAAAATTTGGAAATTCTTCAAGATGGGCATGCTTCGCTGTTTGGATCATAACTTGAGCTGTAGAAATCGGAATTCAACGATTCTTGAGGCGTTGGAAAGCTTATTCAGAGAGCTACAAAGTTTGTGTGATTACTTTACCAAATTCTGAATATCACAGACTCATTGGACAGAAAGAACGATCGCTGCAGCGACGGTTCTTATCATCACAGCGATGGATCACAGGCCTATTTAAGTTATTACATTCTCCTAGTCCGAATTTGAATGGGTGAAGGCATTTAATTCTTTTCTGAGTAACCTCCAAACCCTAGTACTATAAATAAGGGTCTTTAAGTAGTTTTAAAGGGGATTACAGAAGGAGGAGAAAGAACGGCTACTACTTTGGAGATCGGAATTCTTGCGATTCTCGTTCACAAATTAGAGAAGTTTTTCTATTTTTCTTTCTTGAACTCATGTTATTAAATACAATGGTTGTTTTTATTACTGTATTCTTGAACTAAATATCTTTTCTAGGGCTAAGATTTAGCGCACTTTATGAACATGTATTGACTTAAATTGTTGTTAATTCTTATTGAGCTTTTAATTCTAAGTTTTATTATTGTGCATAATGCTTTCAATTCTTAAGGGCCTGAGAGTTGAATGATTTTATGGGTTGGGTTGAGATCGAGAGATGAAACCTGATTAGTCTAAGGTAATAAAACCATAGATTGAGCGAACGCTAGAGATAGGTTACCGCGATCTGTGAGGCTCTGGTAAATTCCATAGAACTTAATGATCTCTTAGCTTCTAAATTCAACTTAGAGATATTTTGGGTTGTTGCTTAAGGGTTAATTCGTTAATTGTTCGAGAGAAAGTTAGTGGAATATTAGGGAGTTTGGCCTTTAGAATAAGCTTAATTCGGTTAGCAATAATTGTCAATGCATATGATTAAATTGGTGTGAAATCTGTGCCCTAGGTTTAGTCATATTGATTTCTCTACCAAAGTATTTATAAAATTCTGCTTTTATTTAGTTTTTAGTTTATATTCTTTTTCATTAAATTCAATCTTAAAATTCTGTTTCATCAAATAGCAATAAGATATACTAGTTTGGTACTTGGTAAGTAGTTCTCTTTGGATTCAACACTCGTTTACTCGAGCTTTATTACTTGCATGATTTCATATACTTGCGAATAGCCTGTCATTTGCTAGATTTCAAACTTATAGGGTATGATGGTATTTATCAGGGGTGTTTTTGTTATATGTTAAACCTGTCAAACCATCGGTTCAACCGGTTGAACTATGACTCGGCCATCAGAGCGGGTTACCCTTCGATCCGGTTTTTAAAACAATGGGTACTTGTTTCAACCATAAAATTTGGCATAAAAAAAAAAAAAAAAAAAAAAAAAAAAAAAAAATTCAAGAAATTAGTTAATATAAAATTGAAGGGAAAAAGATAAAAGATCTCTACCCAAACCTGATAGTTCCCCAACTCTGTCAATTTTAAACAGCTAATATCTAGCTCACAATCTATTTTAAAGACTAAAAATAACATAAGTTAAACTGAATAGTTGACTAAAGCATCCCAAACCTGACACCAAAGCTTTTCAAACAGTAAAAATGATTTGGAAAGTGATATATAATTTGTAAAAGGAAGCACATACACTTTCATTCACATAAATACCACCCTATGTATTTTATGAATTAGAGGTGGGCATTTGGAACTGGGCCCAAAAGCCCAATCCCAAAACTCGGTCCTAGGACCGTTTTGGGACCAGGCCTAAGGAGGAGGGCACGGGCCCTCTACTGGGCCCTCCGGTCCCAGGCCCGGGCCCAAAATTTTTTACACATTTTTGTTTTAATCCTTTATATAATTGCATAAAACCCCCTATAAATTTTAAAATAAACATAAATTATAGGGGTTAAAAGGAAATTTTACAAAATTTATTAAAAGAAAAAATCTTCCACGCCTAAAAAATTTATAAATTTTATAAATTTTACCCCTAAAAAATACTAAAAATCCCTTACAAAATTTTGTTTTGCCCCCAAAATATAAAAAAAAATCGAGGGGGAAAAAAAAATTTCCAGGCCCATAGGACCGGTCCTATGACTCGTCCTAGGCCCATAGGACCGGTCCCAGGCCCATGAGTGACTGGTCCCATTTGGGACCAGCCCCAAACGGGCCCAGGCTTGGGCCTGCTTGGGACCGGTCCTTGCCCAGCTTTAATATGAATACACCATTTCCATTGGACTGATTTACGCTTCACCAAGTTTACCCCAATAGAGATGATATCAACTATTAAATTTTAAAGAACGTAACCAACCAAAACTTTATTTTAAATTCCATCATTAATACTGGCTAACGAATCCATTTTCACAAGTTATAGCTGCAGATGTCAAGCAAATGTGCACATGTTGAGTCATTGACGACTAAAATGCAAAGTAGAATAAGCCAGCCTTTCTACTAATCATTCTACCAACTTGTTACATTGCCTCTCCACTTCAGTAAAGAGGGAGGATAGAAGGGAACAAATAAAAACATTCAAATCTTGATACTTACTAAACTAATGTCTGTTGACCAAAGAAAGAAAAAAGGTCAAAAGGTCAAGACTGTAATTTGTCTATTAAATCCATGTGGTGTCGTTTTTGTGTTTACCATTGTCATCTCTCTCATTTCATATAAAAGAGAGGTTAACTACAGTTTATTACTTTACATAAAAAGAAATACAGATCTACGAATTTCAACTTACAATTTTCTCTCAATTTTATTCCAAATCTCACATGGTATCAGAGCCTGTAACTAGCATCCATGGCTAAGGTTTCTGATTTTCAGTCCGACAATAACATGGAGAAGATAGTCCTCGATTCAGCTCAATCTTCACTGTTGAACTCTTCTCAACCTTTAATCTTCTCATTTAGCCTACAAGTAGTGAGTCCGAAGCTTACAAGGGATAATTACAAAGACAATTACTGCTTCTGGAGGTTGCAAGTCTTATCAGCCGTAGGAGCGCATGAATTGGAGGAACATTTGACAGGTTTTGTTCCTTGTCCTGAACCCTTGATTGCTTCAGAAATTGATTGTTCTACTGAATTAATTGAAAATAAGTTTAAAGAAAACCTAACTAAAGGAAAAATTAATCCAGCTTATATAGCTTGGAAAAAGACGGATAAGCTTCTTGTAACTTGGCTCCTGGCCTATTTCGAAATGTATGTTCAATCATATATCCAAATGTCAGTTTGCCTCTGAAATTTGGTATAGCCTTGAAAATGAATTTCTTATCGATTCCAAAGCAAGAGCACTTTACTTGAAGAATTTACTTCAAAACAATCAAAAAGGAAGTATGAGTGTAAATGAATTCATTAAGAAAATGAAAGGGATTGCTGAAAGTTTGTCCTCTAGTGGTCAAGTGATAACTAATGAAGATCTTCTTCAGTATGTATTGGGTGGACTAGGGCCAGAGTTTGATGCTGCTGTGGTTAATTTGACATCTCCAATCGAATCTAAGTTTGATTCAATGACATTACAGGAAGCTCAATTCCTGTTTCAAAAGTATGAGATGAGACTTGAAAAGTTTAATACTGGTGATTTTTCTAATAGCTCAATCAATTTAGTTTCTCTCAATAATTTTGGTGGCAAATCTGTACACTCTGCTGCTATGAAAAGATCTACCAATGCAAGTGGTGATGTAACTGGAACTCCAAATGCACTCAACAATATGATGACTTTGGGTCATAATCTGCCTCTTGCAGCAATTTATCAAGCTTATGCACCTTCTATTCATGGGGATCCATATTTCTCTGCTAGACATCATAATCAGTTTGGTGGATCTTTTAGTGCTCCTTTTCCATCCTTTAGAGCACCTAGTTACAACACCTTTGGAAGAGGAAGAGGCTCAGGTATTGGTCAAGGTGAACCAATCTGCCAAGTCTGTAGTAAAATTGGTCATATAGCAATTCAGTGCTACCATAGGTATAATTTGACCTATAATAGAGCTCCTCCACAATTTAATGCTGGTTCTTTGTCTCAGTATGGTGTGAATTCTGCTTAGTTTGGGATTTCATCACCTTAGTTTGGTTTTAGTTCTCGGCCAAACTCTAATTCTGCTAGTGGCCTTTCACAAGCATTTTAGCCTAGCATTTCTTCTTTTGGAACCAATTTGCAACAAGAAGGTACCAATGCTTCTTTCTCTACTCAGCAACAAGGCTCACAGCAACATAGTTTTTCAGTTCCCAGTCAACAAATGCAGTCACCTAGCCAAGCTTACTTTGTGTCTCATCAAACTCCTTTACACTATCCACACTCCATGACACCTATGACTATCCCTTCTACTCAATCACCAAACCAGAACTATTTTGCAACTCATCA
Source organism: Pistacia vera (assembly GCF_008641045.1). Taxonomy (NCBI): domain Eukaryota; kingdom Viridiplantae; phylum Streptophyta; class Magnoliopsida; order Sapindales; family Anacardiaceae; genus Pistacia; species Pistacia vera. The sequence goes on along the minus strand of NW_022196258.1, from coordinate 84,759 downwards.
GAATCCATCTCACCCTCCTAATACCATAATACCTATAATTGTCCCTACTGCCAACACACCTGATCCAGCCTGGTACATGGATTCAAGTGCTACTAACCATGTTACTTCTGATCCTAACCAGCTAGCAACCAATAAGAATTATGAGGGGCTCGATCAACTATAAGTAGGCAATGGTGAGTCTCTCAACATTTCACTTATTGGCTTTACCTTGTTACCCAGTTCTCTGCAGTCTAAGTGTTTATACTTGAAAAATGTTTTGTGTGTGAAAAAAATAACTGAGAATCTTCTTAATATTTCAAAATTTACACAAAATAATAATGTAGTTGTGGAATTTAACTCTGATTGTTGGCTTGTTAAGGACAAGGATACTAGAACATCACTATTGTAGGGAGGAATTAAAGCTGGCTTGTATCAGTTACACATTCCCTCTAGTATGCCATCACCTTCTCTGACTGTTAATACTTCATCTAGTTTTCCTATGAAAACTATTCCCATCAGTTTGAACTCAAAAGCCTTTGTTTCTTCAGTTGGTCATAATTCATTAGGTAGTAATAAAACATCTCAGAATGTATATCTAGCAATGCTACTTTGAATCTCAATAAATGTATTATGCATACTTATCATAATTGTAATACTTGCTTTGTTAATACAAATTCCTGCTTAGTGAATGGAACTTCATATTCTGGCTATACTTTTGTGTCTTCTCTGATGAATGATCATTTAAGTACAGATAGTGGACATAATTATGTCATTCTATTGAATTCTGCAAATACTGATAATAATAAAATTGTGAATTCTACCACTTTATTGCATTCATTGCATTCTGAAAATACTGATATTGGACATTTTAAACAATCTGAGAATTTAAGTTTTGATTGTACTCCTGCCACTTCTCTGATTAGTGCTAATTTAAGTACATACATTATTCCCAATTCTGAAAATGTTTTGAACACTACAAATGCTGATCATAAACACTCCATGTTAACTACTACATCATCAGCATTTCACGTTAGTCATAATAATGCTAATACATTCCTCTGGCATAATAGGTTAGGACAGCCCCATTCTGATGTCCTTACTAAAATTTTGTCTCATCTTCATCCTAATCATACACAGTCTGATTCCTCTTTTTTTTCTTGTGATGCCTGCAAACTAGGAAAGCTACATAGGAGCAGTTTTTCTATTTGTATTCTAGAGCTTCTCAACCTCTTGAACTTGTACATAGTGATGTTTGGGGGCTAGCTCCAATATCATCTTTTGATGGATTTAAGTATTATATTCATTTCATTGATGACTTTAGTAGATTCAACTGGATATTTCTATTAAGAACTAAAGCTGAGGTTAATTCGGTGTTTATTAAATTTCATCACTTGGTTGAGAGACAATTTAATTACAAACTCAAGTGTTTACAATCTGACCAAGGAGGTGAATATAAGGGGTTAGTTTCTCATCTTACTAATGTTGGAATTCAGTTTAGACATTCTTGTGCGTATGTCCATCAACAAAATGGATGGAGTGAGAGAAAACACAGACATATTGCTGAAACTGGTTTGACCTTATTTGCACAAGCATCCATGCCTTTGAATTTTTTGTGGTTTGCATTTGAAACTGTTGTCTTGCTAATAAATAGGATGCCTAGCTCAGTTTTGAATTTTATATCACCTTATCAAGTCTTATTTGGTAGACCACCTCTTTACTCATCCTTAAAGGTTTTTGGCTTTGCTTGTTTTCCTTACTTGAGAGATTTTAGCAAACATAAACTTAGCTTTCACTCTTGTAAATGTGTCTTTGTTTGTTATAGACTTATTCATAAGGGATATAAATGTATCACTGCTGAAGGAAAACTCTTTGTCACACCTAGTGTTCAATTTAATGAAACACAATTTCCCTTTGCTACTAGTTTTCAGTCCTCAAAATCTAAACATGTTTCTTCATCATCTGCTCCCACTACATTCAATTTTCCTTTTGCCTCTGTACCCATTGCAATTGATTCAACCAGCAATGTTTCTTCAGCAGTGCCCTGGTCTTCAACTTGTCCCTCGACAGCAACTGGTAAGCAAATTCTACTCTCTATTAATTCTAATTATCCTAACTCTTCTTCCTCATGTCAACCTGTGTTGTTGTCTCAATCACCAAGTCCTTCATCTCCTCAATCCTCCTCACCAATTATAGTAACAGATTCTAAATTAGTATCTACTGCAACTTTTACTACCAAGTCAAATTCAGCCTTTCAAACACCAATATCCTTTTCTTTATCACTAGTTTTACTAGTAATTCGAATCTGTCTTCCAAGTTTAGTTCAGATTATTCTCTTACAATTGATTTCACTTCTTGTCTAGCTATGTCTCTACATCCTACATTATCCATAGAAACAGCTACCACTTCCTCTTTATCATCACCAAAGACTACTTCTTGTCCACTTGTAGTTGATCTGTCCTCATATAAGCTTTCTGCTACATCTTCTCATCCTTCATCACATTCATCCAAACCTGAATCATCTATCAACACACATTCTATGCTTACTCGAGCCAAACTTGCTGATAAGTCTAGAATAGTTCTTGTAGTGTTAAAGCCATTAACTGTCCAACCTGAACCTGCTTCAGTAAGTGAAGCCCTTGCTAGTGCTGAGTGAAGAACAGCTATGAAGGATGAGTTTACAGCCTTAATAAAGAATGAGACATGGACCCTTGTCCCAAAAACACCTGATATGAATATTGTTGGAAATAAATGGGTGTTTAGAGTAAAGTTTCATGTTGATAGGTCATTACAAAAGTATAAAGCTAGGTTGGTTGCAAAGGGTTTTCAACAAACCCTTGGTTTGGACTATTTTGAAACATTTAGTCCAGTTATCAAACTTGCCACTATCAGAATTATATTTACCCTTGCTGTCTCAATGGCACCCTAAGTGAAATTGTTTACATGCGCCTACTTTCTTGGTTTAGAAGCTCATCGAAATGCTGAAGGCCTTCACTTACGACAAACTAGGTACATTGTTGATCTATTGGCTAAAACAAAGATGCAAGATGCTTATGCTTGTCCTACTCCTATAGTTGTTGGAACAAAACTTTTTTCTTCTGATAGTGAGATATTCAAAGATCCTAGTTTATACAGAAGCACCATAGGAGCCTAGCAATATCTAACTTTGACCAGGCCTGATATAAGCTTCACTGTGAACAAGCTCAGTCAATTTCTTTAAGCTCCAATTAGCTTCAATGGCAAGCCTGCAAAAGAGTCTTAAGGTATATCAAAGGAACTCAGTTTCATGGGCTGCAATTTAGACCAGCAACTACTTTTTGCGTTGAGTGTTATACAAATGCAGATTGGGGAAGCAATCTTGATGACCGAAGCTCTACAAGTGGTTATTGTATTTACTTGGGGCCTAATCTTATTCAATGGAGCTCTCGTAAGCAAAAGGTCGTTGATTTGTCTTCCACAGAGGCTGAATACAGGGCACTTGCACATGCAGCCACTGAATTGGCCTAGTCAGACAGTGTATTTTCTAAATTGGGTATAAGCGTGAGTGCCACTCATGTAATATGGTGTGATAACCTTAGTGCAAGAGCTTTGGCATCTAATCTTGTTTATCATGCAAGAACCAAACACATTGAGATTGACATACATTATATAAGAGATCAAGTTCTAGCTAAGAAGGTGATAGTCCAATATGTTCCTTCCAAGTTGCAAATTGCTAATGTTCTGACTAAGTCCTTATCAGTAGCTTAATTTCAAGAGCTAAAACAAAAACTCAATGTGGTCGTAGTTAATATTTCTAGTGGACAAGAAGTTGGTGTGCCAATTTTGAGCAACTGAAGTTTTTTTTTTTTTTTTTTTTTGCCTGTGAGATGGTGTTTCTGAAATGTTCCTATAAATGTAGTATTTCTGGTATGAGAAATGTACTACTAAAGGAGTTTCTTGTAACTATAGTGTCTTGTAACTGCTGAAGATGCACCTGTAGTATGCTATTTCTGATTTGAGAAGATGCATCTGCAGTACAAATGGAGTATTTCTGCTACCAAAGTATAGAGTGTTGTAGATTCTAGATTTTGTTGAATTTTTTTTCTTCAAGTTGCAGTCACTAAATGTTTCTGGTATGAGAAGTGTACTGTTGAAAGAGTGTCTTGTAACTACTGAAGATGCACCTGTAGTATGTTATTTCTGGTTTGAGAAGATGCTTCTGCAGCATGATACAAATGGAGTATTTCTACTACCAAAGTATAGAGTGTTGCAGATTCTAGAGTATGTTGAATTTTTTTAAAGTTGTAGTCATTAGAGTACAAAACATTGCAGTCTCTACAGTGTATTGGCAATTTTGTTTCTGTTTCGAAGTGTTCCTGTCTTGATTCTGAAGAAATGGTTCAACATTCTCATTAGAGAAATGAATGTAACTGAGTTCCTGATTGCTAGAGTTCTCTTGTTTCCTAGCTGTCATATTGCTTAGGGTACTTGGCAGTTGCTGAAGCTGGTACAACTTGAAGATGTTCAAGTTAAAAGACCAGGAATGATCCCGGATTAATTTTGAAGGGAAGTGTTGGATAAAAGAAAGAAAAGAAGCCGAAAATAGAATAACCCCTGTTGAGTTTGAGGGGAGATGTTGACCAAAGAAAGAAAATGGGTCAAAAGGTCAAGACTGTAATTTGACTATTAAACCCATGCGGTGTCGTTTTTGTGTTTACCATTGTCATCTCTCTCATTTCATATAAAAGAGAGGTTAGCTACAGTTTATTACTTTACATAAAAAGAAATACAGATCTACGAATTTCAGCTTACAATTTTCTCTCAATTTTATTCCAAATCTCACAATGTCCGCAATCCCAAGATAAACTCCAAAAGTTCCATGATCTATATCTCATTATGGAAATAAAATTTTGATTAAATTAAAATTATTCAAATGAAAAGACAGAGAGACAATGATAGTAAATAAGTCAGATTTAACAATCTTCCATAATTGAAGCAAATAAAGAAGTAAACACTTCTCAAGCTGAACTATAGAAAGGAAGTTCTCCAATAAAATTCTAATAGCAGTATTCTTCATAAATATCAAAATCAATAAGTAGATGCAGAATTAGAGAAAATTATATACTGAGCTCTTAATTTAATAACCTCTTGGCTAAGGCTATCATTGGTCCTTTTTACATCATCCACAACAATCTTTGGGGAGGTAAGTCCTCCCAGTTAGGGTTGATAACAAGCCAAGCTGAGCCGAGTCTTTAGCTTAACAAGCTCGGCTCGTGAAAAGGAAGAAGAATTCTAGCCAAGTCCGAGTCGAGCTAAGTCTTTAATTTTCTGACTTGGCTTGACTCGTAAAGAGAGAAAAAAATTTCAAGCCTGGCTGGTGAGCCAGCTTAATGAGCCGAGTTAGAGTTGGCTCGTGAGACAATAAAAAGCATGCAAATTTTTTTTTTTAATTTGGTGCAGATTTTCTCTCTCATTTATTACTCTTTCTTTTCTCTCTCTCATTTATTACTCTTTCTCTTTCACTTCTTTTACCCTCTAATTTATTATTGATTTGGTTTCTTCTTTTCTTTCTCTCCATACTACAATGGCTCATGTTTCTCTCTTCTTTTTTTTCCTCTTTATTTCTCCTTGTTTCCCTTGCTCACTACAGTCTCCACCAACTCTGAAGTGATTCTCTTCCTCTTCTCTTTGTTACTTATTACTTTTGGCTTTCTCTTATTTTCTCTCTCTTTAATGATGCCTGATTTTTCTATTTTCTCTTTCCTTCCTTCTTTCTCCTTTTTTCCTATTTTTTCTTTCTTTCTTTCATTCTTTATCCTTGTTTCCTTGCACTCTCCACCAAATCTGTCGCCGACAACTTGCCTAAAATGGTTTAGTTTGGTTTGGTTTTAGAGGAAAGGATTTTAGTCATGTTTTTAGGGATTTTAAAATCGAGGTGTTCTTTGTCATTTTTGCAAACTTTTATTTTAAAAATTTTAGTTTAATCCCCTATACTTAATAAAACCCCTAAAACGTCCTTAATAATTCAAGCCTGGCTCTGGTCGCGAGCCTCACGAGCAGAGTACAGGCAGGCTTGAACTCGGCTCATACTCTCTCACTAATCAAGCCGAGCCGGCTCGATTCCAGACGAGGCGAGCCGTTAACGAGTCGTACTCGAGTCGAGCCAAGTCGGCTCATGAGTGGCTCTCCTCATTGAGCAGCCCTACTCCCAATGTTGGCGTTGGAGTTGTTGAATGAGGTGGGTTGGGCCATCTTGATGTTGGAGATGTGTTGCTCGAGAAACTATTCTTGAACTAGGAACAGAAGTCGAGAAAAATTTCTTGGATGACCCAAACATGGGATTGAAAGATTTTAAGATATTAAGCACTCCCCATTGGGAGCTTCCATTTGGAACAGGAGAGACATGACTGCTATTGAATTCTAGTTTCTTGTTTCTCTTAAATCGGCTTTCTACTTGCTGGAAGGATTCCATTGAAGAAAACGTTTCTAGTTGTGCACGAGACCTAATCCAACTTCTGATCTTTATCAATAAATTCATTAGGACCCTAATTGATGATTCCTCTTCTACTTACAGAGGACTGGGATGAAGCATAAGTTTCAATGGCTTTCACGATAAGGTTATTGGGATTAGGTGCCATCGAAGCCCTAAGGGACTTTTTATTGCTGCATGAATGACAAAAAACCAGTCCACAATTATAATAATTGTGACGTTTTCTTTTGAAATTAAATGGTAAGCAACAACCAGAGCACATGGACTGATCAACACCTGAGACCCACTTATGAAGGCAGATAGCTGCGGTAAAATTAGTACCACAAGCAATACTCTTGACTTGCTTGTCCTTTAAGGCTTCCACAGTGACGGGGAGTTTCTGTCATCTATATCCCCATGACATAATCGACCATTTGCTCCCTTGCTCCAAGTGTAAACTTCAGTTTTTGAAATTAAAACTGCAACATGATAAGCCACTGCAAGCAGTCTCCTCCACAAAACTCTTGAAGAGTTTTCATTCAACATGTGTGGGAAGCTTGCCATCAGCATGTGGATTTCCTAGTTGACCATAAACAAGACTGCCCATAGTGTAGATATGGCCTGCTGTTGTAAGTGCAACTGTCAAACTATGTCAACTTGACAAAAGTTGGGTTCAACAAGAGCAACAACACATGTAGGCACAAGTTTGGCTTCCTTGTCACCATGCCCAAGTCGACCTTTATCTCCATCTCCCCAAGTAAATAGCTTCCCTGAGGAGCAATTGCTTGAACTTGAATTCCCTACCATAACCTTAACAACTGCAACAGTATGCCAAACAGCATAAGCTGCCCAAACTATCCGGAGTCCCTTAAGATATTCCGCTTCTCTTGGGATAGAGATACTTTTCCAATCTCCATTGACACGAGACGGCTCGACCCTCCCTATCTCATAAGTTTCGGGCACACCTATGAGACTCGGGTGACTGAGACATGCCATGTGAGAAAACTATGAAACCTGTTTATGAATTAAAACATTGTAAAACTCTTATAGCTAAAAAAAATTATACGCGCTCCTTTTTGTTTCTCACAAATAATTATAACATCATTTATGAATAAACAAATGCAACTGAATTTTTTTTTTTTTTTTAATAGCTTTTACAATCCAAAACATGAAATAAATATATGATGAAGAAATATAAACTTTGCAACGGAAAATAAAACAAAACTATGACACATATGATGAAATGAAGTTGTGTGGCTCAACCTTGAGTGAGATTCACTCCTCTGCATAATGTCCTTCTTGACCTAGTGGGGGTGGAAAAGGATAACATTTAAAAACAAGGGGTGAGATATAATGCTTAGTGAATGAAGAATAGGTTAGTATGCAATAAAATATTTCAATATACAATAAAACATTCATGCTCATAAAATCTCATTTCCATTAACACATTTTATATACAAAATAGCACTTGCATTATTAAATTTCCATTTTAAATTTATGATATACATATACATATATATCTAAACCATCTCTCAATCACATAGTAAAAACTCTCATCCAACTAGTACCCAGGGGTAAATCTGTCTAACCTGGCAAGATCTAACATCGGGTAGGTTAAACCACTAGATCCATCCTGCTCGACAGAATTGGTCACTGCTCAAGCCTTCGACCTAGTGAGACTATGCATCGCTCGGGTCGGCACAATCATATCCTATCTAGCGATATCTACCTCGCTCAGACCTTCGACCCATTTGGGGCAACAAAATCATGTCTAGTGATATTTGCCTCGCTCAGGCCTTTGACCAACTTGGGCCGATAAAATCATGTCTAGCGATATCTACCTCGCTCGGGCCTTTGACCCACTTGAGCTAGCAAAATCATGTCTAGCAATATCTGTCTCGCTCGAGCCTTTGACCCATTTAGGCCAGCAAAATCATATCATACGTATGCGTAGAATTAAATCAATATCATGAAGGGGATGAGTAATATATATGTGGTGGTTTGAAAACTACTATCATCAATATACATACCTTTAACTCACCATTTTACATAAATCTCATGCCTTCATTCATAAAAAATAAAAAAAAATATAACATAACATTAAATTCTCATGTGCAGTATAAGGCTAAAATGCAAGTTTTCAACATGATTTCATAATAACACCTTAGCCCAATTTTTATATTATCAACAACAATTTTCCCAAATAAATACTCAATTTCTCATGTAAACCAATAACATTAGCAATGAATCATATTTAGATAAGGTAAATCACTAAATTATGGCAAATATAAACCAAAACAACTCATTTGAAGTTTAGAACAACAATTATTTCAAAATGGAAGTCAGGGTTTGGATTTTCCACTCACATTTTGGAGCTTGAGCCAAAAAAAAAATTTGAAATCCTCTAACAATGCCCCTGCTTGACTCCCTATATACAAAATCCAATAAATCCTCCATACATAAGTCCCCCTAAAGTAACACCTCATTATTAAATTCATTGAACACTTCACATAGCAAAAGATTAACCTAGCTTCTTCTTTAACAAAACTATCTCATAACCGAACATTGGTCACTCTCGGATTTTTCATAAAAATTCTATTCATCATTTTAAGCCATAATTTTATGGGGCCTTTTAGGGATACATAAGTTGTTCCCATAATTTTCCCAAATTATTCTAGAGTCAATAACTATTTAAAGCACAATTTTCTTTTAACTCATTCAAATCTGCCAATTGTTTCCAGAATTGAGGTTACTAACTTATCAAATTTATAAAAATTCAACCCTTAATCTAAACCACACAAAACTCTTCAGAATTAAACTAGACACATATAGGATTCACCAGAATTTAAAATCACTCAATTTGGATGGGAATAGATGCATCAAATCATTTTCTGAAAACACACGCTCTGCAGAAAATGAAAATTCCAGAATTGACAAGGCAATTTAAAAAATCCATCTAAAATTCAATCCTTCGATTTTTTAAATAAAATAAATTTCTCATCACTCGTCAAGAAGCCTACAACAAGATACCCAAAATTCAGCTTTAATCAAAAACCCAAAACATGTAAACAATTTTCAGAATACCAGATGGACAGATTTTGCACAATAAACCCTTATATCAAAAATCGTATCTCTAACCCATTTTTGTTTAGGAACAACATGATGTTCTACCCACTTAAAATTATTGAAATCAATCACCCTATTTTAATTCAATCTCATGCCATTGTACTCAATTATGAACAACACAAATCAATTGAACTAAAACTTGTCAAATAGGAAAATTTTTATCTTTACTCAACTCTTATATGCTTGATCTTCCTCCACTCTTTTCAATCATCAGAGTTTTGTTCGCCGGCGGCCGCTTTTCCAGCCACCTTCATCGTTCTCTACTCCTCTCTTTCTACGTTCTCTCCCTTCTTCCTTTCTTTCTTCTTTCTCTCTTTTCTTTTCTCCATTTTCTCTCTTCCCCCTCTTTTCTTTCTTCTCTTCTTTTTCTCCTCTCTTTCTTCTTCTCCTGGTCGTTCCCTTCTTCCCACTTTTTCTTTTCTTTGATTGGCCACTGGTCATCAAAATATCTGATAAATTTTACCTTAGTACTCACTTGTTTTGACTATTACCTTTGTTCCCCTAAAACTTTCAAAATCTAACACTTTACCCACCAAAATCACAAAATAAAATTTAATAAAATTCTATTAAAAAAAATACGGGCTATTACATTTGCATCCATGTCCCAAAACTCCAAATGTACCATCACCAAATGTAAAAAATTGGCCAGAGGAGGTTACAACAGCCGTATGCCAGGGTCCGCAAGAGATAGATGAGACATGTAGGCCCCAGAAGGGCCCATGTACTCCCTCTAGAACCCAATGACTCACTTCATTTCCATACCCGAGAAGACCATAATTGTAAGTCCTATCACCCTATGCATACAAATCACCAGATAGTGTTACAGCATAAGTATGATACTCACCACAAGCAACAAGCTCAGTGTTCACAATTACTGAGAGAATCAACAAGCTTTGGTTGCAAAACGACAGTGTTTAGTGTAAAGTAGATCAAGGAGTCCTCTTTGTTATAATTAAAATAACAATAATGCTACGGACACCGAAAAAACTACACCGAAATAGTTTACCGACCTACGTGTAACACGCCTCTCATTTTTTTTACAATTTTTTTCCAGTGAACGGCCGTCCATCAAATTTGGATGGCCATTCACTCACATGGATGCCCGTCCATATTATATGGACGGGCGTCCCCATTTAAAGGACGCCTGTCCATAAATAAATTATGAAAATAAAAAAATAAAAACTTTGGGGACGACCGTCCATAAATTATGGACAGCTGTCCCTTACGTTTGGACGGGCGTCCATTCCTAATGGACACCCGTCCATACTTTAAAAAAAAATTAAAAAAAAAATGTTTAGACAGGCGTCCATTTCTAATGGATGCCCGTCCATTATTTTAGTCTTCCATGAAAGTAGTCTTTCACTTCTTTTTCCATGAATATTTGTTGAACTGTATTCATGGAAAAAGAAGAAAACGATGTACCTTTACAGCGAATGACCTGACCAGCAGTGCATTCCATCTCTTCTTAAACTTTGAAATTGAGAACAAATTAAACACAGAACTGAAAGACTAATTTCTTATAAGCTTTATGACTCTTTTTGTTTCGGTGGGTAATGGTTCCAGTTTGAGGGGATATTTATACTCCATGAAAGTAGACAAAGAGTTAAATTGAAGGTAATATATTAATGAGATTCTTACTGGCTTAATTTAGACTTTTCAAATGAACAGTTTTTGAAAACAACATGCAATTGGCGGTTGTGACAAAACCATTCCAAGATGCTGGTTCACCGGATTTTTAAGTCCCTGGTTTAGTGGTTTCACTGTTGGTTAAGGATAAAGATAAAGATGAAGATAAAAGATGATGATGTTTCTGTAGTGTTTTAAAAGTCTAAGTCAATGTGTTTGAAATTCTAACCTGTTAAATCAAAATGGATGCAATAAAGTTTCCATGGAGGCAAGTGAAGAAGGTGCAGAACTTCGCCCATCTACTGCTTCGTCTTCATTCACTGTGTTTTTTTCGGGGAGGCAAGAGTTTAAGATTTTCAGGGAAGTCAGCAGCGATGAAGAGAATAAGGATAAGCTACAAAACTTCAACCAGGATGCAACCATACTATACTGGCCGGAGGACGTCAAAAAGTTGGCTGATGATGTGCAGGAGATACTGCATGAGATTGCTATCACTGGAAAGATTTCACAAAAATGTAAGTAATGGACGGGCGTCCATTCCTTACGGACGCCGTCCCATCCAAAGTTTTTCTTTAATTTGTAGAAACTAAAATAATGGACGGGCGTCCATTTCGTCCAAACATTTTTTTTTTTTTAAAGTATGGACGGGCGTCCATTCTTAATGGACGCCCGTCCAAATGTAAGGGACGGCCGTCCATAATTTATGGACGGCCGTCCTCAAAGTTTTTTTTTTATTATTTTCATAATTTATTTATGGACGGGCGTCCTTTAAATGGGGACGCCCGTCCCTTGCATATGGACGCCTGTCCATATAATATGGACGGATGTCCATGTGAGTGAATGGCCATCCAAATTTGATGGACGGCTTTTCACTAGAAAAAAAATTGTAAAAAAAAATGAAAGGCGTGTTACACGTAGGCCGATACACGATTTCGGTGCAATTTTTTCGGAGTCCCTAGCATTATTGTTAAACAATAAACTCTCGAGTGATAACTTGTAATGTTTATTATTATAGTGAATTAGTTTCAATCCGAATAAGGTCTCATAGATATAAGTTAAGAGTGATTTTAATATAACTATATATATGATTGTGTGATTTATTTTTATCGCTTGTGATCGTTGATTCATGCTTAATTTGATAATTATTAATCAACTTGATAAAATCTTTAACTGCACTTTAAAAAATGTGTATCTAACAATTAAATAGAGTTCACCTAACTCTTAACAATTTTTAAAGGCATACTGGATAACTTTTTGTGGCCGTCCACGGCGTCACCGTTGTCATCCAAATCATAATTGTTGAGTTCCTAGCCACTTTTGCCAATACAACACCTCTCACATACTCACAGTGGTTTGTTTGCCTATTCATCGGATTCTTAAGCATGCCAATTGCAGCTGGCTTAAAGAAGATACCTGTGTGAACCTCAAATCACAGTTAGAGGCCTATATTTTATGTAATCTCTTTAGGAAGAGTGAGTAAGTAAATAGTCGGTAAAGAGTAAAGACAGTGAAGAAGAAGAATAGAGAATATTCGAAAAGAAGACTTAAGAATTTTTATTATTAATGAAGTAGTAGTTTACACACTTATATTCAAAAGAGTAAAGTAGAGCTTTTAAGATAAACTACTTAACAGTGAGCTAAGTAGTTGACAAGTCAACTCAGTCAATATTCCAATATCCTAACATCCGCCCTTAAACAAAACTCCTACAGCTTTTCACTACTTTGGTAGTCAGCATTATCATATTCTAACATCCTTCCGTAAACAAAACCTTATACAATCAGTTGCTGCAGTAGTTGCACTAGTAGTTGTTTTTCAGTGACAATGCTTACTGAAGTTACAGAGTACTCAAATACTTTGAAGATTAACTCATTTGTATTGACGTTTTGCTGGTTCATTCAGTTAAATAATCTGCAGGGCTGTGAAATGATTCTTTTTCAGCTGATGCACTAGCTGAGACAATCAGTTGCTGCGTAGTTGTTTTACAGTGACAAAGCTTACTGAAGTTACAGAGTATTCAAAGTTGTGTTGATGTTTTGCTGGTTCATTCAGCTAAATAATCTACAGGGCTGTGAAATGATTCTTATTCAGCTGATGCACTAGATATTCAGTACTTTGAAGATTAACTCATTTGTGTTGATGTTTTGCTGGTTCACTATATATGCTTGCATTAAGGTGGAGTGTTGTGCAGAGTTTTGAAGATTAAATCACTTGTGGTGATGTCTTGCTAGTTCATTATGCTCGACTTAAGGGGGAGTATTGTATAGAGTTTTGTTTACCGAAGGATGGTAGAATATGATAATGCTGACTACCAAAGCAGTGAAAAGTTTGTAGAAATTTTGTTTAAGAGAGGATGTTAGGATATTGGAATGTTGACTGAGTTGACTTGTCAACTACTTAGCCACTGTTAAGTAGTTTATCTTAAAAGCTCTACTTTACTCTTTTGAATATAAGTGTGTAAACTACTACTTCATTAATAATAAAAATTCTTAAGTCTTCTTTTCGAATATTCTCTATTCTTCTTCTTCACTGTCTTTACTCTTTACTTACTCACGGTAAAGAAATAGAATATCTCACAATAATGTTTGCAATCTCTCTAAGTAAGGAAATACAATATCTCATAACAATGTTTATAGTCTCTCTAAGGAAATAAAATATCTCGCATAATGATTGTAATCTCTAAGTAAGGAAATAGAATATTATCATTCCATATTTGCATGTGAACAACTTTGGCCGCCAAGAGATGGTATCACTTTGTTACCAACTTCCGTCCCACCTTCAAAACAGTTCGCCGTTTGAATTAATAACAGCTTGTTTATGGAGATGTTGAGCAATTGCACTTGAGCCCAATCCTGCTGAGATTGTTCGAGATTCATTTACAGCTAGCGTTTCGGGAAAGCGTTATAACATGTTTATACGTCAGGATACTACGGAAATGCATTTGCGTACCCAACTGCATATTCAAAAGCGAATGATTTGTGCAAGAATCCATTAGAATATGCAGTGGAGTTAGTGAAGAAGGAAAAAGCTTAAATGAATGAAGAGTGTATAAGATCTGTAAATGAATGAAGAGTGTATAAGATCTGTAGCAGATCTTATGGTCATCAGGGGGAGGCCTAAATGTACATCTGAGGGAGCATTTTTTATTTCTGATATAAGCCGTGTCGGATTTTGTTGATGCTTGATTTTGACACCAACGACTCACACGTGGGAAATGCTGAATTGACTCAGGAGACACACGTGTAAATGGGGTTGAGAGTGTAAAAATAGACACGAGGTTTAAAGTGGTTCGGACACTCAAAAGCGAATCCGACGTCCACTGATATAGTATTTATGTTTATGGAGATCAGGTCGCGGTCAGTGAGCTGACTTTACAGCATTGGGATTACAGATGAGAGAGAGAGAGAGTAGTTATTACAAACTAAATTGAGCTAATAAAAAGTAGAATGAGCGAATCCCACAAATGGGAGAGAGCCTCTATATTTATAGTGGGGTACATTGGTGTAATCATTGCTAAATCCGTAGAAAGTGGGACGGATCCTGTGCAGATCCTTCCTTGCGTCCCGTCGCTCACCTACTTCGAGGATTTTACGCAACATGTGCAGAGATTTAGACACGTGGACGCCCTCTAGCCTTCCTTCAGTCTGGCGCGCACCAACTGCATTAACAAGAGTGTGCAGCTCACATCCCCATGCGACATGGCTGCGCCAGAACGTCTGCGGGACCTTTCCGAGGTCTGACTATTTACGCTGACTGGGCACCATGTCATCCCTACTTTCTCAGGCATAACAGAGGTCCCCTAGTTTTTAAGGTTTGAGAGTCGAACCTTGGAAACTATAAATGCCTTGATATGATGTGTTTGAAGAGATGTTGGTCGATCCGATCTGATCGCAAAGGAGATCGAGTAGATATTCTCTCACAAGGGACCTGAGACAACCTGCGACCTCATGGTCAGCAACCTGGTCATAGGTACCTAATGCTAGAGTGATGATTCCGACCTGAGCGGAATCCTCGACTTGTTTACGCTTAGTAGCTTTCGTCGCATCGTTTCGCAACCGACGTGAGATGAGGTCGAACAATCACGTCGCTTCACGACTGATGAAAAGTTTGAAGAGTCACATCGCTTCACGACTGACAGCGAAGAGTGTTATAGGTAATGACCTCTTCAGATGTTATTTGTTGCATTTTTGCAGCAGGTGCATTAAATGAACTGCCTTTTGCTCTAACAGACGTGTCTGATGTGCCATAAGTGCCAACTATGCGCATTAAATGTGAGCCATGCTGAAACGACATTCCTTATTAGAGCATTAAATGCGGGTGTGGGCGCATTAAATTTGGAACAGGGAAAATGTGTTGTCACTTGAGCGTTTCAACGGAAGGGGCCGACGACCTGGTTTCTCGAGGCATGATAGTCACTCTTCCTCATTGATTCGTGACACGTGGTCGCGACCAACGGTCAGATGTGATTTCCGCCAAACGTCGTTTAATTTCGAGAAACCAAAGCGTCATTTCCTTTGCTATATAAACCCCAAACTTTCTTCAGGCAAAGTCACAGCATTCTCATTTTCACAAAGCAAGAAACTCTCGTAAGCCTTGATTATAAGCCCTCCTGAGTGGTGTTCGTTTCTCGTTTGGTGCAGAAGTCGTCTTTTTTCATCCCAAGAGGTAAAGACGATTCCTTTCTGTTTTTTTTTTTTTTTTTGATTTTTTTTTTGATTTTTTTTTTGCCTTCAATAGTCGCCGTACGACGATTGTCCGTAGGTTGCTCGTCGGAGATGAAACATTCTCTGTTGAGTCAAAGCCGTTAACGGTGGCTCATTGAGTATTCGGTTAGGGTTTTCCTTTCTGGGCTTAGAGAGGAAACACTTTCCTCCACGTCATCGTACAACAATGTACGAAGACTGAATGGTACCATTTTATTGCTTTCACAGATTGCAAAATGGACCCCCCAATGACCAGAGCCGAGGAAAAGGCCAACTCGCCCGCAGAGGATCCTTCTGTAAATCCTCCCCGAGAAATTTACTCGGTGCTTACCAGTGACGAGCTAAAAAGGGTGGTTAAACAGTTTTCCATCAGTGTAGACGTTTTCCAAGATAGGACGTACACTACCCAGGACACGCCACGCAGGTTGGCCGCGATCACTGAAGACATCTTCAAGGGTGGGGGGTTGATCCCTTTCCACCCGTTCATCAGGTCGATCTTGGATCACTTTGGGATCACGCCAATGCAGCTCACCCCGAATGTGTACATGATCGCCATTGCCATGTACATCGCGTGCGGGAGAACAGTCTAGGCAAGCTAACCCCGGTTGAGCTCGGTTGCTCGTATTTCTTAAAAAAGAGCAAGGACAAGGATTCTTGGTACTTGTCCAGGCGAAACACTATACAAGCGGGGATACATAGCTATCCAAGTAATGTGGGGTCATATGACACGAAATTTTTCTTTTTTCGTTATGACAGCATCTGCTGTTTCTAGGAGGATCCGAGTAGGTTTCCTTTCCTTTTGAAACCGCTAAATTGAGTTTTTGTTCTTCGCTAATGAACTGTTTGTTTTTTTGATAGTTAACAAGACGACTAATCTGAACCTACTAGCGAACCTGGATAGGATCAGAACATTTGGTGCTTTGCCCGAGGAGAGCCGAGACGCGAGGTTGCTCGTGACAACTGAAAACTTGTGGAGGTACAGCTTCTTCAACGCGGACGCGGCCTTAGAACCCCCACCGAGTAAGTTTCCTGACTTGTCCTTTTTAATTTTTCTTATAGCGAACTGCTTTACTAACAGTGTTCGTATGCAGCGACCATGCCTCCTAAAGTATCCCGAGTGTCGCGATCGAGGCAATTTACTTTCCCCAGGGTCGGTGGTACCGAACCAACTGGAGCTATGCTGGGTGATCCTCCGACGAGGGCGGCCCCAGTGGATGCCCCGATGCGACCTACTGGGGGTCCTCAGCCTTCGGTTGTTCAACCAAAACAAAAGACCACGACCCAAAAGTCTAGAAAACGGAAATAAATTCGAGTCGAAGAGTTAAAGTCCGAACCTGAAGGACCGGTCGTCTAGCCCGAAAGGTCGTAGCCATACCAGATGGTCGGCTCGAAAGGTCCTGGGGGCACGGCTAGCATTTCTATCATCCCCGGGGGGTCGCAGACTGAACAACAGGTGACTGCGCCCCCTAGGAGGAGGTCAGGCAAAGCGCCCATGAAGGGAACTCCTCCTGCTAAAGGCACCGGGCCTACTGGCACCCCTGTTTTGGACGTGATGGGCCAACTTCTAGACCACTACAGCTGCTAGTCCTTACTTTGCTAGAATGCGACCTTTCGGGAGTGTTCGAGGAGTTCGTGGCTTCCGAAGCCGTGGACCTGATGTCCACATCTGTGCAGCCTTTGAGTAAGGTAAAATAGACCGTCCTCGGTGAGGACTTCGCTTACTTGTAGTTGTAAGGGTGCTAATTTTACTTTCTTTTGTCCGCAGGCTCTACTCTCCATGCAACTTTCTGCACAGAAGGTTCAGCTCGGGGCTGTCGAGGGGATAGTCGAGCTAAGAGAGGAAAACACGTAGCTCAAGCAGAACTTGGTTGCTACCGAAATAGAGAGGAACTTAGCCACTGCCTCGGTGAACCAGTACCTGAATGAGAGGGACATCGCTCTCCACATGGTGGACTTTCAGAAGTCCGAGCTGGAAAGACAAGGGGAGGAGATGAACAAGCTCCGGAGGACGGTGGCCAGACTCACCAGGGAGTCTAGTGAGAAGGAAAGGGAGTTGAAAACCACCTTTGAGCGTCGCGAGTAGAGCGGGCAAGGGGCAAGCTGTGGGAGGTCTCCGAGAAGCAAAGGCAGGCGTTAGAGGCCGAACTCCAAGCTAGTCAGGGAAAAGTCACTTCGCTAACTGAAGAAATGCAACAACAAGCATTGGAGATTGAGAGTAAGGCCGCTCAATGGGTAATCGAGTCCATTTTTTCCCTTTGGCCGAGGAATCCTGGGATGGACATATCCGACCTTCTGTCTGACTACTAGGACATCCTTGAAAGAATGGCTCAGTTGGAAGAAGCGGAGGCAGCGGCGGTCGCTCGAGGTTCAGGTCTAGGGGAGACTTAGGGACACGCCCCCGAGGAGCCTACGCTCGACCAGATGATCAGCGAACCAGCCTAGGGATGATGAGGCCAGACCTTCCGGAGTTGGGGAAGAAGGCCATTGAGCCCTTTTTTTCTTTTTGTCGCATTTCTCTTTCCTGCTTGTACACTTTTTATTACAAATAAAGATATTGCTTTCTTAATCTTTTTTATTATTTACAATTTCCATTTTGCACTTGCATGAGATCTCATCCTAAATGTACAATTACATCAAAACAAGTATATGCGAACAGGATTTTACATTCTATACGAATATAATCATACATGTAAAGAGACTACAAAAGAACTAAATTACACTTGTTACTTACAAAGATTATGAAAAACAAAAACTTTACAAGGAAAAGATTGAGTTCGGAATTACTGGTAATAAGGTCAGAGATGTTCAACATTCCAAGCTCGTGGTACTATGGAACTGTTTAGCCTTTTGAGGTGGTAAGTCCCCAGTCTTATTACTTTGGCAATGCGGTATGGGCCTTCCCAGTTTGGTCCCAAAACTCACGCACTTGGTTCTCTAGCACCGAGAAGAGCTTTCTTCAATACAAGGTCGCCGACCTGGAAGTCTCTTCTTCGAACCTTAGAGTCAAAAAATCTTTTTGCGCGTTGCTGATAGGTTGCTATTCTTAGCTGGGCCTTGCTGCGATGTTCTTCAACTAGGTCCAGACTTGCGCGCATGAGTGCTTCGTTGTCGACTTCGTTGTACAAGTCCTTCCAAAGTGAACCGGTACCTACCTCCAAAGGGATCATTGCTTCGCAGCCATATGCTAGCAAAAAAGGGGTTTCTGAGGTAGAGGTTCTCGGAGTTGTCCTGTATGCCTATAGGACTTCGGGAAGGTCGTTGGCCCAATTCCCCTTAGCTGCGCCAAGCTTGGCCTTCAGAGTGTGTTTGATGGTTTTGTTGATAACTTCAACTTGACCATTTGCTTGTGGTCTCGCGATTGAGGCAAATTTTTATGAATACCCAGCTTGTCGCAAAACTGCTTGAACTCCTCGTTGTCAAACTATTTACCATTATCTGATATGAGGGCATAAGGAATCTCGTAGCGACACACAATGTTCTTGAAGACGAAGTCCTTGAGCTTTTTGGTCGTGATCACGGCTAATGGCTCGGCTTTTACCCATTTGGTGAAGTAATGTACTGCGACCACGGCATACTTGACTCCCCCTTCACCAACTGGCATGGGACCAATGAGATCGATTCCCCACATGGAGAATGGCTAGGGGCTGGTCATAGTTATCAGCTGCTGGGAAGAAGCTCGCGGTATGTTCGTGAACCGCTGGCATTTGTCATACCTTTTGACAAAGTTGTAGGTGTCCTCTTGGATCAGGGGCCAGTATTACCTTTGACGAACAACTTTGTTGGCGAGGGATCGTGCAGCAGTGTGATTTCTACAGATACCTTCATGTATCTCTCTCATGATATAGTTTGCTTCTTTATCTGTTACACATCAAAAGAGAGAGGCGATGAACCCTCGTTTGTACAGTTGGTCCTCGATGAGTATGTAATGAGTAGCTCTTGTTCGCAGGATCCTTGCCTTGACCTTGTCGTTGGGCAAGATCCCATCTTGGAGATACTGAATGATAGGGGTCATCCAAGAAATTGATTATGTCACATTCATGGCCTGTTCGGTCGAGCTAACACTGGGGGTCTTGATGAACTGAACAGGAATGCTCTCCTGTGCATCCAAACCTAATGACGAGGCTATTCTTGCCAAGGAGTCCGCCACAGAATTGTTATCTTTGGGTATCTGAGTGATTGTGAAGTTCTTGAACGGTTCGAGTGAATCCTTAGCTTTCTTCAGATAGCTGACCATATTTTCTTCCTTGGCTTGGTATTCCCCCAAAATCTGGTTAACAACCAGCATGGAGTCCTTGTGGACGCTGATCATGGTCGAACCCATTTCTTGGGCCAATAGAAATCCAACAAGCAAAGCTTCATACTCAGCCTCGTTGTTGGTTGCCTTGAAACTGAGGCTACAGGTCGATAGGTTCTGAGCAGTTTCTTGAATGACTTCGCTGGGCTGTTGCTCTGACTCAGTCAGATGGTATGAGAATTCTGATATGAAGTCGGTGACAGCTTGCCCTTTGATGGTTGCTTTTGGTCTGTACTTCAGATCGAACTGACTTAGTTCCATGGCCCATTTAAGCAATTTACCCGATGCCTCTAGTTTCTGAAGGACTTGCTTGAGTGGGTAATTAGTTATTACATGGATTGTATGGGCGTGGAAGTAAGGTCGCAACTTTCTGGAAGCAATTAGCAGGGCATAAGCTAATCGTTCCATTTCTGGATACCGTATCTTGGCATCCAACAAACACTTGCTTACGTAATACACTGGCCATTGGGCCCTGTTCTTTTCCCGAACTAAAGCTGCATTGACTGCGAACTAGGAGACAGATAGGTACCAGAGGAGGATCTCTTACGGGAGAGGTTTGGACAAAAGAGGTGGCTTTCCGAGGTGTTCTATGATGCTCTGGAATGCCTGTTCGCACTCGGGAGTCCACTCAAACCTTTTATTGGCCCTCAGCATATTGAAGAATGGCAAGCAGCAATCTGTAGCTCTTGATATGAAGCGACTTAGCACCGCGATCCGCCCATTGAGGCTCTGAACCTACTTCTTGGTGGTCAGGCTCTCATATCAAGGGGAGCTTAGATTTTCTCAGGGTTAATCTCTATTCTCCTCTGGTTAACCATATACCCCAAAAAATTTCCTGACGAAACCTTGAAAGAACATTTAAGGGGGTTGAACTTCATTCTGTATTTCTGGAGGATATCGAACATCTCAATGAGATGTGCTATGTGATCTGAAGCGACATGCGACTTGACTAGCATGTCATCTACATAGACCTCCATTGATTTCTCGATCTACTCGGAAAACATACGGTTAACCAGTAGGTTGCGCTAGCATTCTTTAGGCTGAAGGGCATAACTCTGTAACAATACAACCCTCAACCAGTAACAAATGAGGTATGCTCTTCGTCCGGTGCATTCATTGGAATTTGATTATATCCCGAATATGCGTCCATAAAACTCAGTAGCTCGTGTCCGGAGGTGGCATCCACGAGCTGGTCAATTCTCGACAAGGGAAAACTGTCATTTGGGCATGCCTTGTTGAGGTCGGTGAAGTCGACGCAAGTCTGCCACTTGCCATTGGGTTTCTTTACCAGAACCAAGTTAGTAACCCAACTCGAGTAGAGCACTTCCCGGATGGATCCATTTCGAAGGAGGTTATCCACCTCGGCTTTTAGGGCAACATATCGCTCCGGATCCACTGCTCTTCTCTTTTGACTGACTGGCTTGGCTTCATTGTCGATGTTAAGGGCATGGCAAATTACATTTGAGCTGATCTCGATCATATCTGCATGTGACCAAGCGAACACATCGATATTCTCTCTAAGGAATCTAATCAGTTCGTTGGCGAGCTGGGGGTTGAGATTGCTTCCAATCTTTAACACTCGGCTTGACTCACCTTAGTCGACTGACATTTCGGTCAGGTCCTCAATAGGCCCACTAGAAGGGCATTCCTGAATACGGTGATCCAAGTTATTCTCGGCCAGGCCAGGCTGCGGTTCAATCCGACTGATCGCCATTGCCAGCTTGCCTTTCCCTTTCCCTTTGTACGCCATCTGCACCACTCCTACATAGCAGTTGCGAGATACGCGTTGAGATCTGCTCACTTCCCCTATCCTTGTCGGGGTGGGGAATTTCATCTTGAGATGGTAGATTGAGGTGACTACTTTGAAGTTCCTTAGCAGAGGTCGCCCCAAGATGCCATTGAATGCGAAGGGGCAATCTACAACCAAGAATTCGGTAACCCTAGTCACCTCGTTAGAGTCACCTAGCATGATTGGAAGCGAGATCGTTCCCTTGGGATAAGGTGGTCCCCGATAAAGCCGTACATGGGAATGGAGGCTGGTTTCAGGTCGGCCTCGTTCAGATTCATTCTGTCGAAAGCTCGCTGGAACAAAATGTTCACAGCGCTCCCATTGTCCACTAATACTCTGTGGAGGTTGCAGCGCCCGATCAGGGGCGTGATGACGAGAGCATTGTCATAAGGGTGATGCAGCCGTGCTGCATCTTTCTCGGAGAAGGAAATTTTCTCCTCTTTGCGAAGCTTAGGCGATTGCTGCGTCGTGTTCATCACACGGATCGGGTCGTGGTAAGCTGCGCGAGTGTATCTTTCCTAGGCACCTCGCGAATTCCCTGCGAGGTGTGGTCCTGTAAACCCCGCGTTATTATTCCGATGTCTTAAGGTATGAAATTTACCTTTTCAAGTAATTTTCTGTTTTTGAATGGAAGGGTAAAATGGTCAATTTACATGTATTTCGAGATGTGACCATTATAAAGTGTAAGGGTGATGTCATTGAAGAGAAATGAGGGTAGAATGGTCATAAAGTTGATTGATATGGTTAAATGGAGTAAACGGTAACCAAGGGTATAATGGTCTTTTCATACAAATCCATATGAAATAAGTATCCATAAAAGTGCACTAAGGGTAAGTTAGTCATTTACCTAATGGTATTGCTTAATTGTTAAGTGTTTTAAAGAAGTCAAATGGCATTAAATGAGTGCTAATCTTTATGTTGTGGTAGAAATGACCAAAACACCCTTATATGAAAAATTTATGCCAAATGACCCTTATATCTAACTTTTATTGACCAATCACATTAGAGAAACAATGGAATAAATATTTACAAGGTTTAAAGAGAGAGTAGTCGGCCTTGTACACCCCAAACGTATCATCTTCTTCTTCATCTTTCAAATCCACCATAAAAGCCACTAATCCAAGCGTTTTATTCTCTAATTTTCTTAGGATTTCAAGTTGTTTTTCAGAGAAGATCACTATCCACACTTAAAGAACTTCAATTTTAGGGTTTAAGGTGAGTTTCAAAACCCTAGTTTTTCTGATCTTTTAGTTAAAAGAGAAATTCATAAGTGATTATGTGTGTAAGGTAGAAAGAGTGAACCTTTGGAGCTAAGGAGAAGTGTCTTGGTGCTTTGAATACTAAGGTAAGGAAAAAATCTCCCTTATGACTACAATTGATAACACCTAGGGTTTATGAAACTTACATTTATTTATGTTAATATAAGTGTGATGCTATGTTTTGGTTATGGATTGTTTAAATGGGTGTGTTGATTGGTGTATGTGTGCATATGGAGGATGATTATGCCAATTAAGAGATTTGTAGTTGGACGATGTTTTGGCACTTTTTGGTTCTGTAAAAAGGGAGTTTTTTATGGCCTTTTATACTAAGAATGATATGGCAAATGATATGAATGTGCAAATGAAGGTGACATGGTTAAAATGAATAGAATTCGGATTTGGCTTTTTGAGACTTATGCTGTACATGCTTCACTGAATCAGTCATAACTGAAGTTATAGAAGTCCGATTGAGTTGATTCTTGAGCGTTAAAAATTTTAGAAACGGACCTAAAACTTTATGTTTTAGCCAAAAATAAATTCGAATTAGAAGATAAGGGAAAAATTGCTTGAAAAGGGACGAACTATATGGCATCCAGCTTCTTAATGGAAATTCCCATTTGTTTTTAATTCTAATAAACCCCTGAATAATCTTACTACTGAAATTCCTTGTATTGTATGAGAAATTGAATGAATTAAGTTAAGAAGTTTAGTAGGAGAATAAAGTATGATTGAGCATGGGAGATGTTAGTCCATATGTTTGCATTCATAATGGTAATGCATATAGCTTATTTAGTTGTCTTATGAAAAAATTTACATGAATATTTCATAAGTCATATATGTTCTACGTTATAGTATGTATGGTTATGTTATGACTTATGTTTATGAGAAAAGTCCAAAGTCTATGATATGTTTTATGAACTTGTTATGTCAAAGAATGAAGGTCGTGTTTTGTAGGTAGGTAAGATCCCTAGTAATATACTTGTATAATGAACCTTAATAGTTTATAAATGGTCATATTTCCTTACTGAGCGATTAGCGCTCATCCCACGAAATGTTTTAAAATGTTTTGCAAGTAAGGATTAAGGCATGAAGCTGTGAGAGGATTCCAAGGAACACTATGAGCATGAAGGGATGTTTTAATAATGACTGTTGAATGGTTTTGCTAGTATTTAGTGTAGTAATTATGTTCATATTTCATAATGCAATAAATATGTCCATGTTCTATAATGGAGTAAATATGTTGTGTTAATAAAGGAAATCAAATTGCGAGTAAACTTTGTAAATGTGTGTATGTTCTAGTAAGTATTACTACGGATTTCATAATTTACTCCAAGAAAGGAAACTATATTTTTTTACTTATACAATGAACTTATTATAGTTTAGAAATTAAATTAAACAAATATATATATGTGTGTGTGTGTGTGTGTGTGTGTGTGTGTGTGTGTGTGTTTTTAAACTACAAGTTTATTCTTTAAATAGGATTTTAAAATAAACTTCTTTCCTAGGCGTGCGTTTTCTAGGTTCTCAATGGCCAAGGGACACTTAGGAAATACTCGGCTAGGGAGGGGTTTTACAGGCCCTCCAAATATGACTCCGACGCTATAAATGCCCTTGTGATCACGACGCTTCTTGCTTGATCATCCCTGATCTTTCTCCCACACGGGAACAAAGTCATCAATATACTCCTTGAAATGCCCTTGTTTGATCAGGTTTTCGATTGCCTGTTTGAGAGCTCGACACTCATCGGTGTGATGCCTATTATCCCAATGAAAGCGACAGTATTTCTTGTTATTTCTGGCTGATGGGGGATTTTTCATGGGCTTAGGCTCTCCGAGCAAGCTGGCTTCTACTAACTTATCAAGAATAGCTGATACAGATGCATTCAAAGTGTATACTGATTCCTGTGGCGATTACGATGAGGAACCGGAGCATAAGATTTAGACTCAAACCGTGGTTTCTTTTCTTTTTGCTGATCGTCATCAGCCCAGCGACGATCAGTCCTCCTGTTCTCCCCTCGACTAGATGCACTGCCTGAAATGTCAGGGCTGTGGCGGTGGAGCGCCGCCATGGAGTTCTCAATACCGAGATATTTCTCCGTGAGGCTGTAGAAGTGAGTGAGAGAAACATCGTCCTCAGCTTGTAGCTCTTTCCATAGGTCGGTCTATGGGCGAACTCCCGCGATGATGAGAGTCCGGACAGACTCTTCGGGATTATGAGCTACTTGATGAAGCTCTCTGTGGAATCTGTCGATGTAAGATTGGAATGACTCGTCTCTGTCTTGCCTTATGTTGCTAAGATAGCTCAAAGGCATGGAAAATTTTCTGTTTGCTTGGAAATGTCTCAAGAATTTTGAGCTCATCTAATTCCACGAGCTGATTGACCCCGCTAGGAGCGATTTGAACCATCATTTGGCATGAGCAGTGAGAGTTACCACCAAACAACGGCACTTCGCCAGGTCCAAAACTTGGTGAAGTTCCATCAAGTCGTTAAATTCATACAAGTGATCCTGCGGATTAGAATTCCCATCAAACACCTGCATGTCAGGCATTCTAAATCTTGGCGGGAGAAGGGGGGCTAGTACCGCTAGAGAAAATGGGGACGCCTCTACGACCTGCCCCTACTCGTTTTGTCGAGCTTTCAGTTGATCAAGAGCTCATTGCAGCTCTTTGATTTAAGATAGCGGCACTTCTTGAGGATTACTTTCCGCAACATGGGTTCGGCCCTCATGGTTACGGTTGAGGAATGACCACAGGTCGGATTCCTCCTCGCCTCTATTGGTAGTCCCGGCCAATTTCGACACACGCTAGCTAGAGCCTTGTGATGGTGTTACATTTGTTTAGGGAACTTTCACGACCTCCGCGGTGGTGCTGACCGACCCGCAGAGTGTGGTAACTTCCCTCTAGAAGATCAGGGTCGTCATCTCGGCGGTGATGAGGATCAACCTGCTTCGCACTTTTGTGGGAGTGCTCATGCATCATGGCATGGGACGGCTCTGGCTACGACATGTCACCGAGTTGCAACTTCGCGAGTATTCTACCCGGGGTGCAGTCGGTGTTCGCTGGCCCTTTAGAGCCTCTAAGCCTGTTGTTTGCCACTTGCTTTCCTTTTCTTTGACGTGCGCAAGCTATTGCCCTTTTCTGCGCTTTCGCACAGCCTACAGGCATTTTTGGCGATGGCACCACGTCATTTGTTTTGGGTGGCGTGACCCGATCCAACCGGTCCAACCTGTGGTTGACCATTGGAAGAGTATTGTTGAACCTCTCCAGGTAACTCATGATAGCTGGGTCGAGCTATGAGCTTGAAGGGATGTCCCCCACGATATTTGGTGGGATTGAGGGCACCTCGGGAGAAGTGTCCTCTTGTACCTGGGGCATCTCTTCATTCCCATTGTTGGTTCACTTAGATTCAAATTTTCGAGCCATTTGCAATTGTGGGACCGTTTAGTCAGAGATTCTCCTAATGAAGGACTAATACTAAAATAGGGGCCCTTCCTTCTAGCGCCAAACTGTTGATGCTTGATTTTGACACCAACGACTCGCACGTAGGAAACACTGAGCTGACTCAGGAGACACACGTGTAAATGGGGTTGAGAGTGTAAAAATAGACACAAGGTTTAAAGCGGTTCGGATACTCAAAAGCGAATCCTACGTCCACTGATATAATATTTATGTTTATGGGGATCAAGTTGCGGTCAGCGAGCTGACTTTACAGCATTGGGATTACAAATGTGAGAAAGAGAGTAGTTATTACAGAGTAAATTGAGCTAATAAAGAGTAGAATGAGCGAATCCCACAAACGGGAGAGAGGCTATCTATTTATAGTGGGACACATTGGTGTAATCATTGCTAAATTCGTCGAAAGTGGGACGGATCCTGTGCAGATCCTTCTTGCATCCCGTCGCTTACCTACTTCGAGGATTTTACATGACGTGTATATTGATTTAGACACGTGGACGCCCTCCAGCCTTCCTTCAGTCTGGCGCGCACCAACTGCACTGATAGGAGTGTGCAGCTCACATCCCCATGTGACATGGCTGCGCTAGAACGTCTGCGGGACCTTTCCAAGGTCTAACTATTTGCGCTAACTGGGTGCCACGTCAACCCTACTTTCTCAGGCATAACAAATTTCAAGAGGTTGAGTTCGGGTAGGGGTTCCAATATGCCTTCCGGTCTCAAGTATGAAGAGGTTTGAAGAAGATATCAAGAGAATGACTCAAAGGACCTCCGTAAAATTTCATGCATGCATGCACCATAGATGATAAGTTATGCCTAGCAAAATAATAAAATGACTCAAGTCATTTGTTTCTAGATGGTGATTTGCTTTCTAATTTCTTGACAGTTTTACAAATCTATTTTTCTAGCTTCTTCTGTGGTTGTTTTGCCATGATTTTTAGCATTCACGGTGATTCTTTTACGGATATGTTGATTGTTATTACCACTGTTGAAATTGCCTTATCTAATGATTAATTGCCACTTTCATTATGTAGAGAGCGACTCCTCTTTTGTTGCTATCATGCATCGTATAAAGATTTTTTTTTTTCCACATTGTTTCTTTGTTAAAAGATTGGATTTAAAGGTGGAAAAGTAACCCACCCGGCCCGCGGCGGGTTGCTACAAATGGTGGGTTGGTCCTAACCCGCCCGGCGACATTGGCGGGCCGAGTTAGGCCCGCCAACATTAGAGAATTGGCTGGCCCAACCTGGACCGCCAACCCTAACCCGCCGAGTTAGGTGCGGGTTGGGTCGGGTTAACCCGCTTTTTGACTTTTTTTTTTATTTTGTTTTGTTTTATTTTATTTAAGTTTAAATGTTTAATTAACTTTTCAAATGAATAATTAACAATTTATAAATGTAATTGTTTTTAGTTAATTGTTAATTTCTTTTCAAATATCAATAATTAAATTAAATTAATTTTTTTTTGTGTTAACATTCCAAATATTAATTCAATTTTAATACATTAAAATTGTAATATAAGAATAATTAAATTTATTCATATATTAAAAAATAAAATAAGAAATTACAATAATTATTGCCTCGTTAAAAACCTCACATTTTTTTTTTTTTTTTAAAGCATACATGACTTGTTACTCATTTGGATGATTAATGAAGACATTAATATTCATTCGATTAGTGTAATGAAGTTGTCAAATCTAATAACTCAATTCTACAATGACTCTTTGATTCTCCTCATCAATTTCATTTGTAACTTGCAATTTATCGATATCGGGGGGTCTTAATTTTGTAATGCTTAAAACAATTGACAATTGAGTGTGGCTTCACATCAGTTGTCCTGCAACAATTGCATTTACAATTTCCTCAATGACTATTATCTTTATTGGTTTCAAAACATGATATTCTATCCGTTTTAAAAGTAGGCAATTGAAGAGCTGAATTGAAACCCTAATATTGAACATGAATTGAAATCCTAATATTGTAATACTAAAACATGAATTATGAAATAAGATTTTTTTTTTAATTACATCTCCACTAAGTTATAACCTCCTCGTAGTAATAAAATTAGTTAGTCCTACCATTATGACTATAGAATATGTATGATATTTATGTCCAAATGATTGATTAATAAGGTTAAAAAAGTCATTCAACAAGTTGGATTAATGATTATTTAACATCAAAAGGAAGGCATTTGTGTTTGAATTTTTATTAAATAAAGGTAAAAGTAGAACAAAAATAAAATTACCACGAATCAGTAATCATAAAACCCTTACATCACTTTTATATTATGTGAGTAATAAAAGAATAATCTTTTATTAACTGTTTAACCAAATAAGGTAATGAGATAAATCACCGAAGTAATTCTTAGTGCCCTAAGCATGAGCAGCCTAAAGGTTAACTCTCATCTAATTAAATTGTAATAAAAATACAACATTTTTATGAAATTGAAAATTAAATTTACTTCTTTCTTTAATTCTTTAGAAAGAGAGAGAGAGAAATGATGAAGATGAAGGATGGAGGTTAACTTTGTATGCCTACTTTTTACGCCTTTTTTTTGTAAGACTAGCACTGCTGTTAGTCAAGATGTCGTCTCAGTCTCTCTCACTCTGCTGTAAGAATTATGACGATGTTATGTTCAGCTTAAAGTTCATACTTCGTACTACTATCCCAAAGCAGGGGAGAAAATGGTGAGCCTTAATAATTCTCAACAACTCCCTCTTCTTCACAGACTCGAATCATCAAAATCTGTAGGAGAGCTTAAACAAATCCACGCCTTAATCATCAGAACAGGGTTTCCCCAGACTGAACTCGTATGTGATAAAATCGTGTCATTCCTCGATTCTTCTTGTAACGAAACCCTCCACTACGCCGGCTCGCTCATCAAGCACTTGAAAAATCCAGAAGTCCACATGTATAACTCAATTATTAAATGCCTTTGCAGTTCTAATTCCAAGTCCTCAGAAGCAATTGCGTTATATAAAGAGATGCTAGTAAAAGGTCTCCTTCCTAACTCTTATACAATACCCTATGTCCTCAAGGCGTGTGCACAATCTCAGGCTCTTAGAGTAGGCCAGCAGATTCACGCATATTCCATGAAGACGCCTCTGCTATCCAATGTGTATGTGTTGAACACTCAGATGAGGCTATATGCTGTTTGTGGGCTTATCGAAGCTGTTCACAAGTTGTTCCACTTCCACCGAGGTCCTCAAAAGGATTTGGTGTCGTGGACCACCCTTATCCAGGCTTACGTCAAGATGGGATATCCTAGAGAAGCCATTCAGGCATTCTTTGACATGTGCCAAGCCAACCTAAGACCTGACGGGATGACATTGGTCATCGTGCTCTCTGCCTGCTCTAAATTGGGAGACTTGATTTTGGGTACAAAGATTCATAGATATATCCATGATAATAGACTCATTCTCAATCCAGATGTTTTTGTGGACAATGCATTAGTCGACATGTACTTGAAATGTGGGAATACCTGCTTAGCTTGTAAGGTGTTTGATGAGATGCCTGTAAAAAATGTTGTTTCATGGAATTCTATGATAGGGGGACTAGCTCAGCAAGGTAAATTTAAGGAAGCATTAGAAAAATTCCAGAGAATGCAAGGTGTAGGTCTTAAGCCAGATGATGTTACATTAGTTTGCACTCTGAATTGTTGTGCTAATCTTGGCTTGCTCGAATTGGGCCAGTGGGTTCATGGATACATAGATAAAAATCATATCAGAGCAGATGGTTTTATAGGGAATGCTCTAATCGATATGTATGCCAAATGTGGAAGCATTGATAAGGCCTCTTGTGTGTTTCAGAACATGAACTGCAGAGATGTCTATTCATATACTGCGATGATAGTTGGGTTAGCAATGCACGGGGAAGCTGAGAAAGTTCTACATATTTTCGCTGAGATGTCTAGAATGGGAACAGAACCAGATGAAGTAACATTTGTTGGTGTCCTCTCTGCATGTAGTCATGGAGGGTTAGTAGAGGAAGGCCGCAAGCATTTTGAGGACATGTCAAAGGTTTACAACCTGAAACCTCAAACTGAGCACTATGCTTGTATGGTTGACCTCTTTGGTCGTGCTGGACTAATAGGTGAGGCAGTTGAGCTTATAAAAAATATGCCAATCATGCCTGATGCCTTTGTTTGGGGGGCGTTACTTGGAGCTTGTAAAATTCATTCAAAGGTTGAGCTTGGGGAAATTGTTATGGAAGAACTGGTGAAAGTTGAACCTGAGAGAGATGGTGCCTATATGCTCATGTCAAACATATACTCCTCTGCAAACAGATGGAAGGAAGCATTGAAGGTGAGAAAGACAATGAAAGAAAGGAACATGAAGAAGACCCCTGGTTGTAGTTCAGTTGAAGTTGGTGGTGAGGTTCATGAATTCAGGAAGGG
This sequence comes from Pistacia vera, assembly GCF_008641045.1. Lineage (NCBI taxonomy): Eukaryota > Viridiplantae > Streptophyta > Magnoliopsida > Sapindales > Anacardiaceae > Pistacia > Pistacia vera. Next base: position 53,693 of record NW_022196258.1, on the reverse strand, counting down.
AGACAAATCACACCCCAAAACTGTGGAGATATACAAGCTCCTGGAAGAAATGACGAGCATTTTAAAAAATTATGGGTACGTCGCCCACAACAATGAATTCGTTCCACTAAATATGATAGTGGAGTGATGTGGCATGTTTCCTCAGCTACAATGTTGGCAAAGGAAAAGGTACTGCACACTCGTCTTTTTAATAAGTCGTTTAATTTCTAATCCGAAAATAATTTAAAAAAACGCATGCATTGATTGGATGAATTGCAGGAAGATCAGTGAAGCAATTTGTGGAGGCACGTAAGAAGGCAACAGAGGTAGATGTAATGGTTGAATATCTGAGCCGCCGGCCTGGGGATTATGCAGAAGTATGTAGTGATCCAACAAAAATAAGGCGTGAGCTGAATTGGACAGCCAGGTATACCGGCCTCGAAGAGAGTTTATAAATCGCATGGAGGTGGCAGGAGTCACACATGAATGGCTATGATCCTTCCTCGGCCACAGATTAACAGTTATATAACAGAGTTCATTGTAGTAGATTATTAGCCAGGTTTACCAAAAAGCAGGTGTTTTATGCTAGTATATGAAAACTTATCCACTATTATTTATGAATATCTAATAAAGTGAATGCAGTGGGGACGAGGAATAGTTCTGGAATCAGCTTAAATTTAAAAAATACCTACAATTATATACACTTGCAAAGATTTGACAAAGTACATTATGTATGCCCCAGTAAACGGGACCCTATTAGTACAAATATAACTGAAGCAACAATACTCTGTTCCTAGTACATTACAATACAATGTCAATCATAGAGTAGATTTTTCAGTTCCAGAGATTTGAACTGTGCTTCTAATCTGTGCGGCTAAAGTCTTCAATGTACTGCAAATTTCTGCTGTTCTAGAGTGTGTTGGATCATCAGAGAGAAAAGTAAGTATCTGATTTCCAATTTCAATCCAGCTGTATCCTGGTTGTTTCTCTGTCTCACTCCCTTCCATTAACCCTCTCACTTTCTCAACCTCATCCCATCTGCGTGCCTCAGCATGCATGTTTGACAAGAGTGCATAATGTGAAGCTTTGTGAGGTTCAAGTTCCAAAAGCTTCTCCACAGCAATCTTACCAAGCTCTAGGTTTTGATGTGTTTGGCACGCACCCAGTAGTGTATCCCATATTCCAGCATTTGGTTTCATCTTCATTCCCCTCACCATGTCAAAGGCTTCATGTAATCTCCCAGTGCGGCCTAGCAAATCAACCAAGCATGCATAGTGTTCTACCAGAGGTTCTATACCATACACTTCAGTCATGCATTTAAACAGTTTTAAGCCCTCTTCAACCTGGCCAACGTGACTACATGCAGAAAAAACCCCCAATGAAGGTAACCTGATCAGTAGCACCCCCTTCCATTACCATCTATTTGAAGAGTTTAATTGCCACTTTCCCATACCCATTAAAGGCATATCCAGCAATCAAAGAATTCCAAGAAACTACATTAACTTGATCAATATCTTTGAATACGACTTCAGCGTTGGAGATTCTTCCGCATTTAGCATACATGGTGACTAAGGAATTGCCAACAAACAAATCGTTCATGTATCCACTCTTAATAACAAGATGGTGAATTTGCTCCCCAACTTGCAGAGCTGCAAGATGGGCACATGCACTTAGTCCGCATGCAAAGGTTGAGTGGTCAGGTTTTTTCAGTTCTCGGCCCATCAACACGAAACTCCTTAATGCATCCAAAAACAACCTGTTTTGCAGAAAACTGATGGACACAAGGTGTCTCAATGGTATAAGAGAAAGGGGTAAAAGGGATGGCAAAGTTAGTTAGCACAATCTGGGAGTGTCAGAATAAAAGAGGGACGTGAGATGTGGGGGGATATTCAGGAATTTTGTGTAGGAATGTCTGGGAGGTGCTGGCCCTCGAAGACCAGCTATCATATTGCTAATTGAGTCTGTCGAGTCTTGTGGAGTCTATTGCTTCATTGACGATTGCTGTTATCTTTTTCTTCCATTAATATATGTCAAGTTAATCTGTTTCTATTCATATATTGGCTTGTTTGTTGTGGATTATTGCATGTGTTGTGCGATTATGGTAAGTGAAGGCGGTGAGTACACTACAACATTATGCATTTTTAACCATGACATTCATTGTAGTTAAAATTATGAATTCGTATAGCTAAATGGTTTAGTTAATACAATATTTTGTAGTTTTTCGTAGTTGGCAGTGGCGTAGCTAAAAGTTAGTCATGTAACTTTTTGCTTACGTAATTAACAGTTTATATTTTTTGCTATAGATGAGATTAATATGTAAGTAAAAATTTAAATGTTTTTGTCATACAATAATAAGCTCGTAGCAAAAGCTGTCTTTATAATCATGAGAAATAGATAGTATAGCTATGTTTATATATTTTAGCTACACAAATATAAATTTATAACTAAAACTTGAAAATTCCGGTTACAAAAATAATATTTATAACAAATATATTAACATTTTGGCTATGTTACCACTAAATTTATAACTAAATAAAAAGAGTATTTGTCACATATATAGTGAATTCGTAACTGAATATCAAATTATTTGTTACGGACATATAAAAGTCATATCTATATATGAAAAGATATTGCTATGGACATAATCATTTGATAGCTAAATATTGAAATTACTTGTTATAAATACTTTTGATTTGTAGCTAAATATTATAATTATTTGCTATGGAACAAATAATTTATATCAAGAATTTATAATTTATTGTTTCGATTAAAATTAATTGTGATAAATATTGTTATAATTAACAAATTTAATAATAATTACAAATTTATAGCAATTTTTTTATATTAAATAGATAATATGACGTCATAAAAAAATTCCAATATAAAAAATAAAACATTAATAAATTCATTTTCAGCAAAATAATTGTCTATTTATAAAATCCTTTATCCTATCCTTCATCCTAGTAATTTAAAATGTTAACTAATTTTTTTACAAAATATCAATGCTTCAATGTTATTACTACCAACACCAAAACTTCTCTTATTAACCTCAATGTGGTTCCCAATAGCCGAAATGAGACTTCCACCACTGCTGTTTCATTTGAATGTATAACAGCCACATCATCGTCTTGCTTCTTTAAAGAGAGCTCATGCATGTTACTATAGATTTTCAAACAAAACACAGATATGTTAGTATTATTCAACATCAATTTATTATAAGCAAATTAACAAGCTGCAGGCACATAGTAACCTTTCCATTTTGGCCATGGCTTCCTTGAGCAGCTTGAACTCTATAGCACAAATAGGATCCTAAGTCGGATTATCACCATCTAATTAATTTCTCTGTTTCATCATTTCTTAGGAACTGAAGTTTCTTCCTCTTACCTCACTTGAGCATCCCTCTCCTCTTAAGCTCATTCCAACACCACCCTTTCTTGGAAGGTTCCAATAAGACGACGTTGATTTTAGGAATCTCAATAGGTGATGATGAGAATCTACTGTAAAGTAGTAGTTCATGACCGACTTCCTCGGGTTCCATGGTGTATTTTTTGTCTAGTGAAGGCATCTTCGCCTTGAGCTCTTCTTCGATCTTGCTGTTACTCAAGTGTGTGACTGTGTATGCACTGAGAGAGTAATAAAATAAACGTGCTTCATATCAATACTAAACAAGAATTATTTAAATTAATAATAAAAATAAATATTTAGTTTGACTGTTTGATTGAGTGCAGAGGATAAAAGTGGAATGCAAATTGCATAATAATTATGTTTAATGATACATCATCTAAGACTAACAAAAAGTCATACTTCTTGCGAAGCTTCACAAGTTCAACCGTTGATGCAAAGTCTCCATCCATACTAAACAAGCTGCAGAAAGAAGAGAATTAAGCACATCATCAGAAAATATGCCAGAAGTTAAAAAATAAGGATTTTCAGCAATAAAAACATAAAAAAATAAAAAAATAACACAACATATAAACATAGTATGACAAGCAATGTGTCAAACATATCGTGTATTACCAAAACACCTAGCAAATATTTCCAAAAGACTAACTGTGAACCACAGAGCAGTGAGGTTTCATAGACAAGATGCAAAATATCTAAGGTATAACACATTCATAAATGGAGTCCTTCAATCCCAAGTTCTCCAAAGAAATGTATCCACTCTCCAAGAGCTAAAGTGGTCTTCTCTGAGATAATTGAATTTAGACTATACCAAATTTTCCTTTTAGAACCCTAAACAAGTCCCTTGATGTAAATTCTCATTTTGTAAATGCCAAAGTTTCCATTTCTTTAGTCATGTCTGCATAAATTATTTTGGTATAGAAGAGTTAGTAGGAGTTGGCAAAATTAATTTTGTTAGAGACATTCACAGGAGCCTATCTTTTGTGCAAGTTCTAATTGGACTACACTAGCAGATGAAGTTACTTATTCCATTTATTTGATGTCACCACACTTGTTAAAATTGTGTTAGCTCTATAGTCCATATTCAACATGACACCATATTCTTCAAAACAAACGAAACTCCCATAAGACAACACAAACTTTAACAGCCTTTTTATCTTTTAGTACAACTCTAAGAACTGAAAACACAGTGTATGATTCCGAGGATTAGAGAGATTGCCGCAACCGCTTGAAAAACAATGGCCATAGGGGAGGTAAAATTAGACAGATGAAAAAGACACAATCTGGGCCACCAACTTCTTCTACAACTGTTCAGATTTTGGCAAATATCATGATAAAACTAACTATTAACAAAAACAGAAAGGGAATCCATAAAAAAAAAATTTAACATACCCAAATCATCAAATTATCAAAAACAATCCTAGATCTCATCAAATAAAATCCAACCCATCAAATCAATACAATTCAAAATCTCGAAATACAACCTTAAACTCATTGAAATAAAATTGATGACCACATTGAAGCTTTGCCCACGACCGATCCCCATTATCGGTGATCAAATCAAGGCAAATTGAGCACGAAAGGGAGCCAAAACCTTTACCACCGCTATTACACTCACCTCCATCGCTGACTGCATCATCAACCACCACGTCGTCATCGTCATTAGCCCCTAATCCCATAATTAACCAAAATCCCCAAATTTAAAAACCCTAATTCAACGAAATGAAAAATCACCACTACCACGACCCAAGGACAAGAAAAATAAATAAATTAAAGTTCAATTACACGGAACCAGAAGGTAGATTGACAGAGAAATGAACAAAGAAAGATGGTGAAACAAAATGGGTGTTAGATGTGTGAGAAAGAAGAGAATGAGGAGAAGAGAGATTGAGAAAAGAATCTTAGGTCTGCTTGGGAGTTTTTTTTTCACTGGTTTTGAGGGGTTTTTAATTAGACTGGTTTTTGAGGTGTTTAAAAACCATTACTTGCCAGATTTTTTATGGACTGGTTTTGACTAGTTTAAAAACCCCCAAAACCAGTGTAGTGTATTTTTGAGGGGTTTATAAAACACCCCAAATCGGGGTGTTTTGGCTGGTTTAAAAGTTTTATCCCAATAAAACCCCTTTCCACTATTAATAATCCCTTTGCTGCTAAAAAAAAAGTCACATAACAGAGGAGCCAGTCAGCCTCAACAAGGTTTGTTTCTCTCTTTCTCTCTCATTTTTTGTTTGGGTTTATCATGCCAAGCTTAAATGAGGGAAGGATCCTTTGTTCTTCTTAATTGATTTGCCCTAGATTTGCAATAGGTTATTCTATTAATCACATTTGAGATGAATTGCCGCTTGTTTGAAAGGTTATACTTCTTTTTAACTTGTATTACTTCATTCAATCTTCAAATTTTAGATGACTATTACAATGCTTTTGAATCTTTTATTTATAAAATAATACGTTAGAGTCAAATCATAAATCTGACTTTTTATTTTTATTTTTTCAGTTTGTTTTGTGTGAGCATGTGTGAGACTAAAAGCCTTTTATTATTTGAGTTCTCTTTTTTGCATGCTTATGCTGGCTCTGGCTGATATAAGTTGCCAATTAATCACATTTTTATTTAAAAATACTACACCAGATGCTGATCCAAGTTGATGATGACGAAACGTTTATGGAGAGAAACCCCCCAGCCTTCTACCATTTTCTATAATGCAATATGCTTCCAGTTAAGATAAGAACAAAAAGCCAAAGCACCATTTACATTGAAACGATGATGTCCCTTTTAATAGACCCATAATTTCCAAAACCAACATTTTTTAAGGTTGTATTTCAGTTGGTTTCACAATTAATTATTATATTTTGCACCTTTTGTTAGGCTTTTGTTATGGGCATATATGTAAATTTATCATTTTAAGAAATTGTCAGAACCATTGGAAAATAAACTCCCAAGCATAAGTTGGGTGTTTTAAAAACTGCTACTAAAAACCCCTCAAAACCGCTACGATGGTTTACTCTCATAACCGCTACCATAAAACTCCCAAGCAGGAATTAGAGATTTAGGGTAATTTATTTATTTATTTTCATTTTACACGGGTACCCACGGGATTTAATTTTTAAAACTGATTAAATTTGAAATTGATTATAAAATAATCAAATTGATAGAAGATTTGAAAAGCAACCTTTTGTAGCTTTTGAAGATAAGATTATTTTAAAACTCATTTTAAAAATAAGAATGACAAATAAAGCCCTTTGTAAGATATCAAATTATATAGTAATCTTATTAAAAAACCAAATTAAACAAATAAATTAATTCAATCATTTTTTTTTTTTTACATTATAAAAATTGGATGTGTTTAGTAAATTAGATTTGCTAGAAGTTGACAATGATTGTCCAGCTCTGACAAGCCACCACCGGATTCCAATTCAACATTTGAGTGTAGGTAGAGGTTAGCCACTTGCGCTCAAACGCCACATCAACTTCTAGCAAAACCATTAGGCTTACATAGATCAGCAAATTCCAATCCTGGCAACACCAATTGTGTTGCTGGACGTGTCCTTCAGTGGTCGTCGAAAGTTGATCGTCGGTGTCGATGGAGATTACCATTGTGTAGACCAATTTTTTAAGGTTTTATTTCTATAACTTATTATATACAAATCTTTATATATAAAATGAATTAAATAGATTTTTTAAAATATTTATCCAAATCCTATTTATAGTTATAAATGTATCTAAGAATGAATATATACTTTTTGGTCATTATACATATGAAAATCTAATTTACTAAACGCATATACAATATATAGCTTTTGAAACTCACGACAATTTCAAAAATTAAATTTACCAAACACATTTCTATTTATTTTTAAAGTTTGTTATAAACTGATTAAACTTATAGCTACAATAATCCCAAACTGACCCTTAAAATGACATATTTTACTCATTAAAATATATATATATAATCATAAAATATATTTTATTATATATTTAATAAATATTACAAAATATTACTAAAATAATTTATCTTAATTTAAATTTATTTTTTAAAAAATAAGAAGAAAATAGGGGTGGCTGACAACCAACTGTCAAAATTCGACAATAAACTGTTGAAATTAAGCAATTGTTGTCAAGACACGTCGGCATCACAACTAGTCCTCTAAGGACTGGCATGAGCTGATCTGTCTAAATCTGGTAGTTTCACCAGATTCTAATGAGCCATTTGACCACAAAAGGTGATCGAATGTTTTGCCGCCTTTCGTGGCCAAATAGCTTGTTGTAATCTTTTTATAAATTAGATTATTTCATAATCATCTTCGAACTTGATCAGTTTTAAAAGCTGATTACCAAATACTTTTATTGTTGTAGCTTAAAACTTAATTGATTATTTTTAAGCTACAACAATCTCAAACACACTCTTACTTTTTTCAACTTAATTACAATTTTATCATTTAAAAAAATTACTAAATAGGACTTAATTTTTTTTATATATAATTTGTAGCTAAATATTATAATTATTTGCAATGAAACAAATAATTTATATTAAGAATTTATAATTTATTGCTTCAATTAAAATTAATTGTAACAAATATTGCTATAATTAACAAATTTAATAATACTTACAAATTTATAGCAATATTTTTATATTAGATAATATGACGTTATAAGAAAAATTCTAATATAAAAAATAAAACATTAATAAAGTCATTTTCAACCAAATAATTGTCTATTTATAAAATCTTTCATCCTAGTAATTTAAAATGTTATCAACTAATTTTTTCACAAAATATGAATGCTTCAATGTCATTACTACCAGCCTCAATTTAAATAGGTATTAAATAAGTTGTCGATGTTCCAATTGTTGCTATTGCCATCTCCGGTTGCTGACATTTGTGACCCCACTATTCTTAATTTCTTTTTCTTACTTTATTCTTTTACAATAGTCTTGTACCGTTGTATTAAAATTTTTATCAAAGTATTAAACCAAACACATAAACAATGAAAAAGTTTTTAAGAAGGTAATTTTGTAGTATTTTATATGATTTAGTTTATATCATATATCCTGTAATTTTAACCGTATTTTATATGATTTAATTTGTTTTTTCTATTTTCTTGCATTTTCTCTATATAATTAACAATAAACAAATGTTGCCATTCTCAAATATTACTAGTATTATTAACTCTATCATCGTCATCATCTAAAACATACATACAAGTACATATATGCAAATATATAACATTACCAATTTTTTATAATATCTCATATCTCATACCTAATATCATCTATATTTCATAAAGTGTTAGTTTTAATTATCATAGGAAAGACAAAGACCGCATAGATCCTTTAAAATAAAATTTTATTTTACAAAAACCCACACTCTTAGCTTACTGAAGAGTTCTTTTTAAGTTAGTTATTTGTTTAAGGTTCCAATTTATTATTGACCTTAGCGGTGTGATTAACACTATGTTTGACTATAACTATTTAATTCATAAGTAATAAAAATAAATTAGAATATCTATAGCTGCATACTATAAGGATTGTAGCAAATTAATTTTCACATTCTTTATTTGTACAAATTCAAATAATTTATAGCTAATACACACATACTAGCTATATATTTAAACTAGTAGCTGATAATGATACTATAATATTGTTATTATCATGAAAATAAAATTTGTATAACTAAATACCTTAATTAGCTACAAATTTCTATATTTTATAGCTAATGCACAAATAATAACTATATAGTTAATCTCATAGCTAATAATGATACTATATGCCGTGCAAATAAAATGTTTATAACTAAATACATTAATTAGCTACAATGTTTTACCATAGCTACTACATTTTAGTTAAATGACTAGTGAATGCCATGAGAGAGATATAATGGACATGCAAAACTAGATGCGCAAGAAGGATGAAGAGGAAGAAGAACGAATAAGAAACTTGGCTGGAGATTCAAGTAGCAACAAGGGGGTAGAACAAAGGCCGATCTTCACGGGACCAGGGAAGCCTAAGTGGAACCCAAAGGGGAAACCCAGATGGAGAGGGCTGTTAGAGTAGATGCCCTAAAGCTAATCAATTATTGTAGAATTGACTCTTTGTAATAATGTTTATTAATCAATAAAAGACATTTTATTTTATATCGTGTAAATCATAATTTTGTGTATTGGTATATGTCCTTAGGATGATAGAACCATGACGAGGGTATCAAGTGTTTCAAATCTTGATAGTGAGAACACATGGTGGCCATTCTAGATATGTCTGTAGCCCCAGTTTTATTTTGACCAAGGACACAGATACTATGGTAAGGCTATCATAGTGTTAACGACCCTATCAAAAGGCAGTACTGATCTCACTTGTCAAGATTATTTGCCGACAACAGGGTGCAGCACATGGGTGCTTGCTGTAGGTAAGTTCACTAGAAAGACCCACTAGAGGATTCCATATGGATGGTAACTCTAATGTCTATGGAATAAATTCTCTAACGAATAGTGGTGTATGTGATCTTTAGACTGAGATCACCGGAGCGCCTTCGCTTACCAATATTCCATGTCCGTGTTAGAGTAGGTGCCCTAGAGCCAATCAATTATTGTAGAATTGACTCTTTGTAATAATGTTCATTAATCAATAAAAGACATTTTATTCTATATCATGTAAATCATATTGATATGTATTGATATATGTCCTTAGGATGGTAAAACCATGACAAGTGTATCAAGTGTTTCAAATCTTGTAGTGAGAACCCTATGATCACATATGGTGGCCATTCTAGAAATGTCCGTAGCCCTAGTATTATTGTGACCAAGGACACATATAATACGATAAGGCTATCATAGTGTTGAATGACCCTATCAAAAGGCAGTAACTGATCTTACTTATCAAGGTTGTTTACTGACAACCTAGTGCAACACATAGGTGCTTGCTATAGGCAAGTTTACTGGACAAACCCACCAAAGGATTCCATATGGATGGTAACCCCAATGTCTATGGAATAGATCCTCTAACGAATGGTGGTGCATGTGATCTTAGACTTGAGATCTCCAGAGCGCCTTGTGCATCGATTGGTGTAGTTTGACACTAGCCTAACGTAGTTCTATTTAGAGCTATCAATATAGTTATGATTGGCTGTATCGAGGAGTGTATCAAGACTATGGTGGATTGACAAATGATTCATCACTCTTGGATACGAGAGAAGTTATCTTACTGCGCGATTTAGTATATGACAATGACACTAAAATTGTGGCCACAGTGGGATTGAGTTGTTGCCTAATCTAATTCATTGTTCCAGTCATTAACACTATTTCTGTACCTTAGTCTCGATGCAATAACAGATGATGAAAGGATTTGATTGCACGGTAATCATATTGTTGATAGATAGCTATTTCGCTGAATCTGAATTTATCGGGTGGCCATGATACCTTGCTTGGGGCTAATCTTGGTCTGTGTGTAGTGAGACGATTGACTAGTGTCAATCACGATACTACTCACTGTCGATATGATGAGGAGCCAACGAGTCACACACTTAGGAGACAGTTTAAGGATGGTAAATTTTGGACAGGTATATTCATCTTTTAGATAAATGGGCATATTGGTAATTTTGCTATGTAATTAAATTTACTGAGGTTATAGCCTGTGTCCAATTTTGTTATTGGAGTAATTTAGCAAAATTACAAATTTAATTATTAAAGTTAATATTAATATTTAACTAAATAATTAAATGGGGACCTATATGCAATTCCACCTAAGTTTGGGTTGTTGCTTAACTTGAGGGGTGGAAGAGATATTTGCTCCATTATTTAAAGAAAGCAAAAATAGATTTTTGCTCACAATTTCATTCCAATCGTGGGAGACAAATATTGAAGAGAGAAAATTTCTCTCTTCTTCTGGACATACTTTCTTCCAAACACTTGACTCCTTAAAGCTAAGAATTGATTCCAGCGAAATCAATTCTTGGTCTCTGATGTACTGTCTTTGTGTGGACGACATGAGTTCGGTTCCATTCTCGAATTGGTATTGAAATCGCATTCCAAGATATTGATAGAGCCTCTAAACGTTGGTATAATCTAATCCTTGCATGGATTTTTTGCTGCCTCTGCTCATCGATTTACTAATAGTGGTATCAGAGCTAGGTTCTTGATTGTATATATTTTAATTGTATTTTTGATTGATTAACTGAATTGATTGCTGGAAATTGCATGTTTAGTTTTTGATCTATTAAAACTGCTTAAATTGATTAATACATGTGTTGGATTTGTTGAGGAATTCGTATTGGATCATTTTTGTAATACGCGCATGAACAGTATTTTGGAAATTGCGATTTGCATCATGGCACAGTTTTTCTGCCGGTAGCATAGAGTTTTGTAAGCCTAGAATGTGTAAGTGCACGGCGGCAAAATGAAACTTCCCCGCAGCATATTTGAGGGAAAACGTGGAGTGATTGTGAACGTGCATTTGGGCCGTGACGAAATAAAACTTCATCGTGGCATGATTACGTAACGTGATCATGCAATCACGCAATTTGAACCGTAGTGAAATAAAACTTCGCCACAATGTGAAATCGTCGTAGAATCGCAACGCGTGTTTGGGCCGCGGCGTAATAAAACTACGTTGTAGTGTGAATACCATGATGTAGCGCACCAAATCATAAAATTGCATGATTGAGCTGTGGTGTAAGAAAAATATGCCACGGCGCGAATGCATCGTTATAGCGTGAGTTGTTAGTTTTGTGGCATGGTGAAATAAAACTTCATTGTGGCACAAATTTGTTCCTGTTGCGCGCCGTAGCATAATAAAACTATGTCACGGCGTGAATGTTGCTATAACATGTTTATATGCTGGATCGATGCGTAATTCTGCAAATTCAAAAGGGTAATTTTATAAAATAACCCACCCAATTCAAAATTGATTGTTTTGAATTTATGCAATAATTCTTGTTTGTAAAATTGCATGGTGCCTGGTACATGAGTCTTGGACCTATGGTGAATGTTTTAAAGTATTTTTGGGTATGTATGATTGTGATTTTTAAATAGGGCCTGCGTGCCCTGTCTTTCTCCTACTTTCTCGATGTACATTCTCTTCTCATCTCATTCCCCTCGAATGTAACTCTAGGTTTCTAAATTTATTGATGTAAAATTAGTGTAAAATTAATTTTATTGTAAATTTAGTATGATGTATTATGTAATGTACTTGAAGACGGAGCAAGGACAAAGTGATCATAATTGAAGACTCAAGATATTTATTATAGGATCCCTAAGTGAACCACAAATTCCTCTAGGCTTCAAGAAATCGGTTTTAGCTAGGCCATGTACCGACACGTTTCCTTAAATGCAAAAAATGCATGCTAAGGGTGTATGTTATGACTATAACATGCTAATAAAGATAAAAACTGGTGAGACGTAAAATAAAAACCCTCAAATAAAGTATATTAACTCACGTACGCCTTCCATCATCATGACTTTAATCAAACCACTATTCGTTGGATGCTCGTTTTGTCATCAGGTTTTTGATGAGGTCGACTCTATTTTTTACCTAACCTCAGTATTGATTAGACAGAAAAGAAAATGCTAAAAAACTAGTCCTCGATTCACCCACAATCGAGATTCATTACTGGCTAAAAAACTGATTAAAATGGTGTATTAGCCTATACGGCTTTTTGCTCGATTTATCACCAGGTTTTGACGAGATTGATTGTGCTATTTACTAACCTATTTATTGATTAGCAGAAAAGAAAATGCTTAAAAAATAGTCCTTGATTCACCCATAATCGAGATCCATTACCGGTTAAAAAATTGAGTAAAACAGGGTATCGGGTCTATGTGGCTTTTTGCACATTTTGTCATCAAGTTTTCATCTAAATTGACCCTACTACTTACCTAACCTCAGTATTTATTATACGAAAAAGAAAATGCTCAAAAATTAATCCTCAATTCACCCACAATCCTAATCCATTATCGGCTGAAAAACTGAGTAAAACAGGGTATTGGGCCTATGCGGCTTTTTGCTTGTTTTGTCATCAGGTTTTTGACAAAATTGACCACACTATTTACCTAACCTCAGTATTGAGGAGATGAAAAAAAAAGGCTCAAAAAATAGTCCTTGATTCACCCACGATCGAGATCCATTACCAGCTGAAAAACTAAGTAAAACGGGGTATTGGGCCTATGCGGCCTTTCCGCTTGTTTTATCATCAAGTTTTTGATGAGATCAATCATGCTATTTACCTAATCTATGTATTGATTAGCAAAAAAGAAAACACTCAAAAACTAGTCCTCGATTCACCCACAATCCAGATCCATTACCGGCTGAAAAACTGAGTAAAATGGGGTATCGGGCCTATATGGCTTTTTGCTTGTTTTGTCATCATGTTTTCAATGAGATCAACCTTGGTGTTTACCTAATCTTAGTATTGATTAGACGGAAAATAAAAAGCTCAAAAACTAGTCCTTGATTCACCCACAATCCAGATCCATTACCGATTGAAAAATTGAGTAAAACGGGGTATTGGGCTTATGCGGCTTTTTGCTCGTTTTGTCATCAGGTCTTCTACGAGATAACCTTCATATTTACCCAACCTTAATATTAATTAGACAAAAAAGAAAATGCTAAAAAACTAGTCCTTGATTCACCCACAATCGAGATCCATTACTGGCTAAAAAACTGAGTAAAATGGGATATTGGGCCTATGCGGCTTTTTGCTCGTTTTGTCATCAAGTCTTCGACAAGATTGTTAGAGTGGATGCCCTAGAGCCAATCAATTATTGTACAATTGACTCTTTGTAATAATGTTCATTAATCAATAATAAAAGCCATTTTATTCTATATCGCGTAAATCATTATTATTGCAATATGTATTGATATATGTCCTTAGAATGGTAGAACCGTGACGAGGGTATCAAGTGTTTCAAATCTTGATAGTGAGAACCCTATGAGCACATATGGTGGCCATTCTAGAAACGTCCGTAGCCCCAGTATTATTCTGAACTAAGGGCACAGATAATACGGTAAGGCTATCATAGTGTTGAACGACCCTGTCGAAAGGCAGTGACTGATCTCACTTGTCAAGGTTGTTTGGTGACAACCTGGTGCAACACATGGGTGTTTGTTGTAGGCGATTACACCACAGCAAGTTCACTGGACTGACCCACCAGAGGATTCCATATGGATGGTAACCCCAGTGTCTATGGAACAAATCCTCTAACGAATGGTGGTGCATGTGATCCTTAGACTTGAGATCACCGGAGCGCCTTGTGCACCGATTGGTGTAGTTTGACACTAGCCTAACGCAGTTCTTTTCAGAGCTGTCAATACGGTGGTGATTGGCTGCATCAAGGAGTGTATCAAGACTATGGTGGATTGACAGAGGATTTATCACTCCCGGGTACGGGAGAAAGTTATCTCACGGCGCAATTCAGTATATGGCAATGACACTAAAACTGTGGCCACAGTGGGATTGAGTTGTTGCTCTATCCAGTTTATAATACGGGTCATTGGTCCAGAAACTGAATAAATAATATCGAGAGTAACCGAAGGTTGACACTATTTCTATGCCTTCGTCTCGTCGAGATAACGTATGATGAAAGGATCGAATTGCACGGTAACCATATCGTTGACAGGTAGCTACTTTGCTGAATCCGAATCTATCGGGTGGCCATGATGCCTTGCTAGGGGCCAATCTTGGTCTGTGTATTAGTGAGACGATTAATTGGTGTTAATCGCAATACTATACACTGCCGATATGATGAGGAGCCTAAGGGTCACACACATAGAAGACAATTTAAGATGCAAGAAGAAAGAAGGGCGTTTTCGTCTTTTAAGGCGAAAGGGTATTTTGGTAATTTCACAGTGCAATTAAATTTGCTGAGGTCGTAGCCTTTATTTAATTTGTTAGAAAAATTAAATAAGTGAAATTACGTTTAAATATGTGTTCGCACATATTTAAATATATTATCATTATTGTTAAATGTTAATATATATTAATTGATTTTAATTCAGATAATGATGGAAAATAAAATATCAAATTGGGAGTGTTTGGTAACATGGGGTGTTTGGGTTGGAGCCTAAGCCTATTCCATATGGGAATAGGGCAACTTGATTTACTATAAAAGAAAAGCGTGTGTTAATTGAAAGTTAATTGATTTTCTCTTTAAAATAAAAACACACAGCAGCCCCTCTCATTTTCTCCCACGGCAGAAACACTTTTTGCCTAAAATCAATTCAATTTGATTTCCTTTCTTCTTAATCTTAAAGCCAAAGAGGATCTAGCAAATCCCTCTTTGGTTTTTTTGTGATTGTCTTCGTGTGGACTACGTGGGTTCGATCCTACGCTTGGGTCGGTAGCAAAACGTTCAAAGACAAACGTGGTGGAGCCTCCAAACGTGCATATGGTTCTAAACTCATGAATAACCTTTTGTGTAGATTTTACTTTAATATAAATTGTAAAAATTATACCATTGATCTTGGCTCATGTAAACGATCCTTATATTATATTTTTGTTTCCGCTGCGTATATGGGACCCGTTTACTAACAAAGATTAACTCTACTATTTACCTAGCCTATGTATTGATTTTCAGAAAATAAAACAATCAAAAACTAGTCCTCGATTTACCCATAATCAAGATCTATTACCGGCTAAAAACTTGGTAAAACAGGGTATCATTCCTATGCAGCTTTTTGCTCATTTTATCATCAGGTGTTCAACAAGATTAACCATGTTGTTTACCTTACCTAAGTATTGATTAGCGGAAAAAAAAATGCTCAAAAAATAGTCCTCGATTCACCTACAATTTAGATCCATTACTGGCTAAAAAACTGAGTAAAACTAGGTATTGGGCCTATGCGGCTTTTTACTCGTTTTGTCATCAAGTTTACAACAAGATCAACCCTGTTATTTACCTAACTTTAGTATTTATTAGAAAAAAAAAAAAAGCTCAAAAACTAGTTCTCGATTCACCCATAATCGAGATCTATTACAGGCTAAAAAACTAAGTGAAATGGGGTACAGGCCTAGGCAGCTTTTTGCTCGTTTTTTCATAAGATTTTTGACGAGATTGACCCTATTGTTTACCTAACCTCAGCATTGATGAGATGCAAAAGCAAATGGTCAAAAAATGGTCCTCGATTCATCCACAATCGAGATCCATTACCGGCTAAAAAATGAGTAAAATGGGGTATCGGGTCTATGCAGCTTTGCTCGTTTTATCATCAGGTTTTCAATGAGATTGACCATGCTATTTACCTAATCTATGTATTGATTATCGGAAAATAAAATGCCAAAAAACTAGTCCTCGATTCACTCACAATCGAGATCCATTATCGGTGGAAAAATGAGTAAAATTGGGTATCGGGCTTGTGTGGCTTTTTCCTCGTTTTGTCATTATGTTTTCAATGAGATTGACCTTTTTGTTTACCTAACCTCAGTATTGATTAGACGGAAAAGAAAAAGCTTAAAAACTAGTTCTCGATTCACCCACAACCCAGATCCATTATCGGCGAAAAAACTAAGTAAAACGGGGTATCGGGCTTATGCGGCTTTTTGCTCGTTGTCCTCATGTTTTCGATGAGAATGACCCTTCTATTTACCTAACCTCAGTATTGATTGGAAAAAAAAGGAAAATCTAAAAAAATAGTCCTCGATTCACCCACAACCCAGATCCATTACCGGCAAAGAAACTGAGTAAAACAGGGCATCGGGCCTATACGGCTTTTTGGTCGTTTTATCATCAAGTTTTCGACGAGATCGACCCTGTTATTTACCTAACCTATTATTGATTAGTGGAAAATAATACGCTCAAAAATTAGTCCTCGATTCACCCACAATGAAGATCCATTATCGACTGAAAAATTGAGTAAAACGGGATATCGAGCCTATAAGGATTTTTGCTCATTTTATCATCACGTTTTTTATGAGATTGACCTTTTTGTTTACCTAACCTTGATATTGATTAGATAGAAAATAATACGCTAAAAAACTAGCCCTCGATTCGTCCACAATCTAGATCCATTATCAGCTGAAAACTGAGTAAAAGGGGGTATTGGGCCTATATGGCTTTTTACTCATTTTGTCATTAGGGTTTGAATGAGATCGACCCTGATATTTACCTAACCTTAGTATTGATGAGATGGAAAAGAAAAGTCTCAATAAATGGTCCTCGATTCACCCACAATCGAGATCCATTGCTAGTTGAAAAACTACGTAAGACGGGGTATCGTGCCTATGTAGTTTTTTGCTCGATTTGTCATAAGGTTTTCAACGAGATCAACCCTGCTATTTATCTAATCTTAGTATTGATTAGACAAAAAATAAAACACTCAAACCTAGTCCTCAATTCACCCGCAATCGAGATCCATTACCAGCTGAAAAATTGAGTAAAACAGGGTATCGGGCCTATACGGCTTTTTGCTCGTTTTATCATCAGGTTTTCGATGAGATCGACCCTTTTGTTTACCTAACCTCAGTATTTATTAGAAATAATAGAATACACTCAAAAACTAGTCCTCGATTCCGCCACATCCATTAGCAGCTAAAAACTAAGTAAAACGGGGTATTAGGCTTATGAGGCTTTTTACTCGTTTTGTCACTAGGTTTTCAATGAGATCAACCTTGTAGTTTACCTAATCTCAGTATTGATGAGATGGAAAAGAAAATGATCAAAAAATAGTCCTTGATTCACCCACAATTGAGATATGTTATCGGTTAACAAACTAAGTAAGATGGGGTATCGGGCCTAAGCAGCTTTTTGCTCGTTTTGTCATCAGGTTTTCAATGAGATCAACCTTGTTGTTTACCTAACCTCAGTATTGATTAGAAAAAAAAGAAGAAACTCAAAAATTAGTCCTCAATTCACCTACAATCGAGATCCATTACCGACTAAAAAACTGAGTGAAACGGGGTATTAGGCCTATACTGCTTTTTGTTAGAGTAGGTGCCTTAGAGCCAATCAATTATTGTAGAATTGACTCTTTGTAATAATGTTTATTAATCAATAAAAGGCATTTTCTACTACATCATGTAAATCATAGTTGTATGTATTGATATATGTCCTTATGATAGTAGAGGCATGACGAGGGTATCAAGTGCTTCAAATCTTAATAGTGAGAACCTATGAGGACATATGGTGGCCATTCTAGAAATGTCCATAGCCCCAGTATTATTCTAACCAAGGACACAGAGAATACGGTAAGGCTATCATAGTGTTGAACGATTCTGTAGAAAGGCAGTGACTGATCTCACTTGTTAAAGTTATTTGCTGACAACCTGGTGCAATTATTTATTTTTCACTTCCAAGCCCAATAAAATCTTATTTTATAAAGGGACCCCACGAATTTAATATGCTACCCTTTGAATAATCAATATTATTCAAGGGCCCATGTAAACTAAACTAGTTTACATTAACAACCCATAAATTTACTTTTTTTACCCTTTAACTATTAAAAGGTTATTTTTGTTCATCTCATTAATCTTAACACTTTAAGATATAATAATTAAATATAATTAATTATTGCTTGACCATTTTAACCCTTAAAATGTCACAAAAAATTTTCTATGTAATTATTACTATAGAAATTCCGTCATTACCCTCGGAAGGTGCTAGCCTTCTTCGGATAATCATTTCTCTCTCTCATCCTTCTCTAACTTCTCAAGGCTATTGGTGTGACCATGTAGGTCCACCATGGATTAGCCGTGAGCCGGTTCTGGATAAATCAGGAAACCTGTCCGGAGGCCCAACGACTATGGTATACATCTAACAATGTGCCATAGTCCCTAAACCACGATAAAGAAATACTTCATCGAACACATTTCAGATCATACGTACCATGTAGGTAAAGTCCCTCCATTGAGATTTCCTGATCGAGCATGGATTCATGGAATGTCAAAATCCTAAACTCGATCTTCTACTGAATCGTCGATCAATATGTCCGAAACTCGTTATCACAAACTAGCTTTTGTATGACTAATAATAAACTCTGGCCAGAGATTCTGTTTTCTGACATTTATTGATGTTCGTCTAGGAACTTGAATCCGGATAGAGTCAGCGGTACTCCCGATCCTATATTTCTGAGTCAATGGATCCCATCTTGACCATCGTTCGTTTCTGCATATGAACAACACATGACCAAATAGGCTTTATTATACGAAACATGATTAGTCTCGTACTTATACACCGTATGAACCATACACATCCATATCGGATCCGACTACGATGTCTCAGGTCAAAGGACTACATCGTGCACTGATATAACCAAACAATAAATCATTGACTACATGCTTTTCCAAGTGATTTGTCGTTATTCGGTCACGTTCGAAAAACAGTTCACCAACTGTTAATCCGTACCAATGCCCCAGTGACATGATTATCATCGTCATCCGTACATATATCAACTCATGATATCTTTCGGAAGCATCTGATATGCCTACTATGTAATATAGTTGCCCAAATTATATTGCTTCCGTAGGGAACCATTTTTGATAATTCATTTATCGATTAAATGAATCATCTGGACAATTCATATACATACTTTATTTTAAATGCATGACTGAATAAAGGAAGCAATTTATATATATGAATTGAAGAACTCTTTCTTCTATTATTTATTATATATATAGATACAAGACAAAATGCTCTGAAACCGATAGCACGAATGGTTTCTAGGGCATATACTAATATACACTAACACAAATCACATCAAAACTAAAGTTTTTAATCCTTACCTTAAACCCTTCAAATTGAAGATACAAGGCTCCTATCTTGCTCTTTTTGAAAAATAAGCAAAACTCCTTTAAAACTTTAAGAATTTATCCGTAAAATACATAATCGAAACATATTTATAGGGTGGAAGATTCCAAAAGGTGTTTCACAAGTATTTATCATTTACATTATTTACATCAAGATAAAAACATTGAGATGACAATAAATCGTCTCCCTTCACATGTAGCGTTGCTGTCTCTAGCATCTTTCGCTTCTGGTCTACCTGCAAAGCAATCAACAATACAAGGGTGAGCGCTAATCGCTGAGTAAGAAATGATCTGTTTCATTCTAAATGTGCTATTTGACATTTATTTAAACATATTTGTTAACACATCACTTATCTTTTACATCTAGGGATACTTCCCTTTTTTTTTTTTTCCTTTTTATTTCATATGTCTTTCATCATTTTATCCCATGGCTATATAAACATCAATGCATACACGTATAATTAAGTATGTAAAGATAGTACATGCACATTACATGTCATGATATAACATCTAAATATCATATAACATGAGTATAAATCATCTCATGATGTAAATAACATCATAACTCATGTAGTGCAACTAAATGCATATGAAGCATTTAATGTATAGCTGATCAGACTTTTCTTAGCGTCTTAAGCACTTCATATCATCTAGCCTCAAATTCATCTAGAGCTCATATCATCGAGAGAAAGAAAGCTTGTTTCATGGAAGATTTGAGAGAAAATGGAAGAAATGTTGAAGAAATACTCTCTCTCTTGGCTTGAACGAATTTCATCTCATTTATAGGAAAATATTTCATTTATTTTTCAAAATTATGCTATTGGCCCAATTATTTTAATTGTATAACTCATAAGTCCTTAATTCTTCATACAAGGGCATTTTGGTCATTTCACACTAGACATAATTATTACTTAATTAATGCCATTAAATGCAATGAAGCTTACTCGTCCTTGACTTTTTCAATGCTTATCCATAGGCAAAATGACTATTTCACCCCTAATGCCTTTCTATGGATAAATGATTCATACCGCTCCAAATGAATTGACTATTTTGCCCTTAGTTAGATTTTATGCTTTTTAACATAAAATTAACATCTAAAGGACTATTTTTTGTTAGGAACATACCTTTGAAATCTTGGGTATTACACACTGGGGTTACCATCCATATAGAATCCTTTGGTGGGTCTGTCCAGTGAACTTGCCTCTAGTAAGAACCCATGCGTTGCACCAGGTTATTGGCAAACAACCTTGACAAGTGAGATCAGTCACTACCTTTCAACAGGTTCGTTTAATACTATGATAGCCTTACTATATTATCTGTGTCCTTGGTCAGAATAATACTGGGGCTATGAACGTTTCTAGAATGGCCACCATATGTGATCATAAGGTTCTCACTATCAAGATTTGAAACACTTGATACCCTCGTCACAATTCTACCATCCTAAGGACATATATCATTACATACACAATATAGAACAATATGCCTTTTATTGATAAATAAACATTTATTACATAATCAATTTTACAATAATTGATTGGTTCTAGGGCACCTACTCTAACAACCCCGACCCAAAATGCATAGTATGTGAACTTTTTACGATTTTTCAAAGTATTAATCTTCAAAAAATCATAAAAAAAAAAGGCTTGTGCTAATTGCTTCCTTTTTTTTGGGTTACGTTCGAAGAAATTTTCTCCACCACCAAGAAAAAAACTAGATCAAAATGACAACTTTAAAAAAGATCGTCCCTTGGTGTGCACCAAAAACATTCTTTTCAAAAGATCATCCCGCACAAAATTCAAGATATCCTGACCAAATGTACACACCACAATTCAAATGGATATTTTCGCAGCACAACAAAACAAGCCCCGAACCAAAATGCATAGTATGTGATTTTTTATGATTTTCCAAAGTTTTAATTTTCAAAAAATATTAAAAAAAAAAAAGGCTCGTGCTAATTGCTTCCTTTTTGTGTGTGTTAGGTTCTATGAATTTTTCTCCACCATCATGCAAAAAACCAGATCATAAAGACAACTTTCGAAAATATCATCCCTTGGTGTGCACCAAAAACCTTCTTTTCAAAAGACTGAGACACCAAATTCAAGATATCCTGACCAAATCTATACACCATAATTCAAATGGGTATTTTAACAGCAAAACAGAACAAACCTCGAACCAAAATGCATAGAATGTGATTTTTTATGACTTTCCAAAGGTTTAATCTTAAAAAAATTAGTTAAAAAAACGGCTCGAGCCAATTGCATCTTTTTTTTTTGGGTTAGGTTCCTTGCATGTTTCTCCACCACCATGCAAAAAACCAGATCAAAAGAATAACTTTCGAAAAGATCGTCCCTTGGTGTGCACCAAAAACCATCTTTTCAAAAGATCGTCCCCTGTAAAGTTCAAAATCTCCCAATCAAATGTATACACCACAATTCAAATGGGGATTTCAGCAGCACCAAAAAAAAAAAAAAAAAAAAAAAAAAAACCGACCTAGAATGCATAGTATGTGATTTTTTACGATTTTTCAAAGTTTGAATCTTAAAAAAATCATTAAAAAAAGGCTCGTGCAAATTGCTTCCTTTTTTATGGGTCAGGTTCTTTGCATTTTCTCCATCACCATGCAAAAAAACAAATCAAAAGGACAACTTTCGAAACGATCATCCCTTGGTGTGCACGTCCTTGCTGTGCAACAAAAACCATCTTTTCAAAATATCACCCCCTCACAAAATTCAAGATCCTCCAGCCAAATGTATACACCACAGTTAATATGGGGACCTTAAAGCACAACAAACAAACCCCGACCCAAAATGCATAGTATGTGATTTTTTACAATTTTCTAAAATTTTAATCTTAAAAAAAATCATTAAAAGAAAAGGGCTCGTGCCAATTGCTTCCTTGTTTCTGGGTTAGGTTTCTTGCATTTTTCTGCACCACCAGGCAGAAACCCAAATCAAAATGACAACTTTCGAAAAGATCGTACCTTGGTGTATGCACCCTTAGTGTGCACAAAAAATACTTCTTTTCAAAAGATCGTACCCCAAAGAGTTCAAGATCTCTCGAGCAAATGTATACACCAAAATTCAATTGGGGATTTTAGGAGCACAACAAAACAAACCCCAATAAAAAAGCACAGTATGTGATTTTTTACGATTTTCCAAAGTTTATCTTCAAAAAATCTTTAGGGTTTATGGTTTAGGGTTTTAGGGTTTTAGGGTTTAGGGTTTTAGGGTTTAGGGTTTAGGGTTTTGGGGGGTTTAGGCTTTTAGGGGTTTAGGGTTTTAGGGTTTGGGGTTTAGAGGGTTTGGGGTTTTAGGGTTTAGGGTTTAAGGTTTTGGGTTTGGGGTTTCGAGTTTTAGGGTTTAGGGTTTTAGGGCTAGGGTTTATGGTTTTAGGGGTTAGGGTTTAGGGGTTAGGGTTTAGGGTTTTAGGGGTTTGGGGTTTAGGGTTTATGGTTTTAGGGGTTTGGGGTTTTAGGGGTTAGGGTTTAGTGTTTTTAGGGGTTTAGGGTTTTTAGGGGTTTAGGGTTTAGGGGTTAGGGTTTATGGGTTGGGGTTTAGGGGTTTAGGGTTTAGGGTTTAAGGATTAGGGTTTAGGGTTTAGGGTTTAGGGTTTAGGGTTTAGGGTTTAGGGTTTAGGGGTTTAGGGAGGGTTTAGGGGTTTAGGGAAAAGCTGGAATTTTCTTAAGTTTTTTTTGCTCTCAACTCGTGGTCATTGCCGGAACTTTGCCGTCTTCTTTCGGGCGCATCCGGCATTAGAATCTGACGATCCACCTGTCGTTGGAAAGCTCGTTCAACGTTATTTCTTGTCATTTCATCACCGCCTTTGTTAAGGGTTCTGGTTGTAAGGATTTGGCCGTTGAAATTACAGAAACTGCAAATCTGGAGTTTTTTTTGTAGTGGGTTTTTCAATCGGGAACTGCAATGGAGTGCCAAGATCGACCCTTCCAGGTAGGATCAACAATCCCCATATCTTTTTGCACCTTGTTGACCTCTGGTTCCTGGGAAAACTCACTGTTTTTTCCCAGGAACGTGTTGTTTGGGTTGGGTTTTTTGTGCCCATTTCGTGGACCTGTTTTTGTGTGTTTTTGTTGTGATTTTCTGTAGTTTTTTTTGTTGTTTCTTGTTGGGTTTTGATTTTACAGATTCCTGGAAAACTTGGTTGCATTTGGTTGGGTTTTGGATGCGTTTATTGTGCACGCAAAGTGTTCGATAAAAATCTGCAGGCCTTGCACGCAAGCCTCCAACGCCCAGCCTTCCCCTCTTTGGCCCTTCTGACCACCTTCCCCTTTCCAACACCAAAACCTCTTCACCCCTAGCATTTTTTTTCACAAATCCTCGCTGTTTTAAACTTTTAAACTCACCTAAATCACACATTTT
Organism: Pistacia vera; assembly: GCF_008641045.1. Taxonomy (NCBI): domain Eukaryota; kingdom Viridiplantae; phylum Streptophyta; class Magnoliopsida; order Sapindales; family Anacardiaceae; genus Pistacia; species Pistacia vera. The sequence goes on along the minus strand of NW_022196258.1, from coordinate 29,217 downwards.
TTTCCTACCACCAAGTGTTCAACAAAATGTCCGAACCAAACCCCTCACTCCCAAATAACACCGTGCCGCCCCCAACCCAAGCCAAAACATTAAACACTGCCTCCATCAGCTCCCAGCAGCTGCAAACTTCTGGGAATTCGGGGAAATCTTTATGGATTGGTGATTTGGAACCATGGATGGATGACAAGTATTTGTTATCTGTTTTCTCAAATGTGGCGATTCAAGGAGCCAAGGTTTTTCATCACAAAAACTCTTCCTTTGGTTTTCTTGAGTTTGAATCTAAGGATATTGCAGGTTTGTCATTGCAATCTTTTAATGGCTTAAAAATGCCAAAGTCTACGAAGCTTTTCAAGCTCAATTGGGAGTCTTCTGAGCCCCGTGAAAAAAAGCCAATCACTAAGCCAGTTGTAGAGAAGAAAAGTATGGGTAAGAGCACATCAGGAGTGTCCTCCTCTTGGGCAGATAAGGTTAGAGTGACAGAGGTCAGGTCCCATTTCACCCTTGAAGCTGTGGACCTTGATATTAAGGATGACATCTTACTTATACCGGATGATGTTATTGATGACAATGATGTTGAATGGCTTCGCTGTATTGTGGGTTATTTCCCAGGGTACTCTATGCCTTTTCATGCTGTCCGCTCAATTGCTTTCCATGCATGGGAAGCTGCAGGGTTGGAAGATGTTATTTCCATAGGTACTGGTTTCTACATTTTAAGATTTAGGAATGAGGATGCGGTGCATTCAATCCTTGAGAGAGGGCTGTGGATGTTTGGGGGAAAGTCTATTATTCTGCAACAATGGCATGCTCAGTTTACTTTTGATAAAAGTCGCATCTCTAAGGTTTCGGTATGGGCTCGTTTGCATGGTTTGCCTTATCCTTCGTGGTCCCATAAGGGACTCTGCATCGTTTCTTCTATGTTGGGTCGACCGTTGTCTAGTGATAAGACAACATCAGAGTGGACCCGTTTGGATTATGCTCGGGTATGTGCTGAGCTAGATGCAGCAAAGCCTCTGAGACGTCATTTTGAATTTCAATGTCGGTTATCTACGGAAACCATTCAGATTACAGTGGAATATGAGTGGACCCCCAAGAGGTGCCCTAAGTGCTGTGTTTTTGGCCATGTTTGTCATCAACCAGAGGTACCTACTGTGGCTATAGCTCAGGGTAAGAATAAGATAGTTACTAGTTTCCAGAAGGCACCAGGGAAAGCTATTGCAGTGCAATTTGAGAACTGCGAGCCTTTGAGGCAGTCAGCCACTATTGATCCCATTAGGGAGAGGGAGCGGGGGAGGGAGAGGGATGTTTCATTGCCATCTACAGTTTCAATTCCAAGTATAGTTAGAGTTGGGGATGCTTCTTTGGCTCTGGTCCCGTATTAGTAGACTGTTCGTGCTAGCAGAGGTGAATTTTCTAGCTCTGAATCGGGGTTGGAACCTGATTCACCTTTTCCTATTGAGGATGAGCAGGACCGTATTATGGGATTCACAAATTGCACAAAAAACACTTAGTCCTTTATGAGTTCTGGGAGTAGGCAATCTACTTCCTCCAACAGGTTTGCCTTGCTTGTTCTGCATAGTGACGATCTCTAGACACCAGATGCCACCTTATCTGGATCAGTTTCCTTGCCACCCCTGGCAAAAGGGATAGGTCTGGGAAAGCGGGGGCTTTGGCTCAAGTGATTTTAGCTTGTTTTATCCCAATTCCAATGATAGGGAATTGGAATATTAGAGGCCTTAACGGCTTCTCGAAAAACGTATAGTGCGAAATTGGATTTCTGACTTTTCTTTTGGTTTGTTAGAGACTAAGGTTGAGCTGTCTCATTTACAGTTGGTGGTCTCGTCAGTTTGTCCTTTGTGGCAGTTTTTGTCAAATGCGACAAATTCTATTACTTGCTGTGTTTTGGTATGTTGGGACTCTTCTTTTTACTCTGTAAATAGTCTTTATTGCTCTCTTCAGGAGATTACTTGCAGGGTTACTCATGTTTTTGAGGGGTTCTCATTTGGGATTACTTTTGTGTATGGTTCTAATGACCCTGGGAATTGCCGCAATCTATGGGATTTCCTTAGGGATCAGTCGGCAGTGTTTGATTCAGAGGGGCTCCCGTGGCTTGTGTTGGGTGATTTTAACGCCATCTTGGGAGCCTCTGACAGAGTGGGTGGTGATCCTGTGTGGTATGGTTATATGAATGTTCCGCTCAGTCTCATATTGAGTTTCTCACCAAATGTTCTCATCCTTTATGGCTAAACCCTGAGTTTTATGTCAGTCTTACTTTCAAGAAAAATGAAAACATCAACCCTACAAAGGCCACTCATCCCGGCATGAATCCTGAACATTTAGCCCTGGCCTAGGAGGAATTAGCCCAGCTTGAAAGAGAAAACTTGATTGAACCAACCCAATCCCCATGGGCTTGTCAAGCTTTTAATGTTAATAAACGAGCTGAACAAGTTAGAGGAAAACTTCGTCTTATTATCAACTACAAACCATTAAATTGGTTTCTTGTGGATATTAAGTTTCCTCTTCCCAGAAAAGATTTCCTCTTTGGCTACATTACCAATGCAAAAGTATTCTCCAAGTTTGATCTTAAAGCTGGATTCTGGCAGCTTGGGCTCCACCCTGCAGACAGAGAAAAAACTAGGTTTTGTATCCCAAACCTTCACTATCATTGGACCGTCCTTCCTTTTGGGCTCAAGACCGCTCCATCCATTTTCCAAAAGGCCATGATCCGCATTTTCCAACCTATCTTAAAGCAGCCACTTGTATATATAGATGATATCTTGTTATATTCTCCAGATCATTCAAGTCATCTAGCCCTGCTACACCAGTTTTACTCCCTTCTTAAGAAATATGGAGTAATCATCTCCGAAAAGAAAATGGTCCTCAATACTACTGAAATCAACTTCCTTGGTATGCATATATCCAATGGTCAATACCAGCTCCAACCACATAGTGGCCAAGAACTTCTCAAGTTCCCCGACACCCACTTTTCTCTCAAAGAAGTCCAGCAATTTCTTGGCATTGTCACTTATATGGCCCCTTTCATAAAAAAGCTGTCCCCCTTGGTTCGACCCCTCCAAGCCCTGCTAAAAAAGAATGCACCTCCCTGGGGCCCTTCTCAAACTAGCTCTATCAAAGCCTTGAAACACATAGCCTCTGACCTTCCACCTCTGCATATTCCTTCCAATGGCAAACGAATTCTCCAAACAGATGCTAGTGACTCTCATTGGTCAGCCATTCTCCTTGAAGATATTGATGGAGAAAGAAAGATATGTGGCTACAAAAGTGGACACTTCAAACCCAGTGAAGAACACTATCATTCCACATACAAGGAAATCTTAGCTGTCAGACGAGGCATTGAAAAGTTTGAATTCCATCTTGTCAGTTATCATTTCTTGGTTGAAATGGATATGTCTACATTCTCGCGAATGCTTGAATTTAAACAAAAGGAAATCCCTGATGGACAAAGACTTCGATGGGCTCAATGGTTTTCCCGCTACTAGTGCTAAATTGGCAATCTCAGAATGCTATAGCTCAAAATGCCTGTCTTCAGCGCATTGAAGCTCATGTGTCCACCAAGCTCCAAACTCATGAAGAATGTCTCACTGAGTTACATTGATGCATTGAATCCCTTTACAATGAGATTCTTTCTCTTATTCACTACAGGTAAGATTTTTCTTGTTAGGAACAGGAAATTAAGTTTCTCAAGAATCAGTTGTATCATATTTTGGAGAATACTTTTGCATTGCTAAGGTTGCCAAAGAGGAAATCTTTTCTGGGAAGAGGAAACTTAATATTCGGAAGAAACCAATTTAATGGTTTGTAGTTGATAACAATACGAAGTTTTCCTCTAACTTGTTCAGCTCGTTTATTAACATAAAAAGCTTGACAAGCCCATGGGGATTTGGTTGGTTCAATCAAGTTTTCTCTTTCAAGCTGGGCTAATTCCTCCTGGGCCAAGGCTAAATGTTCAGGATTCATGCCAGGATGAGTGGCCTTTGTAGGGTTGATGTCCTCATTTTTCTTGAAAGGAAGACTGACATAAAACTTAGGGTTTAGCCATAAAGGATGAGAACATTTGATGAGAAACTCAGTATGAGACTGAGCGGAACATTCAATGCTTATATAAGAGGCACTATAGCAAGTATATGAGAGCATGGGTGAAGGTAGTATCTTCATTGATGAGGAAGAGTGTGAGGAAGGGATGATCAGGATGGTAATGGAGACCACAAAGGGTTTGTAATCCTGTAGCATGGATGGTTTGGATTTGGTATTGTCGGGTGAGATTTGGTACTTCTTGAGTGAGAGTTTGTGAGGCTAGGAGTGCTAGGATCTCTGGAGGTTGGTCAGTAAATGGGTTCATCATACAAATGACAAGGATAGATGGTGTTTGGGCTATGGGCTTGATGTGAAAATGTTGTTTGGGCTTTTTAGGTCTTGAAAGGAGATCTGCCAGGGTGTTGTTTTCCTTTAATGTGTTTGACATCAAACTGGTAGCGGGAAAACCATTGAGCCCGACAAAGTCTCTGACAATACAGTGATGCCACATGTGAGAATCTTATGAGTGTTGAGGTCATCTAGCTGGCATTATCTGAAGAGGATTCTGTGAGATCTAGGTCTTCTTCTGAATCAATAGGATTATGAGTATATCCAAGGGTCTTCCACCAATTTGGATAAGGAGAGTATGGATCTTGGGAGTCTTGGGCCGATGCATGGGCCTGAGTGTCTTGGTACTGGATATATGTTGGGCTGTTGAGAACCTTGTCGAGATCTGGATCACCTGTTTGAATTCCTGGAATTGTAACTGCCAAATTAGGGTCATAGTCTAATGGATAAAGGGTCTGAGGAGGATTGTGATTAAAAAACCTAGTCTTTTCTCTATCTGCAGGGTGGAGCCCAAGCTGCCAGAATCTAGCTTTAAGATCAAACTTGGAGAATACTTTTGCATTGGTAAGGTAGCCAAAGAGGAAATCTTTTTTGGGAAGAGGAAACTTAATATCCACAAGAAACCAATTTAATGGTTTGTAGTTGATAACAAGACGAAGTTTTCCTCTAACTTGTTCAGCTCGTTTATTAACATAAAAAGCTTGACAAGCCCATGGGGATTGGGTGGTCAATACCAACTCCAACCACATATTGGCCAAGAACTTCTTAAGTTCCCCGACACCCACCTTTCTCTTAAGGAAGTCCAGCAATTTCTTGGCATTGTCACTTATATGGCCCCTTTCATAAAAAAGCTGTCCCCCTTGGTTCGACCCCTCCAAGCCATGCTAAAAAAGAATGCACCTCCCTGGGGCCCTCCTCAAACTAGCTCTATCAAAGCCTTGAAACACATAGCCTCTGACCTTCCATCTCTGCACATTCCTTCCAATGGCAAACAAATTCTCTAAACAGATGCTAGTGACTCTGTTTTCTCCTAACTATTACCACCTACAAAACCATGGAAATCACCACCACCTCCTGCTCCACACATATCTTCCTCTTTACCACCTCCGCCTGCTCCGCCTTCTTCTACCTCCCCCTTAAAACTCCCTAAATCCTCTAACACCCCTTCTTCTTCGTATCCTCCGCCACCAGCTTAGTTTACGATGTCTTCCTCACCCTCACCAAATCCTATTATCGAATTCTTTACTCATCATACTGCCACCGAACACACTCCCATCTCGGATTTACCCATCCATTATGCTACAGTTGGAGCCTCCTCTAATGAAGATGATTTCGACACTTCTAGTGAATCATCTTTTACTGGTTCTGATGCCCCTGTTATTTTCATGAATCAATTTCATGAAACTCCTCCTGATCCTGATCCAGAACCTAATGTTGAAGATCCACCTGTCTTCATGGATACACCTCCTCCTCTGCCTATGGGTCCTCCCGGCGTTTATAACCAAGCCCATTATGTTCCTCCCTTTTGAATAAAAAACACAGTCTCTGTGAAAAGCTTGAACTCCCATCTTCCCATATTATCTTCACCTTTGAATGCAACCCTTATCAGCTCACAGAATTCACCCACATTCCCACCATAAAGGCATACTCTCTGCACCCATTTTCTTTACATACAGACTGGCCTTTCCACCTTGACAAACTTAAACACTTCCAAACCCACATGTGTCACATTAACAAATACATTCCTCCCTCTCTTTGGCCCAGACATGATCCAGACTCCCCACCATGGGACTCACTCCTGCATGACTATTGCCAAATCCTCTTACAAGCCGTCACTAAACATGCAGACTACTTTGGAGCTTCTACCTCTCGGGCATGACCTAAAGTCAAAAACACTGTCCCTGTTCAACAATATACCCAACTCATTAATCAGAATCCTCCTTAGACCCTTTATCCATTAGACTATGACCCTAATTTGGCAGTTACAATTCCAGGAATTCAAACAGGTGATCTAGATCTCGACAAGGTTCTTAACAGCCCAATATATATGCAGTACCAAGACACTCAGGCCCATGCATTGACCCAAGACTCCCAGGATCCATACTCTCCTGATCCAAATTGGTGGAAGACCCTTGGATATACTCATAATCCTGTTGATTCAGAAGAAGACCCAGATCGCCCATTGTCCCCAACATTGACATCACCCATCAATTAGTCACTGAATGTTCCGCTCAGTCTCATACTGAGTTTCTCACCAAATGTTCTCATCCTTTATGGCTAAACCCTGAGTTTTATGTCAATCTTCCTTTCAAGAAAAATGAGGACATCAACCCTACAAAGGGCACTCATCCCGATATGAATCTTGAACATTTAGCCCTGGCCTAGGAGGAATTAGCCCAGCTTGAAAGAGAAAACTTGATTGAACCAACCCAATCCCTATGGGCTTGTCAAGCTTTTTATGTTAATAAACAAGCTGAACAGGTGATAATCCGTGGATTATACCGTTTTTATTAGACTTTTTAGTCGGATTTCAGGTACTTTCTAGTTCATTTTGACCTGAATTGTTGCTTAATTCTTTACACTTCATGTTTCAGGTTAAAATGGATATTTTGAGCTAATAAAGACAGAATTGGAAATTTTGAACTCGGAAGTAAGTGGATCTCAGAAGTTGGGAGAGTTCTGAAGCAGGGCAAAGCACTATGAAGCTTGTTCCCAAGGGAGAGCACTGAAGATCGAAGAATCAAGAGAAGATGCAAGCTTGTTACCGCAGCGAAGGTTGTCCTTCGCCACAGCGAAGTGCGCCAGTCACGCACCAAGTCTGCTTTTTTCTTCGCCGCGGTGAGGTTTCTTCTTCGCCGCGGCGACGGTTGTAATTTCCAATTTGTAAAATGCATAGTTTAACTTTTGCATGTTTTTCTGAGGAATTGGGGGCGAGATATAAAGGAAAACACTTAGCCTTTTTAGGGAGTTTTTTCGAATAGGGTTAGAGCAGCATTTTACATTTCCTGAGTTTCATTTTGAGAAACTTTTGATACTGAACAAGGGAAAAGATTTGATTTCGAAACAGGGGATTCGTCATTTTGGGGAGATTTCTTATCTTTTCTTTTATTTTCATTATGTTGAACTTTAGTATTTTCGTTTCTTTCATTTGTGTTGTTGGTTTAGCCATGAACTAACCCATTTTGGGTTAGGGTTTTGATTGTAGTTCAGATTTTTATGGGTTAAGTTATTGATTATTTTCCTTTCATATAATTTTGCTTTGATTGTGTGTTTACTCAGCATTTACTGGTTTTATGTGATGAACATGATGAGATTGAGAAATGAATCATGTTAGGCTTCTTGGGTAATCACCATTGTAGTATTGAATGCTAGAGATAGGTACAAGAACCAATGAAATCAATTTAGGATTCTTGTGTTTAATGAGCTTAGAATTATTAACTTTCAATTTGTTGGGTGCGGAAGGTTAATAGGGAAGAGTAGGAAAACATAGCCTGAGAAGGTATGTTTGACACTTTAGAGAGTTCGATTTACAATCAATGCATGTGAATATGAATTTAACTTAATTCTTTAGGTTTAACCCATAAAGTCCGAATGAAGTCAAAACCCTACCCGTTTGTTTGAATTGATTTTATCCCGTTTAAATCTTGCTTTCATAGTTTAAGTTTATTTTAGTAAAATTTTGTTCTGATCATAGTTTAAATTACTCCCTTTAATCCAAAAAGAATTCGATTGCTTCAACTTGAAAATGTTAGGAAACTTAGTGCTTAGCAACAATCCTTATGGGAACGATACTCACTCATCATTATATTACTTGTGCGATTAGTATACTTGCTACATATTGCATGTTGTGGGAAATACGCATCAACAAGTTAGAGGAAAACTTCGTCTTGTTATCAACTACAAACCATTAAATTGGTTTCTTGCAGATATTAAGTTTCCTCTTCCCAGAAAAGATTTCCTCTTTGGCTACCTTACCAATGAAAAAGTATTCTCCAAGTTTGATCTTAAAGCTGGGTTCTGACAGCTTGGGCTCCATCCTGCAGACAGAGAAAAAATTGGGTTTTGTACCCCAAACCTTCACTATCATTGGACTGTCCTTCCTTTTGGGCTCAAGACCGCTCCATCCATTTTCCAAAAGGCCATGATCCGCATTTTCCAACCTATCTTGAATCAGGCCCTTATATATATAGATGATATATTGTTATATTCTCCAGATCATTCAAGTCATCTAGCCCTACTACACCAGTTTTACCCCCTTCTTAAGAAATATGGAGTCATGCTCTCCGAAAAGAAAATGGTCCTCAACACTACTGAAATCAACTTCCTTGGTATGCATATATCCAATGGTCAATACCAACTCCAACCACATATTGGCCAAGAACCTCTCAAGTTCCCCGACACCCACCTTTCTCTCAAGGAAGTCCAGTAATTTCTTGGCATTGTCACTTATATGGCCCCTTTCATAAAAACGCTGTCCCCCTTGGTTCGACCCCTCCAAGCCATGCTAAAAAAGAATGCACCTCCCTAGGGCCCTCCTCAAACTAGCTCTATCAAAGCCTTGAAACACATAGCCTCTGACCTTCCACCTCTGCACATTTCTTCCAATGACAAACAAATTCTCCAAACAGATGCTAGTGACTCTGTTTTCTCCCAACTAGTACCACCTACCCAACCATGGAAATCACCACCACCTCCTGCTCCACACATATCTTCCTCTTTACCACCTCCGCCTGCTCCGCCTTCTTATACCTCCCACTTAAAACCCCCTAAATCCTCCAACACTCATTCCTCTTCGTATCTTCTGCCACCAGCTCACTTTATGATGTCTTTCTCACCCTCACCGAATCCCATTACCGAATTCCTTACTCATCTTACTGCCACCAAACACACTCCCATCTCGGATTTACCCATCCATTATGCTACAGTTGGAGCCTCCTCTAATGAAGATGATTCCGACACTTCTAGTGAATCATCTTCTACTGGTTCTGATGCCCCTGTTATTTTCATGAATCAATTTCATGAAACTCCTCCTGATCCTGATCCGTAACCTAATGTTGAAGATCCACCTGTCTTCATGGATACACCTTCTCCTCCGCCTATGGGTCCTCTTGGCGTTTATAACCAAGCCCATTATGTTCCTCCCTTTTTTATAAAAAACACAGTCTCTGTGAAAAGCTTGAACTCCTATCTCCCCATATTATCTTTACCTTTGAACGTAACCCTTATCAGCTCACAGAATTCACCTATATTCCTACCACAAAGGAATACTCTTTGCACCCATTTTCTTTACATACAGACTGGCCTTTCCACCTTGACAAACTTAAACACTTCCAAACCCACATGTGTTACATTAACAAATACATTCCTCCCTCTCTTTGGCCCAGACATGATCCAGACTCCCCACCATGGGACTCACTCCCGCATGACTATTGCCAAATCCTCTTACAAGCCGTCACTAAACATGCAGATGACTCTAGAGCTTCTACCTCTCGGGCACGACTCAAAGTCAAAAACACTGTCCTTGTTCAACAATATACCAAACTCATTAATCACAATCCTCCTCAGACCCTTTATCCATTAGACTATGACACTAGTTTGGCAGTTACAATTCCAGGAATTCAGAAAGGTGATCTAGATCTCGACAAGGTTCTCAACAACCCATTCTTTTTTAGCATGGCTTGGAGGGGTCGAACTAGGGGGGACAACTTTTTTATGAAAGGGGCCATATAAGTGACAATGCCAAGAAATTGCTGGACTTCCTTGAGAGAAAGGTGGGTGTCGGGGAACTTGAGAAGTTCTTGGCAAATATGTGGTTAGAATTGCTATTGACCATTGGATATATGCATACTAAGGAAGTTGATTTTACAGATGATTCTTCTCTTAAGAGGCTCTCAGCCCATCAAAGTCTTTGTCCATCAGGGATTTCCTTTTGTTTAAATTCAAGCATTCACGAGAATGCAGACATATCCATTTCAACCAAGAAATGATGACTGACAAGATGGAATTCAAACTTTTCAATGCCTCGTCTGACAGCTAAGATCTCCTTGTATGTGGAATGATAGTGTTCTTCATTGGGTTTGAAGTGTTCACTTTTGTAGCCACATATCTTTCTTTCTCCATCAATGTCTTCGAGGAGAATGGCTGACCAATGAGAGTCACTAGCATCTATTTGGAGAATTCGTTTGCCATTGGAAGGAATGTGTAGAGGTGGAAGGTTAGAGGCTATGTGTTTCAAGGCTTTGATAGAGCTAGTTTGAGAAGTGCCCCATGGAGGTGCATTCTTTTTTAGCATGGCTTGGAGGGGTCGAACCAGGGGGGACAGCTATAAAAGGGGCCATATAAGTGACAATGCCAAGAAATTGCTAGACTTCCTTGAGAGAAAGGTAGGTGTCGGGGAACTTGAGAAGTTCTTGGCTAATATGTGGTTAGAGTTGCTATTGACCATTGGATATATGCATACCAAGGAAGTTGATGTTACAGACGATTCTTCTGTTAAGAGGCTCTCAGTTCGGCTCTGCCGCGGTTGCCTCTTAAGCTTAGAATATTCTTGTGATCCTGGATGCGGCGTTCTTTGCTTCCTTGATCCGGTTGTTCTGACTTGCTACGTTACGCCTTTTAAGGTTTCGGGTGATTTATGGAGCATTTGGCCTCCTTTTCAGAATCTGGTTTAGGCCGCGACTCATAAGCCTGCCTTGGCGGGTGCCACTGTTGCAGTACTGTTCACTTCCATCTTATATCCTAAACCCTAAACCCTAAAAAAGAAAAAACGTTTTCGCAAAATCAAGACTTTCTACCCAAACAATCCTCCTTTTCGAATGTCTTACCATAAAAACAAGAAATCTCGTTTCCGTAAAAAGAAATGCCATTTTTTCCCAAAAAAAAAATCGTGGCTCTCTTAAAACTTGACGGTGTTTCTTTTGTAAACAAGCCATTTTACCAAACATTGTCCAAAAAGATGGAATCAAACTTTTCAATGCCTCGTTTGATAGCTAAGATTTCCTTGTATGTTGAATGATAGTGTTCTTCATTGGGTTTGAAGTGCCCACTTTTGTAGCCACATATCTTTCTTTCTCCATCAATGTCTTTGAGGAGAATGGCTGACCAATGAGAGTCACTAGCATCTGTTTGGAGAATTCGTTTGCCATTGGAAGGAATGTGCAGAGGTGGAAGGTCAAAGGTGGAAGGTCAGAGGCTATGTGTTTCAAGGCATCCCTACTACCATGTCTGAACAGTTTTTTCCCCTTCATTTCCCTCCTGAGTTTGTGACCTAATGGCAGTGAGAGGAATACACCCATCTTCATTTTGGTGCTCTTCATCTTGCCCTTACCTTCCATGGCAGAAAAGGTCTTCTTACTACTACTTGCATTGCCTTACTAGATACCTGATTTCCTACATGTTGGGCTTGCCATCATGATGTTGAATATGATCTTCACCACCATACAAAGAGACCTAAAAATTCAAAGAACAGAAACTCTTGTAAAGAGTTTAAGGCCCATTTTGACAGAGGCGATCCATCCGTTGGCACTTTAGGCCAACCCTCTGGCAAATATGACTATCTTGTCTCTTATGGTGCTTCTCTGGATACTCCTTATCCTACCCAGCCTATTGGCAGGGATGCTGACCCAGATCTTAATCCCTACTACAAAAAAGCCTAAGAGGCAACTGCAGCAGAGCCGAACTGAGAGCCTCTTAAGAGAAGAATCGTCTGTGATAATGGGGCGGTTTTTGACCAGTGTATTTTTTATCAAAACTAATGCAGAGGAGTTTTAGTGTGAGAGGCTAGGAGTGCTGGCATCTCTAGAGGTTGGTCAGTAAATTGGTTCATCATACAAATGATAGGGATAGATGGTGTTTGGGCTATTGGCTTGATGTGAAAATGTTGTTTGGGCTTTTTAGGTCTTGAAAGGAGATCTGCTAGGGTGTTGTGTTTTCCTTTAATGTGTTTGACATCAAACTGGTAGCGGGAAAACCATTGAGCCCATCGAAGTCTCTGTCCATTAGGGATTTCCTTTTGTTTAAATTCAAGCATTCGCGAGAATGCAGACATATCCATTTCAACCAAGAAATGATGATTGACAAGATGGAATTCAAACTTTTCAATGCCTCGTCTCACAGCTAAGATTTCCTTGTATGTGGAATGATAGTGTTCTTCGCTGGGTTTGAAGTGTCCACTTTTGTAGCCACATATCTTTCTTTCTCCATCAATGTCTTCAAGGAGAATGGCTGACCAATGAGAGTCACTAGCATCTGTTTGGAGAATTCGTTTGCCATTGGAAGGAATGTGCAGAGGTGAGACATTCTTCATGAGTTTGGAGCTTGGTGGACACATGAGCTTCAATGCGCTGAAGATAGGCATTTTGAGCTACAACATTCTAAGATTGCCAATTTAGCGCTGTTTTAACAAGAGAAGGCTTCTTGGAATTGCCAGAAGGATTAACATGGGAAGGATCCTTGATTTTCCAAGAGTGAGACATATGGTTTGTAATAAAAGGGGTGAGAGGAGGGAAAGCCTCAGGAGAAGTCAAACTTGGTGGTACCATGGTTGGAGGAGGTTCAAGGCTTCTTGTATACATAGCATAGGGAGCAGTAGCAAAGGGTGCTTGAATTGGAGGCAGTGGTGGTGTATGTTCAATATGATACAACTGATTCTTGAGAAACTTAATTTCCTGTTCCTGATGAGAAAAATCTTGCCTAGAGTGAATAAGAGAAAGAATCTCACTGTGAAGGGATTCAATGCGTCCACGTAAATCAGTGAGACATTCTTCATTAGTTTGGGGCTTGGTGGACACATGAGCTTTAATAAGCTGAAGACAGGCATTTTGACCTATAGCATTCTAAGAAAACAACCAGGCCATTTTGCCAAACATTGTCTAAAGAACCCTAAGCCTGCAAAACAGCTTCTTACCCATGATCCTGCTCTTAAAGAACATGACCTTGAAAGTCTTTATTCTGAAATCGAAGAACAGATGCCTTCCACGGTTTTTGCTGTGGATATTTTGACTTCTTCAGATACAGACAGCTCTTCCTCAGCAGACTATTCCAGTACTGGTTCTTTATAGTTTGGCTATTTTCCCATGAACCTTTCTGTCCAGGTTCCAATGGTTGAACTCACTATGTACCTTCACTCTAAATATGACAGACCCATTAAAGTCATGGCTCTTTTTGATACTAGTGCAACTTCAACCATCTTAAATCTTGATGTTCTCCTGCCATCATTCTGGCACCCTCACATTCGATGGTTCATTGCAGCCAATGGTGAACACTTTTCCACCAATCTCATCAGCAAACCCATACATATCCAGTTCTTTCCAAATCTAATTCTCACCTATGAATGCCTTGGTTCTCATCATCCGGGGAAAGACATGGTTGGTTTAGGGAGCTTGTGAGGGAGGTATATGTTTGAGGGCTTTGGGGGGTAAAGGTGAATTTGGCTTTAAGGAGTTGGTTAAGAAGGTCCCAACCAACAACCATGTCTTTCCCCAGATGATAAGAACCAAGGCATTCATGGGTGAGAATTAGATTTGGAAAGAACTAGACCGACAAAACAGTAACAACACGCGTTACAAAGGAAATAAAGATTACAAAGGTAAGGCTAAGATGTTGCCGACAATATAGTGATGCCACATGTGAGAATCTTGTGATTGCTGAGGTCATCTAGCAACATCTTAGCCTAAAGTGCCAACGGATGGATCGCCTAAGAGGCAACCACGACAGAGCCAAACTGAGAGCCTCTTAAGAGAAGAATCGTCTGTGATAATGGGGCGATTTCTGACCAGTGACCAAGAAGCCTTCTCCTGCTTAAATCGTGCTAAATTGGCAATCTCAGAATGTTGTAGCTCAAAATGCCTGTCTTCAGCGAGATCCCAGCACTTCTAGCCTTACACAACCACTTGTACTTTCAGGACTCTTCCTAATGGAACGATTGAAACCCGTTATGAAAGGGAAACTCCTCCACAAGACACACCATCTTGTTTCCCCTCTGCCTTCCTTATCAGCACTCCTCTTCACATCTTTCCACCTTCACAAAGCAAGTATGGGGACGTCCCTATCACTTCTTTTGATAACCAAGGTGCTCCTGTTTATGCTTTTTTGGATCCGAAAACCGGTCACAAGTTCTGGGATTTATGTGATTGTGATGCTTGCCATCATGATGCTGAATATGATCTTTACCACCATACAAAGAGACCCAAAAAGTCAAAGAACAGAAACTCTTGTAAAGAGTTTAAGGCCTGTTTTGACAGAGGCGATCCATCCGTTAGCACTTTAGGCCAACCCTCTAGGAAATATGACTATCTTGTCTCTTATGGTGCTCTTCTGGATACTCCTTCTCCTACCCAGCCTACTGGCTGGGATGATGAGCCCCTGAAGTGCCTTTTCAATGAGTTGGCCCAAATGGCCAAATGTAATAGAGGCCAAAGTGTGACCTTGTTGTTCCAATAGCCGTTGAGTTTCTTGGGATAAGGATTCAGGAATAGAACTCAAATAGGCCTGCGTAAGATTGGGGTCATCAAGCCCACCAATTTCATAAAATCAAAGAGAGGCGCGTCTGAAATGAGTTTGCACAAATCTTATTTCCAACTATACAAACACTTACAAAATTACTTCACCACCTTACCACCCACTGTCCTCAACATTGACATCACCCATCAATTAGTCACTGAATGTTCCGCTCAGTCTCATATTGAGTTTCTCACCAAATGTTCTCGACTGTCATAAAAAAGCTGTCCCCCCTGGTTCGACCCCTCCAAGCCATGCTAAAAAAGAACGCACCTCCTTGGGGCCCTCCTCAAACTAGCTCTATCAAAGCCTTGAAACACATAGCCTCTGACCTTCCACCTTTGCACATTCCGTCCAATGGCAAATGAATTCTCCAAACAGATGCTAGTGACTCTTCTGAGTGCTGAGGTCATCTAGCTGGCGTCATCTGAAGAGGATTCTGTGCGATCTGGGTCTTGTTCTGAATCAACAGGATTATGAGTATATCCAAGGGTCTTCCACCAATTTGGATAAGGAGAGTATGGATCTTGGGAGTCTTGGGCCGATGCATGGGCCTGAGTGTCTTGGTACTGGATATATGTTAGGCTGTTGAGAACCTTGTCGAGATCTGGATCACCTGTTTGAATTCCTGGAATCGTAACTGCCAAATTAGGACCATAGTCTAATGGATAAAGGGTTTGAGGAGGATTGTGATTAATGAGTTGGGTATATTGTTGAATAGGGACAGTGTTTTGACTCTTTTTGATACTGGTGAAACTTCAAACATCTTAAATCCTGATGTTCTCCCGCCATCATTTTGGCACCGTCACAGTACTGGCAGTACTGTTCACTTCTGTCTTATTCCAATTTAAGGGTATCTCGGTTGGAAACCAATAACCGCCTTAAAAACTGCCTAGCAGTACTTGGCAACCTCTGGTGTAACAATGCCATGTACACCTTGAACATTGCCACATATATGGTATTAGAGCCATATGCCATGAAGCCTATGAATAATTGTAGGCAAGGTATTATACTGCTTCGTATAATTACAATTGGATTGAGTCATATGGTATTAGAAAATCTTGTCACCAAGACTATGTGTCTAAGGTGGCTGGTATTTAAGATGGCCATTTGTGCCGCACCAGACTACCTGGAGAATTTTCTTGTATTTTTATGAAACTCCTTTTGTCTTTATATGAACGTTACAGTATTTTGCCTTTTATGCCCAGGCCACAGTTAATATGGTCCAGTAATCCTCATGCTCTATGCATTAATTCAGCTGTTTTTACCAATGTATTTCGTTGTCAGAACTAATGCAATCCAATCATCATGAGTACACAGATCTCTAAACCTGTACTTTCTCACTCCTCTTCCTTCTCTTCTCCCAAAAATTCTAGTTCTTCCGGTTCTTCGACTACTTTACTTCGTACTGACTCAAAGATAAAGTTGAGTCTTTGTATGAACTTTCATATATTCTTGAGGGAGATTCCACCCCGCTGGATAATCTTCTTATACCCTTTCCTTACAAGAAACCTTCTCAACCTGTCGCCACTAAATTACGCACCCTGGTTAAACCCCCCAAATATCACACCAAAGAATATGTGTATAGCTCCCGTTTTGATCAGCATGGCATCCCTACTACCATGTCTAAATAGTTTTTTCCCCTTCATTTTCCTCCTGAGTTGGTGACCCAATGGCAGCGAGAGGAATATACCTATCTTCATTTTGGTGCTGTTCGTCTTGCCCTTACCTTTCATGGCAGAAAAGGTCTTCCTACTATTGCTCGTATTGCCTTACTGGATACCCGTTTTCCTACATATATCAGTGCTTGCATTAGTAATATGGAAACCACTTTAAATGCTGGTACCGTGATGGTTACTTTTTACCCTAATTTCAACATGCTTCTAAAGGACAATGCTTTGTTGGATGCCCTCAAGGTCCAAGTTCAAGTTGCTGGAGAAATCCCTAAAACCAGTGAGTTCATGGCAACCCTTCATTATTAACTGGTCTACCGTTTTTAGAATCATGCCTTTGATCTTGCTTCACCCCATCATCTAGATCTCATTGATAAGGCTTTGTTCCTCAAGGTTAACAGTCAGTGTGCTCTTAGTTGTACTTATGTTCCACGGCTAGAATTGTTGACCCTCATGCCAGAAAAATGGCTTACTACTTATGAGACTCTTCATCCTATGGCAAAAAAGAATCAGCCTATTCAGACAACCACTTGTACTTTTAGGACTCTTCCTGATGGAACGGTTGAAACCCGTTATGAAAGGGAAACTCCTCCACAAGACACACCATCTTGTTTCCCCTCCGCCTTCCTCATCAGCACTCCTCTTCACATCTTTCCACCTTCGCAAGTATGAGGATGTCCCTATACTTCTTTTGATAACCAAGGTGCTCCTGTTTATGCTGTTTCAGATTCGGACACCGGTCACAAGTTCTGGGATTTATGTGATTGTGATGCTTGCCATCATGATGCTGAATATGATCTTCACCACCATACAAAGAGACCTAAAAATTCAAAGAATAGAAACTCTTGTAAAGAGTTTAAGGCCCGTTTTGACAGAGGCGATCCATCCGTTGGCACTTTAGGCCAACCCTTTGGCAAATATGACTATCTTGTCTCTTACGGTGCTCCTCCGGATACTCCTTATCCTACCCAGCCTACTTGCTAGGATGCTGACCCAGATCTTAATCCCTACTACAAAAAAGCCCTCAAACATATACCTCCCTCACAAACTCTGACATTTGCTGCTGCTCCCTCTGCTATGTATACAAGCAGCCCCGAACCCCCTCCAACCATGGTACCACCAAGTTTGACTTCTCTTGAGGCTTTTCCTCCTTTCACCCCCTTTATTATAGACCATACGTCTCACTCTTGGAAAATCAAGGATCCTTCCCATGTTGATCCTTCTAGCAATTCCAAGAAGTATTCTCCTACTGAAACAATGCTAAATTGGCAATGTCAGAATGCTGTAGCTCAAAATGCCTGTCTTTAGCGCACTGAAGCTCATATGTCCACCAAGCTCCAAACTCATGAA
This sequence comes from Pistacia vera, assembly GCF_008641045.1. Classification (NCBI taxonomy): domain Eukaryota; kingdom Viridiplantae; phylum Streptophyta; class Magnoliopsida; order Sapindales; family Anacardiaceae; genus Pistacia; species Pistacia vera. Next base: position 11,317 of record NW_022196258.1, on the reverse strand, counting down.
GAATGTCTCATTGATTTACGTGGACGCATTGAATCCCTTCACAGTGAGATTCTTTCTCTTATTCACTACAGGCAAGATTGTTCTTGTCATGAACAGGAAATTAAGTTTCTCAAGAATCAGTTGTATCATATTGAACATACACCACCACCGCCTCCAATTCAAGCACCCTCTTCTTCTTTATAGTCCTTACCCCCAGTCGGACCTTCCCCTGTTTTCCATAACCCCAAGGCTACTCAACCTTTATAAAGTTCTCTATTATTCCCACAACAGCAACACTCCTATCCCTCTGTTTTCTCCCAACTATTACCACTTACCCAACCATGGAAATCACCACCACCTCCTGCTCCACACATATCTTCCTCTTTACCACCTCCGCCTGGTACGCCTTGTTCTACCTCCCCCTTAAAACCCTTTAAATCCTCCAACACCCCTTCCTCTTCGTATCCTCCGCCACCAGCTCAGTTTATGATGTCTTCCTCACCCTCACCGAATCCCATTACCAAATTCCTTACTCATCATACTGCCACTGAACACACTCTAATCTCGGATTTACCCATCCATTATGCTACAGTTGGAGCCTCCTCTAATGAAGATGATTCTGACATTTCTAGTGAATCTTCTTTTACTAATTCTGATGCCCTTGTTATTTTCATGAATAAATTTCATGAAACTCCTCCTGATCCTAATCCAGAACCTAATGTTGAAGATCCACATGTCTTCATGGATACACCTCCTCCTCCGCCTACGGGTCCTCCTAGCATTTATAACCAAGCCCATTATGTTCCTCCCTCTTCTGGGCCTTGGTTCAATTTGGATCCTCATCATCCTTCGAAGTGGCGTGAAAAGATCCATGAAATTTATACTTGGGGACAAACTAAACTTATTAAACCCAATGCTACCCTTCTCCGGGTCATTGAGGCTATTATTGCCCGTTTTATGGGCATACTCGGTCAATGGTGGTATAATCTTGGTCAGTTTTGCCAACTTCAAGTTGTCCAAGTCACTACTCTGGAACAGTTTGCTAGGTTTTTGGTTCAAGAATTTATTGGTGATAATCGAAACCACCAGGACCTCCTTAGAGAAGAATTCTTTAAGCTTAAGTGTTGTTCTTTTAAACTTAAGGATTTGCAAACTCATTTCAAACACGTTTCTCTCCGATTTTATGAAATTGGTAGGCTTGATGACCCCAATCTTAAGCAGGCCTATTTGAGTTCTATTCCTAAAACCTTATCCCAAGAAACTCAACGGCTACTGGAACAACAAGGTCACACTTTGGCCTCTATTACATTTGGCCATTTGGGCCAACTCATTGAAAAGGCACTTCAGGGGCTCTGCAACAAATGGGCATTCATTCAACATTTTCAACAAACAGGTCGGACTATTGAAAAATCTTGTCACAGGCCAGATCTTCTCCTCAAATGCCCTACTAAGAATCGTTCTTGCCCTTGCCCCACAAAAAAGAAAAACATTTTCGCAAAATCAAGACTTTCTACCCAGACAATCCTCCTTTTCGAAAGTCTTACCATAAAAACAAGAAATCCCGTTTCTGTAAAAAGAAATGGCATTTTTTCCAGAAAAAAAATCGTGGCTCTCCTAAAACTCGACGGTGTTTCTTTTGTAAAAACCAAGCCATTTTGCCAAACATTGTCCAAAGAAACCTAAGCCTGCAAAACAGCTTCTTGCCCATGATCCTGCTCTTAAAGAACATGACCTTGAAAATCTTTATTCTGAAATCGAAGAACAAACGCCTTCCACGGTTTTTGCTGTGGATATTTTGACTTCTTCAGATACAGACAGCTTTTCCTCTGCGGACTATTCCAGTACTGGTTCTTTACAGTTTGGCTATTTTTCCATGAACCTTTCTGTCCAGGTTCCAATGGTTGAACTCACTCTATACCTTCACTCTAAATATGACAGACCCATTAAAGTCATTGCTCTTTTTGATACTGGTGCAACTTCAACCATCTTAAATCCTGATGTTCTCCCGCCATCATTCTGGCACCCTCACATTCGATGGTTCACTGCAGCCAATGGCGAACACTTTTCCACCAATCTCATAAGCAAACCCATACATATCCAGTTCTTTCCAAATCTAATTCTCACCCATGAATGCCTTGGTTTTCATCATTCGGGGAAAGACATTGTTGTTGGTTAGGACCTTCTTAACCAACTCCTTAAAGCCAAATTCACCTTTGCCCCCCAAGGCCTTAAACACAAATCTTATTTCTAACCATACAAACACTCATAAAATTACTTCACCACCTTACCACCCACTGTCCCCAACATTGACATCACCCAGCAATTAGTCACTGAATGTTCTGCTCAGTCTCATACCGAGTTTCTCACCAAATGTTCTCATCCTTTATGGCTAAACCCTGAGTTTTATGTCAATCTTCCTTTCAAGAAAAATGAGGACATCAACCCTACAAAGGCCACTCATCCCGGCATGAATCCTGAACATTTAGCCCTGGCCCAAGAGGAATTAGCCTAGCTTGAAAGAGAAAACTTGATTCAACCAACCCAATCCCCATGGGCTTGTCACGCTTTTTATGTTAATAAATGAGCTGAACAAGTTAGAGGAAAACTTCGTCGTGTTATCAACTACAAACCATTAAATTGGTTCTTTGCGGATATTAAGTTTCCTCTTCCCAGAAAAGATTTCTTCTTTGGCTACCTTACCAATGCAAAAGTATTCTCCAAGTTTGATCTTAAAGCTGGATTCTGGCAGCTTGGGCTCCACCCTACAGACAGAGAAAAAACTGGGTTTTGTATCCCAAACCTTCACTATCATTGGACCGTCCTTCCTTTTGGGCTCAAGAGTGCTCCAACCATTTTCCAAAAGGCCATGATCTGCATTTTCCAACCTATCTTAAAGCAGGCCCTTGTATATATAGATGATATCTTGTTATATTCTCCAGATCATTCAAGTCATCTAGCCCTGCTACCCCAGTTTTACTCCCTTCTTAAGAAATATGGAGTCATGCTCTCCGAAAAGAAAATGGTCCTCAACACTACTGAAATTAACTTCCTTGGTATGCATATATCTAATGGTCAATACCAACTCCAACCACATATTGGCCAAGAACTTCTCAAGCTCCCCGACACCCACATTTCTCTCAAGGAAGTCCAGTAATTTCTTGGCATTGTCACTTATATGGCCCCTTTTATAGTTGTCCCCCTGGTTCGACCCCTCCAAGCCATGCTAAAAAAGAATGCACCTCCTTGGGGCCCTCCTCAAACTAGCTCTATCAAAGCCTTGAAACACATAGCCTCTGACCTTCCACCTCTGCACATTCCTTCCAATGGCAAACGAATTCTCCAAACAGATGCTAGTGACTCTCATTGGTCAGCCATTCTCCTCGAAGACATTGATAGAGAAAGAAAGATATGTGGCTACAAAAGTGGACACTTCAAATCCAGTGAAGAACACTATCATTCCACATACAAGGAGATCTTAGCTGTCAGGCGAGGCATTGAAAAGTTTGAATTCCATCTTGTCAATCATCATTTCTTGGTTGAAATGGATATGTCTGTATTCCCATGAATGCTTGAATTTAAACAAAAGGAAATCCCTGATAGACAAAGACTTCGATGGGCTTAATGATTTTCCCACCACTAGTTTGATGTCAAACACATTAAAGGAAAACACAACACGCTGGCAGATCTCCTTTCAAGACCTAAAAAGCCCAAACAACATTTTCACATCAAGCCCATAGCCCAAACACCATCTATCCCTGTCATTTGTATGATGAACCCATTTACTGACCAACCTATAGAGATCCTAGCACTTCTAGCCTCACAAACTCTCACTCAAGAAGTACCAAATCTCACCCGACAGTGCCAAATCCAAACCATCCATGCTATAGGATTACAAACCCTTGGTGGTCTCCATTACCATCCTGATCATCCCTTCCTCACACTCTTCCTCATCAATGAACATACTACCTTCACCCGTGCTCTCCTGTACCTGCTATGGTGCCTCTTATATAAGCATATCCTTGCCATTGAATTTTCCATCCCCTATATGGCATCTTATTTACGCCCATATGTTCCTTATCAAACCCCATCTAACTTTCCAGACTACTTATTTTGCACCTTTTTAGAATGGTTCTATCCTCTTTCATATTGGCAAGGTCTTTTTAATAAAAAACACAGTCTCTGCGAAAAGCTTGAACTCCCATCTCCCCATATTATCTTTACCTTTGAATGCAACCCTTATCAACTCATAGAATTCACCCATATTCCCACCACAAAGGAATACTCTCTGCACCCATTTTCTTTACATACAGACTAGCCTTTCCACCTTGACAAACTTAAACACTTCAAAACCCACATGTGTCACATTAACAAATACATTCCTCCCTCTCTTTGGCCTAGACATGATCCAGACTCCCCACCATGGGACTCACTCCCGTATGACTTTTGCCAAATCCTCTTACAAGCCGTCACTAAACATGGAGACGACTCTGGAGCTTCTACCTCTCGGGCCCTCAAACATGTACCTCCCTCACAAACTCTGAAATTTGCTGTTGCTCCCTGTGCTTTGTATACAAGTAGCCCCGAACCTTCTCCAACCATGGTACCATAGAATCCTCTTCAGATGACGCCAGCTAGATGACCTTAGCACTCACAAGATTCTCACATGTGGCATTACTGTATTGTTGACAACATATTAGCCTTACCTTTGTAATATTTATTTTCTTTGTAACGCGTGTTGTTACCGTTTTGTTGACCACATCTTGGCCTTCCATGTGTCGGTTCGATTGGGGGTAAGGACTATAAAGAAGAAGAGGGTGCTTGAATTGGAGGCAGTGGTGGTGTATGTTCAATATGATACAACTGATTCTTGAGAAACTTAATTTCCTATTCCTGACGAGAAAAATCATGCCTGTAGTGAATAAGAGAAAGAATCTCATTGTGAAGGGATTCAATGCATCCACGTAAATTAGTGAGACATTCTTCATGAGTTTGGAGCTTGGTGGACACAACACCCTGGCAGATCTCATTTCAAGACCTAAAAAGCCCAAACAACATTTTCACATCAAGCCCATAGCCTAAACACCATCTATCCCTGTCATTTGTGATGAACCCATTTACTGACCAACCTCCAAAGATCCCAGCACTCCTAGCCTCACAAACTCTCACTCAAGAAGTACCAAATCTCACTCGATAATACCAAATCCAAACCATCCATGCTATAGGATTACAAACCCTTGGTGGTCTTCATTACCATCCTGATCATCCCTTCCTCACACTCTTCCTTATCAATGAAGATACTATCTTCACCCCTGCTTTCCTATCCTTGCTATAAGCATATCCTTGCCATTGAATTTTCCATCCCCTATATGGCATCTTATTTACGCCCATATGTTCCTTATCAAACCCCATCTAACTTTCCAGACTACTTATTTTGCACCATTTTAGAATGGTTCCATCCTCTTTCATATTGGCAAGGCCTTTTTAATAAAAAACACAGTCTCTGTGAAAAGCTTGAACTCCCATCTCCCCATATTATCTTTACCATTGAACGCAACCCTTATCAGCTCACAGAATTCACCCATATTCCCACTACAAAATAATACTCTCTGCACCCATTTTCTTTACATACAGACTGGCCTTTCCACCTTGACAAACTTAAACACTTCCAAACCCACATGTGTCAAATACATTCCTCCTTCTCTTTGGCCCAGACATGATCCAGATTCCCTACCATGGGACTCACTCCCGCATGACTATTGCCAAATCCTCTTACAAGCCGTCACTAAACATGCAGACGACTCTAGAGCTTCTACCTCTCGGGCACGACCCAAAGTCAAAAACACTGTCCCTGTTCAACAATATACCCAACTCATTAATCACAATCCTCCTCAGACCCTTTATCCATTAGACTATAAAGCTAATTTGGCAGTTACAATTCTAGGAATTCAAACAGGTGATCCAGATCTCGACAAGGTTCTCAACAGCCCAACATATATCCAATACCAAGACACTCAGGCCCATGCATCGGCCCAAGACTCCCAAGATCTATACTCTCCTAATCCAAATTGGTGGAAGACCCTTGGATATACTCATAATCCCATTGATTCAGAAGAAGACCCAGATCGTACAGAATCCTCTTCAGATGACACCAGCTAGATGACCTCAGCATTCACAAGATTCTCACATGTGGCATCACTGTATTGTCGGCAACATCTTAGCGTTACCTTTGTAATATTTATTTCCTTTGTAATGCATGTTGTTACTGTTTTGTCAGCCACATCCTGGCCTTCCATGTGTCGGTTTAGATTTTGTTATATCTTATCCTAATGTAATATGTGTTACTTGTAAGGTTCCCCTCTTTCTCTATAAAAGAGGGCTTCCCTTCACTTAAAAGGCAGATCAAAATAGCAATAAAAACTTCTCTCTACATATGTTTCTCTCACACTAAAACTCCTCTGCATTAGTTTTGATAAGAAATACACTGGTCGAAAATCGCCCCATTATCACGGACGATTCTTCTCTTAAGAGGATCTCAGTTCAGCTCTGTCGCGGTTGCCTCTTAGGCTTAGAATATTCTTGTGATCCTGGATGCGACATTCTTTGCTTCCTTGATTCGGTTGTTCTGACTTGCTACGCTGCGCCTTTTAAGGTTTCGGGTGATTTATGGAGCATTTGGCCTCCTTTTCAAAATCTAGTAGAGGTCGCGGCTCACAAGCCCGCCTTGGTGGGCGCCACTGTAGCAGTACTGTTCACTTTTGTCTTATTCTAGTTTAAGGGTATCTTGGCTGGAAACTAGTAACCGCCTTAAAAACTGCTTGTCATTGGCCCAAGACTCCCAAGATCCATACTTTCCTGATCCAAATTGGTGGAAGACCCTTGGATATATTCATAATCTTGTTGATTCAAAAGAAGACCCAGATTGCACATAATCCTCTTCAGATGACGCCAGCTAGATGACCCCAGCACTCACAAGATTCTCATATGTGGCATCACTGTATTGTCGGCAACATCTTAGCCTTACCTTTGTAATATTTATTTCCTTTGTAACGCGTGTTGTTACTGTTTTGTCGGCCATATCCTGGCCTTCCATGTGTTGCTTTAGATTTTGTTCTATCTTATCCCAATGTAATATGTGTTGCTTGTAAGGTTCCCCTCTTTCCCTATAAAAGAGGGCTTCCCTTCGCTTAGAAGGCAGATCAGAATAGCATTGAAAAGTTTGAATTCCATCTTGTCAATCACCATTTCTTGGTTGAAATGGATATGTTTGCATTCTCGCGAATCCTCTTCAAACCCCATATGTTTACGCCCATATGTTCCTTATCAAACCCCAGCTTGAAAGAGAAAACTTGATTGAACCAACCCAATCCCCATGGGCTTGTTGATGCGTGATTTCATAAACATGCAAATGTAGTAAGTATACTAGTCGCACAAGTAATAGAGTGATGAGTGAGTATCGTTCCCACGAGGATAGTGTTACTAAGTACCGATTTCCCTAGTTTAAGTCCTAATTAAAGCAACAATAAATTGGATTGATGGAAAATTAACAACTAAATACAAATTAACAAAATATAAATGAATGATAATGAAATTAAAGCAAAACCCAAAACCTTAACTAATTAAACAATGCTAAAAAAATGCTAGGGTGTTGATTTCACCTAGATACGCTAACCCAAATCATAGAATCTATTACCCAAGTTCTAATTCCTTGATTGAAAACTAAATTCCCTAAGTTGTAAAACATACCTTCTCAGGCTATATTTCCTTACTTATCCCTATCAAGCTTCTGCACCCAACAAAATAAAGATTAATAGTTCAAAGTCTTTTAAGCTTTATGGAATTCTATCTAGATTTCATAGATCACTACACCTATCTCTAGCGTTTGCTAATCTACGGTATTTATCCCAAGAGGCACAATCACAAATCACTTCTCAGTCTCATTATGAACAACACACATTTGAATGGTGATCAAGCATCCAAAAGTCATTAAGCAAAGAGATAAACACTCAATCATGAAATTAAAACTCAAAGTAAATCAATTCATATAAATTTGAATCATTGTATCAAGGTTACATCAAACCCTAGCTAAACAAATTAGTTCATCCACAAAAACGAAATAAAATAACAAAAACCAACTGAATCAAGATTTCATCATTGAAAAACAAGCAAAAGATGGAGAAATCTTCTCTAATTTGAAGCCCAAATCTTCGATAATTTTCTCCTTTAATGAGCTGCCTCCCAAATGACGAACCAAGACCCCTTTCTCTTCCTTTTCTCTCTAATTTATACCTCTCTCACTTAAGGATCAAGCCCTAGCAAGCCAAAACATGTCGTTTTATTTTTACATCTGATGCAGGTTTCGCCGCGGCGAAGCTTTTTCCTCGCCGCAGTGAAGACTTTCGGGAAAAATTTTAGCATGATAGATTCTGAATCTAGAAAAGTGTTAAAAATATGAATTGTAGCCCTTTAAATTATATTTTCGGTCATTCAAGAATCAGCACAATCCGACGTCTAAAGCTCAAGTTATGGTAGAAATACTGAAGCACGTCCAAAGACGTTTTTCTTCAGTTCCCAGCGTACTTTTCACAACTTCAAGCCACGTTTTCACCCTTGTCCAGTTAGAATTGGGAAAAACCCAAAACATGAAAGTTTTAGATCTTCTTCTTAGCTTTCCAAAGATTCTAAATTCAGGTCATTCTGAGTTTCCAAGCTCAAGTTACACAATTTACGCTCAAAACTGTCATTTATGCTAAAAATCATTGTTTAGGCCTGCAAAGACAAATTAATAGAATTAGGTAGCAATTATGGCCCAAATTGTATGAAAAGTATCCTAAATCCTATCAAAATTCAATGAAAAATCATAGTGTAAAATATGATTATCACTTGTCAAGCTTTTTATGTTAATAAACGAGCTGAACAAGTTAGAGGAAAACTTCGTCTTGTTATCAACTACAAACCATTAAATTGGTTTCTTGCGGATATTAAGTTTCCTCTTCTCAGAAAAGATTTCCTCTTTGGCTACCTTACCAATGCAAAAGTATTCTCCAAGTTTGATCTTAAAGCTGGATTCTGGCAGCTTGGTTTCCACCTTGCAGACAGAGAAAAAACTAGGTTTTGTATCCCAAACCTTCACTATCATTGGACCGTCCTTCCTTTTGGGCTCAAGACCGCTCCATCCCTTTTCCAAAAGGCCCATGCTAAAAAAGAATGCACCTCCCTGGGGCCCTCCTCAAGCTGGCTCTATCAAAGCCTTGAAACACATAGCCTCTGACCTTTCACTTCTGAACATTCCTTCCAATGGCAAACGAATTCTCCAAACAGATGCTAGTGACTCTCATTAGTCAGCCATTCTGCTTGAAGACATTGATGGAGAAAGAAAGATATGTGGCTACAAAAGTGGACACTTCAAACCCAGTAAAGAACACTATCATTCCACATACAAGGAAATCTTAGCTGTCAGACGAGGCATTGAAAAGTTTGAATTCCATTTTGTCAGTCATCTGGCCTGTGACAAGATCTTTCAATAGTCTAACCTGTTTGTTGAAAATGTTGAATGAATGCCCATTTGTTGTAGAGCCCAGTTTTTTCTCTGTCTGTTGGGTGGAGACCAAGCTGCCAGAATCCAGCTTTAAGATCAAACTTGGAGAATACTTTTGCATTGGTAAGGTAGCCAAAGAGGAAATCTTCTACCTCCCCCTTAAAACCCCCTAAATACTCCAACACCCTTTCCTCTTCGTATCCTCTGCCACTAGCTCAGTTTAAGATGTCTTCCTCACCCTCACTGAATCCCATTACCAAATTCCTTACTCATCATACTGCCACCGAAGACACTCCCATCTCGGATTTACACATCCATTATGCTACAGTTGGAGCCTCCTCTAATGAAGATGATTCCGACACTTCTAGTGAATCCTCTTTTACTGATTCTGATGCCCCCGTTATTTTCATGAATCAATTTCATGAAACTCCTCTTGATCCTGATCCAGAACCTAATATTGAAGATCCACCTGTCTTCATGGATACACCTCTTCCTCCTCCTACGGGTCCTCCTGGCATAGGGTTTAGGGTTTAGGGTTTTAGGTTTTGGGTTTAGGGTTTGGGGTTTAGGGTTTGGGTTGGGGTTTGGGGTTTAGGGTTTGGGGTTTAGGGTTTAGGGTTAGGGTTAGGGTTAGGGTTTAGGGTTTAGGGGTTAGGGGTTAGGGTTTAAGGTTAGGGAGGGAGGGGAAAAAAAAAACTGGAAATTTTTCTAAGTTTTTGCTCTCAACTCATTCTCGCTGCTAAAAGTTCGTCGGCTTGTTTCGGGTGTGTTCGATGTCAAAATTGGACGACCCACGCACCGTTAGAAAGAGTTTTGAATGAGCTTTTGGTCGTTTCATCACTGCCAGTAGCGGCTGGGTATTTTGCTGGGATTTGGCTGTGAAATTTCACGGAATCTGCAGATCTGCTCGTTCTCGCTGCCAAAACTTCAACGACTTGTTTCGGGTGCGTCCGGTGTCGGAATCAGACAATCCACCCATCATTGGAAAGAGTTTTGAATGAGCGTTCTGGTCGTTTCATCATTGCCAGTGTTTTCTATGTATTTCACCAGGATTTGGCCATGAAATTTGACAGAATCTGCAGATCTGCTCGTTCTCCCTGCCAGAACTTTGGCGGCTTGTTTAGAGCACGTCCGGCGTTGGAATTGAATGAGCCACCCCCCGTTGGAAAGGGTATTTGATAGGCTATCTGGTAGTTTTGTCACTGCCTCTGTTCGTTACTTCTAGTGCTGGAAGTTTGCCTTGAAAGTTCATAGAATCTGCAGATCTGGAATTTTTGTGGACCTGTTTTGGTGTATTTTTGGATTGATTTTCTGCAATTTTTTTGTGGTTTCTTGCTGTGTTTTGATTGTTGTAGATTCTTGGAAAATGTGGTTGCATTTGGTGGGGTTTTGGATGCTTTTATTGTGCACGAAAACTGTTCGATGAAAGTCCACTGCAGGTCTTACGCGCAAGCCTAGCGCGCGCGCCAAGCACCCAACCTTCCTCTCTTTGGCCCTCCCGACCACATTCCCCTTTCCAACTGTTAGTGTATATTAGTGTATGCCCTAGAAACCATTCGTGTTGTCGGTTTTAGAGCATTTTGTCTTGTATCTATATATATCATAAATAATAGAAGAAAGAGTTCTTCAATTCATATATGTAAATTGCTTCTTTTATTCAGTCATGCATTTAAAATAAAGTATGTATATGAATTATCCAGATGATTCATTTAATAGGTAAATGAATTATCGAAAAGGGTTCCCTACGGAAGCAATATAAATTTGGGCAACTATATTGTACAGTAGGCATATCGGATGCTTCCG